>NC_140130.1:34666336-35266336 GCF_964035555.1 Netta rufina | reverse complement strand
TGAAAACCTTAACGAAAAATAACCAAAGTTACTCTCTGGTGCTTGAAACGTCATTTTTGTACCCCAAATTTTGTTCGTGAAACTTGCTGATTTCTGTTTTGTCTAACTTTTTACTACTTAATGCTTCCTGTTGCAACTTCAGCCCGCTATATCCACAAAGGACAAAACTGGGCCAGAAGATGCAAGTTGTCTGAAAATAATAAATTGATTAATGACAAAGTGAGGAAGAGCAATACTAAGCATGGGCAGCTTAGCCATCCTGTAGCACCCTATGGGAACTGCAACGTTTGCATTCGTCTTTGAGTGACTGCAATCCTGCAGCACCACTCAATCGAAGAAATTTCAACAAAAAGAAAAGCAAAATGAGTTGGCCTGAGGGGCTTATGTGGTTCTCCCCGTGCAACATCTGTTCCCTCTCTCCTCCCCACTGCTTCTGCTTCCAGCCCTGATGAAGATGCAGTGCAATGCATACATCTGTTCTGCTCGCAGGTTTTAAATAAAGCTGGAGATCCCAACTTGATTTGTTCAAAACAAGCACGATGCTCATTTCCATACGCACGTGGCCAAGTTTTAAGCATCAGCCATTTGTGCAAGCGCTGCTGCTTGAAGGAGCTGGGTTTAAAATGCGAGTGCACAACACAGGGCTAAAGCCAAGCAGGCACGATGCCAGCCAACCGAAGGATAACCTCCCAAAGGTGGGCACAAAAAGCAGACGTGAGAAACCACTGGCATTCCTCCAGCCTGTACCAGTGCATAGAGCTGCTCCACAGGGCAGGACCTGGCATTTCTCCTGGCTGAGCCCCGTGTCCCCCTGCACAGCAGCACGGCCACCACGTCCCCCATCAGCTCTTCCTGTGCCACCTGCAAGCTGGCCTGGGGGACTGCCAGGTGTCAAGGGGTCAAAGATGCTGGAAGCAACCCCGAGGGACCCTGAAAGCCTGTTTTGCCCCACTCGTGCTCTCCTTGGAGCTCCCCGGTTCAGCCAAGTTTCGTGCCACCTCACTGCCCCTGACCACAGCCTGCACCTCTTTCAGGGTCTCACACCCTCACTCAGCCATTTTAATAGTGCAGGAGTGCAGCATAAGTATGTAACTGTATGCACGGCCTCCAAATTAGTTTCATCTCTGCCTACGCACTCAGCAGTCACATTCACTGCTTCAGAAACACGACAGCGAGAGTGAGCTTTTCTTGCCCCAAACAAGAGCAGAGAATTATAAATTAAATATCACCACTATATATAGAAAATAAGCTCTCTTTCCACTGCAGTTATAATTATGGAAGTGTCATAACAACTTCAGCTTCCCGGGATAAATAAGTATTATCTGCAGCAAAAACATTTAAACATGACACGTCCTCACCTACACTAACGTCTGTGTCAAAAAGGTGCAGGTCAAAAACCCCTTCCCATGCGAATCTGCTCTAAGCAAGCATGCAATGTCAGTCACAGCTCTCGTCCCCTAAATCTCCTATTCCCAGCCCCAGAAAATCCAGAGATTTGGGGCAGTGGCTGATTGTTTATGGTATGAAAAGTGAAGACAAGTTTTGTCTGTCAGAAATGAGCAAAGGATGCAGGATGGCCTTTGATCTGAGAGGTTTACACTCAACCTTTTATTTTTCCTTCCTGGATATTTACATCCTGCTGGCTCAGAAAACCGAGCAGCAAGATGCGCACAGTGACCTCCACAAGGGAGGCTCAGATCCTTCTCCTGGACGAGCACCTGTGCTGCATTTTTTCTTTAATCCTAAATCCGGGGAGAATCTTCTACAACAATAAATCTTCCGTTTAGCTCTCCCGGCATCTCAGCTTTGCTAAACCACGATTCCATGCAAACTTTGTCAGTATTTCTAAGATATTGTCCAAAAAAGAAAGGATTAGTATTCCAAATACACAGGCAACATTAATCCAGAAGAAATTAAACAGAATCTGAAATGTGACAGCTGCAAAATGTAGAGCACCGATGATCTGAATCACAATCTGCCTTACCTGAACTTTGCTACGACCACTGAACAGGCAGAGTGTTTGGGTGTCATTTCTAAAACGCATACCTGGATCTCACAGCAGAGATGTAGGGCTTGGTTCTTCACCAAAATGAAGACTACTTGGAAAACAAGACGTGTTTATATGTAAATAACCGTCAAAGAGGCAGGAGCAGTCATTTCTAAGATTTTCAGGATTTTTACTTGTCTTCTTATACTCCTGTAATCTTTCATTCCTTTTAATCAACATGAAGTACATTGTTTAGCTGAAAGCGAGCACATTTTTGTTGGGTTGTAAGAGGCATCACACATACTCGGAAAGCAAGGCACCGACCCAAGTGGGGAACCCCTTCGAGACAAGGACAAAACCTTCGATCCAGGCTCTGCATCCCCTGACAGGGCAGGAGAATGTTTGTGGCTGCCTGACGGGAGCTCTCTAGTGAGATTATCTTAATTGTGACCACATTTAAATTACTTAAGTATTATTCTCATTGTGAATAATTTAATAAACATCACCTGCAGAGATTTTTTATTTAATTTATCTGCTGGAACGCACTGCGACATGCCCAAAGTAGGCATTGCCTCTATGCAACAGGTACCTTGACTTAAAGGGAAGACTACATCACTGGTGAAAGGCAGGCTAATGCACTGCACGCTCATGACAATGGGAGTTGTAAGCCTGTAATACTTTCCTGATCCATTCTTGTTAACCAAAGGATTACAATCCATTCACATCGCTGAGTTCTCCCAGCCACTTAGGCTAGTACAGCCAATACATATTTATTGAATTTCTTCAAGCAAACCCAGCAAAGCCCTTCAAATTTAAGCCCAAAGCATTAAAATCAGCTTTAAGTTTTCTTCGGGGCTGTTTTAGATGCATATTTTATATAGGCTGATTGGTAACATGGTAATCTGGAATAATTATGAGAGCTTGATGGCAAATTCATAGAGTGTTCCCAGAAATGTCCAAAAAGATCTGAAAATGTTCCATTTTGATGTTAACTTGGGAACTGTTCTTTGAAAAAAATACAACTTCAAACACTCGAGTGAAGTCTAGCACGTACCTCTAACATACTTGTAAAGTGTCCTTGGAGCTTCAGCGTTCAAATGCAGCACAGGTAAAGATTACAGCAGTAATTAAGGCACTTTCTTTTAGAACTGGTGCCAGAGATTCTTCTCTATCCCTCAACAACAAGGAACCACAACGGACTGCAAAAGGCACCACTAGGTAGGGCTCGCTGTACTGACTTCTGACAAAAAAAGCAAAGCTTTTGATTTGCTTACGTGTTGCTTGCAAAACAGCCAAGGCAGGATCTCTGCAGCCTCACGACATCCACAAACTAAGGATCGTTTGGTCAAATCACAGTTTATTAAACTTAAGAGCTTCTGATTCTCTGATTTCAGGTATTTACTGTCAGTACGTGTTTCAAGTGAGTGTTTACTTTGCAATTCAGGCAACTTAATCCCTAGCTTTAATATCGCAATGGAGACAAGAATATTCAAAATAATGGGTTTGAATGATCCAAATGATGTACAGCCCATACTCGTCCTGTCCGTATGTTCAGAAAGGTCATCCCACTTTCTCAGGAAGGAAATGGCATATGGAGCTAATCTACTCAACTGTCAGCTTTTTTCCACGTATAAACAAACAGAGGAAAGCCATCGCAGTCTTCAAATGTTAATAACGGGAGGAAAGGGGTAGAGGTCAGCTCTTTATTGCAAACTTCAAGTTCCACCTTAGGAAAAATTGATGTAATGGACCAAAATATATTTCCCCAAAATAACTTCATTCTAAGACTGCAGTTACAAACAAACAAACAAACCAACAAAAAACAACCAACCGACCAAAAAACCCTTAACGTGTCTTTTCCAAGTAAAGCTTGTTCATTATCTTGAATTCCTAGTTAACCTCAGGAACTGGTTTTATACATAACGAAGAAGTAGTACTTCCCAAATTACGTAGAAGGCTAAAAATACTTCAGCAAGTTCCCTACAATTCTTAAGTTTCTATGAGAAAAGTAGTTTCCCATAGATAAAATCACAGCATGCAAACCTACAGTTTGAAAACAGCTCATATTCACTTCCACATGTCTTAAGAGTAAGTAACCCACCACGTCGGCTCTTCGAATCAGGTAGAAGGGGAATTGTGAATGGGTACTTTCACAAGGTGTAAAGCACGGTGCCTCCATGCTTTGGCAAACTTCATCAGGAATCTTTTGCTTCCTTTAAATATCTAAAAATGTATGGATTTAGGCTATCAACCCAAAACGCTCCAGTAATTTAAATTATCGATATGGACAAAACCAAACCCCAGCCACCCAGAGCAGCAGTACTGCTATTTGGAGACCTGTGGGTGTGTTTCCTACCCAGGATAAAATACTGAAGTCTTACTTTATGATAGAGCTCGGGGTCACTGCGGGCAGGGCAGCGAGACGCGTGCCATGAGAACAACCAGTGAAGCTTGACAAGTTGGCTGGACTTCTCGTGAGAAGGGGCAGGGGTGCTTTGAAATTTTACATTTAGCATTTAGTGGTTAAGCAGAAGCAGAGTAAAATAGGTGTTATTAAAACGCCATATGTAATATCATATGGTATTTTCTTAAATAGTTCAGCTTCTTAGCTGAAGAGGACGTGAAATGATAATTCAATGCAAAACAGGCTCTGACTCAGTAGCACGCTGCTTTGTAATTATCAATTTTTCATTTTTTTTCCACAGTTCTGTTCAAGACTTTTAATAATTCAGTAACTTCCAGATAAAATTTAATACTAATTCTGCACGTTTTGCATATAAAGAACTAGAGTGAACCGATGCACTGAGGAGCAGCAGAGGAGCTCGCTATTAAGAACATGTTTTGCATTTAAGAAGATGACTGGATGCATGCATATGTCCTCTGATGGCTTTAAATAAGAACAAGAAAATGTAACTTAAGCTTCCCTTACAAAATCAAGGTGTTCTGGTGGCTGGTTTGTTTGTTTTTACGTGTATGTACAAACATTCAAATGGGGATACACACAACTTGCACTTGATAACTTTATGACTGTAATTAATGCTGCATTTCTTCAATACTTTGGGTTTATTCCCCTTTATTTTTATTGAGCCAACAGTGCTGACCTACAAGGGCCTTTACAAAAGCATTAGAAAAATCCCCATCATGATTTGTTTTCAGCAATGAGAAACTTTGAAGGAAGAATGTGACAGCACTACAGCCAGACACTAATAATACTTCTTGGCTGCAAGAGAATTTGAGATCTCTCATTTTCCCAGAAGGGGCCCTTATTTTCCTGGGTTGCCATGGAGATTTTCCAGTATAGCTGCTCGGGACCTGCAGCTCCCCTTGGCCAGCCCATAACGTGATGGCTCGCAAGGTGCAGCACCCGCAGCGATGGCACCCGCCGTGGGGCAGGAGCAAAGGCGGTGCCCCAGCTGGGACATCACAGCACGCGGGCACCACAGTGCTGGAAGGAGCAATGTGCTGGGTGGCAGAGGAAACGATTCCTCTGACTTGCAGCTCAGATCAACACACAGAGGAACATCCTTGTTAACTTCTACACAGATGAAGCTAAACCACATCCATTTATTCCTTCGTTTCCTACCTACAAGAGAGGGGTTACATCACTTGCTATTGATCTGTGCAGCTTGGATACGCTGAAATTCATACCGGAGGATGTTTTTCAATTTATTTCAGTGAAGTTGCAGGCTGCTGCATTTGTCTTTGCCTCTGAAATGCAGGGGCTGGTGCTCTTGAAGCATGCTGCAGAAGAGGAGCAGACTGCAGTCTGATTTACTGCCAGGTTTATATGCTCTTAAATGGGAACGTGAGGCACAGGCAGCAAAGGGCAGGTTGCTGCAATGTGCCAAGGCCCTGGGCTCAACTAACCACCCCAAATGCGAGGTCTGTGGTTTCCTGAAGCTGCTGTTCCAGGGGGGACAGCAGAGAATGATTCTGCAACAGCTTCTGACAGCGATTCCCAGCATGAAGGAAACCTTATTTCCCCATAAAGCCCCCTTCTGAGGGCAAAATGCAGCTCAAACTAATTTACAATGCAGGGCCATACCTTCTCAACAGGCAGCATTTTATTAAAAGAAGGAAAATTACAGTGATAACTCCTCCAATATTTTCTGACACCAAACTTTTAAATTTCTAAGTATGGCACATAAGTCAAAATAATAAAAATAATAAAAATAAAAACAACAAAAAGCCCCCAACAAGCCGCGTTTTCAGTTTGTTCTCTCCCTTTCATAATACAGAGAAGGGATATGACACCAACGTAGTCATTTAGAGAATACCTAATGATTTAAATCTGATTACATATTCCTAATGAACTGTGCTGCACGTGCAGATCCTTGCAGCAGCGTGTCCTTGCATCAATCTGTCACACGACAGCAGAGCAGGCTGGTAAAGTAAATACCCTTTGGATGCAAACACGATGGGGCTCAGCAGAGACTGCGAATAAAAACCAACAACGAAACCTGCTTCGCTTCCCTTTACTGCTTACACTTCAAAGGAAAAAAGAGGTCACATCAGTTTGGTTGAAGTCAGCTGGCAGTGTGTATTTAGGTTTTTTGGGGTGTGCTTTAGTACTGCAAATCCTGCCCTGGCAGCACGATGAGAAGGGTGACGATGCACAACTGGGCTCCTGCATGGAAATGACCGAGCCCTGCTGCACAAACTAGACACTGCCCTTCATGGGGCCACGAGCACAGCACTGGGGACAAGGAGACACGTGCCATGTCCCCACTGCCACCCCAGTGTCACACTCCAGGGGGAGCCACCAGTGAAGAGACTAGGGAACACCTCTGTACTTATACAGCAATTGCTTTTGTAATTATTCTAAGGATCCCAACTAAATTAGGTAGCAACACAGAAAAGGAATTACTAAAACTTTATTTATCAACATACTTTCCCTACTTTTTCACACTTTTTGGTTTGGACCAACTGGAAGCATTTCACTGACAGTGTGCAAGGCGCAGAGGACAGGAACTGACCATCTGCTGGAGGAAAATTCCCTTTCCACCCAAAAAAGAAATCTGCTGGTGCTACCTGCAGAGACAGACACACATCTGACCTTCCCAGTCATGGGGTATAGCATATGGCATTGGGAAAAAACAAACAAACAAACAAACAAACAACAAAGAAATACTAAAGGAAAAGGATTTGCCAGCATGGAAACAAACCTGCAAAGGCACAGCTCTTGTGCATGCAGAGCCCACAGCGCTCGGTTTGTCTGAAAATTAAGGTTCTCACCTGCAAGCCAGACTGACAGCAGACAGCTGCTCAAACACCACCACTCCTGGCAGTAAAGCCCACATAGTTATTTTCTAATATCTGAAATATTTTTTTATGTTGTGCACAGGCCGAGTTACAGTACACGCCCATATCCGTAAGCATCACACGCACATTACAGCTGGGTTTCTGGAGAAGACGGACACTGCACACGATTATCAGTGTGAATTGCCAGCTGGAAGGTAGGTAGTCCCTAGTTTCAATACTTTCTGATCCCACTGCCTAAAAGCAAGCAGAAATGAAAGGTTTGGCTTAACCAGACCTGTAAGGAATGCAACAGGAATAGTTGTATTTGTTTTTTTTCATGCAATATATCTTATTTTGCATCACAGGAGAAGGCTGAGCAGAGCTGCTGCAAGGAGTGTTTTTTTGGGACCTGCACAAAGCATGCAGCCCAACAGTGCCAAGATTTCCCCCATAAACACCAGTCAGTAGCAACTGCACGCACTGAGAGATGGAAACGTGGTGATTGCTTCTGGGTCGGTGATGTTTTTTGCCTGGACCGTTACTCTGAACCTGCAAAGAAGCCCTCCAATTCCAAAGCAGCACACAAAAAGGGTCATAGCTCAAGGAAGACAATACAGCTATGCACCCTTCTTTCTTTTGATTATTCTCATTTTATATGTCTGAAATAAAAATGCAGCCCAGGAGACATCCTGGAAGGTTGTTATGGAAGCGATAATGACAAAAGATGATTTCTATTACAGATTTCTATTACGGAAAACTGCTGTGACCAGAGCGCGCTGACCTGGGCACTGCTCCTGGCAGCAGAGCACACAGCCCCTGCTTGGGGAGATGCCTTTCCTCCTCCATCCCTCAAGGCTCACCTCAACTTCACCTTCTCCAGCAACACACTAAGCTCTTGCCTCCAGTTAACAGCACTGCTCGAGGATTAGCTGAAGGACTTTCAAGGAAAGAAGGAGCTGAGCAGGAGTTTTACAACCTTTGGATGCGTTTGCACTCCCCACTCCCACCCCCTAATCCAATTGCTTCTTTTACTGCATTTAAGCCCACAGACGAGGGCAGAACCACCTCTCCAGTTTCAACCATGGTTTGCAGAAACTGGGTTAAAGCAACCAGAAAAATGCATTTGTGACATATGTAAACAGGAGAATGAAAAACTTGCAGTGGATGGGAGCAGATGGATGCCAGCTGGTTTCTGAGACACGGCTATAGCTGCGCACGGTTACGTGGAATCAGGAAGGCACACCGAAGGAAAAGTTGAGCGCTGAACACGGGGCAGCTCTGTTCCCTTCTGGAAGGCTTATGGCTCCTTTGGGACCTTCACAGGTACAAACACCTCACATCGCAGGTTTAAAGCCAGTGTCCAAGTCGTGGTGGGAGAAAAATGACAGAATGTGGAAGAACTCCCCGCTGCAGCATTAGGAACTCAGGCCAAAGGGCTGCACTTTGCCATTACTTATTCATGAATGAAGTCCTCATAAGCCCTTCTGAACTTTTTTTTTTTATTTTTTTTTAAGGGGGCTGGACTTCAAATCTTGGCAGCGCAGTGTTTAATTAGCAGATAATTTTGAGCAGTGCATTTCAAGCAACACAGTCAGGTTGAAAGCATCGCTCAAGATGGAAGGAAGAGGAACTGGCAGAGGCCCAGTAACTGGGAAAATACAATGAGAAATAAATCAAAAGATGATGAGACATCTTCTCCAAAGCAGAAACAGAGGCTTGCAGGCAGGACGGCAAACCTTCCTGGAATATCTGACTGCAGCACGAAGCCCTGACACCCTCCAGCCTGGTCGCAAGCAGACCTCACTCCATGCACCCACGCTGACCATTTGTGCCACGTGCTATTAATACACAATATTAATATACAGCCCCCTTCTGCTGCTGCTCGGCTATCGAGGACGTTAGCTAACACTGAGTGCACAAGCATATGCTAACGTGAGGCGGTATCATTCAACAGAAACAGGCTGGCAAGAGGCACCGCCTGATGGAAAATCCATCCATTGATTTTCCTAGGGCTTGCCCGATCGTGCAGGAATGTTGCCATCGCTGCCCCTGCTGTCTACAAATAAACAACCCAAATAATATTTGCTTTCCAGAGACAGCTGGTGTCAACAGCAGCATGCATTTACTGTCCTTTATTCCCCAGAATAAACGGAGATTTTATTATTGAATGTGCTTTAAAATCGCCTCTGGAATTCCTGATGGCATTACTGTTGATAAACACCTGTGTATTTTCAATCCCTGACAAGGCACCGGTTAGCATTCAGATTCTTATCATTTCTTTTCAAGAACTGATATTAAGAAGAATTGTTACACTCAAGCACATTTACTAAGGAATAGAAGGGGAAGAAAAAACTGTATCTGATTAATAGTACAATAACAGTAATAATATAGAAATGTGCTCTTGGGAAATATTTATCACAAGCAAGTGCTTCTCAGAGTATTTACAGCAGATTTTCTTATAGCTCACAAAAAAATATAATTTTGTAAGGATTTTTAAAAACACTTATTTCTCTTCCTTACTCTGTATGTTGGATTCTGCACAAAGGAATGTTTTCCTTTATGGAAAGGGGTTAAAAAAAAAGTCACTCTGTTTTCCCACCAATCCTAAACAGCTTTCTTTAAAAGACAACACATGCAGAAAATACAGACAATATGAAATGCATGACAAGTTGTAGATTTGACCATTATGTTTAGAGATGCAGGGCTATTTCATCCAGAAATATTTTGGTGGAAAATACCCGTTGGTCAAATCTGGGTTGTTACCATGGGAATAGCTTTTTGGACCGAAACTGTATCCTGGACCCACGATCAAAGAGAATTATATTTCTATTTTGGAAATGAAGAAGTATGTTAATTTTAAAAAAGAATCCGGCATTTGTACAGGACACTCCGTTCCCAGTCTGCAAGCTGTATTTGCACAAACACAGGAGCAGACAACAGCGAGAGCAGCGTCTGTAACCCCACTCAGGGGAATGGGCTGTTGGGCACCGTGCTGCCCTCGCTCCCCTTGGCTCCGAGTGCCAGGAGCACCCACCAAAATAATGGGGTAGGGAAGTTCCTCCCATTGCAAAACCCGTTGTTTCCTAAAGTGCAAAATTATTATTTTTTTTTAATTTAAAAATTCGTATTTTTTTCTGTCCCAATGTTTATTATCGCATCCTCTGAAATAATAAAGCTGGCAAGAGCTGCGTGTCTGCCTGAGCCATCTGCTGCTGCCGAACCTGTCCTCCAGTTCCTCGCTTACACTGCCTCGACTTCACTTATTTCACGTGGAACACTGAGGGCAGAACACAAATAGGTTTGGGGTGAGAAGGAAGGACTAATGAGAAGCACTTGTCACACCACAGGGGCACTTCAGCAGCCACCCCCAGGGGCTGTGGAGGTGCTGGGGTTCTCACTCCAAGCCAGGCACCAGCACAGCTGCTCCAGGGCAGGCATCGCATGGTACAGGAGTAATTTGTTATTCCATATCCCCCACACACCCTTCCTTTTGCTTCCCTGCAGAACACAGTAGTACCTGTACACAGCCACCACAGCCCTCAGGGCCCATTTCAGAAGATGCTTTTGCTTTTAATATGAAGAAGAACGTGAAGCTTTCACTGAAAGTCTGATTTTATAGGTATCAAGCCAGGTTTTTATGGATCAGAATAGTGTGCTCCCATTACTTCTTCTGACATAAAGAAAGAAAAAAAGAGACTGCCAGTATGACACAGCTAATTAAACAGCAGCTTTTTAATAAGACAATTATAAAACTTGAAGATGAGTCGAGATTCCCTTAGGCCACAGCACCATAAACACTTAATTTTAGTTTGTCAGGTACAGAAATCCTCCGAAATTATTTAAATGACACTTTTAGCTTCAGAGAATATGAAACACGGTGGTCAACCTTCCTTCCTTTTGACAAGCCATTCTGAAGAAAAAGGTCTAAAAAAGCATCTCAGAGATCTTCAGTATGAAAGCAGTGTAATACACACGTGCACAGGTGCTACGTGCCCAGATGTGCGCTCCTCCAGCCCAGCGCCTTGCAGCTTTTGGGCAAATTTACCCTGACACGTCAAGACAGGAGGCACACACACCTCCTGTATCTCCCTTCTGTAGTCCCAGAGAGAGCACACATCTACAAACACAGACACATTTGTTAAATTACATTATACAAACCGATTCTGTCAATTTGCCTTTTATTTACCTGTTTTGCAGTCGATGCAGAACTGCAGGAGACCCAACGCCGCTGCCCCAGGGGATCCATCTTTTCAGATCACCTGAACGCTGCTGCCCGTCAAACTCTTCCTTCACAATACTTCAGCCAAAGAAAGGGTGAGCAGTTTTATAGACCAAATTCAGCATGCTTGTGTAGTCCCTCCCTGGCAATGGAAACCTTGAATTCTGAGTATTTTGCTTGCGGCTTTAGCATGTGATAACTGCTCATCCCATGGATTCAATGGAATAACCCAAGATGCTCTGCCCATGCTAAAACATTAAAATTTTCCTCCTGTGACTGGAAAAGGAGACGTTCAGGTTGATGGATGACTGGCTGAAGCCACAACAAACTCAAATCCTCTCTTTTTCCAGCTGAGCAGCCTACTGAGAGTCTGGCCACAGTGCATGTATTTCTATGCTGGGAAACAATGAAGGAAATCTACCTGTGATACAGGTACATGAAAAAAAGTCAGCAGACAGTCCTCAGCCTCCTCCACCAAATCTGAAAACCTTTGGAAAAAGTAAGCCAGGTTTTTTATCTCCAAGTCAGAGTATTTTAACTACAACTCCATTTTCAGAGTCCCAAAAACTGTCACACACCAACCCCAGCAGGCCCACAGGGATGTCCTGACAGCCTCCTGCTTCCCCCCAGATGGCCTTTATGGCCTCACAGACCTACTAAACCTCTGTCTACCATTCCCCCTAAGAAGGGGATGCTGGCTTGTCCCCATTTCACACACCTTCACACCTTTCAACAGCAAATAAATGGAGTTGTACGCACAGCACACTGCAGTGATGGAGAGAAATGGAACGAGGCTACGTTTGCAAGCAGCTCTGCATTGTGTCTGAAGCAGATCCCTTCCTTTTCCATCACATCAGACGTTGGCGACAGAAACCTGCCCTGTGGCACGCATATTTTGTGCCTACGATCTTATTTTCCAGCTGAAGTCATTAATGTACAATTTAGTGCAAGTTAGCTGTCTCATAAAACATATCTTAGCCTTATCAGAAGCAGCTCCAGAGCAATTCTCAAAAGAAATCATACACTGAATTCTTCTCCCTTTATACTCAAATGCACCACATATATTTCCTGAAAGGCCACCAAAGAACCATAGTCATATTGCTGGGAAGAAAACAAAACAAAAAAAAAAAAAAAAAAAAAAAAAAAAGAGGGAAAAAAAATAATGGGATTGCAATTCATTTCTAGGCTTCAACTGATTTTTCACTCCTTTCACTATCTGAATTTTTTCTCTGTATCATAGGACTACGCTATATAAAGATTAAAATTAAAATTAAAAAAAAATGAGATCGCTGGATAGCACAAAGCCACAAGGCTAATTATCAACAAAAGTGATGGTAACTAAACTTAGGTCAATTTCTGAGTACTTCATGTACCCATCTTGTCCTCTCAAGGAAAAGTATATCAACAACCAAACCCCTATAACGTGTACAATCAAAACACACTGGCTTCCAAGAGACCTTTTGTTTGTCTATGGGTCAGGTAGGTCAACTCTAAAGGAAAGAGAAAGCACACTTGTGGGAGGAGAGCAAATAAAGTTATAAACATCCCATGAAACTGAACTCCAGCATGTCTGAAGGAAAGGTTTCCAGCCATCACCAAAACTGTCATGAAAGCTTTAAAACTGTGTGGAAAAAGTGCAAGAAGCAGTCGATCAAACTCCTCACATTTCTGGACCTCATGGTCATCCCTTGTGTACCCAGGTCAGTGAAAGAAAATGCACCCGTCCAGCTACAGGAAGAAATGCACAGACAGAAAGCTACCTTACAAGAAGTGGAATGAAGTATCAGGAAAAATTACAGGTCAAAGTACAACAGGCAGTGAAATGCTATTTCCTGATCGGGTCAATCTCTCAAACCCCTTCAGATCAACCCAGAAGTTTTGCTGCCCATAACGGATTCAACAGTGACACAGTTATGAACACAGCAGGGTTGAAGGAAAGAGAAAAAAAGTATTTTGACAGAGCTACACAAAATCCATGAGATATGCCACAGAACTCCTGTTTTATGGAAAACCTTTCGAGTTTTCATTGACTGACAACCTATAAACTTTTTTTTCTCTCTCTCACACAGGCACAGAGCTTTGATTCTTCCAGGGAACCAACTAAAGGCACTAACTAAAAATAAACAGATCAGCTTAAGCATCTCCCTTAAAAAAATATTCTAATTTCACAGCATGCTAATTAATATAACAGAACCAATATTTTCATATCAAGATTAAGAACAGTTCATTTTCAGCATTTTTCTCAACAGCAGATCAATTTAAGATGCAATTACCACCAATGCAATTATCTGGCAATTTGCTCACTAAATGACTTTCAAATATGTGTTACTGAGATAAGGCAATGCCTTCCTTAAAGTGACTTTGAGCTGGTGAAAGAAGAACCTGCAGGGAATATTTTCTAAATGATGCACATCATGCTTCTTCAATAATAAAGCAAAACTCTTGCTTCAGGAGTAACATATAGGCACACAAACAAAATGTACAGCTTTGTGGAATAAATAGGAGGGGATCACTGGGAATCATATTGTGATACAAAATGCATCTAAAGGATTTTCCTCAAAAAATATAAAACTGACTTCAAAATATTGACATTGTCATATATCTAACCCCATGACACAGGTGACAAACGGCTAGGAGGTGAATCACTTACTTCTGCCCTTTACTTTTTCTGCTCTAACTACTTACTGTTTTTTCACAACAGTCTTTCACAAGCAGCTGCACTGGCATCTCGACAACACAAATGAAAGAAAAGCCATTCTTCAACGACCTGGAAAAAGGACAGATAGGGAGGTGACAAAATCTGCAGATTTAAAGTTATTTGGTCTGGTCAAACTTTATATTTCCTGATTAGAGCTAGGGAAAGATATGACACAACCCAATTATGCTCAATGTAAGCTAGTAAAACATGGAAAAATGCTTCCTGTGCACCCTGCTGGTCATCTCTAAACTCACCAGACAGCAAAGATCTTGAGGAAATCTCACTGCCCCTGAAAAGGGCAGTAGAGAATTCAAATGTCAGGAGAAAGCCTGGAAGAACTGGAGCTTTGAGCAGCTTCTGCACTTCTCCAAAGCAGCAGCCTTTGGCTCAGCTCTGAGGACCAAATCACAGCACCTAGGGACACCCATCATTGGTGGTCCTGCCTGAAACCAGAACAATTCTGCCAAATTACTCATGCAAGCAAGCATGAGTGCCCCAGGCAGCTGCTGCCCCATGCTGCTTAGACTGGAGAGGGATTTCCCACTGAAACACAGAGGTTTGGTGCTCTGTTAAATGCTGTACCACAACCATGGGGGTCACTTGCTGTGGCTCCCGACCACCGACTCTGCCTCCTTACCTACCAGCGCTGACAACGAAGCACTTCTCTGCACAACAGAGGCCAAAGGAGCTCCTCTAGTGGCTCACTCATCTTTAGCTTTTCTCAACCAATGCAATTCCCCCAGCAGAATATAATCCTGAATTTATCTGCATATCCGTGCAGCTTCCCAACCTTCTCCTTCCACTAATACCTAAATCCAAACAAATTCTGTGTTAATACTTGAGGCTCGCAGAGGTTCCTCCTCCTATTCTGCAGAGAGAAACCCTTCCTTGCTTCAGCTGAAAGACTGAAGAAAATCATTAATGATCCATGATATTTAACAGTCTGTGACTTTTAATTAGTACATGCTGATTCAGATATGCAAAATGCATTTCTAAAACCACAAGAGCAGACTTACTATAAGACTAACTGCACTAGCTTGACCAAAACTTTTCAACACAGAAAATTCAAAAGAGACCAAAACTTTGTGGTAGCTGTGACAAATCAATATCTCATTTCCTTTACAAACCGTTCCTGGTTTAGTGAAGTAGGGATAGCACTATTTTGATATAAATATGATGGGATGGCTCAAGAAGATGAACACTTTCCAGAGGACAGGAGGTAGTGACTGACCAGTATTCAAACACATTATCTATTGATCCCTGAAATAAGGATTTACTTTAGTTCCTTTAAAAATTGTGAACTACGGACTCTAATGATGCTTTTACAAACAGTTTTACTCAGGAAGTCAAATATACTGATCAGATTTACATTACAGGAAAACAACTCTTTCCAGGTGTAAATAAAGCTCCCACTTAGCTTTACAGTCTGCTAGAGGCACTAATATTTTGAGCATTACTTACACATAAAATTTTGCTTTCTGCTGAATCAACAGAATAGGTTTTGATTTTTCGTAGTACAGCAGCTAACATGCCTAAAAATAGAAACATAAAAGTACAGCCACTTTATGAAAATTAATTTAAAGTATAATTCAATGAGCGGCTACAGACAGAGGATGTTCTAAAGCTATGCATTCCCACAGAACAGCACAACCATCTGCAGTGATTAGCTACGCTGTTCCATCAGTACAAACTCTCAACATAAATGATAAACATTTTCTTAGACTGGTCATAATAATGAACAGGTTAATCATATTGATAATAAAAGCTTGCAGGATCTCCCGTGTTTTAGAATAACACTGCATGTACCTGAGTGCAGCTGGAGTTGCACATAGATGTGAATTCACTCTAATAAGACATTTGGGGAATTAGTTTTTGCCCTTTTTCTTTTTTCCTTAATTCACAGTTATGAAGGATTTTAGCTGGGCATCAGTGCTGGGTGAGACTGAATAGTTTCAGCTGAGAAGACCCTTTGGGCAAGGCCATGCTTCAGGGCAGTGGGACGGGTGCCCATGCTGCTGGCTCCCCAAGCAGGGGTGCTGCAGCCTCACTGGGCCCCTTCTCCACCATTGTACAGCACTCTCATGAGGAATTTTCATCCCATCGTACAGCCAGTTCCAACTTTTCTTGCGTCAACTTATGCCCACTGCCTCCTGTCCCCGTGCTGGGCAGTTCAGGGAAGCGCCTGACTTGGTCTTCTCCACTGCTGCCCTCAGGTAGCTGAAGACTGCAGTTTGGGCCTACCCTGCAGACGTCTCCACTCCAGCCTTCACAGAGGCTGTGCTTTACTTCACGTCCTCACGGCCTTGCACTTGGTTTTGGCCAACACCAGGAGGCTCCCCATGCTTTCCCCGTTCCCCACAGGGCAGCCTTGCCCTCCTGAACCCAGGCCACCTGCCAGCCCGCTGTGCGTGCACTTCATCTCACCATCCCAGTCACCGACAGAGATGTTACACGTGAATACATGGCTGAATATCATCCAGCAGAAAATCATGTATAAAGAACTTTGCTCCCCTGTTTGTTCAGATTAAACGAGGAACAGCTGCTGTGCAAACGTGACTTCAGTTTGCTCTCTGCTAGAGCGTCGTAGCAGTCATTTCATTCAGATCCCATGGGGCCGCAATGATAAGGAGATATCACATCCCACAAAAGCATGAATGATCTCCTGGAAGGCCCATCCTCCTTCTGACATGCAAAGCCTGCCAAGTTTCGCTACCTACCTTCCGCAAGCTTCCACAGATGTTAACTTATTTGGCAGTTTTCTTCATGACAGAATAAATAATTTTTTAAGGGTCCTGGCCAACATAAACAGGAAAAAAGCTCTGTGTTCAAAGGTCACGCTGTGCATGCCTTCTATGTTTTTGATGTACAAAGGATGTTTGTGAGGATGTTTCGTATGTATACAGAATACAAACTCAGGAGGACATTAACTAACATCCAACTCGTCCACTGCATCTTAGAGAAACAACAAAAATTGCTTCATGATGCATATAAAACGCTCTAAGAGCTGCAGTTATTTCAACAGACTTCAATTGCTAGTGTTTTGACCATTTGCCACAAGCACTCAAGAGAAACAAGCTCACAAATGTCACTACATCTCAATTCAGCAGGAAAACAGCTCAACTCAGACATTCCCTGATAGGCGTGCAACTGCATTTATTTCCATCACACTGGTTACTCTCCTGCATTTCTAGATTTTTTGGCTCACCTCCACCCCCCAAATAGGGGAAAAAAGGTTGAAATGGGTTTATGCATGCCTCCTAAAGGCTTCTCTTAAGCATCCTTTTCCAACTGAAATAAATTAATTGCATCTACTGACAAGATTTCAAGTCCCGAAAGAAGTATTACAGGTGTTTTTAAAATTGACCATAGAAAACTCAAGGGTGGCAAGGAGCTCTGGAGATCACCTGCTCCAATCATCTGTTGAAAGCATGGCCTTAGGCTAATTCTTCCCACAAGTATTTCTTACATGTATTTAGAATAGAAATTATGACAATGACTTTTACCCCGTGCACATTCAGGAACTTCCTTGTGTGCAAGGAACACTGGTGTGCAAGGACTCGCTGCACACCCAGCCGGGGATAACCACACAGATAAACTCTGATGATACCAGAGGGTGGCACTACACCAGACCAGCCCTCGGCAGTTACACAGCTGTCTCAGGGACCTGCCCTCCACATGCCTTCAACTCGCCTTCAAAACAGCTGCTCTGCCTGAAAAACAGTGAGAACTGCTTCGTGGGACGTTTATAAGGCTGTCCTCTAGGTCTCTGTAATATCCAGGCACTTTTCTACAGCTTTTGTCCTGAAACAGCACATGAGGACATTGGGAAATGCCTCTTCACCTGGATTTCCAGGCCTGTCCACACTGCTGGACAGGGCAGGGACTCAGGGAGGTAGCACCACAAAAGCCCCACACAGCACCTGGGTCACACTCAGATAGAAACAGTGGTGGTTGATGTTCCTCTGCTAATCCTATTCCAGCTAACCCCACTGGAGCCAAAGCAAGAAGGGACCAACATAATTCCAAAGAGAATAATTTGCACTGAAAGTTTATATAACTTCAGTCATTTCTTTAACATCTGGGCCTAAATGGAACAATGAAACATAGCAGATGCAATGCATGCGGCTTGCAGTGTCATTTAAAATATTCAACTGGTACAGTTTTCACCATAAATGCGTAAGCTGGCCCTAAGTCCGTCATCTTCGCCTAGTAAAATTTCACAAGAAATCACCCTGCGGCATGTTTCTTGGCCTCAGATGACCACAGTCCCCAAACAGTCATTTATTATTATCCATTCCCAGCACAACAGAGTACAGCAGTTTCACAAGATAGTTTTAAACATCTTTATAGTTCAGTCAGATGTCATACTCTGTGTAAGTCAAGCCAACTGAACACAAGAAAAAAGAAACAAAAGGCTTTTCTGCCTTTAATCTTCAGCTATCATTTGTATTTCAAAATACACCTTTCCTACAGCCTAAGCCATGTTTTCAGAAAACAGAAACCCCAGGAGCCAGAGGCCCACCTTAGCAGGCTGATTCTCCTCAGAAACCTGCCACTGCAGGTCTGAAGAAAGACTCAGCCACCTGAAATCGGCTGCCACCATAAAACTCAGTAAGGCAGAAGGAGATACTTCACCTTATGATGTCTCTCACTACTGCTTCCCCACGTATCATCAGCTTTCACACCTTCAGTCACTTTTATTGACCAGTTATACCAGAAAATAACACCGAGACTTTATGGTTTTGATCGCAGAGCAACAGATGGGAGACAGGTTTGGGAAGTAGAGGTGGAAGGAAAACAAACAAAAAATACAGAAGCCACAAACTGAACCATTCAGCTGTCAGGGAGGGAAATCCTGCAGGCTGAAGCTGTCTGGTGGCTGGGATCACTCAGTCCTCGCCACGCACCTCCACCTCGGCTGGCATCTGCCACCCGCCTACACCAGGCTCTTCATGCTGTCCATCAGCCATTCACGCTGACATTCCAACCTTCCAAAAGCTAACTCGAGCAAAAGAAAAAGCCTCCTCGAACTGCTGAGCACAGTCCTCTACTCTGCTGCCAGATCCTGAGAAAGTTCTGTGAACTCCTCATGAATAACTCCCCCGTACCAGCGAACACTGCTGGATTCATTTAGAAGACAAAAAGCGTATTATAAGAAAATATGCTGCTCACAATTCTGGTGTAATATCCTCAAACAACAGTGTAATGTCAAAAATGGCATTTTGCTTTCTCTAACTTGAACAGTAACATTTCTGGCTCTCTCTAAACAAGCAGAAATTTCAGGTTTCCTTCTACTGTAGAAGACCCATTTTTTCAAGACAATTTTATTACAAAATAAGATGTCTAAACCACTTTTAATGACTTTGTTCTATTTTTCCATTTTAATTACTGCGTCTCAAAACTCCTTGTACGATTAGAGAATTTGTACAACCGCATACATCGCACAAATGCACAGAGAACTTGTGCCTGCAGCAAACCACCGTTCTGCTACAAAATGTCACAATGTTCATTTAGAGCTGTCTAAACTCATGAACATGAAAAGAAATTGCAGCATCTCTGCCACTGCAGTTTTTGCTTCTTCCGAAACAAAATGAATGAACCTAAGAGAAACTTTTCTAGTTTCTTGGAAGAAGGCTTTCATTCATTCTTGCTGCTGCCTGCCTCCTGCCACCTCTCCCCCAGCGATGGCCCTGCTACCATCAGTTTAGCTGGGACCAAATGCACACCTGAGGCTGTATTATCCATACTACTCCTTGCACTTATGGTTTATGCACTTATTTAATAGCACATAACCAAACACAAACAAAACACTGCAATATTCTTTAAGAATATGGCTGTTTCCCTGTTGATAGCCCCATTCCTTCTGTTCTTTAGTAGGTATTGTGGAGGAAGCACTGTGAGTACAGAAGTGCAGCATGGTACAAGACAGTCATCTTTAGGAAAGTTTTTTCTTAATTTCCTCAATATTTACATAGCATTAAGATCACCTAGTTAAAATTGGTGTACATACACTATATTTACGAGCCACGTAACAATTTCCATTTGTTACATGGAAACATAATTTTCATAGCATTTTGGAGTTCTCTGCAATGGAGATGCATTTCCTTTAAAAAAAAAAAAAAAAAAAGGTATTTACATTATTAGTTTTTTCCTCCAACTTTGAGGTTGCAAAAATAAATCTTTGGCTATTTAAATATATGATTCAGATCAGATATTAATGAAAGGTCAATGCTTACATTTTGGCCTGCAGTCTCTGAGATCAAACATGTAGAACTGCAGTGCTTTAAAACTTACATTATAATTGGGAATTGAGGTTCCTAAAACAGTAATAAAAAAGTAAATTCATTTTCATCCTTAACTTGAAACCTCAGCATCGCATGAATATGGATTTTGTGTTTTATATATATAATCACAAGTTTGTAAGGTGCCTTGGGACCTTTGAAGAAGGCACAGAATAAATGAAAATAATTTTAATTAAAAGCAAATTAAAGGGCCTCCTAATCCAAGCAGCAGTAGCAAACCCATGGAGACTTTTTAGAATATGGATCCTTGAAATTACATTGCTTATAACCCTCCCTAATTCCAGTTTCCTTCCTTCACTTCCCCCCAGTGGAGGCTCTGAATCTGTAGGAGATCAGGTTTATTATGAAAATTCTGTTCCAGTTTCTAAAAAAAGATATTGCTCTAGTTTCTGAGTGGCCAGAAGCATCAGCATCCACATGGAGCAAATAAAAACAAAGAAATGAAAAAGGGAATGTTTTTCTCACTACAGGGAGAACAGCTAAGATCCTGTCTTATGCTTTTAAAAAGTCATTTCAACACTGATTAAAAAAGATGGAGTTCCCTTCCTCAAGAGGAGGATTTTTAAACACAGCTCAAAACCAAAACAAACCAAACAACATGCTAAAATGCTACCACAGAAATGGCTTCATACTAGAAATCTTACAAGTTGGAAGAATGTTTAGAAGTAAATTAGACATTATAGTTGTAATCTTTTCCTGTGCTGTTCTGACAGCAGGAAGACATTACCCATGAAATAAGTCTCACAGGTCTCTCACCACCTGTCCCTGGTTCACTATTACTTGTTCTGGTAAATAAAAGAATGAATTAACAGATACTGCTAAAAATGAACAGAAATCTAAAATCAGCAGTATGATCTTCATTTCTATCTGAAAGATGTTTTTACATGTATTTATCTCATTAAGCTATTACATGCCTCCATTAAGAGAAAAAAAATAAATCCCAACCTTGATGAAAAAAAAATCCAAAACAACTGAACAAGAGAACAAAAAATGAAAGTGGGCAAAATGCCTAGAGAAACACTGCTTTGATTCCGACACATGGGAATAAGTGGAAAAAATATTCAGCTCTTTTTTAATCAAAACATCTCCTATCTCGTGTGCAAATTTCAACAGCTGAGAAAGCATCCTACTCAGTCTCCCCAAACTGGTGTCAGCATGTTTTATGTAAATACTAGTTAACAAGGGATGTGTGTTTGCAGCAAACATTTTAGGGTTCTACTTTATAGGTTCTGGATTTACCCCCGGTGTTGGAGGGAAAATGGTAACGCTGAAGAACATAAGAGGAGATACACACAGAGGACACAAGAGAATCTCCATTTTTTAAATTGACAAGAAGACACATTTGTCATTGAAGGCATTTAAGTAGTTATTTAACAAATGAACAGGAGGAGGATTTGATGACTAAGCTCTGCATCAACATGCAGCAGTGTATGTCTTGAAAAGAGTTTTATTCTGCAACGTCCAGAAATAAGGCTAGGGTTTGATAACAGACTCTGTCTGAAATGATTACTGAGACCAAGATAATTCCCCCGGGGCAATCAGAGAAGTGTCAAATGAAGTACACATCTGACAAACTAAGCTCTCCAAGAGTACGCTCTCAAACAGGGAAATCAACGGGAACCAACAAATTGAAGTCATCGCCTGGGGTTATCAGGCAACACCAAACTCCTACTCCAAGGGCAGCGTTGGCTATGGCTTCTTGTAGTACTGCCCAAGGAAAGGGCAGCTCCTTCACAGCCATCCATGCTTCTATGGAGACATGGATCTCTGAAGCAAGTTTCATACTGATTCAATAGTAAAAATGCTATTATTCTTAGCATTCAGTTTCTTTTCTTTTGTATTTGTTGGGCATCTTAAATACGACCACCAGCTGTGCTGTGGCCACCCTATGGCTTCTTTCCAAAGCTATGCTGAAAGGAAGCACAGCTCACAGCACTGGGAAAACAAGCATGCAGCATGTGGATGAATGCAAACAGCAATAAAAACAATGTCCAAGATCAAATGTAAAAAAAGGAGGCTTGAAACGTACTGGAAAATATGACAGTTCTTTTGAACATCACATTGATGTTCAGGAGATATGGATTAATTTTCTGGGTTCACCAGCTCATTTTTATGGTCACACTTGAGCTTTAGTTTGGGCGGAAAATCAGCCTGAGAATCACCCCAGCCACTCTGCAACACACCACCACTTGCCTTGGCACAACCATTTGCTATACACCAACCTAAGAAACTCTCCAGTTTAAAAATAAATAAAATACTAAAGCAAGGTCCTTCCAGAAGGAAACATTTCCCTGATCTGATTTACAGCCACAAATAACATTATACATCATCAGTAAATGGCAGCTCAGAGGCATGAAAGCAACTAAGGAAAGGCAGAAACCTATAACAAACTTCTGCTGGAAGATGATATCCACAGAACCTTACCAGCCTTCATTCACAATGACAAAATGAGAATACCACTAGTTCATTTATTTCAGCCTTTGTCTGTCTTCTCTATTTAGTTTATAACTTTTCCTGTCCAAAGCCTCCTTCACATAATGGCTTCCTGGAGGCAAAAGCAAAGACAAACAGCCCAGAGAGACCGACCCCTCTGAGTGAAACAAATAGGAGCAAATCTGAGCCATGCTCAGACTCTACTCACAGGTCCCGTCGTCGTCTCCATGTAATGCTTAAGTAAATTGTGAACCACTGGCACAGACGGCAGAAGAGTTATTTCCAGTGGCAGAAACCACCATGCAAGCAGAGACCTTAGCCCCGTTCCCAACCAGAAGGACGTCACCAGCTCTGCTGCAATGGGTGCTCCTGGAAGCAGAGTCCACGCTGCCAGATCACTGATAAGAGTGAACAAGTTACTTCCTTCCATTCGCTCTTCCACAACCCATTTCATTCAAGTCTACTTCACGTACTTGACAGACTGCATTAATTATTATTTAAAGAATATATTTTTCCATCAACTGGAGTGCCTCAGAAAAACTATTCCAAATACAATGGCGCAAGTCAGTGGATGGTAATTTCTGTTTTTATTCTTCTCTGAATTTTAGCAGCTTGAAAGAAAGGTAACTCCTAGATAAGTACAACAGAAACAGAAACAAGAGCATTGCGTATTGAGGCATGAAGTTTTATCACAACAGGATTCTCATAATCACATACCTCAATAAAAGGGAACATTTAAATATCACCTTAATCTTCATTTCAGAACAGCCTTACATTAGACCTGGCAGTAAGTAAGATTCAAGTAATTATGTGCCAACAGCTACACTGTAATCTAACGCTGCAGTATAGATGTGACTTCCCCCCCTTACAATTGACGATTTTCATTAAAACTGTGCTTTGATAGCAACTTAACCTATAGCCTTTTTTTTTTTTATTTTTTATTTTTTATTTTGAGTTTACGAACAAACATGAAAAAAACTGTTCTCTACAAAAAAAAAAAAAAGTTTCTCTACAGTTTGCAGAGAAGAAACTACAGTTTGGCAGAAGAAACTCCCAGCTTCAAATACGGACCTGCCTGGAGAAGACCCTTCCCTGGAGGCCCTCTGTAGGTGCGCAAAAAGGAGGACAGCACCCACCACAGAGACTTGCAGCAATGCTTTAAGAAGATGGTTCCAGGCTTGTTTTCTGTCACACTGAGGGGATAAATAAAAGCTATTGCCCTCAGGGAGCATTTCATGTTCGCATTTATACATAGTTCCCTTGATTTAAATACTCTGGATATGTCCTACAGGGACTTGACCTTTCTGCTTGGATGCTGCCATCCTAAGACCATCTTGCAGAAACTCAGAACCACTACTTCCTTAACACAGGAGATGAAAAACAAAAACTGGTGTAAGTTTGAGTTATTTCAGCTATTCTTCCATACAACTATCCAAAGCGAAATGGTGAACTTTGTTCCTCCTTAAGTCAGTATTTCTACTGGCTCCAGAAGCACGTCAGATGTTCATGTTTGAGGCTTGGATAAACAATCAGAAATCCAGATGCAAAACAAAATCTACCAGGGGGAGAGTGAAATGAAAATAGATAAACCTCCTTTCAACAATGGGAGATTTCACATGGAGCCTTACTATCTTCTTATACAACGAAGATGGAGTTGTACAACTCCAGGGTGAAACTGATAACAAATACCTAGCTCAAGGCTGAGGACAGGGACAGGTACTGGGACTCCCCTAGACTCCCATGACTTCCAATGTGTACATTGCACATATTTTTTCAGAGTGAAGTCCACACGTAACAGGTTTGTTTGTTTGTTTGAACGTCAAGAGGTCTCATAATTGCATGAGTCTATAAAGCTTTTGTGAAAGCCTGTGAATACACTAAATGCGTCAGATTTCCACACTTTCCTTGTTATAGAGGGTGGGGGTTCAAGGTGAAAGACTAAAACACTCCAGAGAGGCTCTTCTGATCCCCTACTTTCATTCGCTCCTTAAATAGTGGACGGTTATGCCCAATCACTGGCAGATGTCATCTGTTTTTCCATGAATAAAGTGTCTTCTGCAACTTGATTGCCTTCAAAAGACTCAAACAAGAGGGCTTGTCTCCCAGATGAACCTTTCCCTCTGATACTGGTGGTCATGAAGGCCTGCAAGGATGAATTCAACTCCCAGAAGTACAGAACCAGAAATCAATTATCACATTAGGAAGGCCTTCTCCCCTCATTTGCTCTTCTCTCCACTTGCTCTAAGATTGAAGTAGCAGAAGGAATAGAGATGGTGCTGGGATCTGGCAGGCAGGTCCACAAACCAGCCACAGTGATGGGAATTGCCCCAAAACGGAGAGGTCCCACCGACGCCTGGCCACGGCCTCTGTGGGGCTGCGGCACAGCATCACTGTGTGTTCCTCTGCTGCATCTCTCTGGGGAGCACAAAAAATCCCCATAACTGTGATTCCCATGGAGATCCATGGGAGGGGACAGAAATAGACAGGGTCTGGGGTTAACCTCTCACTGCTTTCATCACACGAAAGCCGGACTCTGAGGATGCTGAGACAGGGGCGCGTGAGCTCAGAGCTACGCTCAGTTTGGCAGCTTCTCATCACACTGGCAGAAAAAAGAGAAACACTCAGAACCATGCCCCAGGGACTTCAGAAATGAAATGATGGCACCAACACTGAAAGCTGAGGACAATTACCAAGTCAAAAGCCTCTAATCATTACAATCCTTTTTAAATCTTTTAGAGGCAATATGCAAAATGTCTGAGTCACTTTTACTGATGGCAGTAAATACATCTGTGCATTTCGTGAAGGCACAGCAGTGGTGAGATTTCTCTCTCTTCATTCCTCCTGCATTTACTGTGAAGGCTAAGACCTCTCTGTAGCTCTTCTTCTGCAAAACCTACGTTTGCCAACAAGATTTATTCAGTTTTGTGGCAAATTATGTACGTGATCACGAGAAAGGATTTTGTCATTTCCTATGTGACAGCTATCCTTGTTCCTCTAACAAACAAGCAACATAGGTATCTCTTTCTTACCACAGATGATCACTTCATGCTTTAGTAAAAACATTTAAGGAAGCTCCTGTGTGACCTGTCTCCACCAGGCTGCCAGCGGAGCCACACTCAGCTCCCGAAATTACCTAGGCGTAGACTCAAAAGGGAACAGCCCAGTGTACCACAAAATTAATGTAAATGCCCCCAGCTCCTGAACACCATACAGTGATGTACACAATATCATATTATGTCCACATATATCATATGCTTTGCTCACAATAACAGCAAGTGGTTTATTTCAGGGATAGCAGAAGTGCTGCCGACTGCACAGCCCATGTTGGTTAGCGGCTTGTCCTTGAGCACAGCCAGCCACTGAAGTTCACTCATCGAGAACACGCAGTAAGTTTGTTCCGTTATGCAGAAACATTGCAAAAGGAGAAAGAAAGCGCAGAAATTTTCTGGAAATGCTGACAGCAAACCCAACAGCTGAGCTGACACAGAGCCTTGCTCAGACACAGCCACGCACAGTAACCGCTGCTCAGTGGTCCCAACAAGAAAGTCATTCCTTCTCTTGTCCAAACAACCCCAGGAACACCCCAGTTCTAACAAATTGGACAAAAACAGCATCAAACTGGATGTCTGCACTGCACTGGGGCCAGGCCTGCAACAGCGAGAGGAGGCCCCTGCTCTGCACCCACCCGTGATGCCCCTCGCCCCGCATCCCCTCACATTCGACATTTCCAACTACTTCGGTTCCAGCTAGATGAACAACACAGTTTGTCTCAGTAACAAACTCCCTCATTATCAGGGAGTGTAGTGATAAAGCACAGAGTAATTGTTTTAAACTAAAAAAAGGGCAGGTTTAGATTAGATATTTGGAAGAAATTCCTCCCTCAGAGGGCAGTGAAAATTTAGGCACAGAGGGACGGGGATTGCCTGGGGAAAAAAAGGTCAGAGAAGGGTGTTAGAAGGTAAGCATGGGCACTGCAGCAAGGTGTTTTTCCCTTGCTTTCACTTTTCCCATTTCCTTTGGCTGTTTCAGAGCCTTTATCCCCACGTGGGGACCTGGAACAGTAATGGCAAGTTATCAGGAAACAATGCTTTAAAATACAGTTTTAAACACATGGAATAATTATTCAAAGGGTGGAAGGAGCAACAGTCTGGATTCAAGCTTGTGGACCACAAGTTGACCACACAGTTTTTGTTCCCTTTACAAACCAAAACTACGAAGGCTCCTGGTTCATTTAGACACAAGTGAAAGATTTGGGAAAAAATTTGAAAGACTTCATATTATCTGGACAAAACTCAGGGGCTGACACTCAGGACACTCTCACACAAAGTCTATCATCTAATGCCATACTCAGAGACTCCCTCCTGCAATGCCATTTATTTCAAGAATTTATATCCTTTTTTACTTTCATTTTACCTTCTGGCATGACACTAAATCTATATTAGTTGGTTTGATCTGTGATGAGAATTAATGTTTGCTGAACTTCCCAGATACAATGGTACACCACCAGCAGATTAGCTACTTTGGCATTCAAATAATAACCTGCATATTAAATTAAAAAAAGAGAAAGATGAGGGATAGAGGAATCAGACGCATTTCTAAAATAAGGAAAGTTAGGTGTCCATTTGGAATTTTCCGTGATTGCTCAGGATATCAGGTCAGACTTATTAAAAGCTATTTCAAAAAAAAATATGTCCCAGAGGCCTAATACCAATATCCTTTCTCCATTGTCCTGACTTTGTTTGCTTGGAAACAAAGAACACACATGATTCTGGCATACCAGAAACCTTATAAACAAGATCATGTGCCCGTTCCTATTACAGAAAGACATGACAGCGTAAACACAGTCAATACCTGCTTGTGTGACTTGGGGGAAAAAAAAAAAAAGAAACAACAACGGCTGACACATAATCCAGACACAACACGGGCTGTGGGGATTCGGTTCAGAAAAAGCTCTTGTTTTGGGACCCTGAAGCTTTTTGGAATTGCTACCATAAACATCTTCTTTGCTTGATCATTTAATTTGACCATAATTAAATAGACAAAAAAAAAAAGTGTAGGTTACTGTCCCAACAAACAGCAACCAATTATCACTGCTCACTATCCTGGCACATCAGCTTGAATCTGACTATGTATTTACCACAAATCAAGTATGAAATGATTTAAATGACACAGTATTTCACAAATTCATATTACCAAACAGCATGTGTTGCAATTAAAAGAGTTGTAGTATTTAAAAACTGATCAAAAAATAGATACGTGATGCAAGCATTTGTATGTTTCCAGGGAGACCTAAAAAGCTAGGAAACCATAAAGGAAGAAGAACCTGTTGGTCTTTAAAGGTTTCTAGAGGAGTTCTTAAATATCTAGTTAAAGATTTGTTTCCTTTCTGAAAATTTACAAAAATACTTAATAGATTCTGATAATGTATTGGCTGCTGTCCAACTGCTGCAAGTCCCTGAGCAGCAAACCCTAGCATGCCATCAGTTCTCAAAAATTGCAGCATTTCTTGCAATTTGTACATATTGTAATCTAACTATTGATTTTATACACTGAAACTGGCCAAAAAGTTCCCTTTTCCTTCTGTTTTCAATTGCTATAATATTTTGAAACTGCATTTATATTCCTTATATGCAATTCATCAATGCACATATAATCAGTACAGTATTAGGAAAACAGACAAGTGCTAGGAGGGATTTGTATAGAAAGCATTATGTCCAAGACTCCCAACGTAGTGAGTCTTTAAAAAAATACTAGTTCCAAAAAAAAACCCCAACAACATAAAAATAAAAACAATAACAAAAAAACACAACTCACTTGTGAGGAATGGCAAAACACGGCCATAAAGCCCGGGCAGAGAAGAGCTGCTGTCACCTGCAGGGACTTCCCTACACCCCTGCCTCGCTGTTGGCAGGATGAAACAAATTGTTGCTGAGCGCAGTTATTTTTCTCAAGCTTTGTTCTGTCCCAGAGGAAAATTCGAGTTTCTATGCCCAGATAAAGATTGCTGTCAGCCCCTTGAATCAGCCGGCATGAATAGCTCCAGTGTTAGGCACTGCGTGACGGGGAAGCTCCAGCGCCAGCACAGCGCTCAAAACAACGGGGTTTTGTGGTTCCTCACATTAGGGTTGAGCACCAGCCTACCACACAGCAGCAGATGTGCTTTTATCACCTCTGCTAAAAAAAACAAAAACTCAAATAAATAGAATAGGTTTTGGATTTTTTTTATTTTTTATTTTTTACAGTCAGCTTTTTTTGCTTCGTTCTCGCGTTCACTTGAATCCCTAAGCAACCTGAAATACTGCAACTGCCACAGCCATGGAGCATCCCAAAATGAAATGCAATCAGAAAATGTGCTTACCTATGTGAAAGCTACAACATTCCCAGATTCAACTCATTAGAAAAAATAAATTAAAAATATGATGTTTGATTTTGCCATAAAAATCTTCTTCACATCAAGTCTTTTATGCACATAAGGATACATTTGCAAGGTATTCAGATTTTTCATACTCAATGCTGAAACACGAAAGTCCATTAGTAATCACTTTTGCTGCAACTTTTTTTTTTCCAACTATTTTTTACTGAAACTGTTAGTCTGATACTGGTCTAGCAGTATAGGTCTTTATACAGGTCTTATGAACTATTGGCGAAGGAAGCAGCAATTTCCCAGGGACACTACTTGCTGTCCTATGGCTGGGGAAAAAATAAAAATAATAATAATTAAAAAGAAAACAACACTCCATTTGAATTTCTTTTAGCTGTAAGGAAAAGAAAATCATTACAAATTCGCAGACACATATGAAATGGACATTACCCAACATTCAGACTTGAGCAGTTAATCTCCCCAGGCTTCCTCCATCAATCAGGGACTGGGCAGGAGCCCGCTGCAGGTGCCCGAGCTGCCTCACAGAAAAGTCTCTTCAAAGACTGAAGGGAGAGTTTAAGGCAGGCAGCTTGCTAGTTTGTGGGTTTAGTGCTGGGTGGCGCACATACCAAAGTTTATAAACTGGAAAATACAAGCTTTTAAAATTCCAGTAATACTAAAATAGCAATATATCTGGCTTCCTGGGGGCTTCAATTATGCAGCATTCGCAAATGGTTTCCATCCTGATCATGGCAAAAACAGTGCCCTCAGAGCACAGTCAGTGCGAACACACATTTCTTATACATGTAACAGAGAGCAGTGTGTGTACAGACACACCGAGGAACAATATCCTTGCTCCAGCCTGAGCTCCAACTGCATGGGTGTGAAACCTTTTAATTCAGCACTTCTCCCCCAAATTTCAATGTGTTCACCATTTAAAAGGATAGCAGATGAACCTAATCATTAAGGCAAGAAGCATCATAAAACAGGCTTGTCATTCTTGGCAGGACAAGCCTTGTAGGCGTTTTTTTGTTTGTTTGTTTTTAAGAACAAAATATAGTAAAAACAATGTTCCTAAGTTTACTTTTATAAAAGGAATGTTCTCGAAGTGGTCCTACAAGAACATTTCCTAACATAACTATTACCACATGATGCCAGTCTGCCTGCCCACCGTTCTTACCAGCCCCTTTTTCTTGGCCATATTAATGCACACCTCCAGAGAACAGCAAGCGAGGAGGCTCTGCTGGTTTCTGTAATGTAGCCCAGGTACTTGAAAACCACTTGAGCCATGTCACGCCCTTACCCTGTCTGTGACAGTGACCGCGCTCCCCTTATCAGCCACACAATCACAGGGCTGTCTTCTGTGGACAGCTGTTACAGGGTTTATCAACAAATGCACAAGCCCAGGAATGCAGATGAGGTGCAGCTACTCACTTATTCACTTCCAGGCAGGGTGTACACATTTTAGGGGAAATAACCATCACGCATCTGAGTCACTGACAGCTTCAGAAAAAATATTTTGCAAGCAGCTTAGTTAAAAAAAAATAATAAAAAAGAAGCCAAACCTAGTGGATACACTGAGTGATGAGGATGTTAAATACAAGCTGCACAAGCTGAGATGCAGCAGGGTGGAGGGCAGCAGGACGGGGCATGGCACAGCTCCGCAGGAGAGCCCCACCAGCAGCACCACCATTGCTGTGTGCTGAGCTGTAAGAACAAACAAATCCAACCTTCCAGCCGACCTCTGGGCAGGAACATCGCCAGTGAAGAGGTTAAGATCTGCCCAAAGCATTGCTGGAGAGCTACAGGGATATGCACCAGCACATTACGCAGAGCAGGAGAGTCTGGAGGTGTTGGACAAGGAGACAATGTTCCACAGAAGCCATTAAACTTAGGACTTGGAAACAGATTTAAAAGCAGGTATCAAGGCAAAAAAAGCTTTGCATACACCTCTGAAAACTGGTACACAGCTGTGAGTAGGCTTCTAGCCTAAAACCTAATAAAACACTGCCTTCCCCCCCCCTCACCAGAGGCATGCTGTGCAGCCCTGCAGGCCAGCCCCTTCCTTTCCCACGCTCCAGCAGCGGTTCTGCCTCCAGCCTCCAGTGACAGCAGTGTCACTGCATGGCACCCAGCCACAGCCCCGCTCCTCGGGACAGATGGGACAAAGCTAGGGATGCTCTGGCCCCTAATGACATTATATTGCTTATAGGGGCAGAGCAGTTGGGCTCAAGAGAGGACAGGGCACAGCAGAGCACAGCCGGACAGGACGGGAGCAGAGGGTTCCTCCTCATCCACCTGCCAAGTACCCCGACACGAGTTTCATCTCCAAAATCACCGAGGCGATTCAGGCTCTTACCTTGCCACAGTGGTTAAGGTAAGTAAATGCACCTCAAAAGCCAGAAGGGTTTCCTTCTTGCTAATCTATTTCTAGATGAGCAAGCACTGCCTGCCCTTGATCTCATTTTGCAAGCAGGATAAATTATCCGATTAAAAAAAAAAAAAAAAATTACAGCCCTCCCACCAGAGGGAATTTTCTAATATAATCTTCTCTCTCCTTTCAGCATTTCATCACCAGCTACCTATAAGTCCAATTTGAATACAAGTACAGCAAAAGCATTCTTAAAATCTATCTTGAGCTCCGCCAGCATCCTGAAGCATCCACCGTGGAAAACATCAGTGCTGTGGTGGTGGCTGAAGACAGCAGCACCTCTCAGCAACCCTGCACTGCTCCCCCTGAGCCCTCCCCACATCTCAGTTCTTTTACACGGTCCCCAAAGAGGAACAGAAGGTACCCCCCCAGTGACCACAAAAGCTATGAAAATAGCAGCAGCTAAATATCATCCAGAAAGTGAAACGGCTCCCAGAGATGCTGGTGGTGCACGCAAGACTCTCCGATTCCTTTAGCAGTGACACAGACACATTGCACAGCAGTGTGACAACAATGTGAGTCGTCTCCTTGCACCTCCCTGCCTGTAGGATCACTAAAAACAAACAAAAACACAGAAGGGTTTGGAGTAATTGGGGAAAAAAACTCTCTCCTGCAGATACTGTGATGTGAAAGAGACTGGTAGATAAAGACGGAATAAAGGAAAGAAACACAAAAACCCACCAAAATCGAAAAGTGCATGATTAACCTGCTAAAATCTCTTCCATTTAAATGTGACATTGCCAGAGGAAAAAGCAGGATGTAGACCCACTGGCAGGGCAAACAGCAGCAGCACGCTATCAGGACTAAGCTTGAAGATTTTATTTGCACACAGAAGTAATTCTAGACAAAATGTGTAATTTCTTCTGGAAGGCATTAAGCTTTCATTTCAAATAAAGAACTGCTAACCAAGGGCCTTTAGAAATGTAAAACAGCATTTACAGATAAAGTGTTGAGGGTTCAGTGATTTTTAAAGGAAATTATGTAAGTTTCTTCCTCTGAAGATCTTGGTAAATGAGGCTCAATTTCAGGGGCAAATAGTTTGATCCAATGCAGCAGTTTTCAACCTTTTTCAAAACAAATTGCAACTTATACTCCCAAGTTACATGCATGCAACTTAAATTACTTTGCCATTTTGTTAGTTAAAAACATTCAGAAAGAAAGAAAAGTGAAGGATGTGACTGCTCAGAGCTTTCCTGTGCATCGCTCTGTATTTGCAGCCAGGTGCCTGTGTTAAACAGAGAGGGACTTGCAGCAGACTAGGAGTGTCTCTCCTTGGAAATCATCACCTGATATGACAGCCCCAATTATCTCAACACCACATCGTCGTACATTTGTTTTTAACAGTTTAAACTAACTAATGCAAATAGGTCGCTATTTGAATACAGGTCCCCGTTTCCACCTTTTCCTCCTCTTCCTGCCTTCCCAGAAATACTGAAGTCACCACAAGTCCCTCTCCCAAAGGTTCTGCTGGGAACCAGGGAGGTGCCACAGGGGACAGCTTAGCCTGTGAAAACCAGACTGGAACAAAGTATTGTACCCGTGGCCTTGAAATGTGCCCACAGCTGGGGTTTTAAATTAGCTTTTCAAGACCAATCAGCACACATGTAATTTAAAAGCAATTTGAAGCAGCAAGCTAGGTAGTTTAACTTCAAATTAATGAGCTTTTGACAACTGCAAACAAAATGATAATGTGGATCCATTTAAACTGATCCCTATATTTAACAGGAAAAGTGTATATCATTTTCACTTGGTTATACAAAGGCTTTTCTTCTGCATTCTGAAAGCTGTTTAACCATCATCTAGCTCTCGGTAGCAATTTGCAAACTTTGCCCAGTTGTACAAGATCAGCAGGATGGAACACGGCAGATATTCAGTTTTTCAACATTTTTTTTTTCCAATTTTTAAGAGACATTGTGCAATGTAATTAAATACGCCCATGAAATACAGATCTAAATTAAATAACTCAGAAAGCGTCTGAGACATCCAATCCCTCAGAACACAGGATACAAGCAGTGGTCATTGCTTGTTTGAATCAATACTCCAGTACTCGGGAAAAGCACCGTGCTGTAGCTCAAGCAATAGACAACAGACAACAGCAGAAAGGAAGGCAAAGACAAATAATGATCAAAGGACAAGCAGCAAAGAGGATAAGATTAAAGGAGAAATGACACGATGAAAATGTAATTTACTAAGAGAAACAGTACATGAGGTGAAGGAAGGGTTAATGCATTGATTTGCTTTGGATAAAGACAGGTTTTGTTACTTTGCTTGTTTGTTTATTAAATTCTGCTATTAGTTTGGAACTCTGTTATGAAAACAGCTACAAGGGAAGAAACAAGCATGTGGAGCACTAAGATCTTTTAAGAAAAACAGTAATTTGGGTACAACTTGGCAGATTCAAACTCCTAACAAAGCTTTACAGCACTGTAAGCTTAAAAAGTTAAAAAATTAAAAAGGCTTAAGAAGTGCAGCTGAAGCATACTAGGAAGTGGCAGCAGACCCAGTACTAGAGTTAGGCAGGTTACAAAATAAGTCATGTTACAAAAATAATGTCCTCATAAGTTACAGTAAATTCTTGGTGGAGTTCACACGCAGACATGCTTATGAACTGCCACACTGTGCCAAAAATAAGTTAAAAGCCAGAAAAGTTGGTTGAAAAGAGAATTGGCCTTCTAAGAAAATGAGGACTGCGCTGGAGGCAAATAATGACAGCTCTTAGTAAGGAAATATTTGCAAGTAGTTGACGGTCTTCAACCACAAGTTCTCACAGTTGGCTTCCAGTGGTGATCACAAGGTCTTTCTGTCACTGGTCAAACCCTCATCCTTGATTTCTGATCAACATTTTCGTTAAAAGCAGCAAGGGAGGTGGCAAATTCTGCGAGCAAGTGACAAGATAAGTGGCATGGTTTAATGGTGAACCTGGCAGGGCTAGGTTAAAGGTTGGACTGGATGATCTTGGAGGTCTTTTCCAACTTGAATGATTCTATGATTCAAAAATGGATTATAAAACCTAAGATCTAGATTCTATAACAGATCCTGCAGATACAGCAGGAAGGTCACAGAGCACAGCCCCATGCCAGGACCACCTAAACAAGGCAGCAGCAGACCACGGGGTGCCGTGACCTTCAGGTTGCAGGACCTCAGGCCCTGGAAGTAGAACACCTGTACAACCCGACCAAACTTATGTCCTTGGTGAAATGCACATTACAGCACATCCACGGGAGAGTGAGTGACACTTAGGAGCCTCATGCTCCCACACCTCATCTCAGTCTGATTATTCTGGCAGATAACACTGGGCTGGTCTTGGGTTAGTGCATTGCAAGGGGCACTGCCATGAACTGCAGCAGCTTTCCGTTTTACTCAAGCTTTCTTTAATCGCTACATCAGATGAAAGAGATGGCAATTTTACTGAAAAGGAAGAAAACTCAAGAGCTACAACTAAATTAAAACCCAACCATCAGAAAACAGGAAACTCGCTTGTATCAGAGCACTGAGATTATCATGAATAGATAGTTGCATATTTCTTTCTAAATTATCTTCTAATCCTTCCTAGAGCAACCAAACCTAGAGGTTGGGAGGAAACCTCTTCAGTCATCTAACTGTGGTTTAGGCAGAGAAGTTTGTCCTCCAATTTACCTAAGTGTTCTGCTTATCTTAACCAACACGGGTATCACAAGTTTTACTAACTTCCATTGTGAACCTTCTGCAATTTCTCTTATTTGCTTTTACCTAAAAATTCATACTGCTGTTTATCCAAAGCTTTGCCCAGACTGCATCCTTCCCGGTGATTCCTGACGTAGCTGTACCCGTGTAGGTGTGCGGTGCTCAGCGGTGCAGTGGGTGCAGGTTCCCCTAGGCATTTGTTCACGAGGCACCCATCTCCTGCACAGCCACACATCACTCATTTTATAGTTTGCATCTCACCTCACCTCCACCTAATTTACACTTTTGTTTCTACCCGTTCAGATCCCTTATTCTTACTGATGATTATCACTTTACAGTCGAAAAAATGGAGATCTAGGATAATCAAAGTTTTAAGGCCTGAACTCTCTTTACAGCTGAGATTAAAAGGGACAGAGAAATCCACAGCTGAGTCATGCCATGAGTTCCTGTAACAATAAAATGCCACTGCAAGCAATAACCAACCCCAATAAATTTATTTCCACTTTTGTTTCTTCTCTTGGCCAGATTACACCCTTGATAACAGACAGGACTGTTGCCCTAGATCTCTGTGCCCAGATCCTTTTACTTTGCCGTTTCAGCAGTGAGGCAATAGGAGTCAAAGGCAGAAGGGCATTTTTAGGGCATTGCTGTATCCCTCAGACTGTCAGCAGATGTACTCAGCAGGCTGAGAAGCTAAAAGACTGGTTTTCAGCTCACTCCCCACAACCTGGGAAAAGCGCAGCACCCAGGGACATGCAGCAGGCACCCAGGCTCTCCTGCAGCACCTCACCTGGTGAGGCCACCTGGCTGGCCTTGCTGTGGAAGAGCATAAAAGTAGAAAAAGCAGCCTTTAACTGCACTCCTGTTCAGGGAGCTGTCCCACTGCAGGTAATCCGCTGGCTGGCTCGCTGTGAAAGAGAAATCTGAGCACGCTGCAATTCAAAATCCAGTGCGAGGTATCAGCCTTGCTTATCAGCAAGGAAATCTCCCGTCCATTCTGCCCTCTCCCACAGGCACCCTCTGCAGACAACCCGGTACGTTTTGGCAGGTGAGAGGATTAACTGATGGAATCATTACACCTGCCGAAAGCCGACTGAATTAAAAACACAACACTATAAGACATACCTTAAAAATAGGTTCCATACTGTGAGTTACTCAGAAAAAAATAAATCCTGTACAAATACTTCAATAAATTGCTGGTGCAGGGTTTCTCCTAATCTCTGCCTTACCAGCATCTCACTGCAGCTCTGAATCACACAATTCTCCCAGACTGTCTTGTTTAAGACATCTACATGTCAGCAAAAAGTTTGGAATAAATAGGAACATTATTTTTTTTTTAATACAACCCTTATACTTATAGAATTTGGGACTATAGAATACTTATTATTAGCCAGGACAGACTACACCTGGATAATACGTTGCGCAGAAGGGCACAGGCAATGAGGAAAAATAGAAGATTTCCACGAGGAGAGCTGCAGAAAGCCTGCATGTAGCAGCCCGGTGGCTCCAGCCACTTTTCATTCAGCCTGAATTCTGCTGCATCACATCAGCTCCGGCAGTGTCTGAATCCCTCTCCCAGACTGCTCGCACCCCACAAGACGAGCAGTGCACGCAGGCGACCACGCACTCAGCTCCGCAGCGAAGGCGCGATTCACAACTCCTCAATAACGCATCCGTTCAATGTACGGCGCTCTTGATTGAGGGAAACCACAGTGTATTTTAGGTTACGGGAGCCTCTGTTTTCCTTATATCGTATCGAAACCAGCACCAAAAAGCCCCACGGCCTGGGAGCCGCCTCCGAGCTGTGTGTGTGGGGCGTGAACAGGGGGCGAGCCCCCAGCCCGCGCCCCCTGCTCTCGGGGCTGTTCTCGCTGCACTGTTCATGCAGCTGTTTGCAAACGAGTATTTCCCTAAAAGGCAGCCTGACAGCCCAGGATCTGGCTAAACCACATGTTTACCTCAGAAATCAGACACACCGCTGGACAGCCGGCCTTCCATTTTAAGCAGGCAGCAGTTCCTCACGCATCTCCCCGTCTGCCTCGAACACGTCGCTCTTGATAACCCTGACGGAGCTCCCAAGAGTCCTTTCCAGGAGCTGCTTTTCAATAAACTCACACATGTACCAGCACGCTGAGCAGTCTCCCCTCCTTGCTCATCAGCATCACCCTCTGAGGGCTTGGTGCCCTGCTGGGGCTGCCGGGTTCCCCCGCTCCCCAGGCAGCAACACAGCCCGATCTGTCCCCTCCCTGATGACCTCCTGATGTGGGTGGATCAGCACCTTCTGGCAAAACGTGGCCTTTTGGAAACTGCTTGCACTGAGAAGTTTTCATGGTACTTCAGACAGAGCCATCCAGCTTGGTGCTGCTACATAACAACATGGCTTTTCCACCGAGCCACAAATGAAGGTAAGTGCGCTGCTACAACTTCCAGACACGGGCTCTCGCTGGTGTTAAGCCCTACCACAAATCCATGCTGAAGATTATTTTGGAAACGGCTTGAAATACAGCATTGTATTTACAAAATGACACACTCAGAGGAGATACAAACGTAATCCTCAGACTCTGCGCAGCTGAACAGCTCCTGCAGAACCGCAGCCCGGTATGGCAAACGCTGAAGGTTGCTTTTCATTTATACACAACATTTGGCATCCTGCACACCTTACAGCACTTGCCTCAGCTTGTTTTTATTCCTTGCTGTAGTACAAGTCATCTGCTCAGGGATCCTGCTGGACACCCGCACGTGACAGCACAGGAGGAAGGTGTTATGCCAAGTACCCAGACCAGGGCCGCCCAGCTCACAGCCATATCGGGCCATTTCGGGCCACCCAGTGCATTTCTGACACCATCAGTGGACTGCCTAAAACAAGACCCAGGAAGGCAACAAGGGGCAGGGGCAGAAAAAGAGAGCCAAGGAAAGCTGGGGTTCAAGATGGGAACTCTAGACAGACAGAAAGCACACAGATAAGCATAAATGTATGAAGTGAAAAGGAGGAAAAGAAACAAGATACAAAAGCAAACAAGGACCCAAATGTGCTAAAATTGTCAGCATCACACCTGCACTTCACAGGCTCGGGATAAATTACTGCAGTCCACACATCACAGTCACACTGACTGAGGTATATGGTTTTATTAAAGGTGTCTGGGGCATAGGAAGCTTTCAGTGTTTGTTTTTTACCTGGAAAAATACATTAAATACGTTTAGGAACACAGCATATGTTACTTAAACACAGCCAGAGAGGACGGCTGGTGCGACAGAGCACAGCGCCTGCACAACTCTTTAATTTGTAAGCAAAGACAAAGCAAATTAAAGGAATCGCAGACTACGCCCATGTCCTTTTGTTTCTCCCATCATTTTCTCTGCCTTCTCCCACATTTCTACAATAATTTATTTGGTCACTTGAGCAATCAAGTGCCTTGAGCTCAGCTCCCCTCTGCTCACCCACGCACAGAGCTACCTGTGCTCGTCCACTCCCCACCTGCCCAGTAGGGCACAGGAGCCAGCCCTGGCTCCAAATCATCACCCTGGCAGCATCAGGGCCAGGACCAGGAACAAACTGGGAAACTAACATGCCCCCAGGTCAGGAGAGCTCTCATGTACCCACAGAAAGGTCCCTGCAAAATGACATCGCCAGTTTCCAGCTGAATGCCATGAATTGCCACCAAAAGTTAATCCCTGTGTTCATTTGTACAGTCCCCTAACGCACAGAATATCGCCGTGCAAACAGCAGGATTTCCCAAGGTATGGTATTTCCCAATTTGTAATATTCCTCATTTCTCAGTCCCTCTCTGTCTCCTTCCCAAGTTTTCTCACGGAGCTTGTAACACCTCGGGGAAGGAAGCGGGGTGAGCAATGTCATTCCTCCCAAGCTGCCAGCCCCGACACCGCGCAGATCAGAGGCAGGCAGCGGTTCAGCAGCCCCGCAGCATCACGCACAGCACCCAACTCCTCCGAAATAAGCAAAAGGAGAGGGACCTCAGGAAAATGGCACTCAGGGCTCCCCCCTTCCCATCACACACCGCCGGTCGGGTTCACAGCAGGCACCCACCGACCCTTTCCACCACCCGCAGGGCACAAGCTCGACACCGGCTCCTTAGGGGAGCCAGCTGAGAGTTGCCCTTGCCTTGCTCCCTTGGAGGCTCAGCTGCGTTTTCCCCGCGTGTGAAGCAAAACCACGAGCAGGAGAAAAACCACGAGCAGGGGAGGAGAAGCCGCAAAACCCCCCCACTTGGGGCAGCGGTCCAGGATCATTGCCATCCCAGCCCCGTGCGAGCCCTCCCCGCGGGCTGCACCCACAAACTTCTCGGGCGGAGAGCACGGACCCCGTGCAGGGGGGGGGGGGGCCCGCACATCCCCAGCACCCAGCCCCGACCCCCCCGGCCCGGCCCCGAGCCCCCCGCGGACACGCGTGGGGAGGGCGCAACGGGGATGGGGACCCCCAGCGCGCTGCCCCACAGCCGGGGGGGGCTCCGGGCTCCATCCTCCCGGCTCCCCGGTCCCTGCTCCTTGCTCCCCGGTCCCTGATTTCCCCCCCCCCAGCCCCTCGCCCCCCCCGGCCCCGCTCACCCTCGGGCTCTCTCTCGCCCCCCGCCGCCGCGGCGGCGGCTCGGTTGGGCCGCCCTGGCGCTCTCCGGCCCGAGGCGGCGGCAGCCAGGCAGGAAATTTTTTTCCTCCTCCTCCTCCTCCTCCTCCACCTCCTCCTCCTCCTCCTCCTCCTCCCCTCGGCACCGAGCGGCCGCGGAGCCGCCTGGCGGCCACGGCCCGCATCGGTCGCCCGGGGGGGCTCCGAGCCTCGCCCCAGCCCCGGCTGGTTCCTGGGGGACCGGGGGAGCCCCCATCCAGCCCCCATCCCGCAACCCCCAAAGGGGGCTTCGTGGGGTCACCCCCCTGCCTGCCGAGGGATGCCGGCGCCGAGCGGGTCGGCCCTGCTGCCCGAGCATCTCCGAGCATCTCTGAGCATCGCCCTCCTCCCTGCAGGGGCTGTGAGCAGGGCTGGGTGCTCGCCTCCAACCGCGGTTTGGCCCCAGACCTCCTTTCCCCAGGGCTCTGCTGGGTTATGGCTCAAGGGGACCTGAGCATCCTCCGGGCTGCAGACGCAGGTCCCCACCGCCAGCCTCTCCCTGTCACTAACGGGGCATGGGGTGGCCACCAGTGGGGTGGGAGCACCTTTTTGGGGCCCTTCGTACCCATTTGCCCCTCCAGAAAACCCCTGCACAGCCTGGGCTGCAGGAGTCAAGGCGGTGAAACCCGGAATAGAAACATCAGGCTGAAAAGTAGGGCAGGGAGGAGGGGATTGATGAAAGAAAGGAGAGAATCAAGGAGCCTAAATTCACGTCTTGCCTTCTTTTGTCTCCAGTCCCTAGGATACCTCATCCCGAAACTGAGGAAATCTTCCTGTGGAAGAAACCTCTCCTCCAGGAGGTCTCTTCCAGCCTTTATGATTCTGTGACTTGCCCACATGTGACTCTCAAAAACCCATGTCCGTGTGCACCGTGTTGACTTGAAGAGCACCAAAGGATGGCAGACAACCAGGGACTGTGGCAAAAGGCCGTCAGACCAAAATATTGTGACACCTGTGAATATTTCTGTCTTCTGCAGAAAACTTAATTGTATCATAACAACATCCCTTTGGCATCACGTTGACTGGGGGGCAGTAATTTACTATAATACTAAATTTTTTCAACAGAAATGGAGGCACAAGTGGGCACAATACCAGGAAGGTGTTTGATTTCAATGAATATGTTTGTAGATCGAGTGACTTCAAGTCAGCAATTTTCTTGCTAGTAACTATTTACAAGAAATTGTATACAAATTTGAATGGCTGCTTACATCCAAGCAAAAAAATAAATGGGATTACTATAAATATTGGATAAAATTACCACTCTGTATTAGTGCAAAGATTAAAAGTCCTATTTTATTGTGGTTCAAAAATTAATATGAAGCCGAAGTTGTACAAAAAAGAAACAAAGACAATGCACATGATAGTTATTAATACATTACTTGGGGAAAAGAGATTTGCTGTAGGCAATGGGAATATCTAAAGAAATAGTACAAACATGAAAAAAAGCTGTGAAAGAAGCTTGGGTGGCCTGTACACTGCATACAAGCCCCGTGTCATTGCGGCATGGGGCACAGCTCGCACACGATGTCCCCGAGGGCTGAGGGAGCAGGAGGCCACGGGCACAGCGCTCAGGGGCTCACACAGTCACTCTTGCTCTAGCACCTCCTGTACCCAGGACACTTCCAACCCCTTTTTAAGGGGCTGATGTCTTCAGGGTACACTAACAAGCTGCAGGCAGATAGAAGCCAGTAAGCCTCAGGCTTCAGTTGCTGGCTAGCGTGAAAAAAGCAAAAAAAAACATATGTTCTCTGATGCAGTGCTTTATCCAGAAAACTAGGATGAGACTGCAAAAAGTCCAGGATCTGGCAATCTGAAGAAAGAAGCCCCTTTAAACCTGTTGTCAGTGCTCTCCAGACAGGGTCAGAAGAGAGTTTATGCTGTTGTAAAAAGGGCAGAGCATGAAAAGCGAGGCTGTTATGGCAGAATTTGGCTATGTTGACAGAGCATGCTTGCTTTATCATAAAAAAGGAAAAATAAAAAATCAAGAAATTAGAAAACTGAAAAGCTGAAGCAAAAATAAGGTAACGACCCATAGCTGTTTGCATGTGTATCCTGACAGAGCTCCAGCAGCGGCCTTTCTTTGTCCAGCTCACGGCCCACTGGTCATCTGTCTTGTCCTCTCTTTCCATCACGGATCAGACACGCTCCCAGCAATGTCATCTCTTTGGCAACCATCCTGTCCTCCCTCCCAGCCTGCCCGAGGAGCCGCCAGACCTCCTGCAGGACCTGACACCCGCACCTCTCCTTCCCCTGTGCCAACCCTGTCCTTGTGGCAGGGCTGAAAACGTCCCCGTGAGCACTCACAGGCCCTTTGCTGCTCTCCGGTGTCCTCTTGGCTTTGAGCTAAAGAAACGCAGGATAAGAAATACATAACAACATTTTAATGCCAACAATTTATTTCAAGTATTCCAGCATGGTACTGAGCCTCATAGCAGGAAGAAAGACAAAATTGTTTCCTGCTGTCTGGACAATGCCTGTAAAAACAAAAGACTGTAATGAATGATCACAGCATCAGAGAAAGGATTTCAAGGAGGAGCATCTATACTCTTATTAAAGTATGTGACAGAGAATCTAATCCTTCCCTTTCCTTCACTTAGAGAAAAGCTCTCAAGATATTTGCAAGGCTTTCACATTTACTGGTAAGTGCCCATTACACACTGGGTAGCAGCACAGTACATCAGTCTCCTTCCCAACATGCTGGAACACAAATTGTGAACGTGCTGAAGAAATTATAAAATCAGGGAGCACAGCAAATAACAGATACAGGCATCAGTTTTGTAACTGCAAATATATCTCAGATGAAAAATACAGGATAAATTCTCTAAAGCACATATAATTGAGAAAAAGCGCATGAATACATAACATCGCAGCAGTAGCTAATTTAATGACTTCAAAGATGTATTTGGCTAAGATTTTTACATTTGGAGTCTGAAAGTATAAGTATCTGGGAATATATTTAAGTATTCAGGGCTACATATCTTTATAATTGTCACAGAATTTGCAATAAATTAAAGCCTGCTCTGCCAGCTCTTCTCTCTGTTTCCACCTCCAGGATTTGTTCTAAACATTACAAACCTTGAAGCAGATCAAAGCCACATTTTATTAAATTGAAAAAAAAAAAAATGTAACAGTGGTATTTTCTGTTTCATGCAAGACCAGAAGGTGTTTTGTTTTCCCCACCTTCAATAAACTATACTGGGCCACTCAACTTGTAGCATTCAGTCATGAATAACAGCAGCTTTTTGATGTCTAAGATTTTTATGTTTTATTTATTTATTTTAAAGTCCAGTCATCTTTGGGCCATGGAAACGATACCCTTGGATATCTTCAGTGCTTTAATGGCACTCAGCTGTTTTGGTAGCTGAAGTCACTGACATTTGGGTATAAAGAAAAATAAATGGGAAACACCTCTGTTTTCAAAGGTTGATTTTTATTATTATTATTTTTAACTTCTTGCTTTACCAGAGTAGACTACACTATCCTTTCCAAACAGCTAAGAACTTTAAGAAGCTGGTACAGCCACATGCCCAAGCAACCACACACACAAGTCCCAGTTGGGCAAGGAGCTCAAAAGACAAAGCTGAACATGACTTCTTCTCTCCTAGGATGAAGCACATTCAGCCATGAGCTCCTCGGATGCCTGAGCACAAAACACAGTTGCATTATAATGCTGTTTGGGAGTAGCACAGATTGTGCCTGAGGATACCAGAACAAACACCAGCCAGCTCGCTCAGATGGTGAAACTGAAGGATGCTCGTACAGGAGGCGATCATTTTAAAAATGGATTTTGCTCATCGCATTTCCACTGATACCAATGTGGTGGCTGTGGGATCTTCTGCCTTTTTTTTTTATTTCTATCAACACAGAAACCAACAGTCGCTGCTTCCGATAGCTGCTCACATGAAAGGATGCGGCTCTGGAGGGGCCGGAGGCAGCGTAATATTCCAGCTGTCACTCCAGGGCTTACCAATACCCTTCAACGTCAGAGCTCAGGAATCAATAACTATCTAGTGATGGAGTTCTCAGTTGAGAAGATTTAGTCATTTTCTGGGAAGAATTCCAAGCGGCATTTGAAACGTGTTTGTTTTTCTTTCAACAGTGCTGTAAAAAGGATCAGAGCAATAGAAGAAAGAAGTCGGAGGATGTAACAGTACAAATCCACTGCACAGCGGCACTGGGAACAGACACACAGAAAAAGTATCACATCCAAGTTTCCCAAACAGTTGTTGCTATAATTTTGCAGTTCAGTTGAGCTTCAAATTTTCATCTCCAGCTACAATAAAGTTCACGAAGCCTTATCCGATTTCCCTCACCCAGTCCAAGAGGCATAAGCAGATTCCTATTTCCACCACCTCTCAGAAAGCTGGCTGCAAAGCTACCAGGAAAAAAAAAAAAAAAAAAAAAAAAAAAAAATATCAATCTCTTTCTTAGTATTCTCTATTACATTTATAGCAAGTTGTTTCAATTACCTTTTATCCAGCTTAGAAGAGGCAGAGACAATTAATAATGCCTGGCCTGATCCTGCGATGCTGTGCACACGTGGAGCATTATCGACCCCCTTTTGGAGCCAAGAGCAGCCCAAGGACTTGCCATCGTAGCTGCTGTGCTCCTCTGCAATTAGATGTGGAAAAAAGGAAACTAAAAAGAACATGAAAGCTTTGTGTGATCTGCCAGAGGGCACCTCAAAGGTGGAGTCCGGGGAAAACCGCAAATACCAACGCACCTGCCAGCCAGCCACAACGCTAGATTCACTTGCCTTATAACATTTTTCTAAACAAAAGGTTTTAACTAAATATGGAATTTTATAAACTGCCAGCAACAGTCACTAAATGCTGAGGTTGCAATAGAACAGAAACTGACCTGCAGTGGCTTCTCCGTGACTTTTCCCCAGCTGTGCTGGGCACGGATGAGCGCACTGACCTGCGAGCAGCTCTGCTGGGGCTGCTGCAGCCGGGGGGTCCTCTGCCCAGAGAAAGCGTTTGCAACATAGGAAACGAAATAACCTATGAAATGTCATAAGCCACCACAGGAAAATGTCTTTGGGTTAGCTAAAGGAGGCTGTGTAGCCTGGCCAGAGGCCATTCATGTAGCCTTGGTTAGCAGGGGCACGGGGTATTCCCTGTCTGGACCAGCAGCAGGCTTGAACACTCAGTTTGCAAGTAAAAGCTTTCAGTTTATATGTTTTATAGCAGATCTGGATGCCTGAAGCAAGCTAACTTGTACATAATTGTAAGATAAATACATATTCTACCTTTAAAGATGCAGGGCTCTGTGCAATTTTATCCCAAATCTCTCTGCTGCCTGTGACAGTGAATTGCCCTGACTTCTCTGTTCGACTGCTGTGCAGGACGGCGTCCTCACTGGCTGCAGCAGAGCTGGTAAGCTGCTGGTGGGGAAACATTTTATCCCAGCTGGAGGAAACCAATCTCTTCTCTTTTCTCTGAAGTGATGAGGCGTGTCATGTCAAACTACAATTTCCATGTGAGTGCCTGATCTGGAGTAAGGCACAAAAATGCTGCCACTGGAGGAGAAAGCTCCTTGCACGGAGCTAGCCTGCTGCAAGGACTCGGCCACTGCTCTGGTGAGCCCCTGGACCCATTAATGTAATCCTTCAGATTTAACAGGAGCAGGCAGCACCACGTTGGCTAGTGATGGTTTCACTCTGGAGGGGTTGTGAAATGCATAAGCAATGTGCAGAATGCATGTTATACACTGTTTTTTAGGTAGCTGTGAGGAGAAAAGTTACAAGCGATTGTACCATCATAAAAGGATAGATTAACTACAAGGTAACAAGAAAGGAAAAGGAAAATTATGGGCTTATTTGCAGGGCCGATTCCCCTGGCCTCAGGAGATTTTCAACAATTTGAGCCACAAAAATTTGAGCATAGCCACTGAAAAGTAAAGATTAACATTACGTGGAGAGAAAGTACAGATCATCTCCTGCAGCTCTTAGTCTCTGTTATTTAGCATTTTTAAAGGCACAAATACTCAGCTCACTTGCATTTGGTTGAGTCTGTCAAAGGAATACCACTGAGCAGCAGCTTCAAATGTCTTCCCTCAAATTTAGTACCACGACAAAGATTTCTAGTTAAATGTGTATCTTTTAAATGTATTTCATAGAGGGGCAAGTGGCACAGATGAATCAGCACAGGAACTTCTCCTTTTTAACAGAAGTTTCCTGAGAGAGGACCAGCAGCACCTCCCTGTGCACGGAACCACATGGCAAGGAGAATGGCCGGGATAACAAACCCATAGCAGTGACCAGTCTGGTGAAGTTTACCCATTTTTCTGAGGTTAAAATTTAACCGGAGGTCTGGAAGGAAAATAGAGACGGGTCTTTTGTTTCTTATTTGCTTAGGAGGGCTGAAATGCTTCCCTTTAGTCTTCAGTGCGTAAATCATATACTGAGTGACGTCGTCTATGTACATATGCTAAATATGACTATATATGAGGTATATACATGATTTATAAAGAAAATAAAAATAAATTCAGAAAAGTGATGACATCAGAAGTATGATTTAAGTCCCATATAGTGAGGTATATACGCACTAGGCCATATCATATGAAAGCCCAGTTATACATCTCAGAAATAAAATGCACTGATTTCAAATCTGATTACTGCTTTAAAGCTTTGAAACAAAAAATCCTAACACTAAAACAATTACAGCATTACTGGATTCCCAAACAGCCATTTTCTCCTCCCGAGAAGTTCTTTGCCTTTTCAAATTCATGAAACTTTAATCTCTCCTAATCTTTACCATACAAAACAGGCGAGCTTCAGGAATACATCTCAAGAGGCTAGTTTAGCAGCACTGTTGAAAGAGACTGCTTTCCAAAGGTTAGATTCTATGATTCTATGAAAATCAAGGTGATTCAGAAGCACGGCTTCAAGACAGCAAGTAATAATGATGTTATAATTAAAAGAAATAAGAGCTAATAGAATATTTTTACTTTATCCTGACAAGAGATACTAAATCAGGTTTCACACTTCAAACAAACAAAACAGGAAACTGAATAGCCAGCTTACTTAAAATTCTAGAAATTCAGCTTCAATCTTATTAATAAGCAAAGTATTTTCTGGTTGAAATTGTGATATTGGTGTCTTATCTTTTTTTTTTTTTTTTTTTTTTTTTTTTCTCTCTCTTTTAAGTCAATTTGGGCAGAAATACCCTCCTTGCTCTGTAGCCCAGGGCAGATTTCCCTCAGTATTTCTTCCTTTACCTACCCACTACCACACTGAAATGAATCCCTATTTAAGGTATTTGTTTCCTCCCTGTAGAGCACTTAGGCTCACTAGCAAATAATGCATATTTCATGTCTGAGCTGAACAAGAGCTGAAGGCTGAAAGCCCCATTGGTAGAGTGCAATCAAAGATCATTACACATTTAAAGCAACTGATGCTTAGAGAAATTAACTGGAACTTAGCAGAGTCCAAACAAACAAAAACAAAACAAAGCCAAAGCAAGGAAAAGGGAATAGTTATTGTGGGAAAACACATGGAATTTAATTAGGAATTAAAGCTTTTCCTTAGAAAATAACTTGTTGATACTACAGAGAAACTCCTTACCCCCAAGGAGCCTGGAGCAACCCAGACTTTTTGCAAAGAGCATCAAGTATTTGAGAGGCCTCAAAAGAGAGCTGTTAAGCAGGAAGGGGACCTGGACAGAGAAGGAATATTTATCAATCCTCACCATAACAAATCAGAATCTATCCCTCACTTTCAAAGTGGTCTAGATATAGAGCTAGCAAAAACTGCTTCTCAACTACGTATGAGCCTTTCATGAGAAAAGGCAAGAACAATAGGGAAATATTGTTGGGGAATGAAAATCTTCTAGAAAACAGCAGGTGAACTGGGAGACATGGACCTGCTCTCTCTGGACTCCAGCAGAGCTCTGGAGATCGGGGATTTGAGCAGCTTGACTGCCCTCAGTGCCTTTCATGGGGCAAAGCCGCACCAGTAAACCCAGTACGTCACCTGCTGATGGTAGCCCTGGTGGCAGATCCCTCCCGGCCTTTGTCAGGGGAGTTTGATTGCAGCCATGGCAACGCCTTTCCTCCAGACCAAAGTTCAATTATTTTACATTTTTATTACTGCTGCCGTTTGCTTAAAGTTTACCAGGATAGCGTTCAGCTAGCACGCAGAGCAGATTCCAGAGAGTGAAAGGAGAAAACCACCTCACGCCAAGCAGGGCTGAAAGGAAGAAAATCCCCTGAACCCGTGGAAAATTTCTGTCTGCCAAAATGCCGACCAGAGAAAAGAAACTCATGTTTGGAGCTGCTTTTTTAACCAGCGTTTTATCTTTCGTGATCATTTGTGTCGTTCTCGGAACCCAGAGGTGGATCAGCAGCACAGTCTACTTTTCCCAATCAAACAGCAGCACTTCGGTAACCGTCACCTACGGACTTTTCAGCGGCACCTGTGCCTCGACCATCCATGGTGGAGTTCAGGTTTCAGACACTAATTTCCAAGGTAAGTGGTGCAATGCCTGGCGATGGAGGGCAATGGGCAGGATGCACGGGGGCACCCATAGGAGCAGCCCGACCTTCTTGCACCCGTTTGGGGTTGTAAGACACTGAGGGAACGCAGGAATATCTACAGACCAGCTCAGGGATTTAAGTGGTGTAAAATCAGACCCCAAAATAGTAGATAAATGCTGAAACACTCTTGCCGATAGCACCTTCTGATTATCTGTGACCTTAACCTACGCCTCTGAAGTTAAAAATACAGGGTAGGAACTCTGTGTGAAATAGATTTTAATTTTCAGAAGCTCTAAGTGAAAAATAGGAAAGCAACACTCTATTAGCATTTCATTAAAGGATTACAAACCTCATTTGGTTGCCTTTAAATTTCATTATGTTAAATTAATTGTTTGATTTAAAACATTTTGCCACCTACGATCAAATTAGCATCATTTTAATAGAAGGTTCTGAGAGGAACTGCTTAAGGGAGAAGAACCAAAAGTGTAAAGCTAATTTAGACAGATATGGTGTTTATACTTGTGTTTGACCTAAACTTAAGGAAAGTATTCCTTTTATTTCTTCTTTCAAGACCATCCCATTCCAGTTTTAAGTGATATTATTAAACTGAAGCATTTAATATTTTCAACATTTTTGCTTGCTCTTTTTTTTTTTTTTTTTTTTTTTAATAATAGTCTATGAAGCATGTAATACAACATAGCTCATCTTTTATAAGGCCTTTCTTCCCCCACCCAAGGCATAGTTTTCAGGTGACGCCTCCTCATCACGACTTTCCAAAAATATCCAGGATAAGATTTTGAATCCAGGCTATTAGAATAGCACTTCAGCAAAACAAGACAAAAACAATAAACAAACAAAAAACAACCACAGATTCAAATTAAATGTTATCTTTTGTTAATATGTAACACGGCTTTTTTGTGCATCTACGGTTCTTAGTATTTACCCCCAGTGGTAAAATTCATACCAGAAGGAGAAAAATTAAAATGGTTAAATGATTAAATAGATACAAAGAGAACAGAACAACTGAGGGACTAGGGAGGAGAGATGCTACGTAGGAATAAAACAAAGGTAAAAAATAAGGGGAAAAGTAGGAAAAGTAGAAGGGGGCTTACCTAGTGTGACTTTTGAGAAAGTAATGACAGAAGCATAAAAATCCTAGTATGTGGAACAAAACATGAGAAAAAGCAGAAGAGAAACAAGCAGTGATGCATACCAAATACAAACCGCAGACTCGATTCTGATTTCACAAAGTTCAGCCAAGATGCATTTATGCACAAGTCTCTCTGCCTATGTTAACAGAAATATTCCAAAAGCCCAAAGGTAGATAAATCTGGACACTGCTGCAAGGTTCAAGGATTTGCATCCATTTTCTGTATCTTTGCTGCACTTTGGGTTCAAAGCTGTAATGCCTATACGCACCTCTGAAAGTGAAAAAAAAAGCAGTCAAAAGAAACCTAACTACAATTTGGAAGAGCATATCAGATAGTTTTGAAATATGAGATGTACTTTAAGATTTTTATTTTTTTTTTCTTTTTCAGTAGGCTGTAGTCTATCACTACGAGCAAATAAACCACCCAGGTAGAACAAATCAGACCTAAGCCTATGGAAGGTTCCCATCTCCCAGCTCTTTCCCATTGCATTTAGTACAGAAATTGTATCTGTAAAACAGGCACCCAAATTACCACAGTGACAGAGCTATACCGTGCAAGCCAATTGTCATAGTAGCGATCAAATTTAATGAAAAAACTGAGTATAGCAGTGTTCCTAGTAAAGCGTATAGAAAATATTGAGATCACTGCCTAACAAATGTAAAATCACAAGTCATTCAAGCCAATGTATTTACAGTCATATCGGAATAATCAGAGTAATTTTTAGAAAATCAAATATACACTTATAAAAATAGTTTATAGATGATTATATCTCCTCATGCCAGTTGGCTCTAGCCCCAGACTTTGCTCCATGCAGGCAGGCTCTTGCTGATTTTAATAGGGTGCCATGTGAAAACAGGAGTCCACCCATGCAGAGTTGATGGCAGGGCGAGGATGCAGTCTGGCAGGAATTTGGGGCACGTGTCTTGTCTTTCCTTGCACAGGAACTAACACCAGCAAATCCCAGGGTCTGGGCACTAGCACCCTGTAGATTTTAATCACTGTTATAACAAGCATCAGTAAACGATTCAATTCTTTGCACGGTCTATGTTCATTTGGTTTTTGGAGGTGATTTTTTTTCCAGATTTCATTTTTTGTGCTCTTCATTTTGGAAATGTCATCATGATTCTCACATATAAGCCATTTATAGATGAACAAATCAAGTGAGCTTCAGGAATTGCTGGCTGTTTTCAACAGCTGCTGAAAGAAATACTTCATCCGTAGTCTAAATGAAGATTTGCCCCCATCCTTCCCCAGTTCAGTCAGGCATATCTTCAAGATAAAATAAACTCATTTAAAATTAATTCTTCGGCTCTATGCTAGGTACAATTGCCACATTTTGTATGAAGTAGGATTCCAAACATTCTTGAAACAGGAGAAATACTTCACAGAACTGCATGCATACATACTATTTTATGAACTGAAATAGCCAGGTTGTCCTAAGACAGTAGGATGTCCTTTAGTAAATGGATTGCCTGTACTATGGAGAAATGAATTGTCATGAATTCTCCACTCTGACATCTCAAGCAGCAGCAGGCAGCGTTATGAACACCCTTATACAGCACAGCATGATCTGGCATTCAGCAAGCATGCCCTGATGAGGTCTCTGGGTGTTTTCCAGATGGTACTTTCATATTTGGGTGTAAATCAAGGAGAATGAATGGAAGTCACAAAATAAATACTGAAGAGTAATTCAAAGAAGATAAGTTGACTACTTGTTAGCAATAGTCCTGGTTGGCTCCAGTAAAAGACCATATGAAAGCAGATTATCAACAGCCTTTACAAAAACAACAACGTTGTTTTCAAAAACCACACAATGGAAAGAAGTTTTTGAGCATAAACATGAAAGACAAAAAAAAAAAAAAAAAAAAAAAGGAGTACAGATTCCACAAGTATACAGTGCCTGAGTGGCATGGCCAGGGCAGACCTGGGGACGAGCAGCATGATCTGGCCAAACATAGACATTAAGTAACGTCATTTCCTAGAGCCTTCATTAGCCTCTTTAGTCATTTGTCTCCAAAAGGAACAACCTATTCACGTAATAGGTTGCACAAGGTCTTTTACAACCGTGCTCATTTCCAAGTCAAACACAGAAAAACAGTGAGCAAGGTGCAGGGAGCGGCACGCCTGGGGAGCCCAGCAAGTTGGGTCAGCTGGGCATCAGCAACCAGCGAAACAACCCACACCCAAGGAAGTCTCAGAGATTCACTACAGCAGAGGGGAATCAATTCATTTTCTATATTCAAAAAAAGAAAAAAATAAATAAAAACTTGAAAATTGGTGGAACCAGAGTATTCAACAAAGTTCCCATCAGTTTCCAGGTAACCTCATAAAAAGTAAAAAGTTAATTTGAACTTTTTTTTTTGTTGTTTAAATGAGCAATTCATTCTGTGTGATAAGTGATCAGAGATCAGCGAAAGCTGCTAAATCTACACTGCTTCAAAAAGGCCTTAAGGCTGGCTTGAAGCCTTTAAGCCATTCACAAACAAGTCACTAAAAACTTGGGAAATTGAATCTGGCCACACAAGAGTTACAGATGAAAAAAACAAAAGAAAATGTACAGAAAAATAAGGAGAGATGGTGGAGGCAAAAACCTCTGCTTTCATTTTGGAATTAGGCTATTTTACACTGATGCAGAGGTTATCCAGTTGTGGGTTATTATAGATCAGATTCAAGAAGATCAGCTACTGTAGAGTCCTCTAGTTTGTTTTATTTAGAAAAAAAAAATTCTGCCACCATGGAAACAACATTTTATTTAAAACCTTTAAAAGTCCTGAGCTGTTGCTGGCATTCCTGCAACAAGTGGAATCTGGCAAAATTATATCCCTTAAGTTGCAGCTCATTGTCAGGGATGAATGAGGTCCATGAAGGGGTGCCATAGATGTAGCCAGTCAACTCTGGAGATGTTCTGAGTGATAAAATTAAGTGAGGCTGCCAGAGGGAAATTATCCACACCTGCCTGGTTCAGCTCCAGACCTATTCCTTGAGGTAGGCAATACCCCAGCAGTGAGGCTGCTTCAGCACAAGCACGCGGTGCAGCTGGTGTTGTGCTCACCTCCATTTAATTGAGTGATGTCCCCTGAATGCCTCTTTCCTATTCTTCTAGGAGAATTGCTTAAATTTGCATCTGATTTCCATAACACATCCTTACCTGCCATTTGCTCAAACAGAAATTAACTTCCAAGAATAAAGCGGTAAATGAGATAGCAGCTCTCCTTTTAATTTATTTCCAATAGCTCTTCGCTTTGTTCTGGGTATTTATTTTCTTTTTATGTAAGCTTGTTATGTTTTTGCTATGATTTCTGCAATTTATATGCTAGATGAATACTGCAGTAAAGGCTTTGTATTAAAAGCAGCATAGAAGGGAAGTTTTCCTGTAGATGGCTGCCTATCACAATGCCTTTTGAACAGAGCATGAAAACACTGATGTCAAACTTGTTATAGGTTAAGACAGCCACAGGCATGTTATGGATGCCTTTTCAATCTTTAAATTGAAAGGAAAATAATATATTTCAATGCAACTATACTGCAATTACACTTTGAGTATATTGCACCCATATTTGTGTCCATTATTATCAGCAGCATATCAAACAACTAGGAGGATTTAGGCAAAAAACAACAAAACTGGTGACAGTCCTGGAGGGAGGGACTGTACGTGCTGCGTGCCTACGGCCAGCCATGCATACAAATACAGAAACTGCCCTGGAACAGCCTGCACACAGAAAGTGCAGCAAGCTGCAGCACGAGGCAGAGGAGCCAGGATGCTCGATGCTGAGGGGTGCAGCAGCTTCACATCACCCTGGTGGGGAAGCAGAGCCCAGGATGCACCCGTCCTCCACGGATAACAAAAAGCAGGAGATGCTCCTTTTTAAATAAATAAATAAAGGAGGAATTCTCCCCACCCATTTCTTTTCTGTGGGACAAGGCAAGAGACAGATCCAGCCGGGGTATGAAGAGCAGCTCAGTGGCCAGCCATACCTCATCCGGCCACGCTCAGACACATTTGTCCTACAAACACATCTGACCCTGCCAAGCTAACAGCTTTACTGGACTTGTAGAAGCTGTTCTGTTTGTCAGATTTATTCCACTTGAAGGGACTGCTGCTGCATTAAAAGGAAATAATCTACAGTTAGAGCCAAGTTTTAAATCAGGCATTTGTAGAAGTCACCAGACACCTCAGGGGTGATGGGCAGGAACAGCTAGTTTCCTCATCAGGCTTACCGTAAAATTTCTGTCGAGCTTTGTCAAGATGAAATATCCTCAGAAATGTTAGGGAAGAGAAGTTTGCTACCCAGCCCACTGCCCATGAAGTTTGTGTGCCAGCAGGATTAGCAGACACGCACTTATTTCAGATGAAGATACCTTCATCCCACTGCAGATTTGGGTCCATGTACTGTGCCAAACCTACTGCTCCTGTTACAGCTGGGTCTCTGCAGCTCAGCCACTTCTCTGCTTATTAGCTTTTAATTACATCTAGCTGTGTAGCAGTAAACCCTTAGCTTGCTGGGCACATTTAAACACCCCAGGCACTGAATCTGTCCTCCCCTGGGTGAGGCTGGGCACCCACTACTGAGCCACTCTCTTTCAGTTGCAGAGCTGCTGAACAGCACCAGAAAAGGCATCAACGTCACGATCATTGTGCTTCTGGTCCTCAGCTTACTGAGCTCCCTTCTGAGCTCAGGGTTTACGTTCACTAACGCTGTGAGCAATCCCTACCAGACATTCCTGGGACCCATTGGAGTCTACACCTGGAACGCCATTGGCGGTGAGTAACGTGTCCTGTACTGAACACTTTCTGCATGCTCTGCAGATTAATACTATATCCTCATTGATGCCAAGGTTAAGAAATATATATTTTATTAAGAGATATATATTGCAGCAAAATGCACAAAGTGATGCTACTGCACCTGTTGGGGTGTCACATCATGGCAAACATGATGCATATCAAGAACAGAGTAAGCTGACAAATACAATGTTAAACCAGAACAGAATTGTGTCCACGTATGTGACTACAGCACAATTTGTAATCTCTTAAAGACTCTGTACCCCTGTTTTATGGTATTTATAGCATAACTGTTCCTGGGTTACCTGCATTCCAAATTAGGCCTCTAAGGTCTAATCTGGGGGATGGATAATAGCTTCACTTCTGAAAAATGTGTTGAATCAAACACATCTAAACCAGCATTAACATCAAAAAGGAGGTGGTTAGAAGGGCTGAGTCACGGCAAAATTTATTTCCCTCTGTAAAAACACTTGCAGAGATCAAAATAAGTTTTAACATTCCCTAAGCAGAAAAAATGGTAGAGGTGCTGAGCTGTCAGAGCCGTGAACTCTGCCAAACAGCTCCCTGGAGGTGCAGGCTCTCATTCAACCGGCAGGCTTGCATCTGGCTTCTCCTAATGCACCTTGCTACACTCTTCATCTTGCTACAGTAATGACTGCAGCTCTCACACTCGATTCGTCTCGAGAGGATTATGCTTTCCTCTAATACTAGACTAGCACTGAGAGAAATTCCTTTTAAGACATCTGATTATGGGGTCCTTCAGCACAGGTCCCTCAGGCACGCTCCAGGTCCGTGTGCCCACCTCGCTTGCAGACAGCTCGGCAGTAGGGCCACGCGCTGTGTGCTGGTCCCCAAAGCCCTCAGTGCTCTGCCTTGGCCAGAGTCTGACCTCAGGGAAAAGGGAAACATATTCAGGGATTAGAACAGCCCCAATTGTAGCAAGTACAGGTGTGAAAGCCACCCTACCCCAGCTGTGACTAATGCAGCAAGCCTATAAATATAGATGCTAGAACAGCTGAGGATGTCTTGAAACAGTTAAAAAAAAAAAAAGAGCAAAAACCCAAATTACACCATTACTCAACTTTTGGGACAAGCAGATTGGCGTCTCATTGCAGAGGAAAGCCCAGCTACCATTATGTAGCATGGATCTGCAAGAATTGACCTGAAATGAAAGAGCTTGCCAAACGAAATATTAGTGAGAAAGTTGACCAAGGATTGTGGTTACTTTGTACAGCCCTCCAAGTGCAATGACCTGGAAGTATATCTTACTGTGGGCATATTTATTTTTTATTTTTTTTTTGAAAAATCATGCATCATTTGATATGTACCTAGAAGGATCTTAATCTCTGCACCAGATGGCCTGACATCCCAGTGTCCTCTGTCAGCAGGAGCACGGGTAGGGTGGTGCATCCAGAGGGAAGGAGCAGAAATATTTTCTCCAGTGTACAGAGGTTGTACCTCTGCTAGCACTATGAAAGCAAATAAGTAAAAAACATTACTGGGCTAAATATATCAAAGTAACCAAGCATCATCTATATTAAGACAACTGTAGGAAATGGATACAGATCCAAGACATCTCATTTTGGCTCATCACAGTAGCTGGGTAGGAAAGAACCAAGTCTCCAAGTCTAAGCTCTTGCTCAGAGCTGTGCTAGCAATGAACTCAGACCAGGTTGCTCAGTCTTATCCAGTTGTTATACCACATATTCCATGAATTTGCATTCATATCAAATAGCCAACCTGCAAATCACCCGAGGGGTGAATATATTATATGCATCAGCACCAAATGCAATGGAAAAAAAAAAAAAGAACTTTACACAGCCTTATCTAAAGATAGTCAATAAGAATCCATTCATTTTAGCAGAAGATAGTTTCCAGTGTCAAAGCATCCACCCTTCTAGATTGTACAAAATTTCTTTAAATGCCCTCAGATTTTATCAACAGAAAATATTACTCTCATTTGTTCTAGTCCTGGCATTATAACCAATTTAAGTGGAATCTTTCCAAGTAGCAATTCATATAGGTACTTAATACAAATATTTATAACACAAATAATATTATGTTTCCACCCCTAACATTTGTATTTTCTAGGATTCTTCACGCTCATAGTCATGATACTTTTTGCTGTGAACGTGCAAGGCAACAACCTGTCTGTAGAGCTGGCCATCAAATGCGCTTCTACTCAACAGAACCATACTGGATCTAAACACAATTATGATTATTCCTACTGGATCCTGCTGCTTCACATTCTTTTTAGCTGTGCTACTATAGTCATCATTGTTTTCTACAGCTGCGCAAGGTATACTAAGAAGAAAGAACAGGAGAGACCAATTGAAAACGCATCCAAAGACGTCATTCTGTTCTAAGGATATCACTGAAAAGAAGGCGTAAAAGAAAAAAGTATTTAATGTGGACAATCATGGCCAATAATTTATGTACAAATTGAAGGTATGTGTATAGCTCAATTAACAAAATAGCCTGTTGCACCTCCAAAGCAGATTGATTCTACCTTACAATGCTATCGGTTATAAGCAAACATGCTGCCTAGACACCCCAAACAGAAATGCCAGAAGTGCCTGATGCCAGTGCCAGCCATTGGGCTGGGACTTGAGGCACTGCACAGGGATTTTTATTTTTTTATTCTTTAATTTTGCTGGAAGGATCGCTGCAAATGCACCTCTAGAAGGGAAGGGGCGGCGGCACGAAGAGCTGCTGGCCACTGCAAGCCTAAGGGGGCTTTTGTAGCCACAACCAGCCCTGGAGAGCTGCAGCACGAGGACTTGGGGGCAGCTTGCTTCTTCATGTGCTGCCTCTGCTTGTCTGAAAGCCACATCTGTGCCAGCCCTGCTGCTGTACAGCACGGAGCGGGTGTTCCCACCTCCTGCTTTTGGGATCTTCTCGGCCACAGGACGGAGCTGCACTGAGTGCACCAACACTGGTGCGTTGGGAATGCAGCTCTGCTTTGCCCTTTGGGTCCAAAGGTGAAGATCAAAGAGACTGGATTGCATTTGCCCTTTGGCACCTCAGGGGCAGAAGCAGTGCGAACACCAGGACTGTTGGAGATGATGAGAAGTGGTCATGCAGTGTCAGTGCTTCATCCAGCCTGCAATTCTTGCTGCTACCCACTCCCTGCTCCAAGACCTTCTCCTGCAGGAAGTCACAACACTTCCCGGGCAAACAGGGGTGGTCTTGCAGCCCCCTTTGCACTTGAACAAGCCTCTTCACCACCAGTCACTGTGCCCCAAACCCCACAGCAGTGGCACCAATTCCTGGTCAGGCCCAGCTCGCTCAGAGCTCAGCTGGGGAGGCACAGCACTGTGGTAGTGAGGAGACTGGCAGCCTAAACAAGACAGCACAGCAGCCCCGTATCTAAGTTCTTTGTCTATAGAAACCTTAGCAGAACCTGATTGCACTCTATTCATAGACATTTGATAACACAACCATAAAACCCCATAAAGCCGCACCTGCATTGGGTGGGGCTGTCTGCTCTCCCACAAGCTGCATTAGGCTGTCATTTTGCCCCCATGGAAACGCCAAACAATGGGATTTATTAGTGATTTAGGGACAACTTTTTTTCCATATTTACAGTGTAAATCATATATAATGCCTACACAACCACACACAACAGCAGAGCTGTGCAGAAGGGGTGCACTCCCATCCCACTATGCCAAAGGAAATTTAGCAGCTGAGAGTGACCTTTCCCTGGGCAGGGACACAGGGAACACACTGCCGGGTGAAATCACTCTCAGCACACATGTTCCTGAAGACGAGCACAGTGCAGAGTAGTCAGCGCCTGCTGCTCCTTTGCTCCATACCTCTGTAGCTACAAGAACAAGTTTTTATTGCACCTTTTTTTCCTTTTCAATAGGATTTTCACAGTCACGCTTGGTGTCTGTCCTATGATGCAAGAGATATTCATAGAAAAATATAGCATCTCTGGGGAGAGTACGAGAAGACATACAAGGCGACTTCTTACTATTTATGTCAAAAAATAAAGCTTCAGCGTTAAAGTGCCCTGTACTTTTTGCAGCTGTGCTCTTTCAAAGGAATCAAAGCAGAGTGCCTGTTTTGTAAGCATTTGACTAAAAGTAAGATGAGGCAGAGTGGCGGGGGTATAAAAGAGGGTTTTGAAGACTTGAGGAGTGGGATGGGTCAACATCGCTTATTGCCTTATCTCCCCTCCGTTGCTGACAAGAACCATGCCTAGAACTGCCTTTCACTGCTGTAAACATTTCAGCTAAAACCTCAGATATTTTGCACCCGCGAGCTAAACTGGCGGGAAGTCAAACATTTGCCAGTTTTGCTTTGGCTGCAAAAATTTTCACACGGTTCCAGCACGCATCTGTCACCGTAGCGCTCCGCCAGCATCCATCACACAGCACAATTACGCTCGTATCAGGCACTGGCATGGAGAGAAATGAAGTCGTAGCAGAGTAGTGTCGGAGGGGAGGAGGCCCCTGCTCTAAGGAGGAGTGGCTCACCATTGCTTCGGTGCTTCTGTCATACTGAGGGGCTGTCTGAAATGGAAAAAAAAAATGGAAAAACGGGAGTGATTCTTTTAGTAAATGTTCCCATTTCTGGGTGCTGCAAAGGAGGCACAAACCATGCAGGTCACAGCACAGGTGAGCTCATCCAGCAAGGGAAGCACAGCAGCAAGAGGCAGCAGGTGATGGACGCAGATAGACACTACAAAATTCTCTGTTTCCCCAGAAATATTTCTGAATGGGGGCTGTGCAGGGTGCTGAGGCATGAGAAGGAGAGCTCCTGTTTGTAAAGAGGCCATAAAACTATCAGCTGTTGGGTAACTGCCTGGATCTGAAAGCACCTGCTCCAAATTAAGTTACAAAATATGAGCCCCCTGGAATAAAGTCACTTGTGAGAAGAGACCTGAGCGCACAGAGCTCTGCAGGCGGAGCTGGCCTGTGGCACACAGATACATGGGAGGAAAAAGCAAGAAGTCAAACAGTTTAGGTATCTATTTCCTGCATCAGAGTTCAGTAAGAGGAGATCATGCATGTCCTTGCAGCCCACTGCTACCAGATGAAGGGGGAGGTGGGGGAAATGCAACATAAACCAACCTTGTGATTTGCTTTTAGGATATCAGACAGGAGTTGGTCTGGCTCTAGCCACCCAGCCAGCCTTTGAAATGAATGGAGCTGCATTCAGTGCATTTCTCCTCCTAATGAGAACAAATCCTGGCAGTTTACCCTTAGGTTAAAAAAAAAAAAAAAAAAAAAGCTTGCACTGTCAGCTTGATGCACTCCTGAAAGAAAAAAAAAAGTAATCAAGCTCCCATCTTATCTAAAACCAGGGTAATTTTACCCATTCATCACTTGCCAGCAGTTGAGGCCAGGAGCGATGTCTGACTGGGTCCTGGGAAGGCTCAGGGATGTGGCTGGGCATGGCTCCGGGTGGTGCTGAGCACACTGCCGGGCACACCCAGCACCACGCCTGCCACCAGCATGAACCTGCAACCCACTGCAGCTCATGGAAGCCCTGCTGGGAGCGTGGCAGCTGGAGAGGAAGGAGGCAAGGAGCATCCAGCAAGACCTCTGCCCCTCCTCTGAGGGACAGAGCAGGTCCCTTTGCCTTTTTCTGCCCAAGCAGAAATCCACGGCCACCCCTCACCCCCCATCCACACCATCTGCTCTAATACCCACCCATCCGAGCAGCAGCAGTGGCTAAATGAGTCACCTGCGTGCTTCTGCTAGAGTGGTCACAACCAAAACACCGAACAGGTATTAAAATAGCCAGATACAACATTATCTGGTCAGGAGTTCCTGCTTCAGAAGCTGTTTCCTATTAACCCCAGATCTGTTTTAGCTCTGTGGTTCACTTGAAAAGTTTCAACTTGTGTAAGAATTGCACCAAGCTCAGCAACTGCAGAAATGCTGAAAAGCAGCAGCTTTTCCTTTGAAAACGTGGAAGATCCACGATACCCAGTTACTCAGTTACCTTAATGATTAGCAGCAGCTGAAAACATTTAATAGCACACACCACAAACCTCACAGCAGGCAGACGTAATAATTTTTGATGTCAGAATATCTACTTGACAACACGGCAGAAGCTAGTTAACTTCACAATTATAGAAAAAAAAAAGAGCCAGCATGGCTTTGCTGTTAGCCACAGGCAAAGCAGCTCAGTCAATAAAACCAATTCCTGTCCCCCAGGAGCAATTCTGCTAAAGAGTCATCCGGCTCATGCTATTTAAAAATCTCTGCTCACGGGAGAGCTGCCAGAATTAACAATCAATGTTCTAAATCAAGCGCGGCATCGCCGACGCGGTAATGATTTTTATTATAGAAGTATCAGAGAATTAAAAATAAATCTCTCCCCCAGCCCCAGGGCCGTACAGCAGGTCTGGACAGAGGAGCCTGAAGCCAGCACGGGATGAGCAGCAGCGTGCCCCAGGGACACTGGCTTTTGCCAAAGTGACAGGGGACAAAGCACACGACCACAGCTTTTTCTCTGAGCATCCCTTCTGCAAGGGAAGCTTCTGTGACAGCTTCTCAAATATAGGCCTGCTCAAAGAAGTTTTGCAGGAAAATGTGCAGGAGAGCTTCAGCCTGACACTGATAAAAGCATTTTATTCTCGTGGTAACACATATCAAAGACCAGGTTGCAGTACCTGGCTGGGTGCGAGTGTCCTCTGGAGGGGAGCTCTGCCACAGAAACCCCAGAGAAATCCCCACTTGGGAAAACGTACTGCAAGGACACAAATCTTTTACCTGGATCTAATTTAAGTGTCCCTTCTCTGGATTATTTTTTTTTTCCACCAGTGCTTCAAGATCAGCTCTCTGCTCCTTTATCTTTTAAAAGCATCCTTGATCAGCATTACAACTTTGATGAGTGCCTCTCAAGTTCTTTTTTGGAAAGGACACAGTGGCACCCCTCGCATCACAGCGCAGCAGTGCTGGGGACAGGAGGAAAGACCTGGCAGGTGCACACATCTCAGCTGGATAACAGACCTTTGCAAAATGAGATCAGTGTCAAAACACAGCTGAAAGGAAGGAAACCTGCTTAAAAACAGGCTCCAGACAGGCAACGAGACTGCGACCTTCCTGCTCTTCACAGCACTCTCCAAAAGGGGCACGGCTCCCAGCAGAGCCCAGCGAGCTGCCCACTGCTTTTTGGATTTTGATGCATCAACTGCAAATCCTCGAACACAGACACGGCATGAAACTCACTCTTCTAGGAGACAGGCTTTATATGGTGGTGACAAACATTTCCATGAGCAATCCTGACACTCTGTTAGGGAAGTGAACCTCCCAGCATCACCTGGCTGCTGCTGGAGGAGCACATCTGCAATGGTCAAACTGCACCAAACCACAGCTTGCTGGTAAAATGCTTTTTTTTTTTTTTTTTTTTTTTTTAAAAAAAAAAAAAAAAGGAATCACCACCCAAAATTAGTGTGAACAAACACTTGAGCTGTCTATACTATATTACACTACTTAGATTTGTCATTATTCCCTATCAGTCGCGGACCTCTGGCTGCACCCAGCATGAAGGGTGCCCCAGCACTGCAACACACCTAATTTCTGCCCAAAGGTACATGGCACTAGGCAGCACTAAGCAGCAACCGTGGCACTTTTCCATGATACAAGTGTGTTACACTTACACTATGAGATTTTTATCTGGATAAGCACCTCAGCTAACACACGGTTTTCCTTTGGGCACCATAAATGCCTGAGTAGGTGTACAACAGCCCATCAAAACACAGCCATGCATTTCCAAGCTTTCATTCAGAATGCTCTAATCCTTTGGGATTAGGATATATGCCAGAAATATATAGATCCTATATGCCAGAAATGATATAGTTGACTATAGCAGAGCTCATGCTTTTGAATATTAACATTCAAATTCTGCAATTTATGCCAAAAAAAAAAAAAACAAGTTCTCTTAGAGGAAAAAGGACTGAAAAGCAAGGAAAACCAAGCCCCCCAAAACAGCACTCTCTGCAATAATCCCGGACACGGAGAGTTATCTTTTCCTGTGCAGCCTGTACTGTCAGGCAGCTGGGCTCTGCTCCTGTGCCTTGCAGGAGACCTTTGGCAGGGGACCGGGGGCTGCCCTCAGCTGCCCACCGGGAACCTTCCCCGCTCTTCGCCTTGGAAACCATGAGAGGGCAGCAGCCTCCTTCCGAGGAGGAAATACCTGCCTTTTATTTTTTCCCTTTCTATTCTGTTTTTCTTTGAAGCAGGGACTGAAAGAGAGAAACAGAGCCTTCTTCCAGCATTGTCTGTGTGCATTTCACATGTACACCCTGAGACAAGAAAACAGAAAAGCGGTCCCCAAATGGCACGTTGATTTTAGGTGTGCTCTGCTCAACCACCCCACACATCTGTGGGCACCCTGGAAACAAGCACAACAGGTACAGCATAGAAGGCTGATGGCTTGCTTATACAGGACCCCTGGAAAAACTTTTCTTGACTACCTACCGATATTAGAAAACATAATTACCGAAACAACAAAACAATACACAACGATGCACGTGAGCCTGGGGAGCAATTCAAAGCCTCTCAGTCAGAGCTGATGGTGTGAATTCTGTAGAGCTAACAAAGCTATTGATTAATGATGGATGGAAATATAGAGTCAAAGAAAAAGGATGATTTCATGCAGTCCCAGTTCTCAAAGTAAGGGTAAAAATAGTGTTTTGCAGAGATTGCCAAGAGAGCATTCATTTATATTTCTTGACAACATCCCAAATAAGAATAAAACAATATTGCTCAAAACTATTTTCCAAATATTTATAGTTATCTTGTGGGTATAGAGAAGAAAAGACATCTGTGACCACAAATGGGGTGGCTCTCCCCTTCCTCATCTGAGATTTTTAAGAAAATTATGCATTGTGGAATTGTATTATGCTGCAACTTGTACGCATTTTCCAGTGCTGAAGTTAACTTTTCTGATTAAGAAATATCTGCTTTTCTTGGATTAGAAAAAAAAAAAAAAAAGGATGTTTCATATCTAAATTTTTAAAACTTTTATGAAAGTGCCCCAAAGCACAAGATTGTGAGTACAAAAGATGGCCAGCAGTGTTGGAAATCCTGCACTGGTGACCAAACCGACTCTAAACAGTATTTGGACCATTTATTTTCATGCACATTTTTGCATGTTAAGGATCAGATTCACCTTCCATTGCTCATCTCCCAGTGCTCCCATCTGTCTGATGGGACTATTTGAGAAGTGTCATTCAGTGCAGAGAACCCAAAGTGATGGGAAACACTTAGACTACTGCGGATCAGGGCAATACATCAATGTGCTGGTGCTCGGTCTGTCTACAGCCCCAAGGTAACTGTCAATGCTAATAAAGCCACTCAAAGATGGATGATATCCTAATTATAGGAGCTTCAAAGAAAATCACTAATTATAACAAAACTACAGCTTAATTTCCTAAGGTCTTTGGGGTTTAACATACACATTGTCTTCTCCTGCCTATGCTCTACTTATGTGCAGTTTCTGGCCTTCCTCCTGAATCTGAAGACTCCATTTACGAAATGCCATGGCAAGGAGGAAACAGAAGCATTTAATATAATGTGCCAAGAAATCACGGGTTAATATTTAATCACACCTCTCCCCCCAAAATTTAGTCAATCTCATGAATTTCTGCGTTGCACCACTGCCAAATACTTCAGCAGAAACTGTTTCAACAGTGGCTTTTGACAAGTTTCCCAGCTAGCATAGACTACATGTACAGGTTAGATATGCTCCTTCCCAAAAACGAGGAAGGATGCCTTACTGGAACAGGTTCAGAGAAAGGCAGCGAGGGTTGGAAAGCGTTCTTGCCTGACCAGTGACTAAGGCAGCAGGCGTGCAGCGGGGCCAGCCCAGCACCACGGGGCTGTACCAGTGCACAAGCTGCCAGCTGGGGCCGACAGCCACAACCCATGCCCACATTTAGACACCCCACTGCTACAGGCTGCAGCGCTAAGTGAAAAGTAAAGTAAAATATAAGCTATGGGTCTAGAAATGGTGTAAAATCCAGAAGCCTGTCCCTTTATGAGCAAGACCCAACACACAATCTCGCGGGACAGATAGGAAGTGTGCGTACAGTCAAAGCTGAGGATCAACATCAGCTGGTGGCTTCACCAGCAGTTCCCAGCTAGGGTGTACACCCAGAGAAGTTAAAATCTGGATTTGTTCTGCTAAGGGGGCTAGAGACAAGCACCAGAGGCTCATTCTCAGTCTGCTTTGGTGCCTGAATGAGCTGCAGGGTCAGCAATGTGTGTGGATGACACAGGACACGAGGGGGTGCATCCTTCTAATGTCCCCTGTCCTGGTGGGAACCTCCCATCACCACATCAGCTCCAGCACTGCCACAACTCCACTACTCTCACCTGCTAGCACTTTGAGCTGCCTTTTAGAAAAGGCCTCTTCCCAAATCTCTGTGACTTTATTCTTTGTGACACAGAAGCATGTTAAAGCAGCAGCTGAAATTTTCCTTTCCCAGGGGGAGCTGCTGCATCTGTGCTGGGGAAAAAAAAAAAAGAGTTCTGCTGATTTTATAAAAAAGCAATTGGAAATAAGGAAGAATAGGAACTTTCATTGTCCTTAGCGGGCTTCAGATGAAGTTGTGAACAAACTAACATGGCAATAACATAGATCTCTTCATATTTACCCTCACTAATCTAATTTTCCTTTTCCCATCCCCATTTAAAGACAACATGGATTAGAGAGACCCAAGCGTAGTTTTTGCTTCAACCACCAAGTTCTTGAGAGCATTTGTGCATCTTTATGTGTGTGTTTGGGGGGAGGGTGCTACTTTAATACCTACATTAAAGTCATTAACAGTACTGAAAATCAAGCACTTCTGTACACACAAATTGTTACTACAACACTGATACACTACTGAATAAAAAAGTACAAGAAGTTAAGCACAGCAGTAAATAAATTATAGACATGCCATGTATAGAAAATCCCATAAAGTTACAGGAATTGCAAATTAACCATAGTCAAGGGTTTCAGTAATATTTGTGTATAACCACTGTTATAATAACTAGATCAGATATTCCAAATACATTACTATTAGCCAATACTAACACATCAGACTTATTGTTTGGAAGACTTATCTGTTAGCAGACTTGTGTTTAGAAGATCACAGGGTGACCACACTCAAATGATCCATGGGATGATCAGACAAGTCCTTCATGACATGCTGTCACATTAAACCTTGCCTGCACCATAGCTCAGGAATACCTGGGCAGGTGTTTGCCAACATCATAGTCCACCCTTGTAGGAGCCCTGGGACTGCACCCCAAAAAAAGGCATGAATTTTGAAAATAGCCAGCAGAGGCATTGCACCAGAACTTAGCAGCAAAATCAAGCAGAGAATATTCTGCTTGTACAATTAATTAAAAATGTTTATTTTCTGATACAGGCCAGCTACAGACTTATTGCTGATTCTCTCAACAATTATCATTAATTTTCCGATTTTACATCACTTCAAGAAAACAAGCTACAAACACCTTCTACTTCTCGGTTTTGCAACTTACTCATTTTCCTACAACTCAATAGTGACAATTGTTTTTGTGCATCGTTATGAAGCTAATACATAAACATCAATCTGTCAGTACTTGCTCTTGTAGAGGTGGTTTCTACCTCTTTCACAGTTCTGAAACATGGCCAACGACAAGGCTGTAGCAGGAAAAGGACAACATATTGCTACAGAACTACCAAATAGTTGCAAGTCAAGCCTTCGCAGTTGTAGAATAAAACAAATTTCAGTGTTGAGTGACAAAGATTGAAACCTGCATATCTTCTCTTCTTTCTCAGCGTGAAAGAGATGACTCATTTGTAAGAAACAAATCTCCACTTCCCAGTAGGTGACTAAGTCTGGAACTTCACAAATGTTCCTCTACTGGAGAATTTAAGATATGGGCTTAGTTTTCTTTCAGATTTACACACACGATTTGTACCTTTTAGAACGTGGTGGAGATGTCTCTGCTCTGATGTCTAAATCAGAGACAAAGAGCTTGCATTAAGGCTCTGGTCAAAGCTCCTGGAAACACAGGAGCATCAGCTGCCATCACTACTCCGCAGAGTGGTACAAAACCTCCAGTATTAAGGTTGAATACTTTAAAACCACTTTCCAGGTTATAACCATATTATACTCAGTCAGTTACATCGGTGGTTCCACGTACTGAATTCACAAACATCTCCAATGAGCCAGGCAATTATAGCCCATGAATTCAGTGCTGAATTTATCAGAACACATCACAGAATGTATTTGCCCTGATCTGTATACCATGACCATATTACCAATAGCTGCTTTCTCTCGCCAATCACACATTTGTGTCCACAATACACTCAGAGAACACAAGCTGTTCCAACCTAGACCTGTTTTGAAGGAGATGATGTTCTTAGACACAAACCTTCAGTGTTTTCAGAATATGCTTAAGAGTTTGGGGTAACTGGTAATCTGCATGCACAAAATGTAGAAAACCAGAACAGCCTCATTTTCCACAGTGACCTCAAAGGGGAAGAAAACGTAGGGGCTTTTTGTTTGCTTGGGGTTTTGAAAATCAGGTTGTTATTTTTATTCTTTTTTTTCCATGACGACATTTCTAAAACTTGAGCAGTTGTCTTTATTTTCAAAGAATTAGTTTAGATGTTCATCTTACAGACCACAGTATCTCTGAAGAACCTGAAAAACCATTTAAGTAAATGCAATATCTTCCAGAGACTCTGGAAAGCAGCATGTCCCATTCCCATACTTTCCTCATCACTTTACACCTGGGTACCTTCCTGTATGTGCAATACAACAGAGGCAGTGCCCGTAATACACGTGGTCTTCCTGCCATCCTCTCTCACCAGCCGGAGAAATCCCCTCCCTGCTCAGCACCAACTGCCTTCTCATACACTCCCCACTTACCCCTCACTTCTGTCTGATGCCAACGCTTTGGGGTTTGTAGTGTAAAATGAAAAATCCCAGTATTGCTGGGGTTGTGTTCCCACCCGCTGTGTGGGGAGGGCGGACCAGAGGCACTCAGAGGACATGCCACTTGCCAGGACCAGCAGCACTGCAGCTTTTCTACCTGTGTCTTAAGAGGATGTTTTTACCAGCAAGCTGTAAGTAAAAGCCAAGCTTTTATGAGCAAACCCATACATTTATCTAATTTAACATTCTGTTTGTGGGGAAGAAACAACAGCAAAAGATGCTAAACAGCCAGCATCATGCTATGTACCGCAGGTTATGTGCTAGCCATGATGCTGCTACCAAGACCCATCCAGCCAAGGGAAAACAAAATAGAAACCACACAGTAAAGTATTCACAGGAATAAACCTGCTGCTGTCTGCAGAGATCAGTAAAGTCTGAGCTGCTTGGCAAAAGACACTTCTCAAGTAACAGTTTCTAATTTATCAAGGTGGCTCAGACCATAAGTTGCTATTTTGCTGGTAGGGCATCTTACCTGCAACGCAGCCATGGAGGATGAGCTGATGAGAAAATTGACAGCCCATATTCATCCATCTTCATTTGTCTGTCCCGATTGTGGGAAGATAAGTAGGGCCCCATGTCAGAGCACTGGCTTTTACTCCCTGATACCATCTTGGAGGTTACTCACTTCCATCCCCCTTTGCTCCGCTTCCCTCAGTCCTGGCAATATGCGTTGAGACATGTTCAAGAGACCAGAGCTCCTAGACTTCAAAATGCTTTGTCCTTCCAACAACTTGCTGGACACAAAACTTTCATGGAAGAGATAGAAATAACACCACAAAGGGGTACCATTCAAGACAAAGTTTAAATGGGCACATCACTTAAATTCTGAATGGGGCTTGCAGTCTCTTGTTGCAGTGCTCCCTGCAGATCAAAACTATTGCACGCGATATTGATTTTAATAACACCTCTAGCTTTAATATGAGATAATGAAAGAAATAAGCCCACAGAAGTCAATGTGTCCTGCAGGTTGGTTGCAACAAAATGATGTGAATGAATGCCTGAGGGTGACAATTTCTAATCTGGAAATAATTTCCATTACTGAAAGCAAAGAAACAGGGTTACTGAAAACCACCTATAGCTTCTGGTCAGTTCTGGGATACCTTTATGAAACCCAGGTTGAAAACACTTTTAGGCAACTAATCAGTGACCAGCATGACAAGTACAGGTAAGGCTGGTAGGAAGCTACAATATGTCAGAGTATCCAAGCCTTTAATCAGAGAGGAAGGCAGCGGGTTAAAGAAACTCTGGCAGAAAAGGGAATTGAACAGATTAGGATTTTATTTTATTTTTAAAAAAGGAGTCAGTGAATAGGGCAGTGGCATTTTCTGTAGATACTTCTCTTCATCCTCTATGGAGGCAAAAAGATGTTATTCCAAAAGGGCTTATTCCAGGAAACGTTCTCTGGAATAGACCTTCAAGAATAAACACCAGAACTTTAATTGCTTGCACTGGCTGTCCACAATAATTTCAAGAGACAAATTGTCTCTATGAAGCCGGCACTTGCAAGGATCCTACATTCCCATGTATGCTGTTTGGTAGTTTGGAAGAGACGTCTTTTGTACAGACAAGTATTTTGCATATATGGACTGTTGTCAAATGAAATTGAAGGCTGAATCTGGTCATGTATCCTGGGAGATTTTCCTCTTGCAAATTCCAAGCAGCTGTAGCTACTTGTTAGCATTCATTAAGACCAAGAGCACTCATCCTCATCCGTGGAACAGCTTGAAGCCCAAGGATGGTTTTATTTCCCCAGGTTGAAAGAAAAAGATCGCTCTGATCTGATGGTGCAGTGGAACTGATTTAATTACAGCTGTGAAAAAACACTTTCAGAGCATTCACAAGTTCGTTCTCATCACACAAACTGAGACATGTCAATAAATGTGGGACATATCTGTGGATGCACTTAAACATGCCCAGGTGGCGCAGACTGGTGCTGGTGTCCAGGGGCAGCTGGCAGGGCCTCCTCCCCTGGTGTCAGGTGCATCACTGATCAATGGCAGGGAATGCGCCTGGGGGCTGCTGCTTCCTCCAAATCCTTTTTAGAGGAAGATATTGAAGCCAGTACATTCCTTCATAGAAATGGCAGGCAAGCCTTATTTTCAAAGTCTAGCAAATAAAAGGACTCAATTTGTCATTGTCAGGATGGGGCAGTGATCTTTTCCCTCTGAGCAGTAAAAAAACCTCCCAGCACCTAATGGTGCTTGGCACTGAGACATGATCAGGTGGAAGGAGCCTTTCCATTTGAAAGCAGATCTCATTTTGAAAGTTAGTCTTTTTAGGCAGGGTATGGCTAAGTTAACATGAACTGTTATAGTTCAGAAAGTGTTCACAAACATTTCCAACAGGTCTGTGAACTAATAAATGGGGGTAAAACTCATGGAAAATCTCTAAGTATAGTTTTCCTGGCATTTCAAGCTCAAAGCTTGTGTGTCTTACATCTTTATGCTGCCAGTCACACTGCTTACTGTTTTATTTCCTCTGTATCTAGCAAGATATCCCCTTACACCCATAACCCCATTCTGAAATTCTGAGTCCCAGCACCACTGTTAAGATGGAGAAGAGCATGAACCAAGCCAGATGTGGTGTGGCAGAGGTGGGGGAAGGCCTTCTGGCATCCAGGCCAGAAGTGGCAGCTCAGAGAAATCCAGTTCTGCCCAGGTGGTGCTGAGAGCTGCTGTTCATCCACCTCTGGTTGTGAAGTTCCCCAGAAACCTGGGGCTGGGTCATCATCAGACCCAGAGCTGTCCTCCTTCACCTGAAGGAAACCAAGTTTAGTGTCCTTTCTCCCCCTGGTATCTTCATGTCAGATAAACATCACAAAGAACAACAACAAAAATTAGCAGTGCAGTTATTACCTGAAATGAAGAGCAAAACCCCAGTGGTTCTCAAACAGAATTTTAGAGGACAACAACACAAGACAACACTGGTGCATTTAGAGAAATGCCTCGCTAAATATCCAAGGCATGCTGGCCAGAAACTCCAGAGAAATTAAATAGCTCTGGAAGACATCCAGATACATCTAAGAGGATAGCAGGCTCTTGCATTGGCACTAGAGCTGCAGTCTACTTCAGAGGAGCTCTTCAGAGAGCAGAACTTTTGCAGAATAGCTGTGATTAAGTTTTATAAAGACAGTCTAAAAGTATAACATGTCTAGAAATTACTACAAAATTTACCAGTTGGCATGTGATTCAAGTAGATCCCAAAGAACTCAAACAACAGGGTGTAAAGCATTGTTCTTCTCTGCCTACAGGAATCTCTGGTGGATGCAATATGTACAAGGTGAAACAAAGAATAAAGAGATCATAAAGGTCGCTGAGGTCTAGGGAAGAGGTGAAAGAGCACGTGAAACTATAAAAAAGAGCAGAAGCATGGAGGAATGCCATAAGGTCAAGGCTCGAGGATCACTGCAGTAAGTGCTGCCCAGCAGAGCACTGCAGCAAAGGATGGATTAAGTATTTTAACTATGCACTGCCAGAGGCTGTAACAAGGATTTGAAGTTTCATTAAAGAGAAGTATAAACTGCAGGTTAAAGTCTTTCTTGCTACACTATCCAACACTACCCAAGCAGTCTCAAACAAAAAAAAAAAAAAAAAAAAAAAAAAAAGAAAAACCACAAAACTGAGATGAATTCATAATCTGATGGAAAACTAGACCTTCTCTGCGCATCCTGCAGATCTGAGAGCTGCAGCCTGCCCAGGGAGGGTGGCTCCATGAACAACCAAGCACACCCAGTATCTGCAGCCAGTGCTTGCTCCATGCACAGGCCAACACAGTGTTTATACATTATGCCTCAAGTTTCTTTGTGAGAGAATGGGAGAAAGACAAAATTATGAAATAATTCAAGTCATTTTTACTGAAGACTCCATTCCTTTCTCTAGGATATTTCTATTCAAGGTACCAAGTAATTGCTTGCTCTCAGACAACTCCTGGTTTACTAAGGGTTTTCTTTGATCCACAGTTATCCAGCTGGCTACATTATTCAACTTCTTTCCAAGAACTTCCTTCTGTGGCCTTTATTTTCTCCTCTGTAAATCAAGATGTACACTGCTTCAGTGTCTGCCATGGACTTCTGAACAGTGTCTGGCAGGAATGGGCCAAACAGACTTCAAGTCCTTGCCCAGAGCCATATCACAAAACCAAGCCAAACACCTAGACTGCAGAGTTCAGCTCTGCTAATGTTTGCTTTTTAGAGTTCAAAAAGCTCTCAACTCACTAATCAGTGCAAGTACCACGTCTTGGACATAAACAGATACTTATTACTGTAAAGGTAATTTGTTAGAGTTATTTATTATCCAGCCCTAGGCCTTGACCTTTGTGCAGTTAATACAACAATTTGGTTTTCTGTACTTAATGCTTTATCTGAAACTGAAGCCAAATCTCTGCAAACAATACTTCATTAATAAAAATGGCTTGACACACCAGTATATTACTCAGGAGATCTTGGTTTGCAAATACTTCCCCCAACCAGCAGATTCAATTGACTTAATCCAAGTACACAAATGTCTCATCTCAAATCCAGAGAGATTTGCACCATGTGGAAATCCTGCAAGGTGCCTGCAGTCAGGAAATAAAATTTGATGCAGAGATTTTATGGCCTTGTTTTGCTGTCCTCTCCAGCCACTGAACTTCAGGAAAGACTGCATTTTGCATTGTCTTTACTGGGCAATGCAGTATGGACTTGGTTAGTGCTTCTGTCTTGCCAGCTAGGTATCTGCTGCTGATTAAAGTTTGCCATTTGTCCAATATAAAAAAAAAAAAAGTGAAAATCTTCCAAGAGCTGTTAGCGAATTTCAGTGATTTGAAGATAAATATCAGTCACTGTATCCAGGATGCTTCTGGAGAAGTTTGAGGGAAAAATGGTCCCACTACAAGCCCTTTAGAAAGGCAGGAAACCATAGCCCTGTGCACTAAATCTTTCCAACTGCATTGACTTAAAATACAATTGAAAATATTTTATTGTTGGAAGTAGGTGTACATGTACATGAAGTGATATACAAAATGTTGTGTAGTGTGGGGAATTGGTGGTCCAAAACCCCACAACCATAGAGGATGCCAATCCAATTCTGAAGCCCTCCCAAAGTATTTGAGAGGGACAGCACTTGACATACATAGATACTGCAGCAAAAACCTGCAGAGATTACACGTGAATGGTTTGGAGCAGAGAAGAGCTCATCACTCCAGCCCTTAAGGATCACAAACGGAGTGAGAGGCAGCACAGGTTGGTATTGCTCAGAAACTGATGAAGATTAACATTTTATTTCTCTGTAGAGAGCAACATAAAATGAACAAGACTCACTGGCATTTGGTTAATGGTGTCTCAACAAAAAAAGGCTGAGCAGATTAGGAGATGGTGAGTAGTTTATGATCAGTTTAATAAGAATAGGCAATAAAGTCTGGGAGACAGCATGACTTTGAACTGAGTCTGGAGTAACCTAACAAGCATCCACCTTCACTCACTGCCTTTCAGATTTAGCCATCATCCTTTTCCCTACTTTAGCCACAATCAATTTCCCAAGTCAAATACACATCCAGCTGTCTCTTTCACAACTAAAAAGTTAAAACTATTGCAGGAAAAAAAAAATGTTTTGTCCTATTATTCAATTTTTGCTGCTAATATTAGAAAATGGAAGCAAACCAAAATGGTTGCAGAAAAGCAAGATATGGAGAACATGCGAGCTCAGCTGCATGAAGGAAGACAGGAGCTTTCTGAATAGATAAGGGTGTTCCTCTGACCTGCTGTGACCTTAGTAAGGTACTAATTACTGGGCTACCAATACCCTTAAATCAAAAAGAAGTGTTAATTTAACCTGGCAAAGGATTAATTAGTTAGGAAAATGACCGAGGAAAGAAAGGACATCACTACCCTTCCGTTTCCAGTTTTGTTTCATTTGCAAACCATTTTTTTTAATATTAAATTACAAAACCAGGTGTGCAGAAGCTCTCAGTTGCAAGAATCGCAACTGCAATGGCATGCCTGAACAGCACATCCCTGACTCCTGGGCTGTAGCACCAGAGGCAAACAGGACTAAAGCTGAAGTCTATTCCATCCCAAAGTCTCCTGTGAAGCTTCCTATCACAGGACATACAGTCCTTCCAGATAAGAATTTGAGTGCAGCCATAGGCCAAAAGGAACTGCTGTTCAGTCAGATAGAAAATGTCAAGTTAAGACATTTGTGCTACAAAACTGAAGAGATTGTAAAAGACTTTATACAGCAACAGCACAGCATGCAGCTTCCCTCTTGGTGTGCTGGGATACCAGAGATCTGGTCTTCAACCTCTGTGCTGGTCACACTTATTCTCTGCTAGCAAGTTATTAACTGAAATATTTCACAGAAAAGTATAGTTTCTGGAACTGAAGAAATGCAACTCTTTAGTCAGCAAAGAAATGAAAAAAGTTTTGGAGTCCAGCATGGGAGAAAAAAAAATAAGGCTGGAGAAGGCTGTGGAGAAGGTCACGATTCAGCCTCCCTGGTTGTGGCCAGGGAAGCAAAGCTCAATCCAGGTGAATTAATTCATCCACGGGCTTGTTTGCACTCAGATACAAAAAGATACCAAAGTATGAAGCCTGTAGAAACTAGGAAAAAAGTTGTATTTGGAAGAATCAGGTGCAGATGTTCAGCTTGAAGTTGAGAAGGAAAACAGTCCTTTTTTCCTGAAGCAGGAGAAAGGTCAGGACCACAGTAAAAACAGGCAAGTGAGGGGTTACCACAGCTCACGTTGTTAGAAGTTATCATTCAGAGGTCCTTCTGGGCATTGCTCCACCAATGCAGCCACCAGATACTAACTGCAAGGACCAGGAGTATCCCAGGACCCCAGGGTGAAGGAGGGGATGGCAGCACAGATCCACTTTGCTTAGAGGTAAAGTTTCATCCACAGCATTTTCTTAGACAGCGTTCTTCTCTTTGGCTTCTTGGAAGGGGATTGCACCCTCTCCTTGAAGGATGTCCAAATGGCAGTTAAAAATAATAAATAAGAGCTACATTGCAGAAGCAGTGTAGTTGATAACTTCTCCCTTTTTATGAGATTGACACCTCTGTTGTGGTGTTACCATGGTGACAAAGAAATAAGATCGCAAACTGAAATAGTTACGACAGTATTTCAAAAAAAAAAAAAAAAAAAAAAGGAAAGAAAAAGAAACAGGAAAACAAGCAAGTAAGGGTTCTTAAAATAATGCCCACTGGAGCACAAAGTCAGATGTCTTCCTGGGCTAAAACCTAAGGATTTACAGGGCACCAGGCTCCCAGGTTAGCTTCTTTTCTCCCCGTTTCTAACATGTTTTACCCTCTGGTGCCAGGTATAAAATTATGCTGTCTGTATAGAAACTCATATTTCAGCCCATGTGGGAAACGTTTGGACAAATGTGCTTTCTGAGAGAAAAGAAAACATTTTAAGACCCACAAGTATTTCGCCTCAGGAAGTTTCCCCTTAATCTTTGTGCTGACACCTTTCTCAGACACTCCTCAGCACTTTAAACCATGCAGGAGGCCAACAGCAACTATTCCCAAGGTATTTAGTTTCTCCCCACAGATTTTTGCAATGATTGTATGACTTCAAATCTGAAAGACTACTCTCCTTGTTAAATGACAGATAATTGAACAGGCACACAGCAAGGGGTTGAACAATGATGCTTCCTCTAGAGCCCACAAGGGCAGCAACAACTGTTTCTTCCCTGAAAAGGGGCACGAGTCTCAGCCAACTTTTTTTTTTTTTAAAAAGAATACTTCTAATAAAAAAAATTAATCCAAATCTCTAATTAAACTGAGATGCAGCAAAGACCATCCAAACATGATGAAGTGGTAACAGAGCACAACAAACACTGAATTTCCAGGACAAACCCAGCTGCAGACCCTGGCGAGGGTTATACCAACATGCAAGGAGCACTCTGCAAGAACAAGGTCTGCTCTTCTTGTCCAACCCCTCCTGCCTCAAACTCTCAGGTATATTGCAGACATCTACACCACCCCAAGAAAAGAAGTCAATTCTCAGTATCATCTTCTACAAAAAGTGTCTACTTATACAGTTAGAAAGTCAAACATCTAAAGCTTTAGATACATAAATGACAGCTCTCAGCCTCCCCCAGACTTCTTTAACAAAATACCATTTTTAGTGTAGCATGAAATTGCTGCCATGGAGAAGGAGCTGGGCCATGGACATTATCCCATTCCCCAGCATCTGTGCCTTTTGTTTCCAGTTGGCCTTAAGCTGGCCATAGCTTCCAGTTGGCCATAAGCTTCACCCTTTTCCCCGTAGCCAGGCACCCTCCTGCCACTGGAGCCAGTTGCAGATGTGGTGCCCCATGTAGGGTGGCAGTTTGGTGTTACTAATCCCTGGGGTTTTTGGATTGCTGCTGCAGTGAAGTACACAGGCAGCTGAGGAGCTGTGCCACAAGCACAGCAATTGTATCACTCCAACAGCATCTTGGCCATCTTCTCCAGGCTGGGAGAACAAACCAGTGACCTGCTGCTGGCCTGGAAACACTCTGGAGCAATTCAGTAATTTTATTTATACTGCTAAAAGGCATCTTGCATTGTCCCCAGTCCTTGCTTTCACTACGGTTTAGCACACGTGTTTATTTTCTCATATCTCTGTTGTGGAGGTTTGAGTCTTGGGGGAAAGAAGATGGATTTTGGCACCCCTGGGCTGTGAAATCCCTGCCATGCTGCCTGCCCACGCTGCCAGGCTTCCTGGACAGGTAGTGCTGGAAATGCCAGCCCAGAACTATACCCCGTTAGCACTGGGCTCCTTTCTAAGAACATTATTATAGCTGACAGTACAAGATAAATTATAGCACTTCTGAGAAATCAGCATATAAAGTTATCACATTTATATAAGGTGGCAGATCTCTTATAAGAAAATGGAAATATATAGTGAATTTGGAGGAAAGTGTTTAAAACTTCGAGTCATTTAAACATTTTTCTTATTCTCATTCACTCTGGTTTTCACTAATTCTAATCCATAGCATTGTCAAGATTAGCTTTTCTCCAGTTTTTCTTCCTCACGTGAGGTGGAAAAGAAGGTGCTGTCATGATCCATGGGCACGTGCAGACTGCTACTTGTTCTCAGCTCTGCACCTGTCAAAGTAAATAAGCTCTGAGGACATGGAAAAATCCAGGTTCTGTGCTCAGAGAATTAACCTGGAGTGGAAGCTTTATAGAACTAATCATAGCAATGTTTCCAAAAAGGAAATAAAAGAAATCTGATATCACCATCTGTAAGAGAAATCTGTTTTAAACATGGCTTTCCAGATCTCCAAAACAGATTTGCTGCTTTACCAAAATTATCCTCACCCTTTCTGAAACTCACTTAAACATCAGAATTAAAAGATCAAACAAATGATTTCTGAGCCTCGTAATACTTTTTGACAGAGCAAAGTAAGGTCTTGAACTCAATATCAATGCCTTCCAGTCAGAGAAATACTGTATTTTTTCCTAGTCACTGCCCAAATTCCCAAGTCTCTTAGTTTCTAAGGAAACTGGAAAACCAGAAGGTAGGGGAAGTCTCTGGGTAGAGGTAAGTTAAGTAGCTCTTTTATGACAGCCATTTATCACCACTGCCCAGCTCTTTCACCTTGGCTGTACCCATGCTCTCAATAGTTTCAAGCATCAAGTAACTCCTGGCAAACCTGGGGCAGGACCTGCAGTGAGCAATCACAAAACCACACACAGGGAGGGAGAGGAGAATGGCCTCCTGAGGGTCAGAGATGAACACACAAGTATCAGGATCAGCATCCTGTGCTTACAGCTAAGGATCACTGCTGTACAAGCATCCTGGGCTCTGAAAAGAGCATGAACATAGACGTGGGACAAGAAGAAAATGCTCAAGATACCTACTGCTGAGGGATGGACATTGGTGTGGAGATGAGGCTCAAGCAGGACATGAATCAGTGTATGCAGCATACTGCCCTGGGGTACATATACCCTCAGATTATTTTTTTTTCCAGTGCCTTGTCAGAGGCATTTCAGGGACTTTTCATACCTCTTTCCTCGTGCATCTCAACAACAGGTAGAGTCAGAGGCAGCGAAATCCAACAGATAAACTTCAGCCCAAGAACAGGGTAACTGATAGCTGGATTGAAGGATTTCAAACAATTGTTATTTTCATATCCAAGTTACACAGCACAGAGCAACTATGATTGGAAACATGTGGCTTTCTGTTGCACTGGGGATGGGGAAACTAGTTCCGAGGAGGAAAAAGGAAGCTTTCCTCAGAGCCTCCTGCTGAGCTCCACAATGAAGTGCAGAGGACAGCTCCCAGGGCACTCAGTACCCAAGACCTTCCCCCACCTTTTCTCTATGAAGCACAGTGCTCCCACCTGCTGTAAGTTTCCCATTTTATCCCAATTCCCTGCTTTATCAGCCATCACACAGCACAGGCTGATGTGGTTCAGCATCTTGAACCGCAAGGAAGACTGAGCACAGTAAAAAAAAAAAAAAAAAAAAACTTTTGCATTTTAGGGCTGTACTACATGTTTGGGCTTTAAGAGCAGTTCACTTGGCCAAATATTTGCGTTTGATGCCATCTGACTTCTAAAACATGCCTGGGCTGAAATAATGCCAAGGAAACCAAATTCTCCCTCTCACAAGCGCTTAACCTAAGCCAACACTTTTTTTTCTTCCATTGGAAATCAGGACCACAGAAGCTGAAAAGGCACAATAATATTTCAGCGTCAGGCACAGCACTATGAGCTGCTTTGCCATTTGTAACCTTTCTGTATTTTGTGCTACCTTTTTACCTTTGGCTGAGGCATCAACATTATTATTTTGAACTTTACTGACAAAAATAGTCTGAAGCCCTTTCAGATGTTGTGCAGGGAGGGAAGACAGGCATTGATGGTTGTCAGAACATGGAAAAAAGATGGGAAAAAATATGTCTAAATGTTTACAAAAAATATCTTCCTCAGAAAAATACCTTTATCATATTTTAAATGGTAAAATGCGTACTTGCTCTGTCATGTCAGGAACACCATATAGAAAACTGTTACAGGTCCTTGCACCAACTTTATGACATAACCAACTTGCCACTACACACGAACAAAACTCATCCAAAATAGAAGTCTTCCATGAAACAGGGATTTCAGGGTAAAATTTCTCCCCTGAAACATGGGAGAAATGTTTCTGCCTTCCCCAACCCAGACCAAACCAGTATCTGCTGTGGTGCTGTAAAAACGTAGGTCTGCTTTGCCCTCTTCCTCCTCACTTCCCAAGGCAGGACGGTATTTGGCCATCACACTCCAGCCACAGAGGCACCATGAAGTTAATCAAACTTAGGATCAATTTACAAAGTGCAGAAGCTAAAAGACAGGAGATAAATCAATGCAAGTAGTGCTGACATGAAGGAGCGATCTTAGACATGATGTGCCATGCAATCATGGCCATCCACAGCCAGACACTTGCAGAGTAAAACTAAAGTAGAGGGCTTAAATAGCTTTTTGCATGTCAAGTTTGCCTCTTGATGGTCTTTCAGGGAGGATATGGACTACCCAAAGGGCCTTTTGTTAGCCTTTTTGTTTTAAGCTATGAAAAGTGTCAGTATTTTTTTTTTTAAATTGACAGAAATAAAATTTAATCATGGCATCTTATTTCGACAAGAGGGGAAAAAACAAAGAACTGTTTACACTGCACAATCAATAATAGTCACGAAATAGTGCTGCAGGACATTTTTAATCAAACACTGGTGTACACTAGGCAAGACAGATTTCAGGCTTTAAATCATTCTGGAGAGCCATGCAGCAAGACAAGCTGTCAAGATTTTACCTGAAATTTTCCAGCTGTATGATATTTTTGAAGAGAACCTGGACCTTGCTAGAGGCTCTGCAGTGGATGGTACACTGTCTCTTAATAAGATTTTCTTTCATTCTCTGAAGTTTGTGACAATGTCTACCTTGACATATTGCCTTCACAGTGACAGTAAGTAGGCATTTGCTCAGAGTTTACAGTTGAAATAGCTGAGGCATAGACATGGCCTAAGATGACTCAAATGTCTTCTTTTAAAACCTGAAACATGAGGTGCTTTCAGCTGCCTCACTGAACAGTTCTTAAAAGCTTGCTAAAGTTTAAAGAACAACTCAAGAACAAGATGAAGCACTGGGAAAGATTTTTTTTTTTTTTTTGTAATTACCTTGCTTCTTAGAGGTGCTTTGAGCAGCACCACTTACACTGAAGGCAAGTCTTCAAAGTCAGGGTTTTTTGGAGTGCAACAAAGGGCACATCCATTTGGGGCAAGGATGGAGAAGAGAGGAGCAACAGCTCCTGCCGCAGTGCTTCCTGGCTTGCAAACTCTCAATATATATAGCAAAGAACACAGGCCACATTTTGGCTTACAAAACACCGCTAAAGTGATCCAGTTATGAGGACACTTTCCTCTCTACACAACAAAAATAACCCATTTAAATGGAGAATTAGGATACAACAGCACAGGACTATTAGAAAGAGAGATATAAATGAAATTTAATAACTTTATTTAAAAAAAAACCTTTTATCTCTTATGCTCTCCCAAAATGGTTAATGCTAAAGCAATAACATTGTCCAGTGGGTGTAACTGCAGCTCATCTGTACCTCCACATTGTTAAGCATCCCCAGAAAAATTTTATCTTTTAAGAGGTCCCTGCAGCAACAGGATCGGATGTTCTATGCTTCAATTTTTAACATCAGTTAGGAAACTTTAATTAAGCCTAAGGAACACAAGGAATTTTTCCAACAATTTCCTGTATTTTAATTTTGTTCACAAGTATTTTTGCTCATTTTCATAAAGTTTATGAAAAACAAAAAGTTGATGTTAGGACTACTGGTAGGAGTTAGGTATTGGTATATACACCTGACTGCAGTTGTGAGTATACTATGAGGACAGGCTTTCTAGAATCCACAGAGTAATTCAACCAGCCCAGAGAGATGTTACCCATACCAGAGACTCCATTATTTTGCGCATGACAACACTGATCTCAAACTTAAAACCTAGCAGATGCTGTGGAAGCCTACTAAAATAGGGATTGTTGTGTCCAGCTATCAGAATATTTATCATTTTTCCTAAAATTTTAGCTGTTTCTGAAATAGGTCTTCAGACCATGAACAGCACAGAAGTGATGTTGTTCAGTTTTCTTTGGGCAAAGATTAGCACTGCCCAGTTGTGACTGATCAATTGAAAGAAATTTGGTGGAAGCCACGTGCAGATTTTGAGCATTAGAAAGTTTTCAACTCCTTTACAATATCGGCTTTTAGCACCGTCTTTCAAAATGGCAGAGCAATCTTTTCACATCAGTTCACTCCCACAAGCAGTCGAGTGATAGATCGGCTTTCCTTGCAGTCACTGGAAATTAAAGGAGTTCAACGCTTTATAGCCAGTCTCCAATTGTCCAATGGGTGCTATATTGTACGTTATTTGACTATTCCATACACACACTGCTCAGATCCTGCCTCCCAGAAGCACTTTTTCAGGGAAAGAATACAATTTTGATTTATTCCTAGAGCAGTGGAAAACCGCAGTACAGAATTACTCAGGGGTAGGCTGCAGCATTATTAAAATTCATTACAAGCCCAGAGAACAAATTAAGTAGCCCCTATGCAGTGGGAGCAACATCAGAGCCTGAAATCAAGTCAGAGGCTCACGGCCTGTGCGCATCGCTGGGAGACACGTGGGCAGCTTCCCAGCGTCCCGTCACAGTTTTCCAGTTGTAAATTCCTGAGCTAAAAACTGGAAAAGAACATATTTCAACTTCCTTCTGGAGACAGCTACAGAAGGACTGCAAAAAGGGTTTTATGGTAATAAATAAAACATAGGAAATTAATTTTAGGGCCCTGAGCTACCATAACATTCTAGGCACTTCATAAGCAACATTAGAACCATAAAGCATACAACAAAAAGCACAGGGTATTGGAGGAACATAAATATTTAATGTTTTATCACTGTGCCTTTGTCATAAAGGTGTTCAAATCCTACAAAGATGTCCTTGCACTCATCTTCGGGCACATAATCCTCTTAAAAGAGGAGGCCACATGCAGAGTGGAGGGGCTGCACCACACACCCACCTGCTTCAGCTTCAGACAAAACCTATGTGGCCATTTTCTCATTTCTGAGGGGTGAGGACACTGGGGTGACAGTACAACTATCTGCAAGCTGTGCGTGCTTTATAAAAACGTTATAGGTTATGTATAGAAAGCTATTCAGTTCTACTCCAGCCATAAACAATGCCTCGTTGCTTGTGCCAGAACTGTGGCCTCTGGGTTAGAACTGAAACATATCAGTAAATATCTGTGTAGCAGGTGCTCAGAAGGGCAGAAGACAAGTTGTCCTGATGGCATGCACACTGAGGAACACATCAGAAGGCCATATCCTGGTGATTAATGGGGAATCCATGAGCCCTGATCCTTCCCTTGCAAAGGACAAGGGAAGCTACATAGGGTTTCGATCAAATTAGATATCTTCACGTTATAGCAGCCCTCAGACTTGGATCCAGACAATATATCTTAACACTGGTTGTAATGTGAAAGCCAGGCTCAAATCTCAGTCCTCCGTAACACAAGCTTTATAACTGTGATTCTGTGATTTTATTAAAGCCAAGCCAATGGCAACATAGGACCAATTATCCACATAAGACCCCAGCAATACGTATTATCTGATTTCATTCAAATTTTGTGAAAATTCAAGTGCTGCATAAGAAGAATAATTTTTTCATGCTCTTTCAAATTAATACTATTTTTTTTTTCATAAATTAGTCAGGAAATGAAGCTATGAAGTTCTGTAATTACATCTAAAGCAATCAACTTATGAAACATTTTGAAGTGTTCACAGAAAGTCAAATTCTTACACTTGTGAGAATAATACACCTTAGACCTCCTTAAAATAGGATGGGCACTGAAGAAGTCAAACAATATTGAGTTTTCACTTTAGGACTATGGACCACAACAAGAGCAGATAGAAAAACATATGGAGAACCAAGGGTCAAAGGAACATATTTTTAGAAATGCCTTTACAGACTTTCTAATCCAAAAGACTTGATAAGTCAAAAGATTAATTCACAGACAGTCAGAGGTCTCAATAAGAAGTTCATAGCTTTTTTTTTTTTTTCTCCCTATTCCTCATAGGAACTTTTGCTTATAAGCCTTTTTTAAATATAAAAACGGAAATATAGAAAAAAAAAAAAAAAAAAAAAAGCAACACATGATTCCCAAAGCCAAGATCATGACAGAAGTAATTAATTCACTATAAAAGAGTAAACTAGCAAAAATTCATCTCTTTTACAGAGTTGGTCATAGTTGGAAGGTTAAAACAAATATTACACTTTAATTATTCCGTACCAACAAATATACCTTGGGTGTTCAGAAAAGAGGCTTGATTCACTTAGCTATTGTTTTTCTTATCACTCTAATAAAAGCTTTTCACAGTAAGAAGAAGTAAGATACAAATACAAGAAATGTTTTGTTTTTTTTACCGTTACCGAAGACTTCCAGATCTTGCAGTGAGATCCTCACAATATTACAACATAAAATAAGCTGGTTTGGTTACAAAATTGTTTCACAGAGACCTGAACAGCCTACCACAGCAAACATTGCTCTGAATGAAGACTTCATTAAGAAGCAGGGACCACAGGTCCCTATTTAGCACCTCTTATTTCTTGATTGACAAAGTCAGATTTAGTGGGGGGAAAGGGAATTAGAGCTGTTCTCCTGGCAGGTGGTAAAAGGCTCATATAATTGTTGGTTAGATCAGCACAGGTTAGACAGAAAAACAAATCAGAATGAATCACAGCTGGCCCTATGGTTAGGGCATATATTTATGTATAATTAGGCAAATCCTAATTTACTTCATTATGGAGCTTTGGGTTTTTAACATAGGGTCCAACTAGTGAAAGAAACCTAAAAAATAAAATAAAATAATGCAATAAATGTTTGTGAGAGCAACTGAGGTGTACAGGTCCAGCTTGGAGGGGATATTAATACACATCTATATTTGAACTAGTGATCTGGCAGGTCCTCTTTAAGCCTGCAGCACATGTATGTGTCAAAAAGATATGGATAGAGTTCATATAAATTCGACTTTAGAGCTCAATTTCTTTAAGGATAAATCTTTGCCTGGGTGCATGTTGCATAACAATTTGTGCAGGTTCTTGCTCTAAAAGGATTGAGAATGCCTTTGTTTCTATAAATACTTTGTGGCACTGGGCTTTAACTTGCTCTGAATTTGGTTTATTGCTGATGTCTGCCAATTTCCACTCACTTTTTAATTTGCTTCCTTTTTTTCTTTCTAACCAATAGCTCATATTGCATTCTAGTCATAGAGTTTTGGAAGCGGCTTTAGGAATGTGGTTAGCAATGCGTATAGAACAATATTTATTTATAAGAACACTTCCAGTTGACATAAAGGCAAAGTTCAGAAGAGCTGTCTGAGCCACTGCTTGCAGGTGCTGTCAGGAGAGGATTGAGGTGGAGATGTGGGGATGAAGGACAGCTGGAACAAAATGACACAGGACCTTCTCACATTGCTTAGAAGGTTACAAATGCAGGTTTTAGGGCCAAATTTTGCTAAGAGTGTGAAGAAAATTAAAAAAAATAAATTTGCAATGTAAGTGTTTGAGATTGCTTAAGACTAGAGAGCAAGGCTTTAAGTGAGGAAGAAATAATGAGGTGTGATGTATGATATTTGTAATAGAAAATTTTACTTCAAAAGATGTATTTTTAGCAGATGATCTGTAAAGTCTAGTTCCTCCTACTTTTTTTTTTTATCTTATAACAAACTCTTTTCTTTTTTTTTTTTTTTTAATCCCACTGCTATTACCAAGGAAATAGACACAGAAATACCCCTTCCTTGTGGCCTGCATAATACGTGAGAAACAGTGAAATGTGTAGGTAATGTCTGTTTTCTCATCCAGTGAATCGAACTGAGCTTTAATTTCCCTGATATTTCAGTGTTTACTTAAGATACATCCAACTCAGCATCTCACCTAAAATAAGTAAATGCAAACTACATCATGCTGCCATACCCCATGTATCAAAACTGAACCTGAACAGACGGGCCATAATTTGTACTCAGATAGCACAGGCTATTAGGGAAAGCAACATATGTGGAAGGGTAGTGTTGAGCTTAACTAACGATGCTAACACAGGAAGCTAATTTTACTCAAAGTATGGTCATTAGAAGTCTTTGATGTATGTAATTTATCCACAGCCATTGCTGACATGTGCGTATGGAGATAACTCAATGAAGCATCATTTTATCAGTGGTAATGCTATGCTTTCAAGGACAATATTTGCTTAAAAATGAGAAGCTGCTGCTGTCTTGATAGAAAATAATGACCCTGAAAGGCAAGAGGCTGCAAGTGTTGTCTGCAAGTAAGGTTGTGGTTTTCCTCTGGAAGGCCACGTCCAGGTATCCTTTAGCAGCCTGTCAACCTCAGTGAGGCACCAGGAAAGTCTGAGATTTCAGTCTCCGTGACACTGCCCATCATGAAGATATATTAAACTGCAGGAACAAGACATTTAGAGGGCAGAGGTAATCCCAAGCATTTTATCTCAACCTCAACCATGAGCATAATTCAGCTGCTGAGATGAGCCCTACCCAAAACATGGACAGAGCCGGGCTGTTTCCTGAAAAGCCATGTCAAATACATCATTATTTTTTTTTGATGTCAAATACATCATACCTTAAAAACAAAATAAAATATAATTTCCAAAAGAAAAATAAAGCTGTAACTGTGAACTGCTGTGATGGCAAGGGCTCCACATTGAGCACTCATCTCACAAAGATGTGCTCCCAAAAGTTTGTTCCCCAAGCAAGTCTTTTGCATCAGTTAAAAAACAAACAAACAAACAAACAACAAAAACAAACACCAAAAAAATATTATAGCTGAGAAAAAGAAGAAGAAAGCATTAAAAGGGCTATAAAACAGGTCCGAATCACTACAGAACAGCACAATGTCCTTCAGGGGCTGTTTCCCAGCCCAGGTCTGTACCAAGCACAGTAGTGTAGAGCAAATTTCTCAGCAGCAGTTTGTAGAGACAAACCTTGCCCGTCTCCACTCTTCCACCTTAGAAATTTTAACATGGGAAAGAGAATTAAACCCAGCGTGCTATTCAGGTAGATCTTAAAGCAACTGGACTTTTGAAGATCCTCTGGGGAAAAGAAAAGTTAATTAATGGTGTATCATCTCAAGAGTGTCTTTCTGAAGCCCCAGAGGTGCCAGCTAAAGCCATTACTGCCTCATTTACAGTGACAGTCATCTCGACTCTGCTGTTGCTCCCTTAATTTTCAGGGCAGAAGAAGTCAGCTCCTCATTAAATATTTGTATTTCTTCAGAGCTTTTTTGTTTTCCAATCTCTTTCATTAAGAGACCTTAATGAAATACTTATTCCATTAAGAATTCAATCCCTGCTGCTGGATAATTTTTCTTCCGCAAAAATATATCAAGATGAAAACAATGTTACATCCCTGATGGGATCACCCTAGCACCACAGCTACTAATCAGCCTTTGGCCGACTTGATTATTTTTCATAACCAAATGCGTTAGGGATATATATATATATGTATTCATTTCTTCTTCTCTACTCCCAGTGCTATATTTATTTATTTATTTATTTATTTATTTATTTTTCTTCTTGTTTTAGGACACACATTTTACCCTTTCCTTCTAGGTTCCTGATTCTTGATTTCACTGTTACCTACCAGAGATATCTCTTGGGGAAGGCAGAGTCATTCAGGTCTCTCAAAAAAATGGCATTGCTGTAAGAAGTATATGACACAGAAGACTTAAATCTCAATTGTAGTGGCTTGGTTCTGCTGTGGGCATAGCAGCAAGGGAAATTCAGTTGAGCAACTTTAGTTTTGTCAGTAAAATATAAATGCAATGAAATGTATCTTGGATTTCAAGAGTCATTCCAGTCTCCTACATCGCATCATCTCAGTTGAGCAGAAGGCAGGAGGAATGAATATAATTTTTACCTGTATTTCTTTATGAGATGAATTAATGAGTTTCTGCTGTCATTTGCAGTGAGAAATATGGAGAGTGCATATTATTTTCAGGATCTCCAGAGTGTGAGAAAATTTCAGAAGCATGAAATATCTCACCCCCTTAGCAAACCCTTTTGCTCAGTTGTTTTATAGCCAGCAGGAGAAAACTGCTGGAACTTTCTCTGAAAATTGATGACTACTGGTAAAGATATCCTAATGATTTGGGTCACTTTGAATTATAAAAGTCACCATTGTACTCCTGACTATTAACTGTTTCCAGAGTACAGTGCTGTAAGTGTCAAACCCGAATGATGTGTAGTGCATTTAGCTAACCTCTGACTCAAAACGTATCTGTCTGTAAGGTTACACCCCTGTGATGAGAAGTGCAGATACTCGGTGGGGTGTCCTGAGCAGACACGGCACTCCCAGCCCATGCTGATGGGGTCAAGGGTAAGGCTCTGCAGTCTCCTCACACGTTTCTGAGACTACAAAATCATTTTAACATTCCCAAAGTATTGGGTGAGAAACTTTGGGAAAAAAATATTATATAGTTGGAAAACAATAAATTTCAAATTAGAGAAACCTTGCTGTGGAGTTGCCATCCCTAGAGATTTTCAAACGCTATCTAAACATGGTCCTGGGCAAGCAGCTCTAGGACCTCTAGTTCCAGAGGTCCCTTCCAACCTCAGTCATTCTGTGATTCTGTGATTCATATCAGGCTCATATATGGTATGGCTCATGAAAATGTCTTCCCCTGCATGAAGAATGATCTCCAGTCTCCTGAGCTGTACTCCATCAGGCCTCTGAGAAGATAAAGCATTGCTGGGCCTCTTATTGCTCCTAAGCCCTTGAAAGATTCCCAGCATGGAAATAACCTTTCCAGCCTGGGCAGAGCTGAAATGCCTGCTGCCTAGGGTATTAAAATGTTTGTTCTCTCTCAAATGGACTGCCACAAAACCCTCAACAGTTCCTTAAATTACGCCCTATTTCCAGCAGGAGTCAGAAGGAGCCCACCCTGGGCAGCATGGGAACCTGTGCAGGTCAGGGCTGAGCATCCACAAGTTCAGCTTCTCATTCTTGTTGAGATGAAGTGTTGATGATGAAGATGACACTGATTTGAACACAAATAAGATTGGGTACACTTTGTTCATTCCAGCAGAATAAGAGATCCCATTGTCTCTAGAGAAGCAAGCAGGTTGAAATGGAGCAACGTTATGAGTGATCTGTAATGTTCACACCAAATCAACTCAGTTTGCTGCAGTTTCAGCAGGCTATGACATCAATTACTTTCACTGTGATGAGCTCAAATGGTTAGCTGCATGTAAAATAAAGGCCAGGAGAGCTGGGTGGCTGTGATCCAAGTCACAGCATTATCCTGCAATGGGACAGAGGTGTGCTGGAGACCAGTATAGACCAGTACATGGGAAAATATATGAGCAAACCTCTGAAAGAAAAAAGTTTAACAACAATAAGGAAACAAAGGCACAATACTTGGCACAGGAGAATTTTTGTTTGAAAATAACTGGGAACTTACACCAACAACTTCAGTCCATTTTCCTTTTCTCGGTACATAACATCAAAAGTCAGAATGTGTTTTATCAGCAACTTAACACATGGGGATAAAGGGAAGTAATCTGCAGTCTGAAAGCCCAACCCGTAGCTAGGTTGTACTTGTACATATTTAGTCTATTTTGGGTTTTGGCTAAGGTTTCTTACTTTTGGATTTTGAGTGACCAACCTGGATGTATCTGCTATCAAGACTTAGAGGATTAAGCACACTCAGTGAACAAGTTTACACTCAAGGCTTCACTGATTTAATGAACCCAGTGTAAAAGCACAGCTTCCAGCGGGATCTGGCAGGGTTCGAGATGTAATGTAGGAATTATCTCTGATAGCAGGTACAGATCTGTGCCCCATCAGTGGGGGCTTCCATGGGCAGAGCGTGCGGAGTTGTGTTACCGCTGTGGCTTACGGCTGTGGCGAGCCATTAGACTCGGATATCAGATGATGCATTTCATCTTCCATACCGGGCTGTCAGCCACGTGCCTGGCCAGCATATGCAGCCAGGATTTGCCTTGCTGCCAGAATGTTTTTTGTTCCACGAGGTGCCCAGACAAATCTGAAGTAGAAGGTGTTTGAATAATCCTTCCGACTAGCAAGCTCAGGTTTGTGGACCTCCATCAAGGACCCAAGTGTGAAGACAGAAGCACAACTGGGTGATCATAGAGGTCTTTTCCAACCTGAGTGATTCTGTGATATGGTTCTGTTTTGATACTGGTGCAACAAGGCAGCAGACCTGAATGCAATGATGAAGTAGGTCTTTTATTTTATGGTGGAAGATAGGTTTGCAAATTGCAGCTGTCTCATCCCATCAGCAAAGCTAAAAAAGCTCTGCTTGAGGACAGGAGGGACTATAGCCTCCAGGTAACATTTTTCTCAACAAAAATGCAAGCTGCTTTACTGCTGTATGAAGTTTGCTTCCTTTTCTTTTTCTTATTTATTTTTATTCGTTTACAGCGCTAAGAAATATCCTGGACCATACCTATGCAGATTAGAAAACGTGCTGTGAATTTATACCCTCAGCAGCACAATTTGCAACAACAGGAAAACCCTGAGGCACCCACCGCTGATTTATCCCTGCCTCCAAGCAGTGTCTGTCAGCTGCACTCCATCTTTTGAACAACACTAGAGAGTGAGAGCTGAAAACTGGAGGAGCAGCCACCGTGTACACTATACCAAGGAGTATCTGAGATTTGGGGAGCTGAGGGGTGCTCATACAACCATGTGTGCCCAGACCTCTGGGACTGGTGCTGTGCCCCCCCGGAACACCAGTCAGTCTCCAGGGGAGCCCACGGAGAGAGATGAGCTATGGAAGAGCCCCTGGGACAGGGACCGGCCTTGTGTTAGGCCATTGTTTGAGCAGGGAAGGCCATCCAAAATTTATTGCTGCCCCACAACAGAGCTGTAGGAAATATGTGGGAAACCAGAGGCAGTGTGGGACATGGGCATCTTAGGAGGGTAAATCCAAAGGTAGGAATACACTGCTTGGCTCACGGAGGTCAGATGCAGCAGTGAAATGGGAAGGGAGTCCTTTCGTGCCAAATGAAAGGTGGTTGTCCCCAGCAGGCTGTGTGATAGGAACCAGATGTCCAGATCGATCAGACGGTGACTGAGATCAGGAGAAAAGCATATCTCAAATCTGTTTGCATTTCCAGTGGGCACAGTAGTGTCAGAACCAGTGCAATACCTTACCTGGGACATCCTCTGGCTCAGGTGAGGGGAACTTTGGGCCATGAGCAGAGATAAAGATGAGGGTGAGCAGAGGACACCAGAGGAGTTCAGGCTATTAACCTTCACAGCCAGGAATGCCCCTTGCCTTGCATCTGCCTTCCGATAAATGAATTTTGATATATGGAGGTCGAGTTTTCATTACCGTGGTGTAATTTAAGGAGATCTGGGCAAGCAGCTTGCTAGAGCCCCCACCTTTATTTTTCTTTTGCTGTCAGCAGACTGTTCTTCTGCATATGCTGTATTTTCTTTAAAAGGAGGAATTACCTGACAATTTTTCCCTCCTACTGTGGTCTTGCCAATGGCTAGTACCAGACAGCTTTAAAAAAAATAAAAGGAAACTGCCATTGACTAACAGCCACTGCCTAATGAAAGGGCTGAGTGCCTCAGCGAGCAAGCACTAGTGGAAGTGACTGGTGCTGGTGTTGTGTCCTGCTCACCTGTGTGGATTCAAGCTGCTTTAAAGCTTTCTTCTGGGAGCATCTCATGGGCTCCAGCTCTGCAACCTATTCCGGATAAAAGCCCAGTCATGGAAGCACTTAAAGCAGCTCCTTTACTTTAAATATTGAAATCTAACCGCCTCAGTAGGAATTAAATTAAGCACATGCTGTTCTTAATAAGCATGATTTTCTGAACCATTTCTTACTCTAAAAAAGCACAAAATCTCTCCCGTAATGTTCTATTGGGTAGTGAGAAGCTACGATTACCTGGCTTGCCATCGCGAACCACTAGCTTCAAAACTCCCTTTCATGTCTCGTATCTTAACAAGCCATGAGATGTTTAATTATCTCATTACAGAAACAGAAGTGTGAAACAGAGATGTAAAGGAAGGCCGTGGGTCCGGCCAGGATTACAAGGGGAACCTGAGGGGCCAGGCCATGTAATTTAAAAAAAGCCCATCGTTTAAAGTTGCTCGGGTGAATCTGAAACCTTTAATTAAAGTATTAAAACTCCTCATTCTTGAGGCTGCTTCTATCTTCATGGCAATCCGGACAAATCTGCCCCGAGGCCTCCCGGAGCAGGGAGGGTTGCGAGCAGCAGCCCGAGGTGAAGTGGAAGCTCCGGAGCTGCCTGGGGCAGGCGCTGGAGTTAATGCACACCTCAGCCCCAATAAAGGGCTGCCTGTAAAAGCTGATGGCAAGCCAAAACCTACAGGTTCAGAGAAAAGTAATCATGGGCCACACTGAGCAATCAATACGTATTGAGAAGTCTCCTTGACATTAAGAATCCTCATCAGTTACAGCCTGGGGTTCTCAGGAGGTTCCCATGTGTTTTTGGATCAACACAGCTCTTACACCGGCACAGGAAACACTTACAGGGAAGAATAATTTTCCCCCAAACAACTTTCACATGTGACTTTCTGTTTGCTTGTTTGATGGCACTTTTCTTTTATAAACTGTACCAAGAACAAGGGAACAAAGCTGCGCTGTCACTTCTGGGTCTTGCCCCTATTTCATGTGGTACAAGACGGCAGCTGAGCAAATCCCCTCTGCAGAACACTCATCTACACATCCAGGCACTGTAAAGAACTGTTAAACAGACATTAATTATATTCAGGTTTAAGGAGAATTGTCTTTATGTAAATGAGAAACTCCAGGGTAGAGTTATAGGACGTATCATAAAATCCCTGATAAAATTTAAAATTTATTGATCTTTCAGAAAACAATTTAAGGAAAAAAAAAAAAAAAGGCTCCACATGAATGGTGAAGAACTAAGCTTATTTTTAAAACTCACAACTGATATATAACTAACAGAGGATAGATTTAGACCAGACATAAGGAGGAAATTCTTCCCCACGAGGGTGGTGAGGCCCTGCCCAGGCTGCCCCGAGGAGCTGTGGGTGCCCCATCCCTGGCAGTGCCCAAGGCCAGGCTGGAGGCTTTGGGCAGCCTGGGCTGGGGGAATGGGTTGTGCCCAAGCTTAAAGTGCCCTTGGACTCTGTGAGCAGCAGAGCATTGTGCAAGTTAAGCCAATAATGAAAATAAAATAAAATCTGTTCTGTCAAAAAAATGGCATTCATAAATGAACTCAGATGCTAACAGAGATAGTAGTACGAAATCACTCAGCAAGCACAGTAGTAACCATGATAAAATAAAATTATAAAAGCAAATAAACTTCCCCTCTTCTGTTAGATATATGGGTGACAAAAAAGTGATTTCCTTAAAGTAAAAAATTATATATAGTTTAGCCACGTATTCTCATTTTGAAAGAAAAATAGAATGAGCTGCTGAAAAGATCAGATTAATCCTTTTAGGTAGACATGGATGGGGACACTTCAAGACAACATTATCTGGTAGCATTTACATACTGCAGCAGGAAGGATCAGGGAGCATGCAATCCCCGATAAGGCCATATGATCTTAAAAGTCAGCACCAGGGTGCATTCAGACTGTAATTCATTTTTTCCACCCCCTCATCGTACCGTTTCCCCCCACTACTCCCACCTCAGCCTCAGTTTGGCACTTCCAGGACAAGTCATTCATAGCTGACCTGCTTCCACAAAGAGTCCACCTGGGTATTTTCCTCTGGTGCTGTCACAACTACCACCGTCTCCTGCAGCATGAATTTCTATACAAGGGGGAACCTACTGGAAAAGATGAATTTTCTGTTATTTTTATATAATGTCTCACTTTCCCTTCAGCCCTTGTCCGATTGACGCTGAGGCAGTGACTAGCACATGGAAACTCAGATTAAATACAGAGGTGCATTTCTGAGGGAAATATCTTTAACTATAGGAAAGGTTAAAAAAACCTTTTCCACACAACTCTCAATTCCTTGTGAACATGAAAGTCCCACTGATGCTCACGATCAACAAAATTAAAAACCTGTAGTCCCAAAGCCTGGATTTGGAACAGACTAAAATCTATTGTTACGTGAGTTGATTTCACCTACAAAGTACAGCTGTACAAAATTTGTCAGTACTCTGTTTTGTCAAAAGGAACTGGGAAGCAACGTCATAACATAGTAAAGCATAGGGAAATTGTAATGGTCTGTAAGGATGAATTGCATGCAAGTACTAGATCTGATGGAAAAGGGAATTAAAAAAAATAATAAAAATAAACTTGATTTACCACTTCCCATTTGCATTTATTACAGAGTTCTCCTGGTAAGCAACAGTCACTCTAATCCTTGCCTTTGCAATTAGATTAAAATATAGCTAGGATTAAAATTCAAGGGGTCAGACTCAGTAAGTAAACCACAGCAGGTGGTTTGGGAATATTCATAAAAACCCCAAACTCTCTCTCCTTTTCAGCTGGTCTTGCTCTGCTGAGACAGCAGGGACTGAGGGGACAGCCCCTGCGTGCTTTCAGGAGCTCATCAGACCCTTCCTCTCCTCCCAGCTAAGCCAGCAGACACCCTGCAGGCACTGTTTGCACGCAACCGAGATGGTTGTGCCCTCATGAGAGGGAGGTCACTGTGCGCTCCAGAGCTTTGCCCAACGCCTTCTGTGAGGGGCTGACGAGCAAATTCCACACGGCTGTTCTTTGTGAAGACACCCATTGTCTGCTAGGAGCAGGGATGAGCACTCCCAACTCTCTTGGCTTTGGACCTGACGCCAGGCTTGCACCGGAGACTAAATCTGCTTGGTTGGGTATGGCTTTGATTGCACCATCTGTGGTACAGGGGAAATATGGAGAGAATGAGAAGACTATCAGGAGCTCTCCTTTTGTCTAAAATACACAGAATAGAGCACAAGAGAAAAATGGAGAAATACAAATGGTAACCTCCATGTACACACTGAATCACCTTCTTAAACAGCCCCTGAAGGAAAGGTCTGGCACAGCACCGTGATCTTTCTGCTGACCAATCCACGGACTTCCATTAGCACAGCACCCAGCCAAGCCACTAATGAAGGCCACGCTAACGAAGGCCACACTTATCTGTGGCAAGAAAGCCTGAGGCACCTGCACCGCCTGGAGCTCTCCTCGCGGTGTCTCTCCGCAGCTTCAGGTCCTGTGGTGCCTCACTGTGTCCCAAGGCTGAGAGGCTCAGGGTGGAAACACTGAGCTCAGCATCCCAGAACTTGGCATCCTGATGATGAAGGCAATGGGGCTGCGAGCTGTCCCTTGTTCCCCAGCTCCGAGGTCCGTGTGTTGTCCCTGTGTCTCAGGAGAAGCCCTCCTGGCTAGTGCCAGGGCACCAGTGCCGCTCTCCCTCCTATTTAAGTGTGTATTCACAGGAAATTCATTCCTCAAGGAGTGAGTTTCAGGGCCCAAAGGCAGGTTTTAAAAACTGGGACACCTACTTGCAACACACAGCTATTTTCACCAATAAATTAATTTATAATTTTATTTTATTTTATTTTGTAAAGACACAAGGCTGTCTCCCCTTCCCTCCCTGTATAACCCGTTCACCCTCAGCCACCTGGAAAAAAGCAGCCCAAAATGCAGCTAATCACCAAAATAATGTTCCTTGCTCTGCTGAATGCGGTAGCTAAAGGTCACCCTGCTGAAAGGAGAGCTCAAGGCCTTGAGCATTTTTCTACCTTTGAAAAAGAAACAGGAGTTACAATTTAAATGTCTTCTTGCTGGATTGCTGGATAGCCCCAGAAAATAATAACATAAGCAAGGAGGTTAGGTCTGAAATACCTAAAAAGCAGTTTGGGATTTGTAATTTTTCCTGTATGAATGTTTTTACAAACAGCAGGTTATAAAAAAAAAAAAAAAGAAAAAAAAAAAAAGAAAAAAAAATTTGACTGCGTAAACTTGCACAGGATTTTGGCTGACAAGCTCAGTTTGCTATTCTCTTTACTCTGCATCTACTGAAGTTGGATATTTGTGAATCAGATACTTTGGAATCCTTTTTATTACCAATTGGGCCAGGAAAAGCTTTGCTTACATGTCTGGTTCTCCACCTCCATCAGGGACTTGCACCTCCGACACATCTCAGGGTCTTACACAGTTTGGTGTATTTGTCTTTTGGTCAAACTTGCTTCATGGTTCTCTTATAAAGCAGAAAGAGAAGAAGAAGAAGAAGAAAAAAAAAAAGAATAAAGAAAAGAAAAGAAAGAAAAAACAAGGTTTCTGATTTTTTTTTTTTTGTTAGCTTTTTATTTGAGAAAAGTGTATGTTTGTCCTAAGCAAGGATGAGTGGGACGGAGGAGACAGAGCCACGAGGGACAGGCAGCAGATTGTATAATTCTCAGCTTTGCTTTCTTCAGACTCCGAGACCTTCAAGGAGCAACTGGGAAGCAGGACACAGGCACTGGGCACTGGTGAGCAGGTGCGGGCAGCCAAAACCCTCGCGTTTCAGGTCTTAAAATGAAAAGCCCAAATGAAAAGTGGGGCTGTGGACCGCTACAGTTGCACTTTTCTGGAGCTTTGCAAATGGCATGGAGCTGGGACATCCCGTATGAGGTGGGAGAGCCAGCAGTGGACGTGGGGGGACTGGGGGGATGGGGCTGCGGGGGGATCGCCCTGTGAGCCTCTGCCAGGGCGGCCAGCGGGGAACCCAGCAATTAAAGAGCTCCCCAGCGGGGATCCGGCGCAGTTTTGGACGCTCGATTAAAGCTGAAATTCTTCATATAAATTAGCATCAGCTCCACGGGTTGACACAAAGATGAGCTTTTGTGTTCGGAAAAAAAAAGAAGGGGGAGGGTTATGCAGAAGGACCCCACGGCGACCCTGACCCTGGGGGGGGCACATCCCAATGACCCTCCCCGCACCCCCAGCACCTGCCGGCCTGGCCACGTCGGGGGGCCAAGGTTAACCTCCCCTGGGGCTGGATATTAAAGCCCTTCCGAGGTGTCTGTGGGATGGGACGGGACGGGAGGGGAATGGACGGGACGGGTCGGGTGGCCTCAGCCCACGGGGGTGGGCGTGGGGCTTCAGTTCCCCGACGGGGAGAGAGCTTCCCGTAGCCCCCCCGGCTTGGCTCCCAGCACACACACAGCCCTCATTCCGCCTCTCTCAGTTTATATCTCTACCAAAATGTACATTTCCGCGCTACAAAAACGCTCCTCGACGAGCACCTCGCTGCCGAGGGGGGTGGGGGGGCAAGCTCAAGCCTGGGTCCCGGCACGGCCGAAGGGGGCCCCGCTGGAGATGAAGCCGCCGGGGGGGCCCCGCAGCCCGGCCGGGCAGGAGGAGCCCCCCGGGACCCCACCGCTGCCCCCCGTCCCGTCGGGCGGTCCGGCGTCGGGGCGCCTCTTCCTCTTCCTCCTGAAGGTGCCGTTGTCAAACATCTTCTCGCAGTTGGGGTCGAGGGTCCAGTAGCTGCCTTTGCCTGCGGAGAGAGGAAAAGCCCCGCGCCCGTCGGCCGTCGCCCGGGCCCCGACGGGGGGGCATCGGCTGCATCGGCACCCGATGGGGTGCCGCGACCCCATCCCCTCCGGGGCGCCTTACCCGGGTCGTCGTCGTCCCGCGGCACCTTCTTGAAGCAGTCGTTGAGGGAGAGGTTGTGGCGGATGGAGTTTTGCCAGCCGGCTTTGCTCCGTTGGTAGAAGGGGAAGGTGTCGGCCACGAACTGGTAAATCTGGCGCAGGGTGCGGCGCCGCCCGGGAGCGCTGTGGATGGCCATAGCGATCAGCGCCGAGTACGAATAGGGCGGCCGGGGGCTCTCCGGGGGCGGGCAGGGGGCGGCGGGGCCGCCGAGCCACGGGCAGGGGGCGGCGGGCGAGGGTCGGGGCCGGGGCAGGCTTAGGGTTAGGGATAGGGGCAGGGGGAGGCCGGCCGGGCGGCCCGCCCCGTCCAGCAGCAGCTCCCGGCCGTGGGGAGGTGGCCCGAAGGCGTGCATGCTCCCGCAGCGCCCCGCTCCCTGCCCGCCCCGTTATATAGAGCCCCCCCCCCCGCCCCACGGGGACGCCCCCCACCCTAGGTCAGCACCCCAGCAGCCCCCACCCCGGCTGCACCCCCGTGTGGGGTCTGCGGGGCTGTGGCACGGCAGCAAAGCCCAGCCGCCCCCTCGGCAAGAGCCGACTTCCAGCAAAGAAATGCACTTGAAATAAGCCATCGACGCGCTTTCCTACGTTTCAGTACAAAATAAAAAATATTGTCACTCGGAAATTGAAATTTCCCATTGCGAACACCCTGAAACCACAGCTGGTCCTGTATGTTCATGTGTTCCCGACACCAAACTCCTTCACTCAAACTAAACTCCTCGCCATGATGAGGAAATTCAGGGTGCTCACGCCCTTGCTGGCCCGCAGGCAGAGCCGCAGCAAAATAACCGAGTAATTCGGTGTGGCAGCTGGGCTTTCTGCTTGCTCTGGTGCCCACAGCTTGGGTTAGAAGAGGAGAAAAAGACTTTTCCTTCTGGTACTGCTGGCATTAAACTTAAGGTAAAACTTGCACTCTGCTTTGCTCAACATCAAACCATGCACCTGCACAGTGCTGGTGGGATACTGCAGCCAAATGGATCCTACTTGAATCACTCGAAATTATTTCCAATGTGCATAGCTTGATTTTCACTTATTTTATTTTATTTTATTTTTTGACATACGTATGACATCCTATAGAAACTTTCCTTCTCCATTTCTTATTCTCCAGTAAAAGCAGACTTTGGGGTTATGCTTTTCCCACCAACGTTGAAACAACAAGAAGAAAGTCACCTAAATTGTTCATCTTTTATAGAAAACATCAGGTGATGAAAAAAAGAAAATATTTTTAATTCAACTTCTATATATTCTCTTGCTGTAGATTACCTCCATCTTTTAGAAATTTCAGATCATTCCTGAGACATACAGGAAAAATGGCTTTATCAGTGACTATAGCAATATGTAAGGAAATGTAAATGGCTACTGATCTGTGGTAAGGAACTAAAATACTTTGGGTGGCATCTCATACAAATAAAATCATTTCCAGTTCTTAATCCATGATCTGTATGAAAGAACATCTGTATCACTAGATCTTTGCATTTTCACTATCATTTTTATGGCTGAACCACTTTTTTCACTGCACTGTGTGTAAATTTCACATTCCCGTGGCAGGTCGGTGTCATCCAGTGCTCTCTCCCTGGGAGCAGCTCGAACCAGATGCTCCAGAGACCCGAGAAACACTTAGGAGATCGAGTTTCTTCCTAATGCAAGACAGCAGATATCTTATGCCCTGGAGCATGAGTGTTACAACACATTTTACATATATATATGGGTGTTATAACCCATTTTACACATAGATGTAGGCATATAGGCTTATGCCAAGCCCCTGTGCCAAGCCAGGGGTCCGGCTTCTTTCTGACCTGCTTTTCTGAGCTTTCAAAAAAAAAAAAGCTTACAAAAAACATGCCAGTGGCCTGTAATCATGGCCATCTGCAGCTTCATGAGGTGGTTAATTTAAGCATATTTTTAGACGACCCATCCTCAAACCTCAGGTGGGCGAGGGGTGATGCTCCTTCCAGCCCCATGAGGTCAGCTCAGCAAACAACCAGCCGCTGTTCCCTGATCTCCCTGCTCCTGTTGATGGTGCAGGGACACCCAGCCCTTAGGTCACCCCCCCCCCCCCCCCAAATCACTGAGCAGCTGCCCATGAGCTACAGCTGCCACCCCAAGGGGAGCAGGACGTGTTCGTAGCCATCGTGTCAGAGCAGCCGGGCACTGGGGTGGTGTTTGTGTTCTTTCTGTGCCTCGTGGCAAACTTCAGCGTGGGCTGGCTGAGTTTTCCTGTAGGTGCCAGACAGCTGCCGTGCAAGCGAGAGAATGCATTTAAATTATTTTCTAAAGGTAGAAAGGTATAAGTCTGCAGAGAGCTCGTTAAATTCTCCCTTTCTGGGTAAAGCTGACACTCCAGGCCACGCAAGCACTTGCAAGCACTGTGTTTGTTGCTGCTGGCTGCTTCTGGCTTCACGGGAACCCTTTGACCAGGAGGCAGCAACCTCTGCGAAACACCTAAACACAGCTCCTTAACCGCTTCACCCTACGTGACCCACGGGAAAAACACCTCCAGTTCTCACTGTGGGAGAGGTACCACCTTGCACCTTGTTTTCTGGGCTTCCTCCACGGCTTTCCCAGGTGGAAATGTCCCGGGCGGTGCCGTGGGGTGGAGGAGCGGCACCCGCAGCATCCCGCACCCGGCAGCTAGCCGCGGGGCTGCGGTGCCACCTAGCGGGGTGCTGGCTGCTGCTGCTGCTGCTGCTGCTGCTCCTCGAGCAGTGTCCCCTCGCACCCCATGTGGGTTATTTTAGTTATACGGCGGCAGCCGAGTGCGGCTGGCCTGTAGCTGCAGCGGGCGCGGTGTCGATTGGAGCCCGGGTTTGGTAGGGAGGGGTAAAAGGAAGGCACCCTGCTGGCTGTGCCCGGAGAAGGCAGGCAGTGCGAGGGATCAGTGTCTCCAGCTCGTCATCCCAGCCCGTTACACCAGGGCTTTCAAGCAAAAAGGGCTAAATGTGAAAGAGGAATAACGCTCTGAAGTCAGGGTAGTGAGAAACAAACCCGCCACGTGAAAACTCAGGACCCACTGTGTCATTGCCGTGAGTTTTTCCAGTTTCTGTCACATCCCTTAAAATCAGTACCTGGAAAAACAACCCAAAACAACCAGCAGGAAAAGAGGCAACTCCCAAAGCATGTTAGGTCCAAGATTAAATACCACCACCACTCAATATTGAGCATTTTCCCCAGATGTTGCAGCGAGGGTTGGCAGATCCGCCAGGCACTACCATCGGTGCCACCTCTCCCACAGCACATCTTGTTAGCCAAAAATCCTCCTTCTGGGGTCAGGCAGGGCACTTCGCCCACCTCCAGGGCCAAGTCCTCTTTGTAGGATGATTGACTCCTCTGCATCGCTTCTCAACACATTCCCTTGTTTCTGCAGCCAAAATATCGCAGGTAAATCTGAAGGGGTGGGGGATACAGAGCTTGATTTCACTGCTCACTTGGGAAGGGGCTGAGGGAAGACTGAAAGGCAGCAGTTCACTGGAACAAAGCGTTCTGTAATCTTCTGGCAGAGCTGATTGAAAAGTGGGTGGTTTGCACCAAAAACATCAGTCTGTGATTTCTCCTTGAAACGACGCACTTTAGAATAAACTCCCCTCATTTAAAATACAAAGAAGTGGGAGAAAGTGGAATATAAACACACGACGAGAGATGACAAACAACACATAATTTAACACGAACTACTCAGAATTTATCAAAACAGAAAGAAAATAGCAAATATTGTGAATACTAACCCAAATATTATTTTGAGTTTAACACAGCTCTGCTCATTTGGCATTACAATTACTAGCTAACAAATGGGCATTTTTCAGGTCAATCAAGCTTGAGCCAATTAGACTACGGCAATTAACTAAATTAAGTCTAAAATTAGAATTCACATAATCTCAGCAATTATGGTTTAATCCTGTAATGCATCTCTTAAAAGAAACCAATAAGAAAGACAGATCTACTGGAGTTTGCCACATTTCAATTACACAATATATAATAATTTATTTTAATATCTAACATTCAGCAGATCAAGCAATATTTTCTTCTGTGGCCACATTAAGAATGGCTTAGTACAAGAGAAATGGCATTTGCATTTTTTCAGCCTTTTGTGTCTAAGAATAATAGAATTTGCATACACCAAAGCTTTTGGCATCACATGCAGCTCCTGAGATGTCATGTCCTGATTATTTGAATGTATATACTTTGCATGGCTAAATCATTTCATTTGTATGCACTCCTGATTGTTCTTGAAAATTTATGGGTTGGAGTTCATCCATAACTTTTCTTCTACCTTTATCAGAGTTTCAGTATTTAATTCAATCAGTTAATTTTCTTCCTGTCCATATATAAATAAATAAATAAATAAATAAATAAATAGGATTTTGGTAGTGTCTCAAGTCCCTATATAAGGTTGTGGTGTGCTACAGCCCACGGCTTGGGGTTAAATAATAGGAATCCCTTGTGTTGAAGCAGGATGCGTGCTCGGCTGTGTTCCTGGACAGCCTGGAGGAAGGGACTATTGTTCCCAGCCAGGGGAAAAATCCTCCCGCTGGCCAAGCAGAAAGCTTTGGGTGAGGATTCCTTGGCTGTGGGGCAAAGGAAATGTGTGGATGCATCCTGGCTGGGTGGGCAAAGAGATGTCTTAAACCAGCAGGTGTACAGCTTCGCTCTGAAAACAATCACCCAGTTGCTGCTATTGGAAATTTAACTTTCAGGCATGCGTTGAGCACAGCAGTGAGAAGATGTGGCCCATAACAGGTGCTGCACCTAACGTTCACATCTGCCTACTTAAATTAGTGTTGTTAATTCCTCAGTAAGTGGCTTTTCTGGGCTGGGAAAGCAAGAATCTCTGCTAAAGAAAAGCAGGACGTGATAGAAAAAAAATAAAATAAAGAGGCACCAATATCATTTTAACATTTCTCAAGTGAACTGAAGTCGCATATAAATTGTCCCAGCTTTTACTTTTTGTATCTAGAGTGCAAGATTGCTTCATTTATGAGACAATATTTCTGTGTAAAAGATGCTAGCCTGAAAAGCACTAGCACAAAAGAGAGTTAACACCTTCCCACCATGATAAGACTGTACATTTCTTCATTAAGTTTTCTTTCAGTCTAACTTTTTAGACTTTGGTCAGTCCTTTTTTTTTCCTCTCATTAAAATGATCCTGGATCAGGACCTGAAATTCAGAAGAGGTTGCCTTGAAAAATAAATTGACTGCAGCATCATTAGGGAGCAAACGTGCTGCAAATCACTCAGCAGCAATTTGGACATGAAAAGGGTCCGGTAGGAAGCTCTCCGTATGCTCCAGCCAAACACTTTCTGCCTTCCGGTATGATTGGGGTATGAGATGCCTGCCAGGAAAATCTGTCTGAAAGAAAGTGGGAAATGCATTGATTTGTTTGTCTTCCTTTGTCCATTACATTTCAAATTAAAGAGCTGCTTTCTTTAGTATAATCTCGCGTGGTTATATGGTTATATATTCTATGCATGAGGAATATTTTTCAGAAAATCCATTTTAGAACTGCTTTTAGAATGTCACTGGTGTTATGTTTCATCTATTTCCACCTATAACTCCAGGCGACTTTAGTACTGTGACCTCAAAAAAGGAGCAAAATTATAATTAATGCCTTTTAGAAATATCTAAATTGACCTAAAATAACTTTTTCAGACACAACAGGATTCCATTTTTCAACACTCAAATTTCATGTTCTGCCAGAGTTAGAAAACATGTAGTATAAAAGTACAGGTTATACAAAACAGGCCATACAAATATTTTAATGCTCAGTATATTACATTTCTATTTCACTTTTATTTCTTATTTTATTTCAGCTCTATATATCAGGGATCTGGTGTAGAGAGACCTTTTCAATTTGATAGTGTTCAGACATGTCAATATAAAGTGTCTGGTCTGTTGAATTCTGGAGGTGTGACATCTGCCTTTTATTGAGAAAAAAAATAAAGAAATATTATTTTATGGATTTTATGGAAAGACCATCAAAATGTAGTGGCCCTTACTACAAATCTGTCACACATTAGCACCTAGATGGAAGGGAGATGCAACCCTCATTTCAGTGCTAGAATTTGTTGTGGCTGCAACACCAGGACAATTTGTCTGTTTATGAGAGAAGAATGAAGAAGTCAAGGGTTTTTTTTTCTCCACATTCAGTAAAAAAAACACATTTGCCACCAAATTCCCAATGACCTCTCCTGAAGAGCTGGTGTCGCTGTGGCCTCTCTTGGTGGCTTCGCCCAGAGGGAAGCACTTCACTCTGTGCAGGAGAGAAGAGCATCGCGATATACATACATATGTCATGACATCTATCCATCTGTCAATATACTTTAAAACTGTAAATTGAGATTGTTATGGCCGTTTTGTCAAAAAGCAGCCTACAGACATATCTCCTTTTCCCAAGGAGCATCTCCTTTTCCATTATGCCCATGGACTAAACAGAGGATCAGTATCAAATGTTACATGTCCTGTGGCAGTGCCACCACAGAAGGGGCAGCACTTTGGGAGCATCTTGTGCAGCTGCAATGGATCAACAGGGAACCTCTTTTTATTTATTTATTTTATTTTTTTATTTTATTTATTTATTTTGCTTTTTTTTTTTTCTCATTTTTATTAGGTAGGCTATTTATTACTGCAAAACTCGTGTTTAATGGAAAGACATTGCAGAGAATGTCTCCTCGAGGACCTGCTTTGTTTTTGAAAGCCTTTATGAGTGTTTACATCATGCTCTGTGATTTATTTTCAGATTGGCTGAGCCTTGCTGTGCTGGACGGTGGACAAAACCCATTTATTTCCCTGGCCAGGAAGCCCATCTATCAAAGAGAACATGAGGCGTGTTGCCAGCCAGGAGCCCGTGAGCTGGACGTCTGCTCAGCCGCTGATGCCAGCTTACCCCCCTTTCTGATTTCTACCCAAAAATTTAGCAAAATAATGGACAACTTCTCCTTGGTGGTGTTATATGTACCAAGTACACCAACCATATTGCTGCAGCCAGAGCTGAAGGGGTATCTGGAGGAGCAGGGCATGGTAACAAAAGTGCCCCTGAATAAGGCTTGAGCATCCTTGGATCTCTGTTCCCTTCCTGCTGATCTGCTCACTGTCTGCGGGCACCAGATTATGTAAATTTCTACCCATAAATTTATGTAACCTGATGAATGACAGACAGAGAAACTCACAGCAGAGCTCAGCCCTTACCACCACTGGAGCCATTGCATGAGAACACGTCCCTGGTAACTGCAAGTCAGTAACAGCTGAGTGTTTGAGCTCCTGGCTTCCTTTGGGGGCAGCTTGAGCTATTAGGCAGTTTCATTTTCTGCTGGTTGTTTATGTTTCTTTGAAGTCCACCTTCATTAGTTCCAAGTGACTGCCTTTGGATGACTCTCTCTGGCTGTTGTTCCAAGCCCAAACTCACCTGTTTTCACCAGGCAGTGTCCAATGTCCTGAGGATTTTGCCGGTCATCTCATCAATAAATTTGCTTGACAGTGTTTGTACTTTTAACTGCTGACCTTTAATTCTTCATTTTCTAACTGCTTTATAAACAACTCAACAGTTAAAAATATCCAACCTCATTTTGTTGACACATGGAGTATTGCTCATATTTACAAGTTCGTGACCTTCTGCTACTGGCTGCCGTGTATCTAGCACACCACTAAGTGGGATTTGTTTCCTTGCAACACTGGCTTTGCTCCTGTGCAAAGGTATTTGACCCCGAACATAGCCTAAATGAAAGGAGATATTTGGCATAGCATTTTGGGCTTGTTTTGCACATTATAGACAGCTACAACTCACTAACCAAAGTGCAGGGGAGAGATAACCACGCACCTGGAACTCAGCTGTGTTTTAGGAGTCAGGTGTTTGTTGAAGGGTTTGAAGTTGTGCACAAATGAATGTGAGGCAAGGGCTGATTTAACTTGCTGGGGCCTTAGAGCATGCTCGGGGTCACCACTAGGGTCAGAGAAATACACCTTACCTAGAAATAAAATGAGATCTACCTTTTAACAACACCAAGACTCTTGCCAAGTGCAGTCTGCTGAGCTGGAGAATTTGAGCATTGAAAAACTGTTAAAAACAGCTGATGTAACTGATAACCTGGAAGCACAGAGATGCATCACCCTTACACAGAAGTGATCTTGGAAAAGAGAAGGCTTTCAGCCAACGTTGGATTTACCTCTCTTGCTGACATCTTCCTCATATATTAGTGTGATAAATCACATGCTCCATTCAGCACCTTAACCATGATGACCAAAGTGACAGTCTTCTAACTGTTCATTACAGTTTGTTTTTTTAATTTGATTATGCCAAAAACAAATTCTTTTTTTTTTTTTCCAGCCTACTTTTTAAGTAGGCTCCTTAGTATGCTTTTCATCAAACACACACACACACACACACACACACACAAATAAAAAAATAACAACAAGGATTTAAAAAAAATAATAATAATAATCCCAGAGGGCAGAGCATGTTAATTTCGTGCATTTCATATATGCAACACTTCAAAAATTCCAGTGATACAAAATCAACCTGAAATCATATTCATGGTTCAGCAAGTCTGTGATTTCCTTTTCAAAGGAAGATCGGGGCTATGTGGCATATCAGATTTATTTAGTTTAGATTGTACTTTGCTGTATGTGGTGTAACTGGTAGGAAACTACAAGATCGATTGCTCACTGAAGCATTTCTTACAGAAAAAGAGTCAAGGACGTTACATCTGAGAAAAATGTTTTTACATCAGGTGCAATATGTTCCCGATGTTACACAAAGACCAAGTTCTCACTTTCAGCCTCCCCATAGGCTGTTTTTCCAAAAGAGCACCACTTTCCCATCCCCACATTGACAAAGTTTGCTTGTCCCATATGGGAGATTTGTTTGTGTGTGTCCCATACTCATCCCATACTGGAGATTTGTTGTCCTGGTCTGGAGCCCCAGACAAAGCTGGGCTGGAGAGGGGCTCGGGACATTGTCGCACCACTGATCCATGAGCTGGTACAAGTCACTGAAACCCGACTCAAAGTCACAGGTCTGACCTCCCGTGTACTTTAATAGGTTTGGTTCAGCCAATTAGGCCCTTTTTCCTTCAGATCTCATCTGTATAAAGGATGGCATTAATACTCACAGCCTCGTGGGACTAATTGCCTGTGAAGTCACTTTGAGACCTTGGAGAGAAGCACTAGTGATATTAATTATTGTTATAGATACTGTAATGTTAAACATAAGTTCATACATTTATTTGGAAAAAGACTTGCAGAATCTAAGGAACTGAAGCCACCCCCAGGCTGTTTAATTATTTTATCGCCCTTCATTTGAAAGGTGATGCTTCTGCTCTATTTTTCTTCTCGCGCTGCGGTGTGCCAACCCCTATAAGCCCGTGTCCATGTTAGAAATGTGGTTCGCTGACTCACACAAGCCAGAGATAAAAAGAAGTACTGTTCACTTAATAATTTCTACTTCTAGATTTTCTACAACATACATTTTTTTCTTTATTTGAATGCTTTAATTTTGTTCCCATGAGATACAATTAATTTGCTACTGTAAAAAGTCAGGATGAGCAGGGATTCAGAAAGCTAGGCTGTAACAATGCCAATTGGACTATGCAAAAGTATAGTGTTTGTTATAAATATGCAGTATTTGGCAGACAGTTTTCTTCTCATGATAGAATACCTTCAAACCAATGAGCAAAATTAATCTCTGCCCATGTTTACTGACATGAATGATGCCACACCAGGTAGGTACCAAAGTGCCACAGCACAGAATGAAAATAAAACATGTAGATTATTTGTAAGGATGTAATATTATAACAAGCAATATTTGTCACTGTCCTAACACAAGCCACAAATCTGAGGAACTATTCATATAAAACTGCAGAAATAGAAACCTGACCCTGGAAAGAAGTTACTCTCTACTAAAGGCACTCCCTAGAGGAACTGGTGTCTCAATTTTTCCACCAAATGACCAGGGGAAATTAAAAACAACTCACTGCAGCTAAGGAAGAGTGAACATTTGCCACTATACTAGCAGCAAGCCTTCTTCAATACTGGCATTTCCAACCCAAGCTGGGAAAGCAGCTCTCATCGTATCCTGGGTACATTGGCTGACTTTCTTGCCAGTAGAAGTCAGCCAGCAGCCCGTAATTATTCTGAATATCTTCCTGGAACCTTGCTGCCATAAATGGTGCCATCTTTTGAGTAATATATCATTGGTATGCCTTGCTCAGATTATTACACTAATATATCATTAGAGCAACAGCTTGCTTCAGTGATGGATTGGTGTAATGCGGTGTGAGAGCTACAGCTCGCTCGGGTAATGTATGATGCTCTTGCACTGATGTATGGGATGGTGCATCATCGAGAGGAGCTGCTTGCATGATGCATTCCCCTGGAGACAGAGCAGCCCTACAATGAACAACCTGGGGACACTGCAGGGGGATGCTTCTTACGCTTCCTTGCATCAAACCTTTGCTTTACAAGCTTACATGCTGATTTACACTCCTGACAAGTGAGGGATGTGGGGTCCTTGGCCTGCCGCTGGTGTCTCTGAGCTTTAGCTCACCTGGTGTCCTCCAAGACCTACCTGGGCGGAAAAGCTTTCTTGCTTTGATTACCTTCAGCATCATGCTGTCATGCTACCTTAAGCACTGAGAAACTCATGGACAGTCATCCACACAGCTGAGGAAAATAAATGAGATCACTAACACAGCTTAAAACATCTCTCAGTTTATGGAAAACACAAGGCTAAAACAAAATCTTCAAATACTTATTTTACAATCTCTTATTGCACGTAGTCTGGGCTCAAAGCTTGATGCAACACCACTCACACCTGCCTACTGCCTAACACACCAAGTGTTTTACTGTGTCTTACTGATGTAAAGCTTTTACACTGGAAACACATTTTACACTAGTTTACATTTTTGTTAAAATAGTCATGGTTGAATTCACTGTTCTACCATTTTTGTAGTTATGTCAGAGTACTGAAGGGTGAAAAATACAACAGGTCACTTTTGACCTGGGAATTGCATATCTTTATTCCTAAAAAATAAAAAGTACCTTAATATTCTTTTTTTTATTATTATTTTTATTTTTTTTTTCAGATAGATTTTGAACAACTCCCCAAAAGAAAAACAAACCCTGGGTTTTATTGAGCTTTTGTTTTCATATGCACAAAACCAAACAATCACATCCCATAACAAAAACATACAAAACAGATTTCTGACAGAGCTCAAACTCAGGCTAGCTCAAGCTCAAAAGGAAAATATTTGCATGATATGACTCAGTGCAAACAGTTTACCTACAGTTCTTTTTCCAGCTTTAATTACTGTGATTGTCACCAAGAAACCAATGAAATTCAGCAAGGACACACAGAGGTTATGTTTTTCTATCATGACAACAGCTCTGTTATTGCAACAATGTGAAAATATTTAAAATCATCAACAATCACAGCAAAAGTTCTATAAACAGGATGAAAAAACCTGTAATAAAACAATCTGTGTTCTCTGCAATTTGTTTTGTTTTTCAGACATTCACCTGACCTCTACCTGGTCCTTCTGCTAGCCTCTGGCACGATAATACTGTATTCCAGCCATTATATGCATGGAAATTAAATTAAGTAGTGGGTGGAAAAGTGAATTAGATTTAGTAAGTTAAACAATGCATGGAAATTGAACTATGAGCATTATGCATAACCTTTCCTATGCTGCTCTATTCAGTGCTACTAAATGCATTTCAAGGGGCACCACTAAGTGACATGACTAGCATCTGCCACATAGGATACTTTCCTTTTTATAAACTGAATAATATGCTCATTTTATGATCTTTGCTGACCCTCCTTATCCTTAAATCCAAGCTGATCTGTCAGCCAACACCAGCCAGCCAGCGCTTTCACTACCCACCACTAAATCCTATGGAAAATCATCATTGCACATGCAAATCCAAGCCTTTGCTCGCAAGGGGATAACCTTCCCTGCTGAGGCTTTGCACAATTAAGATAAAATCATTCTGTTTCTCCTTCCCTGTACCTCCAGGGAAGGTGCCCACTGGCTTTGGCCCCAAGCCCAAAGGTTTCAGCTTCTCCTCCTGCATGACTGCATTGGCACTGGTGCTGCTTGCTTGCCTTTTGGGGTTTGGCTCCTCCACCCCATCCCTCAGGTGCAGCGAACACAAATGTGCTGTGTAAAAGAAGAGAGAATTGACAGATATTCCTACATCATCTATTGAGTTAACCCTCTGCAACCTTAGGGCCATAATCAAAAGTTAATCTGTGTGACACATAAAGGACAAGGAACAAAGAGAGAAACAACATTTAAGGAAGGTATAACCCATTCATCCAGCTCTTGACTGTCTTCTTTCTGGCTGGTATGTTAGATCTGGTTAATTCTCAGCTCTACCCACCTCCTCCCATGCATGTGTTGGCCAGGGCCTGTTGGAGACACCTGCAAAAGCTTCTATGGTGTTTACAGAAGCCCACATAGAATTACATACCCGGTTGTTGTAGGTGTCTATGTGATTGGAAGTGTTGCAATTCGATGTTTCATATTTCCTGAATTCTCCTATTTCATCCTCTCCCATCTAGCATATGAAAATGGAGCTCTCTCAGGCAATTAGTAGCAGTAACAGTAGTAGTAGTAGTAGCAATAGTTGTAGTAGTAGTAGTCCAATTTCTGTTGTGGCTGGCTGAAGAGGACTCTACCAAAGCACACAAGTGACTGCTGGCCCCCAGAACACAGACTCTAGGAATAATAGAAAAGAAAACAGAAGCACCAAAGAAATAATGAAATTATGTTGGTTGACATGGAAAGCAGGATTATTTATTGGCATTCCAGAAGATGAAATAGGAAGGAGAAATATCGAGGACAGCAAGTTGACTTTGCAGCAGAGAACAAAGCTTATTTAAGTATATTAAGCAGCAGCAGCCAAGGTCAGCACCATTGACTGGATGAGTGCAAGCGCTCTGGCTCTGTGCTGTGAAAGAAATGGTAGGTAGATGGATGGAATTAGGCCAGGAAGGCCTTAAAATGAAGATGTATTGTTCAAGTTTGCTATGTATACAAGAGAAAAACAGCTCACATATTGAGAGTGGTGAGAAGCTGGCAACACGATGTAATAAAGAATGAAGCAGGAGTTTAGGTGGCTGAAATGAAGACTAGATTACACCGGAACAGCCAAGGACAACAAGTAAAAACCTCCCGGAAATGTGTTAGCATCTTGTTACTTTCTTCTTTAATATTTACTCTGAAAAGAAGCACAGTGACACTTCCCAGAGCAAGGTGTTATGTTGAACTGTGTTGAGACCTCAGCTGGAGGAGTGAAGAGAAACATTACGACTGGGGCTCAGTGCTCAAGCAAATAGTGTGATACTGTTTGGCAACTACCTTTTATAATGGTAAGCTCTCACATAAGTTAAGAATAGCAAAGATAATCAGTGGCAGCACCAGGTTACAGATACTTCAAATTGCCAGAAAGGCTGAAAATACAAAGTTGTAGAATTTTGTATAGATTGGCTGGTTTCTGACCATGGACATAAATCTGTCTTCACAAAACACTGTTCTAGTGCATCAAGACAGCTAAAACACAAACAAATATCTTATTATTAGCCCAGCAGGATGGGAGCACAAATAAGGCAGGCAGACACCTGCCCTGTGAAAATTATTCAGGCAGGTCTGTTGCGAGTGCAAAAACTGACTACATCTGTTTTATTTTGTTTCAGCTTAGCTTCATTTGCCTGGAGACAGAAACTGAGAGCCTCAAACTAGCTGAAAAATTGCTTTACAAGATAAATAAATAAATAAAATTTAAAAAAAAAGGACAATAAAAAAGATTGAAAATATTAACTCAAAATAGGGAGTAACCCTAGAAGAAAAGTTTATTCATAAAATTTAACATGAGTTACAGGTGTAATTAAGTTCCTTGCAATTGTCCTACAAAGTAATCTGAGTGAAGCCCTATCAGTGTTGGGATTCTCTGCAGTTATCCTATGGAACTCTATGGTAAGGATTTATTTCTCTCTGAAAGTCTGTGAATATTTAAATGCTCTAAATTTACAGGCAGAGCTGGGAATATCATTTGTAGTCTTCTGAGTTCTATTTTATTGTACTACTTAGGAATCACACTATACCTCTTTTTTTTTTCTCTTTTTTTTTTTTTTTTTTTCCCCATAAAATTAATTAGGAATTTTAAAACAAAAGAGTGTTTAATATCAATTTTAGGGGAGAATATTTGAACTTCGGTACTTAGACCCTTCCAGTTCTTCAATGGCTGTTCCAAGATAGAGTGACCTCTATTTACAGAGCAAAATCTATGATCCTGGAAACCTGATGGTGAGAGCACAGTCTCAGGGCTGTAGTTTGTTTGTTTTTGTCCCTGTTAGTTGCCATAAAAAAATAAAAATAAAATAAAAATAAAAATAAAATAAAAACTGAAAGTGATTAGAAGTTTGCTTATGCAGAGTAATTATGTTGCAGATTGCGTCTTCCTATTATGTTGCTAATAAAAACAACAACCATGTACATGTATATCTTGGCCCAAAGAGGTTGGGAGTTTATTAAAGTTGTAAATTATGGATTCCACTAATGCAGGATAATAAGATCAAACAGCACACTGCGAGCAGTAATCATTCTCCTATTTTCATCTAATATTGTGTAGTTATTAGACTTTTTGTCCCTTATTAATCTTCTGTGACCTTCTTCCACAAATTCTCTTTCCTCTAAAAATGACTAACTGCTGAGAATGATAATGTGCTGATGAATGTCCATAAAGATAACAGGGCACAGTGTGATACACAATGTGGGTTACAGAGCAAATGCCCCAGTGAGATTACACCAGCCCTCTGATGTGGGACTGGACCTGCTGGGCTCACGGGCAAGGACACGTCCTGCAGTAACGTGGACACCTAGGATACACTTCAGTAGTATATCCATTCCATCAAGGGACTGGGATGGTGATGATTTGAATAATATCAACTGACTATTTTTTGAACCTTGTGGGAGAAGAATTGTGGTCTCCTAGAAGAAGAAGAAATGTGGTCTCCTTGAAGGAGACCGCAGCCACAGACCCTGTTTTACTGGGAATCAGTTTAGCAGCAGAATACAGTAATACAACTAAATCATTCCTTCTGCTTGTGTTGGTGTGTAGTATGAAAATGTAAATATTTAAGGACTTCATAGCTTATTAACATCAATCACAGCACTGCAACTAAAGTGAGGCAGGAATGCAACCTACATGTATGCTGAGAAGTTATTTTCTCAACTTTGTTATCTCTTTATTGTTTTTTGCCCTTACATGCGGGATAACAAAGAGAAAAAAAAACAAACAACTGCAAGTTTGGAGTTGATCAATCAATTCTGTTTGAACAAACAGTAAATAAGATCTTACGAACTATAGACAGTGTTTTAATGAGGTTCATATGGCATTCCAATAAACAAATAGCTAAGATCCTCACATTTAAAAATCAGCAGCCCTGCATACAAAGTAATCAGTTTACTTGCTCAGTCCTTCCCTGCAATGTCTGTGATTTCTATGTCTCACATGTCACAGCAGAGACTGCCAGCCTCACAGTCCATTGGGAAAGGCTGATCCTCATGCCCCCAGGTGACCGGGATCTGAGCAGTGAGAACCTTCCCACTCCAAAATGATGATGCTGTGGCTGAATCTTCTAATGGCTTAAAGTTGCGTCCCCCATTAGGCTGGGGATGGGAGACCAGGTGAAGCAGAAAATATATGTATGTAGCTACACATCCCCATATCTGGCTGATACAAAACAGCTGGAACAGCTGGATCCTAATGGCCACAGCAACGGCTGCATCATATACTCAAAGGACATTCGCTATGGAAGAATAAAATTAGTCTCAATAGCATCTTGTGCTCAGCCAGGCAGCATGCAGGGGAAGGTGCCCTGGCCTCCTGCATCATGCACGCAGAGCCGGCATCTCCTGCTGCTCTGCACCTGTGGCCATCCCAGGTGGAAAACTCCATGCTCGAAGCCCGTGGAGCTGCACGATGTGCAGCCATGAGGAGGAGCGGGTGGCTGAGGGCTGCCCAAAACCTATTGAGCACTGAGGGTTACTGCTCATAACGGAGATGCTGCATTCAGAATGTGTTGTTTGCAGCAGGGGGCTAAAGAGTGTTATCCCAGCATGGAGAATAACAGCTTTTAAGGACTATTATGATTCTTTTATGCATAAGCAAAAAAAAGAGAAGAAAAACAAAACCAAAAGCAAAAACCACCCAACTCCACCGTTTGTGTCATTCAATGGGCTCTGTGTGAATGCTAAACAGAAGGAAGTCACGAAAAGAAATAAAGCAGAGGCACTGTAAGCAGCAATGAACTGTTATCTCTCCTTGGTGCCTGCTGCAATTCAGCAGGCAACAAGTGGACTATCACAGCCCAGAGCTGAAGCAATTTTTAGGACCCTATGAGTTTTCATATTGAACTGGTTGGATTTTTAGTGCAGGTGTTTCTGTGCACTGCAGGAGGCTGCGAGCTTCGGACACACATCCACCGACAGACTACCTGGAGCTTCAGCACTAACACTGCTAGGATGCAATGCAGAACAAGAACTTCCATGGCTTCATGCTTGGCCAAAGGGGTTATATTTCATATGGTTGTTTTTAATTTTACACCCTCCATGAGATTTTATTTCATTTGGATGTGTCTTGTGCTGCTTCTGCATCAATGTTCAGCATGTTTTAAGCACTGCTGGGAGACCTGCTTTCTGTACGAAGAGATGTGAGGAGACAGCAAAGCCAGCAAACTAACCATGTGGCTGAGCATGCACTGCTCTATTCCCAATGTCACTTTTGTATACTATTCAATGGCTTTCCTTTTCCATTTGCTCCTATTTGTATTTCCTTCCTTTTCAGTGTACCATATTCCATCAGACAAAGGTCCTGCTGGCAGGTAAGGAACCATTTAGGGAGCCAGACTGAGGTCATTTCTTTGTCCCCTGGCACTAACGCCATTGTGTGATGTTGTTGGCTACCAAAAGCAGAGGATTTGGCGTGAGCAGCCACTCTGCAGACCACAATAGAGCATCCCTGGCATGGTGCAGAGCATTCACAGTGCATGACCCCATCATGTTTGGTGTGATGGAGTAGCATCGATGTATATTATATGAGATATATGATATAAATATATGATATGCATGTATCTCAATGCATAGATGGATGCCTGAGGATCACCCCACCACCTCACACAGAGCAGCTGGAGCAGGCCAGCTCCCTTGAGCAAATCCACTTCCCATTTCAGCGCTAGGGAGGGGCGGGCTGGTTTGTCTCACAAGCAAACAAGACCATGCCGGTGTTGCAGAAGTTGCTTTTAATTAATTAGAGTGATGGAAATCTTTCAAAAATCAGCTTTGGCACTCAGGATCTGACAGGCAGCTTGGCATCACACAGCAAGGTGACCGATCCAGCGGCGGAGCTGCCTTGGCCACAGTGGTGCACACATGGGCTCTGTGCGAGAGGCTGGAGGACAAATGGGGGCAGTGAGGACACAGAATCAGAGAATCCCAGAAAGGCTGAGGTTCGAAGGGACTTCTGGAGGCCATCTGATCCAACACCTGCTCAAGCAGGTTGCCCAGGGCCACAACCAGGTGAATTTTGAAGATCTCTGAGGAGGGAGACTCCACAACCACTCCGATCAAGGTTCAAGGCAGCTGTAATGAGAGGGACATCAGCATCTCCCCGGTCCTGTCCATCGTTACATCTTCAGGGCCTGGCAGCACTTCATCCAGGTGGAACACAGAGCTGAAGAGGCTGTGTCCATGCTGCATGCCACAGGATTTGCAAGAGCCTGCTTGGAGGATGGAAATGCCTAGGGACACGGGGACATGGTGCTGTGGATCCAAAGTGATGTTTAGGCGCTGCATAGGCCAGCCTGTTCCTCTTTCCCTCTTGCATACCAAAAAGCACACAGAAACTATTAAAAGCTTGTCTCAGATTATTCTGTAAAGCTTATTTACTCCCACGTGGTCAAACACATATTTACTTTGCTTATTAGTTGTGTTTACTCTTCAGCTCTTTCTGAGCAACCTCCATTTCTTCTGTCTTTACAGAAGAAGTAGCTGTCACTAGTAACTTCCTCGGTCTGCTCTTTTTATATTCCTCACCTTGTATTTTCTTGCATGCAAAGTCATTCTTCTATTCATACAACATTTCCACAGACTAAGATGAGTTTTCCTTTCCCTCTGTGTGCAAAACACCTGTGCAGCTGACCGAAGCACTAAGCAAAGCAGGAAATACAAATTGAAAAAAAGCCGAGGATGTCCACCAACCTGGTCATCTCTGAAGGGCTTCTTTGGCCAACATCAGTGAACTCCGAGAAAAATGTCTTTTTGTTGTTGTTGGTGGTGGTGTTTTTTGTTTGTTTGTTTGCTTTTGTTGTTTGTTTTGTTTGTTTATATATTTTTGTTTGTTTGTTTTTCAATAGCAAAGTACTGCAAGGAGCTGTGGAAGTGCAGAAAGTGTAAGAGGGGAGCAGCCACCCCTGCGATCCACTGCTGGGTGATGCATGTCCCTAAGTGCTGACAGCTTCCCAGCTGTGCTCAGTGACATGGTGCTGGACTTAACCCTGCTCACACACCCTTCTGCTGACAACGGTGGGTGCTAAAGTGAGGCATTTTCCAAAAATATCATCTCATCCTCCTAACCAGTTCCTCTGCTTTATCTATAAAAACATTGTTTTGTTTTTGAGTCAAAATCTAAAGTGCTTTGAAATACAGAAATCATTAATATCTGTAATTATCCCACAGAAGAATGCCTAAGGGCAACAGCTATATATGCTAACACAAACATTTATTTTTTACTGTAATACTAATTTATTAAAAGCTTTCAATTAATACAAACTAACTAGAAATAAGCAAGTTTCCTTCGAGCTAGTCCAATACCCATGAAGTTTCTTATAGACTTCGATAATGTTTTCTGCAGAACAACGGTGTACTCATAATCATATTTAATTAAAAGACTTTAAAGGCAGTCTTATCATAATTTTTCATATGTTGCACATGATGGCTGTTGAGTATCATTTTCATAGTGTCAGTGCTCAAATCAAGAGAAGGTCCCACCATGCTGGATGCTGCCCAAATACATATCTCTGCTCCAAAGGCTTTATGATAATCTCAGGCCAGTAGAGCCTGTAACAACAAAAAAAGGGGGACTACAAAACAATGAGTGAGGGATAAGTGGTTTATGCTCATGAACGATGCTCAGAAAACACAATTCATGCTATGAAATTAATGAGATAAATATATGAAATTAAACCGCAGCACATCCTCGTCAACAGAATATTTTCCATCCCATTAACATAATTTTAAAGGCTTGTTAGTCTATTAGCAATCAGTACAAACAGCTTCTGGGTGTTGACCTTTCCCAGCCTGAAGTGTAAGTTTTATGCAGGCCGAGACCTCCAATGTTAGCAAGCGTGTTAGCGGGGCGGTCCTGCTCTGCATGCCACAGTCAATTCTGAGCTAATAAAGCAATGTCAGCTATAAATTTTGCAGGGCATTGTCATCTGGGTGGGAGGTAGAACATCGTATGCTCTAGTTCAGCTGCACAAATAAAGAAAACATGACAGAAAAAGATTTATATTTGTCCTGGAGTCATGCAACAGGCAAAGGTGTGAGTAAGGAAGATGGGTTATCTTGGTCTGCTGTGGGCAAGGCTCAACTCTGTGCTGGCACATGCTTTCCTGCACCACTTTGTTTAAAACCAACCTTTCTAAGTGAATATTAACCAAGATATCATAAATGCAATAACACCTTTTCAATCATTCTAAATTTAATATTTTATAATCCTTTCACATGCTATTAGTACTCAGTGGAGTTTAGATTCTCAATGCAAAATTTAAGCTGCCTTTGTTATTATCCCCTCCAGAAAAAAAAAAAAAAAATATATATATATATATATATATATATGTCCATTTCTCACTAAAGTCACCTATCAGATTTCAGTATGCAGAGGGGAAATCTCTGATTCCAGTCTGTGCATGAAGAGTAACTCTCTGCAAACACTGACTTTTAAATGATACTTGAGTTAGAGCAAGGTTCTCTTGTTCAAAATCAACAAAAAATTAAGAGTGTTTTTGGGTAAGATAAGTATAGAAAAATTCAATACTGAGGATGATTGCCCTGGCAAGTTATCCGGTTATGTCCAAATAAATCTGTAACTTGGACTATTTTGGTCATTACCAACTGTGACAATAAGCAGGTACACATTTTGGATAGGAACTTGGGATAGAAATTAATGCAGGGCATTTCAGTTTCATCTCTTGATTTCAGGGTATTTATCTATTTATTTATTTTATGTTTTTACAGATTACTAGGATGGAAATATATGTACAGAGTTACTAAACGCTAATGTACTACAAAAAATCTTTAAATAAAAGTTATTTTATTTCAATAAATAGAATGATGTGACTTTATTAAAAAAGAAGATTGAAAACTGTGAAGTGAAACAATTTTAAATGGAAACATGTTAAATTATTTACTGTGGTAAAATAAGTATTTAATGGAGAAGCATTTAAAATTTAATTGACTGCTGAGATTATTGGTTGAATTATGTGAGGCACTTACATGATGTACAGCTTTCTCTTGTAATTGAAAACACTAAGAAAAACATTTTTATAAATCTATTTTGAAACATAAAAAAGATAATGGAATATTTGTTATAAAATGTTCTGCTATGTTATTACTCAAGTCACTGGAGAAAACGAAAACTGTATGATTTAGGGGGAGTGGAGTGGATGATTTAGGGCAGTGCTTATTATTTAGATGACTATGACTAAAATTTCTGTCTAAAATGTTGGTTGGATAATTAAATAACTTAATTATGTCCTGGTACACAATCTAAGTTTAACCAACTAAGCCATGGTGTTCTGAAATGGAAAAATGTGTTCAAAAGGTCTCTGACCTTCCCACCCTAGCCACAGCCTTGCACCACTTCATCTCTGCTGCTCTTGAGTTGGATAACTCACCGTACACTATGGTTTTGTAATATCTAAAGGGAGACGTCATTGACTCAGAGCACTCCCCATGCACCTGCATTTTCCTTTGGGTGAGATAATTCATGCTGTCTTGCTTGGCTCCCACCAGGTCAGAGCACCAGTGCTTTAAAAGTGGATGTCTTCCACTTTACGAGGATTAATTCCTTTGCAAAATTATAAGACATAATAGCATGTTTTTAAAAAATGACTGTGTAGTCATGTACTGATGAAAAATGGTCTAGGAAGCACCAGCTGAGTCAGCCATTAAATGATCATTCCAGACTATTTCTAGATTATTTATAACACTTGACAAAATATTACTAATATTAGGCATTGCCAAACAATGTGTCAGATTGCCACTCTAATTACTCCACCAGCAACACAAATCCTCTTGCAGCCGGTCACATTTGGATATGTTTGTAGCAACCCAATAAATTCTTTGTGTTATTTTTAAATTGTTGTAATTTTATTTTAGATTCTCTGGCAGTTGTGGTGCTAGCATAGGGCAATAACCATTCTTTTCATCACAGCACACATCTCACTGACATTTCCATCTATCCAGGGACTTTTCAAAAACATTTTTTAAAAAAACAGAATGTTTAACACATTCAAATGGAAAAACAAAATACATTTTGGCTCACAGTTTAACTGGTGATCTGTGCTTAGGATGCACAGCATGAAAAAAACACTTTGTTCTAGAAATTTCCTCTTTTTTCTTTAATACCTTTGTAGGAGAAGACAGAAGGACACCTCATTCTGAGCAATTAAAGGCTTTAATATTTTTAACTTGTTAGCACTGTGCAAGAACCAATAACACGTACCACAAATGAATATTTCTGAGGACCCAGAGAAGCATTATATTATTACCCTGAAAAATTATGAAAAAGTAATGAGTGTATATTGGAACCATTAGTCACCGAAAATGGGAACTTAAGATTTGTAGCAATTTATTAGTTTTCAGAGCATCCGAGAACTGTACGCTGTGTGTCAGGCTGACAATGAAGCTGGAGTATTTCGGTTAACACCTGTGCTACGATAGCCGCTGACACTTTTGCATCATCTCCACGGATGCCAAGTCTCATTGCCTGCCTGTAACACCTGACGGCAATTTGTGCACCAGGCTAGAGTCTGACTTACGCCGGGTAAGCAGGAGCTGCACCTGCCCACACAGTGTCTCTGGGTTCCCCCACGAAGAAACCTGTTGCAGACACATCCTTGGAATAAATCACTGCCCCTTGCAACACTTTCTTGAGCTCAGGCATATTCACACATCTAGACCACTATCTGTACCTCAGCTCTTAAAACCCGTGTTTTTAGAAAGTCTTCTATTCCATGCAAAAATAAATGGTATTGAAAAATACTAGCTCCCATAGTACTATATAAACAAACAAACAAAGCAAAACAAAACAAAACCACAATCCAGTCATATAACCCATCCACAATGATTTTTTCGTTTAAATTTAGTAATTAAGTTTAGTCTCAGCTGAGAATCAGTGTGCCAGATTTCAGCCTGAAGTGAAAATAAATAGTTGAATTATAAATCCCTAAAAATAGAAATTCAGAATGCAATCACTGACAGAACCTTCATTTGGGCCCCTATAGTATTATAAAAGACATTTAGTAAACAACAAGGTAGCTAATGATGCAGTGAGCATTTTCATACAGCACTTAGAGACAACTCACTACACATAATTAGAGCATTACTAGAGTCATCAACTGTCTAGTACCTCTGCTAAAGAAATGTCACTTGCCTCAAAATATGGTAGCAATTCCAGTTGCCTTATGTGCAAAGCTTTAAAAATCAGAGAGAGAAGATGACAAAAACAAAGCTAATGACATAGCTCACATCTTGTTGTTTTGAAGCAGCACAGAAATTTGAAAGTGAGAAATCTTTTCTTCTGTGTCATCTGCTGAACTTTGTAATAAACACTTTTTTTTTGAGATTAATAGACCGGTGAAACCAAATGTTCTGTCCATCCCTAAGCAAATGTGTTGGATTATATAATGTCTGGGCTAAGGGCTTGGTCGAGCTCCAGCATGGGCTGCACAGGGTTGAACAATGAAGGTTGGATTCATCTTGCTCCAGGTTGACTATCAAACATGGAGTATATTTGTCACCCTGGCTTTTCTTACATGATAAGGTGATGGATGTGACTCCAGAGGATGATTCATCCTCTTGAGATGTTAACTCAGGTGGGTTGAATTGCCCTTAGGCACGTTGGTCTCTCTCTACTATGAAGAGAGCAAGATTGTTTAATCAGACATTTAGCTCTTAAATGACCGGAGTTAGATGAAATGGATTCCACCCTGAGTTCACTGTTCATACAGGAAATCTGTCTCATCCTTTTCTAAGCTGAACAACAGATAATTCAAGTGATTGCTCCTGTGGCAAGTGCTGCTTGTTCGTGAGTCTGTAAGCCTGGAGCTTCCACCACTAATCGATGGTAACACTAGTGGAAAACCATGCTAGCCTCTTGTGCAGTCAGGCTGCTAACAGGAACGCGGCTTTTATAGAGTTCTCTATGAAGACAGATGTGTCCAAGTGCTGAGATCAGCACAGCACTATTTCCAAGTGGTTTTAAACATTCATGGAGGTGACAGGAACTCAGCAAGCAGATTAGCATCAGTGATGTGGAACCACAACATGCACATAAATAAAGCATTGAGTGAATAGCGAATAACTCCAGCACTACAGGATAACAGGATCTTTGGTAGTAATGGCAGGATTTCAGTTGCTGGAAAATTACTATTTTCTACCCTCAGAAATGAATTCATTTATGGCTTTTACACTTGGAGATAATTCAGTGTGGATCCACAGGAATCTCTTCTTGGTCTAATTGTATTTGGTATTTTCTTTTATGACTTGGATACAGGAATAGAAAATAGTTTGTAACAACTAACATGCCACAAAATAGAAAAAACAAACAAACAAACAAACAAAAAGAAGAAGAAAAACAAACAAACAAAAAACAGAGCTCAAGATTAGCTTAGAGTGAGGAAATGGTATGCATTCAGAAAGGTGACATTCATGTGGGGAGTATCTTTCCATGTAGCAATACTTAAAGATGTGGTGGGAGTAGGAGAATGATGCAGTATGAGCCAGTCCTGTGACTGATGCAAAACCAATGACATAATTTAAGAAAGGTCAGAGACAAACTGTAGAGGTGGGAGGACAGTAGGGAGACTTACCAGACTATTAAAAAAAAATAAAAATAATATTAAAAAAAAGACTTTCTTAAAAATCTTTAAACATTTTATATCATTTAATAGAAGACAAAGGGAGGCTGTTTCATGGGGAGAAACCAGCAGCCAGCTGTTCTTCTTGACCATTGAAAAACAGGCAAAATGAGATCATCACAATGTTAACAAGAGACATTCTAAGAATTCTTAATCGATCTTCCAGGAGCAGTCTAGACAGACAAGATCCTCACATTTTCAGTGCCTCTACTGTTGCTTTTTGCTGCTGCCACAGCAGGACACTTACCAACTCAGAATGTGGTTTTGCTTGGAGGCTAGGCAAGATCTGGGGTTGAACCATCTCCTGAGTCTCTTTCGTGTTTACTTCTGTGGGATTGATTTAATTGTGATTTTTTTTTTTTTTTTTCTGACTCATAATATTAGTCTCCCATATTTGTTCATTTATTACTGTTGTATGTCAGAAAAGAGCCACCTGGGAGAATGAGAAGCCTCTTTTGAAGAGCAGCATGATGCCACAAGGAAGCTGCAGCTGTCCCTTTACCAGTAGTGGTCTTGCAAAGAAAGACATAATGAAAATACGCTCTCTGTTTAGTCATTGGGAAACAAGTGGTTTCATAAGCCTGTATTTTCCATTCTTGTTTTCTTCCCCCTCAGGGTAGTTCTTTCCCTCTTTTCCAAGAGACTCATGTTACTATTGGAAACATGGCAGAAAACAGCAGGCATTGTTAGCCTGGAAGATCTTAAATAATTTCTTATGTGAAAATATTTCAAAATCTAATGTATAATTTTAAGGTGCTGATTCAAAGTCCACTGTAGTTCATGAAGGACTTTTCATCAGGTAAATATGTAAGAGTGAACTGATTATTCCTACATTAAGAAATTCCTGCAATGAGAACCCAAATACACTGAAGAACACAGAGATAACTCTTTGGAAGAGTGAAAGAGCTGAGTTTATTAACAATGTAGAAAACCTTTGACTGAGTCAACACAAAGCCTTTTTCAAAGTGTTTGGCTCACACAATTCAGAAGTCGATTCCCTGTCAGAATATTTGTTCTGGACTTGTCAGGAATCTATTGTAGAAGTAACAGCTCTGTTTGCAGAAGTCTCTGCTGAATGCTACCACCATTTCTACTGCCTGATCACATACACTTGTAGCCATTCATTTCTTCTAAATATGGAGATATTTCATTGTTCCACTTTTAAAGTTGACTGGGTGACCATAAGGAGGACTTGGGAAACTAAGCTAACTTAATAACCTGATGCTTAGTTGATAACCTGATAAAATACAACACAGAACTTCAGTACAGCATTACTTTGCTTTCATTCTTTGCATGAGTAACTTTCTGAAAGCTTCACAACTGTGTAATGTATGCAAACATTTTTAAGAGAGACTGTTTCATCTTTTATTCTATTAATTCATTTATCAAAGGGGAATAGGAGCCTTTGGGTTTATTTACATCTTATCATCAAGCAAAACATTGCAATCTAAAATAATCCAGAGCAAAAATCTGCCAGGAACATTGGGAAAACAGCTTTTCTTGCAGGTGTTAATGTGCTGAATCAGAAGTAAAGCCCCAGAAACAGACAGAGAGGAAATAAAGATATTTGTAATGTCTGACACACGACAATCTTCATTTTTTCAGGCTAAGCTTTCTAAATCATATCCTGGAATATCTGTTTGAATTTAACTGAAGGTCAACATATTCTCTTTGTAAAAATAAAAGTATCCAATTACTCAGTGCATCTGGGAGCTAATGCAAGGACAGTTAATGAGGTCTGTACAGAAACATGAATATTAAACAGGCAGTATTGCATAACTTGTGTTGCTGTCGTGGGAATTGATCCAAAACCCATGGGGATCAACTGGAGGATCGGCCTACCCAGTCCAAAGGGGGCTGGTTCATCCTCCTACATGCGTGCACCTTCTGGGCAGACCCATGTCTATGGTGAATAAAGGGGTGCAGAGGGAGCTGGAGGATGTGAGCACAAGGATGCAGAACCCATAGGTACTTCCAAGTGTGAGGTACCCAGTCTTTGACGTGGTCTTAAAAGAGAGAGAAAAGTGGCACGTCGACTTTGCCATAATGCAGCATCTGGCCCTCTTCATTGGTTATCTGTGCTTGCAGAATCACTGCAATCCATCTCCTAAATTCTCTATTTCTTCTTTCAGACTTTGTGATAATTATAAGTGTAATTAGCATTACTGTGTAGCTCATAATGCACTATTGTATAATGCAGAGTTCTCAAATGTGCAAGGTAATCTGTAGTTTAGAAGATATATATACCCAAGCAGTCAGAGTCACACAAGCATGCCTTTAAAAGTTTAATTACCCTGAGACACTTCACGAGCTGCCAGATAACTCAGAACAGCCTGGCCACCAGTGTCCAGCAAAATAAAGCAGTCTCACAATAGAAAAAATGTACATATCTGCCCCAAAATAGCAGCCAGTCACATACATCTTCAGGTTAGATTTAGCCATTTCATATCCTGTGTTAAGCCTCAGCTGCTTAACTGAACTCAAATGTTCAATTACCTTTTGTTGATAAGAAAAGCTCTAATTGAATAGTAAATTCAGAATCCAGAATGACCTCTGCAGAAGCTGGAAAGAGGCAGGTGTCTAAATATCTCCTTTTAATGACTTGTACGGTGAAAATACTTGTGTTTTATTTTGTTTTATTTTGTTTTGTTTTGTTTAATTACAGAATAACTTTTCTTTGCCAAAACAGAGCTGGACCCATGCCCCTGTGTAGGATTCTGTGCTTGCCCTTGGAGATCCAGCCAGCCTCAGCTAGCTAGAGGGGAATTATGGCCTCTCTCTGGAGGCAATGCCTGTCCTGGGTGGCCAGCAGAGATGCTAGCAATCCGATGATCATCCCAAGTTTCTCCATCACCCCTAGAGATGAGAAAGTGTAGAGATCACCCTCTGAAGCTACGTCTCTGAAACCTCCAGTACTAAGGTCATGCCTGCACCGGCAGGCTCGGGGAAGACATGGAAAATCAGACGGCCGTGAGAAGTCAACGGGTATTTTCCAAATTATACTAAATCTCTGTGTGAAGTCTGTCACTTGGGAATAGAGTGACCTTGGTTCACTGTAGCTTAATTCTCCTCTAATCCTCCTCTCTAAGGCAGGATTACAGTACAGCAAGCTAAGAGATGTCTCCTCCTGGATGAGAGCTTCCAGGCGGGGGTTAATGTGCTTTACCTTTCCTGCACTAACCCTGCACTGTGCAGCACTGCTGTGGGCATCCCCAGAGCCATGGGACCAGCTCCCCATGTCTCCACACTGCCTTATTTTTCAAGTGAATGGGACTACTGCAAGAACATGGCATCATCCAGACCAATGTGTAAAATTTCATCATCAAAGGAAAAGTTCTGCAGCCAATTATTCCAATGGACTTGAATGTATTTATGTTGCTGTTATTGCTGAACATCAATATTCTACTTAGGTGTTTTCATAGACATGAAAAGTAATACACGCTTAGATGTGGTAGGCACATAGATAAAACAGCTCTGATTCTGTGATGTTTTAAGGTACTATGCCTGCTGTCAGCTTGCAACAAATCAGGTGCCAAGGAGGTCCTCCGTGGGCAAACCGCTCTTTAGCAAAAACAGTATTTTAGTGCTGCCTAATGAGATACTGGATCATTAGAGAAATGTTAGTTTCCAAGGAACAACAGCAGCAATTAATTTGGTCTCACATCACGGAAGATTGCAGCACATGCTTGTTTGGGGAGAATAACTCGTCACAAGAAGCCCTGAGCATGACTTGTGGGCTGTTGGTTTGAAACCATAATGCTTGTAGAATGCTTGGGATCATTTAATAATTTATCGCTACTTCTTGTTAAAACCAATAACATGAATTATTTTAAGTCTTCGTACTGTTAAGGTAAGAGGAAAAGCTTGGCAGAAACTTGTAGTATCTGCAGAAAAAAATGTCATTCATTGACTTTTCCCCTAGAAATGTCTCAAGTATCTACTTCATTTTAAATGTGTTGAGTTTTCAGTTGGTTTGTTCTCTTAGTTCTTACCTTATCAGGTCAGAACAGACTCAGACCTACCTAAAAACCATCATAATAAATAAAAATAAAAAGTATATACAATTAGAATATAAAGATCCCAATCCATGAATACAAGCAGTAAATATTTTAACTCAAACTTGGAATTACTTTTAAGTTGAAGAGAAATGCAGAACTGACATACTAAACTTCTCCCTTAGGGTGCTTAAAAAGGGAAGAGCTTTTTAGGTGCATCCCTTTCATGCCAGGATATTTGCAATTTTTGTGAAGGCACTTACATAGTGCAAAGACCTGAACCAGTCCTTAGCTGATTCAGCTTTCTGCTGACTATGAAATTAGGCCTAATGAGCTCTCAAGACAATCATGCACAGCTCAGATATTAAGAACAAACTTGAACTCTGGTACAAACCAACACGCTCATCGCCAACTTGTTTCTAGACATCGCAAAGATCTGCTCCTCATTAAGGTTACCCTTGTGGGGTAACATTTTAATGATTGATAAACTGACATGAAGAAAATTCAAGACATTACCCTAAAGGTGGTTAGTGATATCTGAACCCCAGATATGCTGGATTTTTAACTCGTTGCTTACACAGATTTCATCTGAAGCTTTCATCCACTGGCAGAAAGATGCTTTATCTACAGGGGTCTATACAGGTTTGGAGCAAACTGTTGAAAGTAACATTTCAGAACAGGAGGTTTGGGGTCTCTTTTTGCTTTTTGTTTGTTTGTTTGTTCTAAATTTTTCCTCTTTTTGTATGCATGTTATGAAAAAAGGCTGTTTCTATTGCGATGTTTCTACTGGGATATTGACATTCAGAATAAACCCATAAAAAACTCTTCCACAGTTGGCTGTGTAGAAGGGGATACTGTTGTTCTCAGTAACTGAGGTTTGTTGTTTTTTTTTTTTTCATTTGTGAAGGTTTTTTGTTTTTTTGTGAAGGTTGTGAAGAGCTTTCAGCTCTTCATCCGCAGCGTCATTGCTCTTCAGGAATGGTGTCATCCAAATCTCCCTCATGCCAGCCCCCTCTGAGGTTTATCTTTGTCCTGAAGTGTGCATTGTGCCAAAAACCCAGCAGCACCCTTTGCTCACAGTGCAGAAGAGGCCTCCCTTCAGCCACCATGCTCACCTGCGTTCTGCGGCTGCCGAAATCTCTCTCCAGCTCAAAGCTTGGTGGAGCACACGAGGCCGTGGTATTCCTCGTGGCTTCAGTGTGCTGAAAAAATTGGGGGAAAAAATAAGTCACAGCCTGAGTCTGGGGCCAAAGTTGATTGTCAGTCATAAGGAAAGTGTTGAAACACATCTCGTGCTGGAATGGCAGCTTCTGGGACTGCAATACGTCCCCTTTCTCTTGGACACAAGATCAATTGCGAATCCCACCTGAGCACAGAATTATGCCTCTGAACCTTAGCCTCTATTTACAAGATTTCTCTTCCCTGTGATTGTTATGGCAACTTTAAAAACCTGAAGTGCATTTTTCTTGGGTCTGCAGAGAACCTGAAACGATTGCTTTGAGCACATGAATTGTCTCGAGCACAGGCGTAAAAACCAATGTGCCAATTGAAATGTTAACCCAGCCAAAGCCTCGTAGCCACCACTGATATTTTAGGAAAATAACAAGTAAAGAGCTGATGGCATTTATGGCACCATCCAGAAGCCTTGGCACCAGAACCCATAATGGTGCTATATGCAGCTGTCAGGACATACAGCTGTCAGATTTGATCGCAGTCCCTGTGTGCAGTGATTCAACAAAGCACGGTCCACCAGTAAAAACAAACAAATAAAACCTGTGAATCTGAAAAAGCAGAGCAAATTGATTTCAATATATTTCATATGCCTTGGGTTTTCATATTTATTTTGCTATTTATTTAACTTTAATCCCTTACAAAGCCTGGAAGTGCCTGGACTGCAGTTCTCTCTATTCTGAAAACATATCGACCAAAAATATCAGTCCCAGCTTAGCTGTGGGTGTTCACAAAAGTTTTTTTCCTATATAAAACCCTAGTCAAAACCATTTATTAACCAGCTGGTGGCAGTGTTTTCATTAGGAAAAGATAAAAGGTATCACTTTCCATATAATCCACTCTATCAGCTATTAAGCTGGAAGAATCTTACTTGTTACTTGGTTTCTCCCATTAAAATTCTAAGAAAATCCATACAATAAAACACTTAGTCACTGCAGCAGGGTACTTTGCTTTTAATAGGTTATATATTGTCAGGAGAGAGCAGATATGGGGATTTTGCTCCCTTTCGAGCCTGGCTGTTGTTTCTGCTGCCAGAATGCTGCTTCGTTAGAGGGATCCTTGCTTTTCTGTGCAAGTTCATTTAGATTTCAAACAGAGATGTTAAGAACAAGATAAAAGCATGACAGATTTAATATTGGTTTCTACCCACTACTGTGCATTGTGTTTTGAAAGAGAGCGCTAGAAATTGTTTCTCGAAAATGAGAGCACTGCAATATTTCCCTGCTCTCCCCACACATTCAGCAATGGCGTGTTCCCATCACCCTCCTGAATCTTAATTTAAACCAGGTCATAGCTGTGTGCAGGAAAGCTTCCTATCTCCTTATGGAATTTATTAAAAAGAAAGAGCAATTAATCAGCATTTATCAGAATTAACTTCCAGGGTGCAGACTGCCTTATCTGGAAACACCAAATGCCCGTCCCACCTAAGCTTCCGGCACCGAGCCTCCACAGGCAATATTTACAGATTTTTCCATCCTGAAATAACAGGTACCAAGAATGCTAAGTGACAAGTGAAAGCTCTTCTGACCCCTCTGATTGAGAATAACATTGCACTCCTACTCGGAGGAATCAAACACTCCCCCCCATATGTGATAGCCATGCCATCTGCACCAGCTCCATCTGCTAACAGGCATCTGAAGCCTACACATATGTACCCAAAACAGATGCCAATACGTGTCGGAACACCTCCTTTATGTCTGGGAAATCACATTGTGCTATAGCTAAGATGTAAAAAAAGAAATGCTTATTTTAACGCATAAGCATCCTGAGCTTGTACTCAGCACCATGGGTGTGGAGCCAGCACAGCCGCTAGCTGCAAACCCCAGCCCTGGACACCCCCTCACTGCACCCACATTAGTGCAGATGCAGTAGCTGCAGGATTAATGCCTGCAATGAGGATATAATGAGATTTAGGAAAGACTCGAGACCCACCACAAATACCTGCACTGCTGTTCAGGAATGGCCCGTTTAAGTGGCAGCTCTCCAAGGCTGGGCACTTCTCTCTCTTTTTACAGCATCTTAGCACCATGGATGCTCAGCTTGCTTTAGATTATCTGAAAAGCACTCAAATACAGAGAATAAATACTATTATTAACTTAAATGTGCCAATACTTTAAAGACAGGCACTATGCTAAATAGGTACATGTTTTCTATAAGTTATGGCCATTAGCTTTCAGCTTGGGTTTCCTTCTCTTTTGCGGCTGACCAGAAACTCCAGTGCAAGGAATCCTGAGATTTAAAAAAATATATAAATATATATATACACTAATAAATGGTAAAGCCAAACAAACACACATAGGATGGATATCTGGTGCTCAGTTCCTTGCTTCCCCCAGGGCTGGCGTGGACATGGGGCTCCAGGTCAGCCAGCACCCCACATCCATGCCGACCCTGGGTGCCTGGATGGGCGAGCAGCATCCATCCCAGACCCAGAGGGAGCAGAGCGGGGAGTCTGGCAGGCAAGCTGGCAGGGGATCTTCCTCGCTGCGACTTTGTCAAGATTGATTGATTTTTCTCAGATCGCTTCATTTTTTATGATCTGGCATTTTCCAATGGAAAAATGTTTTCAGAAGATTTCTGGCTAGCCCCGTTCATATCCCTTTGGGGGTTTGTTTCATTTCTGGCCTTTTTCAATACTTGATGAGTGCACAGTTTCTGCATGGAGTGCAAATGTTTGGAATAAAATTTCCTCGTAAAACCCCCTAGGATGCACATTTCATTAAATTATTCCTTTCTCAAGTTAGAAAATACTGTAAATATTTTTCAGTGAATAAGTGATTGATGTTTCATTCGTCTGAATTTGCCTCCACCTTGGTGTTCTTTCCCTGTGAATATTCCTAAGAGCTGGCTGAGTGATCAGAAAAATTAAGCACTGCAGCCAGGAGTGTTTGTGGAAACGCATTTTATGTTTATTCCCCAAATACTTCTCCATGGTTAAGCAGCCGTGATCCCAGGGTGAGACAGAAGCCAGCACGCGAACTGGTAGTCACACCACAAACAGCCCAGCTGGAAATCCACAGAAATCTGCCATCAGTCAACAATTTAAAACAAACTCCAAAAATGTGGCAGCAGACAAATCAGAAAAAAGGCAGAAAAGAGGATGTGTATGTAAACACAACCAGAGCTCATACCAAGATTCATGCCTTGGGTTCATTAATCTTTGTTATTTATCCCCTGGCATATATTAATTCAAACATTGATTTTTTTAATAATATTATTATGGTAAGCATTTTGAAGTAGGAAGCTGTAATAGATCCAATATGTGTTTACTTCGACCTGTGCATTTTAACAACTGGCGTCATAATAAAAAATAGTTTGTATTTAGAGTCTAGCTTTTCATGGAGACCACCTTTCCAAAAACCCACAAATTAACACTTTGAGTCGTTTGTTCTTGTACTTCTTTGTTTTGCCTCCTAAAGCATCTTCTGTAGGAACATGAATAGACCCAGGACCTGACAGATATGTGATAGCAAAACTTTACAAAGCTGTTTGAAATATCAGAAGCCTTCTGCCAGGTTCTTGCTGGGCCCTGGCCAGTCTGAGTGACAGTTCCCTTCCCCAGGTACGAGGCTGTGACGCTGCTGAGATACGTGCACAATCACATTCCTGGCAGACTGGCACCATCTCATAGGGTTCATCATATGTTCAACACCAGAAAAACTCTGGTCTTCTTTTCCAAACTTCATTTACCACAAAGCTGACAGAGAACAGACCTGAGGACCTACTCACACCCAAGTTTTCCTCTTGCTCAGCCACTGCTAGATGAATATGCCAGTAAAAGAGAATTAGGAAAAGGCCCAGTCCTTGCCTGGGAAAGAATTTTCAAAGCAAAAAGCACTTGAGGCTCAGATTTGGCTTTTATTGGTTCCTGGTGTCTCAGCTCCCTTTGATGCTTTTGAAATCCGCAGATTTTCAAACGTACCCCCAGCTGGCTTCCTACTCAAAATGCTGCTCAATTGCAGAAGTTACGGCCCATCTTTATTCTCCTCCATAACCTTCCACTGCATTTCAGCCCCTTCGGTAGCTCTGTTGACGTTAGAGGGCAGTCTTCCATTTTACTGCTTTTTCAAGCATATTTTAAATAGTGCTTATTGTAATGTGCAGAGCCGCGAGAGCTTTGGCAGGCTAGGGGTGAGGGGAGAAATGCATTATAAACAAAATGATGCCATTTTCATTTAAAAACTACAATTCTGCAAATATATTCTTTTAAATATCACATTTGCATGATCTTTGTATAGCTAGAAGGGTATACAATTTAGAAAACGTAACACACATTAACTGTTTCAGATTGCAATAGCTATCCGTGAGGGCTCTGTGATTTCCCAACAGGACTTGGAATGAATTAGTGCAGCGCAGCCCTTCCTTGGCATTGCAGGGTACTAAAGTAGAGGTGGCTAAAGGGGACTACTCTGCACCTAAGTTAGGTGATATATGTTCTCTAAAACCCTATGATCTTTTTAATTTCACTTCAAGAAGCATTTTGAAATCAAAGATCAGCCAAAAGAAAAAAAAAAAAAAAGAAAAAAAAAAAGCCAAAGACCAGAAGTTGCTGTAAAATTTGTAGGGAATGTATTTCTGAATCAGAGACTAAGAAATGTCTCATAGTCATAAAACCATAAACCATCTATAATGCCATTCCAACATTCAAAGTGGTAATATTCATATATCAAAGCCGAGGTGCTGTTAGCTTCCAACTCTTTTAGGATGGCATTCATCTTTATGACAAAAATAATTATGGAATGCTAACCTGCAGCGACTCCAAACTTGTGAAAGAAAAAATTATCATGTCTCCCATCTCCAGCCCCACCAAATTAAAAACAAAACAAAACAAAACAAAACAAAACAAAAAAAAAAAAAAAAAAAAAAACAACTAGATTTGTGATCATGAAAATGAAGACAAATATCCACATATCATAGGCTTTTATCTCTTTGGTAATTTTATTATTTTTTTGGGGGGGGGGAGGAGGGACAAGTACACAGTACAAAAAAAAAGTAAGAAAATATCAAATAGCTCACAGATCCAATTTGAGCCTGTCCTCAAGGACTGGTTTATATTTTCTGGGTGTAAGACCCAAGCACAGAAGTAGTCAGCAACCTGCTGCTGGTGACATAGGGAGGGTGGGGGACCTTTTTTAGGAAGAGGAGGAATGGCCCCATTTATTTTTCTGCAAGACCCCGCGCCAGGAGCGCTGCCCTCCCACCCTGGCTCAGCGCTGCTGGGTTTCTGCCTCTGCAGCACCGCAGCATAAAAATATTCACAGAAAGAGAAGAATCTCTTCACTCTCCCCCACTGACATGGGAAAGTCATTGCTTATTTATGGTAAAATTGAACTGTTTCCTGAAGGTCAAGAATTTTAAAAGTAACTCTCAGAAATAAGAGTTTTTCATGCACTCCAAGCCAGCTCCCCGGAGAGCAGTTGTGTTTGCTGTTGCTTGCCAGTTTTGTTCAGTTAGTCAGGAACAAGTGTTTACCTTGCTGTTGTTACCAACCATTGCTGTATTTAACAAGGCATTGAGAGAAATATAAAACTGTACTGGGGTCATTGAAAAAAAAAAAAAAAGGCACAAAGCTACTGAAACATCATTTTCTATGACTATTGATAAAAGCCCCAATATTTTATTGTGTAAAATACAGCACCATTCAGCTACAAGACCCTTAAAAATGCTGGGTTTTAATGCAGTGTCAGTATATCCATCTAAAATACAAGATATTCTATGTAAATAAAAGGTGAAATGATTGATAATATCCTAGCAAAATATCCACATTTATATACAAAATTCTGGTTTTAATTTTAAAGATATAGTGCCCGTGATATTGGGATTTAAGCAGTGTTACAGACTCAAGTATGCAGACTGCAAATGCCAAAGATGCAGACTGTGCCAAAACACCTGACTTCATTTTGAGAACTCACCGAAGATAAATGTTACTCATTTCCTTAACACGAATATGTAAATGACACCTTAATTATTGATCCTAAGGAGTGATTTGTAAAGTTCATAAACCCAAATAAGAAAATTATCACAATGCTTTACATGTAAAAGAGCAAACTGTCTCACCTGGCCCCGCAGTGTAGCTCATTCTCATGTGCACCCTGTCCCTGCATGGGAAAAGTGTGGCATCACAAAGCACCTGGGTGGCAAAGAATAGTTTGGTGGCAGAAATTTAGGAAAAAAAAAAAGCCATCTTGATACAAAAATAGAGAAACTGGTTGAGTTTTTTGAAGAGTTTTAGCAAATTTTTTTTTGGTTTATAAGTATTTTTTCATAGACCAGTTACATCAATTCCACCCACATGGGTCATTTGTCTTCTTTCATTTAAGGTTGTTTAAAGTAATCAACAGATCTCCATGCATCAGTTAGCATACTTCATTATGTTCAGCAATCAGGATTTGGCCTTAAATTGCTCCGTAAGCTCCTACAGTCAATTTTCCTACATCGCCTGAAGTGGCTATAAGGAACCTCATTAATAAATGGACATGATTAGATCACATAGCCAAAGGTAATCAAAGATAAGAGAGAATATAAATAGCGTATCAAGTAAAGTTTGTTTTCTCCAAACTGTTCTGTTTTATTAAAAGGTATAGAAATAGAGCACTTGTCATTCTCCTGCACATCCAGAGGGCGGGCAGCACAGCAGCAGAGCCCAGCACTGTCCTACGGGTGCTGGTCACAGCATGCTGGGGTGGCCCCACTTGGCATGGCTTCGGATGCCAAAACTCGAGACTGAGTCAACAACGAGCAGTTGAGCAGTTCGTCCCCTTGACTTACACGCTGCTGCTTTGCATTATGGAGCGCTCCAGCCAGCACCAATTGCTGTCTAATTAAATGAATGACTTAGCATCCTTCCTGACGTGCCGTGGTGTCTTGTGCAGCAATAATTTTGCCATATTTTGAATGTGAAAATGAGTTTGAAACTGAGAAACATGAGATGAAGTGGCATTTCACAGGATGCACTTTGCTAGGCATCACTGAGCAGCAAAAAATATGCTCGTGACTGTGCTGCTCCCATCATCCAGGAAGCTAACAAGGTTCACATTGCCAGCAGGAAGGAATAATTTGCAGACCTGGCTAAAACTAAAAAGCGAAAAGACCAGTGGAGTCAAATGCATCCCATAGCACAGGGAAACCAAAAGGCATGTCTGACCAAGGAGCCTTTTATAGAGCAGACCAGATTCTCTTCTCCAAAACCTGCAGACGTATAACAACAGCCTTTATGGCTTCCAACTGAGAACATCTGATATCTTTGATACATCTCAGCGTAGTGGGGACTGTTACCATAAATGCCACTATTATTTTCTTGAAGTCATTTAAGAAGGGCTTCAAGAAAATCATTAACAGAAACACTGGGACTCAGTTCAAAATTAAGACATTTAAATATATGGCCAGAGAGTAAGTAAATAACTGAATGTGAATTGTGTGCCTGGCCTCCCCCCACACTCAGCTGGGCTCAGCTTGGTACATCCAACGTACAGATGGATTGCTTACAAAGAAATGTGCCATGCTGGGGAAGGGCCCTCAAACACTGCCATCGTGATGAGCATGAAGCCACGGAACACAAAAAGAAGTCAGTCACAGCAGGCTGGTCCTGAAGTGTTTCATTACCCCGGGTTTTCATTTACTGCAGAAATGTTCTAAAACAACACCGCAGAGGATTAGCAATGATGATACCACCAAACAGGAACAAATATTAATAAATGGTAACTTTTTTCTACAAAATTCTCATTTTTATTTTATATAAATAAGAAATTTCTGTATTTAGCAAGATGAGATCCATTGTTCCTTTTATTTACTTTGTGATTTTACTTGAAAACAAAGAAAATGGAAGTCCACAACAGACATAACCATCAGCTGTTAGTATACTTTTTATTAAAAAAATAAAAATAAAAGAGGGAGGACAGAAGTCATTCTAGAATAATACCCACTCCTGCATTACATCTCCATGTTTAGTAAGACTTTCACCAGCATTCTTCTAGACCTTGGGCTTACCCAAGCGTCATGCTACTAATTACATCATGGTGGGTGCTAATGAAGACAAGGAGCCAAGCGCAGTGCCCAGCAGAGGTGAGCACAGCATTTGGCTATGGTTTTGACATGTTGGCAATTCTATGGTCCCCAGATTGAGATATGGGGGGCGAAAGGAGACGGTAGGCACAAGCCAGATAAATCAATGCGAATGCTTTCTGGGAAGAAAACTCTATTAGTGCACATAGCTCCTGTGAGGTGCTCCAGGGTTGCCATAGAGATTCACTGGGTTCGTTCGACCGAGCGCACAAAGCGAACACAAAATGCTCTTACCGTTAACATGCCGAACATCCGATCCTAAGCCCACTGAAGACTCTCAGTAGCTTCCTGTTGACTTCGGTGAGTTGAGGATGATGTCTCAAGAGCAGCACTTGATAGCTCATTTCTTATCACATGGAGCCCTTTTATGTCCTCCGGAAGGTTCATACTGAAGACATTTAGAAGCTAAGTCTCCATTGATTGAGCTTTTAAGATATGCTTAATTTTAAGCTTATTCAATCCAATGGCTTCACATTCAGTATAGTATTAAAAAAATAAATAGTCTTTCAATCACCACAAAGGTAGAAAAATTCCCCCTGGCTCTAAGCATCTTATGGAACCAAATAGCAGGGTGAGTAGTCTGATGTATAACTCTAACATTATTTTAGTCAACAAGCTACGTGCCTGGTTTGGTGATGCTCACTAACCACCATGTCAGGACAAGACAATGAGCCCACCATGCTCTGTTAAAAATCTCATACCATACTGTTTCACTATTAAATATACATTTAAATATAATGAAACAGTCTGTCAGAATAATAAAAATACTCTTTGACATTTTTTCATCTTTTTCCAAACTCCTTAAACGTTTAAGCAGACAGCTCATCAATGACATATTGTATAAATGCTTCACTGTTAGAAGTATTTTTTCATGATGAATCTTTAAAGTGCCAGAATATCTAATAAGTTAAATTTTGATTTTCTTTATATGACAAATACTTAATAGTTGTCTTAGAGTCTTTCTGCACTATGATTTTTATCTTTTTTTTTTTTTTTTTATTACGGTAATAACAACATCTAATATGCTCTTTCATATCTGTCTTGCTCTTTCTTAAGGTCAAAATTATATCCAGACTTAAAAGCAGCAAGAGACTTCTTCCCTTCAGTATTTTCAGGCAATAAATTACCATCTTCAGGCAAATAATAGCAAATTAGTAAATCTAAATGGGATATATATACTTTAATATACACTTGGTAATCAGAAAGCCAAGTATTGGTATGCCATTACAACAACTAATTTTCAATCTCGCAAGGAAATTAGATGCTATTACATCAGGCCATCTAATTGTCTTTCTTGCCAATAATCTGTGAAGAAGAATAAATGTTGATTCACTCTTCAGACAGATTTTACTCCCTCGGATTTTATTGGATATATTTTCATTTCACCTAGCAGAGAGCTTTGTCTGCCTCAGTCAAGGCAGGGGTGGCTGGTGGGGTGCAGAGGAGCAGCAGGAGATGGGCATGGCCCTGGGCAAGGTGCTCTTACAGGAGTGGGGGCAGGGACGTGGCCACAGGACTGTAGCAAGCTGGCCCCACGGATGGGACAGGCTGGCTGCAGCTCTGCCTGGTTGTTTTTCCCATAGTCATCCCCACTGCTCTGTACAAGGATGTTGGGAAATTGTTTGTTTTATTAGAAAAACCTGGGCTGAATTCAGGGCATCCCTGTGCCAGCCTTCAAAGTGCCCATACGTCCCTTCCCTTCGCTTGCAGGATGTGTACTGAAGGCAAGTAAAATCCCAGCCCTGCTTGGGATTGACCTGCTGTGCACCTTACAGCACAACGGGCACAACCAGGAGGCTCTGGGGTGGCCATCCCATTAGTGGACACTTATGGCCAAAGCCTCCAAATGTGGATCCTAGTTAGAGCAAAGCAGGGTAAAAATCCCTGTGCAGTCAGGGATCCTTCATGTCCTCTAAATGCATTTTAATGTGCCTTGCTAAAGGATGCATGATCACAAAAGAAGAGAATGAACAGCATTACTAGCTCAAGACTGATATAAAACTGCAACAGCTGCGTTTTGAAAGGGGAGGTGTAAAGGATGCCCATCACTCAAGGACATGAGCATCTGGCCCTTTTCTTTAGCGGTAACTGGAGTGATGGATGAGGCAGCCAAAACCAGCTCATAAACCTGGGAACTGGCCTGGCTGTGACACGCACAGGGCTCCCTGGAGGCTGGGAGGTGCTGAGGGTGCTGCGGGCCTGGGGCAGAGCTCATGATCCTTCCCCAGCCCCAATGCTGTACTGCCTCAGCTCACCTCTGGTTAGCTCCTAAACACCTCCAAAATCTGTCGGTCAGCAGGCTGCTTCTGTGAGGTGGCTTGGGGAACATAACTTTGCATCTTTCAGCTGGAGAAATGGAGCAGAAATGAAGTGACTTCCCGGAGATCCCAGACCAAACTGCTATCAAGGCCTGAGATGGATTGAGGCATTCCCAGCTTGCCGACTTGGCCCAAGACAAAACATCATTCTGCCTGCCCTCTAAATTGGTTTATCCTTTCTCTTTCTCTTAGTTTAGCAAAGAAAAATAGTAAAGAAAGTCAACAAAAATGCCTTTGCAGAGTAATGACTCCCTGTTCTGCAGAGCAGAATCTAATTCATTACAGCATGTTAATCGTGCTGTGGGCCAGCTTTTCTGCAGCCTTCCTACTCTCCCGTCTGCTCGGAAAAAGACTTCTTATGACACGTTCCCAGTTCCTATCAGTAAAAGTTAATGTACTCAGCAGTGGCACCCTCAGATCCTTATTTTCTGACAGAGATCACCGAGGTTACTCTCTGTTCCTTACAAAATAAAGCCACCTTCACAGTTCAGAAAGGAGTTTAGCATTTCATGTGGCAGGCAGCACAGGTGATGCGAGTGTTCAGGTTGTGGCGATGGAGATCAGCCCACTGATGGCAGCACCACTTCTGCAAATCTGCTGGATAATCTGCATTTCTCAGGCTTGCCCTGGGTGATTTAGGTGAATGCAAGACTTACGGCTCTTGGTGGCCTCCTTCCCACCAGCTTTTTTTGTATATGCAGATATCTCAAGGTAGAGAGGCTTGTCAGCAAATGACTAAATCATAAATAAGAGGCTTTTTCCTGTAGCCAAGAAGCTATTTTTCTTGCAGCCCACACTTTCAAACAGGGGGTGAAGGTCTGTGCAAAAATGATATTGTTTCTCTCTCCCTCCTGAGCATACTCTGCTCAGAGGCACTTGCCAAAACACTATAAATGGGTTGGTTGTACACCTGCACAATAAACAAAAAGGAAGAGGCTGATTTTCAAAGCTACACGTATAGCTCTGGTGGCTTAGAGACAACCAAGTTTATCAGATCTTGCCAAGGCAGAAACATATTTCATTAAGCAGAAAAAAAAAAAAAAAAAAAAAAAAAAAAAGTTTACCATAGTGGATGTGAAAACCCAAAGAGAAAGCTAAATCTGGACTTTTATTTATCTATTTATTTATTTATTTATTTTCCCTGAAAAAGGAGCCAGGTGGTGCTGGGCGCTGCGGGGAGCGGGCCAGAGCCCCCAGGTGTCTGCACTGCAGCAAAAAGCCACTGTGCTGCGGAAGGCAGAGACACGCACGGATGGAAATACACACCTTATGTCTGCACAAGGGCACGATTAAATCCCAATAACTTCTTTTTCTTAAGAAATAAAAAGGAAAGCACACCTCTGTTGGGACCCTGGAGCTGTGTTAGGCACAGCTATCGGCAACACCTACCCACATGCTGCATGGAAATGGGGCAGGATGCCCACCTAGCCTTCATTTTCACATGGCCAAGCACATTAAAACATTGCTTCCTGGGCTGTTCTGGAGAGTTTTCAAGTTAGCAGCTTGCATTGGCAGAACATCTGCCACATCTGAAATCACAGCAGCCAGGAATGAAGGAGGGCAGGTTCCCTGCCACAACCAAATGCCTGCGTGCCGCCGTGTTTGCTGACCTGTGCTTCCTCCCACCCAGACAGCTCACAAGTCAGAATAATTGCATGGGAATAATTGCCACCTAACATTTTCCTTACAGACTTGTAAAGGTCTCTAGGTGCCACTTGACTAAGAGCTGTGAGAGCTGAGTGACCTTGACGGCAACAGAGCCCAAAAGGAGTGGAAGTGTTTGAGCAGGTTTTAAAAGCATGATGCTTTAGCCATTTCAGCGTGAACATGTGCAGAGAGGAGTGTGTTTAATCTCCTGCTGTCCAGGAACCCTGTAACCACACTTGCACTGCTCCATGCTCATGTCATCTTTCTCCCTGAGCTGAGGGGTGCAAAATGTGAGGATGTTATCAGCATTGATTGGACTTGATGATGCCACCTGACCTTACTCCGGGTTGAGTAACGATCTCCTGCATCGTGATATTTAATCGGGAGATATTAGAAAGGATCCATATACTTGTTTATTATCTTAGCTTTGAATTCAAAATGCATTGCATGGACACTGCAACATTTTCAAAGCAAGGTTACAGCTTGTAGGAGGAGATAGCCACAAGGTAAAACTCACATGTACGTAACTCAGCAGATTACCTTTCCTGCACACAACACTTACATATTTTCAGATCAAATCACTCTTATTTCTTTTTTTAATTATTATTCTTAACAGGAAATTTTAAAAGAGCGTTGTTAATCACTGCACCACAACTTCAGATGATGAGCAGAAACCACATTTGGCTCGTTTCATGTTTTTCATGATTTCAGATGTGCATTGCCTACCTAAGTCAATTAATTGAGGCAAAGGGAGCTGCACTGATACCCTGCCTTACAGTGATTTCCCAGGACTCTTCTGGAAATGAGATGAGACATATCAAGAGATTATTCCCTGGTAAAATCATTTTAAATAACTATATTAAAAAGAAACAAGAAGTTACAAGCAGGGCCAGATTCTGTCTTTCACCATTGGCCCATCACACCTTTCGGAAATCTGAAATTAAATGTCTTTTAAATGTGCACTAAGGCTGGCGGGGCAGCTGTCTGCAAGAAAATGGGGTTTGGGACAGGGATGCGGGGTGCAGGTGGTGGTAGCAGTGCTGTAGGTGCTGCAGGCAGGCTGCGTGTGCCCTGCTAGGAAAAGCACACGGCTATTTTTGTATTAACCAAGAGCAAGCTGATTAAATCTGTAGCTTTACAAAGAAGGGGAATTAACTGAATGAAAACATTCATTTCCATACAAAACTTTATGATACTGTAACTTTGGAAACAAAGCCCGTTCTGAGCAATTCCATCTGCTCCACTTGGCTTGTGCTCTTTGAAATAAACATCTGTTTACAAGATGAAGACACGGGTACATTTGTTTCTGTTAGCTTTATCAGAGAAAAGCATTAAAATGATTTTAAGCACAAAGTTAAGCATCAAATGCTAAAATCAAGAGTATGGTTTGGAACACTTGCTTATGACTTTGCTCTTCGAAAGGAAGTTTTTTTAATTCCTGATCCAACACCATTGCGAAAGGACCGTTTATTGATAGGCATCTCCAGGTAAGGCTTTAAAAGAGCCAGTTCTTCGCTCCTGCCCACCTTGGCTAAGCAGTTATTCAGCAGGACGAGGCAGTAATCAGATTTTCCATACAGCTGGCAATTCAAATAAAAAGGATTGCTGCTCTGAAGATAAAAAATTAAATGAATAAAAATAATAGATTTACAAAAAAAAAAAAAGAGAGAGAGAGAGAGAAAGAAAAGGAAAGGTAAAATTATGGATTTGTGTAGTTGCCAGGACTTGTTCAGTATAAAAAGCAAAGCAGAAACACAAGAACAATTTATGTTTAGAATGACAAGTTTGAACTGCTATTTACTAAGGTTTGTTGTACTCAAAATCAGATTTTTTTATAGCTTTATAGGAAATGTAACTGATGCATTTCAGATTTAAAATACTGATAGTGTTCAAATTATGTTTACCTTATGAAATGGATTGTTTCCCATGATGTTGACCTGTTGTGACATGCAACACATTTTCCCCAGAGTATCATGCATATTTATTGCCATAAAATGAGATTTTTTTCAGTTAGCAATGTAACAGCATCTTGTTATCACTTGTGTGAAGTCATTTAGTTTAAATGACAGATAAGAGAAAATGAAAAGATCTGTAAAGCAGAAAAAGGAGGTAGGAAGCTCTCTAGTAGTTATGACTAGTTATGGGAGTAGTTAAATTTAATAACGACAACATAGTAATGGGAATTGTAAAACGTCTGGATTAAAATCCATACAGATTTAAGTATGTCCTTTTACTGCACTTTACATTATAAAATATAAACAACATCAAAACTTTAAAAAATTCATACTGCATTTAAAGTAACATTGAATTTAAATTGAAACATTTCCTGACATGTCTACAGTGGTTATAAGCATCCTTCACCATATCATGATTTACAAGCTTGTTCATTAGCTGTTGAAAAGAGAAGTATTCCCTGCCATCCTTTCTAAGCCTCTCCGTACTGTCTTCTTCTCTGGGAAATGGCTGCATGCAAAACCATTGGGTGAACACCTGCCTTCACTGGAATTGACGGTGAAATTGCCATTAGCTTCACTAAAATTAGTTTTAATTCAGTGTGCTAGTGCTTTTATTAACACTGTTAAGTACTTAGATTTTTTCTGTTCTGTGCATATAAAAGGGACATTCTCTATTCTCTCTGCAAGCAAAAGCTTGCTAGAGTCTGGGGCAGATAAATACACACAGGTTAGTAGTCACTAACCACACTATTTTGCCACCAAATCTTTTCTATTTCACCCAGACAGAACTTTCTTTCTAACAGGAAGAAATACTGTCTGCAAGAAACAAAGACACAGAGAAGTTCCCTTCTGAGCTTTTAGCTCCTGCCTCACAACCTGTCCAGGAACTTACACTGCTGAATAAATGACTGCTATTTTGACATGCAAGGTATTCGTTTATATTAAATATTTCAACTCACTTTACCTATTATATCATTGCCGTAAAGAGATCATTAAGAAACGTGGCTAGTCAGATCAAGCTCTGCCTAACTAGCTGTGATCAGAAATGAGAGGTGATTCAGCATTTACAGAAGTAAAACATACAGAGGAAGCAGGAGATGGATAGATAAAATCTAATGGGAACTTCACATCCATAAACTAAACAGCTGCATGAGTAGCCAGTGTTTCTGCCAGAGACAGATCTCCTTAATGAAGTGATAATGATGCAAAACACACCGGAGGAGACCCAGAAACCTGAACCATGACTCCAAGAGCTGATTTTACAGCAGTAAAGAAACAAGGTGTCCAAACAAGACTTTGTCCAAAGCAGGAATATTGGATGTCATTTGAAATAAAATATCTCATTCGACATTGCAAAGTCTGAAATGGTGAATATCTGGTTTGACCATCAGTCTGTCATACTACCTGGTCAAGATCAGAAACGGAGGGAATATTAGTGTTATTTATTTCAAATAACATGCCCACCTTGGTTTTATAGGCTGTTCAGCTTTCTTGAATAATTCAACCAAAGTTGTGTTACTGATTCTATAGAATAATTTTTCATAACTTTATATAAGAATTTCTCCTTTACCTGCATATGCTATTAATAACAATGACTAATATATTTACTGACTTTTAAGCTGCCTTTCAGCAAATGGAATAAATATACATATGCTATTGTACCTATTGGATGTTGACGAAGAATTGAGATGAAATGGAGAAGAGATTATGTTTTTTGCTTTTCAACATATTTCAACTTCAGCAGAAGTTCTCCACTCTCCACATTAAATACACAACAGATTTCTCATATGATTATTTTAGAAATTTGCATATTTTATGAGTAACTAAAGCAAAAATGAGCTATATTGCAGGAAAAATAGATAGTATTTATTCAATAGCCTTGATATAAAAAGCTTCTTTCATTTAGTAAAAAATTAAACCAACCAACCAAACAACAACAACAAAAGATATTTAAAAGAAATGAAATATCCAATCTTCAAATAAGTAGGGAGCACGACTTACCATGGAAGGGACAATTGGGTAACCCGAGCACACAAACATCGTTGAGATCCAAAGGATGAAAAGAAGGTTTAACCTGCATAAACTTCAAAGATAAACTGTGATCAGATATAATTTAAAACAAAATCAAGCTCTGTACATACATTTAAACACACAAACACTACATTTTTTCCAAATACAAAGTAAATGGCTATATTTTTACCTGATCATTTTTTGCTCAGGAGTGCGTATGTATATACATGCAGTTATTCTAACAAATTCCTCACATATCCTTTCAGCGCTTTCTTAGATGACCATTTTATACCAGAGTTCAGGAGTGAAAATGTCATCAAAGCTGATTTTATTATGACTAATTGGTCCTTGTTTGGCCTTTTCTTCTTGTTAAATGGGAAAATGGCAAGAACACACATTCAGCTGCCATTATGAAACTACCAATTGATTTCATTTAAAGTGTTCCATGAAAATGTCTTTCAAGTGGGTTTACTGTTAAGTCTGTATCATCTTAGCAAATATGGTCAAAGGTCTAAAGATCTCCAAAATATATTTCAAGATTTTTTACTGCTTCCAATACATCATATTAAGACCTTGTAAAGCCTGGCTACAAGGGAAAAATAGCAAAAGTGCACTTAAATAGAAATATTCTTCAAAGAATGTTGTTATAATCAGAGCAGCTACAATACTTAGCACAATAAATTGCATCAATATAGCTTTTTTTTTTTTTTACATACTTATTTTTAGCTTTTAATTTTCAACTGTTTAGCAATTTAAAACTGTTTCACTTAGAACTAAAGTTCTTTGGATATTAATTTCTTCTCTTGCATACAGACATATATTAGACTGTACTGAGTTTAAAGCCTTAAAGTCTTCTGTAGGATTAAAAAATTCCATTAATCTCCATCAATCGAGCAAATGTTTAGTGTCTAAGAGCATTGTTTGTTACTGCAATATTAGGAATAGCACAGCTTTTTACAGGATCCCATGGTTTATTTATACAGGGTGCTGGAAAAGCAGTAAGAGTCCCACAAATTCTCTGAATGTTAATCTGCATAGGTGAGGGAATGCTGAAAAAATAATATATATATATATATATATATTTTTTTTTTTTCCCTTTGAATGAAAATGCTAGAGATCTTTTTTGTTGACAGTCACCCAGTGTTAGAGACATACTCGCCAGTGACTCAGCAGCATTGAATGTTGTGTTTCTTTCGGTGTTTACACTGAAAAATCAATGTACAAGGGCTCCAGATGGGAACTCTGTGAGAGTCTTCAGGGAGACCTGAGCTTTTATAAATTATGGCAACTTTACCTGGAACATTCAGTCTCCTGATGTAGCTGCATTTAATTCTAGGAAGTACAAAGCAGTAAGGTCTTCAGATAAAGCTGGAAGAAATGTAGTGGCATTTAAGAGGTTTTAATACTGCTTACAGAAAAAAAAAAAAAAAAAAAAAAAGTCATAATTTGATCTGAGGTTGTGGTTGAATATATTTTCATTCTCACTGCATATGGAGGTGTTGATCGTGCCACTGGTTTGCATAATCCAATGATTCTTACATTTTTAAAAGTACATGTTTATCATTGCTGGTAAAGTGTTTCAGGACTTATTACAGAAATGTAAAATGAAATTAGCCTGATTTAAACACCACAGTAAGCAAGCCATAAAGAGAACATTTGACTATTTGCATATTCAGTATGTGTTCTCTTATTCAGAGAGAAAATCCTTTTGTTTGAATTGGACTTCCAGTCCCAACTCTTACAGGACCTCCAACTCCAACCGATAAGAGGATTAGCCCATGTTTCTGCTGCAAAGAAAAGCAGCTCTTCATGTTGGATTCTGCTTGAGAAAAGTTTAGCATCCCCTTTCATTGTATCCGCATTTAGTTTAACTCCATTTTAATACAAAATTAACCTTCCCACAACATTTGTGGAAGAGAAGGACAAGAATAACCTTGTGATTAAAGTTTAAAATTTCTAGGTTCAACATGGAATTGTACCTCAGACTCTTTGGGAAACCTTTGGAGCATTATTAGCTTTTAAAATTTGTTTTATTATTTTATTTATTTATTTTTTAAAATCATGAGTTCTTTGAGTTCCTGGTACCTGGTCTGTACCTCCTACGCCAACCTTTGTTACATCTCTATGTTTTGGGCCTTATTTCTAGCTCACAAGCTTTGGACATGAGATGTGCCCCGAGCCTGTTCCTGTGGGTTCCTTCAGCGTGAGAAGATGGCAAGCAGATAACTGAGCAGCTCCCAGAGGACATCAAGGAGATGGGCACCACCACCACCGTAGTCTATGTGGTCCTGGACAGCAGGCAGTGCTGTGGGCCATGGAGCACAGAAGCAGGTTACTGAAACCTCAAACAATATGAGAAGACAGTTCTTGTGTGACTTTCTGAAAGAAGGAGAAAAACCCATCAAATATGCTCATTAAGGTTGTCTCGCACAGAAGTGGCAAAGGGAAAGATGCTCACATGGTAGCGAATTTCCATTGCAAAATTAATCACCTCTGGCCTGGGAACCAGGAAGAAATCTATAGTTAATCTGAGGGTTTAAAGGTATTTCATTCATGCTCATGTGATAAATGCTCACAATAAGATCTTTTTTAGCAAAATTCTCCAGATTGCTTTCTGTTACTGATTCTGCTTAAAAGCCAGGAAAGTCTCCTGAGACAGACTCCTGTCCTTAGGACCTGACTCTAAGAGGGGACAGGGAAGTAACATTTGTTTTTTCCCCCCCAAAAATAAAAGAGCTGATTACGGATTTTCAAAGGCTCTGACCAGCTGGGTAACCACAAACTTCTTTCACAAGAGGCAGATGGAGATTTCAGCTGTGTGAGCACGAGTCATTGAGAAGTTATCAACCCAGCACCGGGCTTGAGGGATGTGTCTGCTCCTGAGATGCACACAGTGGTGGCGTTATCTGGACAGAGTGAGGAGTCAAGACCTCACACATGCATCTAGCTTTGAGTTTATCTAGATATTTGGGATGCAATTTAATGCACCACAGCTGTGATTTGCATGCATGAAGCATATGTGGAAATTTAGATGCGTTCTCGATATTCCCACTTCAGGTTTCGATGAATCAGGTTTAACAGAGCAAGTGGCAATTGACATTTCTGTCTTCCGCTTTGCCTGCAGAGCACCCAGTCTGAGGCCCTACCCCTCAGGTAAGGTTCACTGATAGATATCATAGGTCACATGAATCATTAAGAAACATACTAAAAATTTCCAGCATCCATAAAATTTGCATTTTCTGAGCACAAATTAGCAGCAATATCTTCTACTTCCCTGCAAAGCCAACAACAATCACGTCTATCTTCCTACTTGATCTACTAAAAAACAGTGTATTGCATCTCTGTGTTGCTCTCCTTTTGTTTCTGTATGGAAAACATATGAAACCCAACACAAAGCTTGTGGGTAAGCCCACTGTGCTTATACAACTTAATAAGGTCAACAGATCTATAAGCTTTAGAAACTGATACTTGTCTCCTCCATCACAGCAGTAAATCTAAAGCATTTAAACTGGCATCGCATGCCTTTGCTAAGGGATCAAAATAATAAAAATGAAAGAATACACCAAAGACTGTCTGCATGGCCCATTAATATAACCCCAAACATCGTAAAACCATAGTAGGACAGCAGTCTGAGTAAGGGCAGGGTGATAAATCTTCTTGTTCCCCCAGTGAAAGCACAGCCTGGCTTTGTTTGGGAAAAGCTGCTTGGAAATTTTACTCCAAGCTCAAAGTTTTCCTTGCTTTCAAGAATATTGAGAAACCAAAGAGCCAGGCCGGTTTGCTTTGAGATCATAGCAAGGTGCAAAATGGAAATTAATCATACTCACAGGCTATAAATCTGTTTCTGACTCGGTGATAATAGAAAATCCCAGCAAGACATAAAGACAGAGGAAAAACAGAATTCAGGAGGCGTGTTTATTCCTTTGGCTGTTATTGCTGTGTTCTCACCATCGCTATGCCTCTCACAAGGGGACACCACCAAACCCATCGCCTGTACCACCGAGCAGGTCTTGTCCGCAGAGGAGATAAAAAGTTTCCACAGACCACACTCGGGTGTTTCTGCGCAGTTCCCTGCCGTGACTGTCCCTAACCCTTCACACCCGGCTGTGCTCCAGAAGGAGCCTGTCCCAGGCTGGTGGGTTATGGGGCTGAGGCCAGGGGGATGGAAAGGGACCCGGATCCTGAATTACTGTGAGCAGGGCTAACAACAGCAGTGCACAGATGTCGGTGCCTCGGCATGTGGAAGGTGGGGGACTGTGCTGCAGGCTGCAGGGCAAAGTCACCACAGCCCGAGCTTCTTATGAACAGTGACGTTCCCATGCTGACCCATGGTACAGCAGCCCCTGCCTAACAGATGCATGACTGCTCTTTAAAACCAAATTTTCCATGCGATTCCACTCAGACTAAGCCTACGTTAGCAGTGGGTAAGGCTCCAGCAATGCACCTTCTGACACATAGTGGGTTTTTTTTCCATGTGAAAAAGAAAATCAAAAAGGCATTAAAGAAAGGATCAGCACCGGCACTCCCACTCCTCAACAGCGCTTTGGTCTGCTCGCTTTGCACAGACAGATGCTCAGGAGGTAAGCAGAGAGCAAGCGGTGGGAGACTACTCAAGAAGCATGTTGGAAAATTTACAGGCATGGAAATAACAGGCACCTCAGGTCCCTCTGGCCACACGATTTCGGAGCATTCTGCATCACCAGAGCTGTGCATGCCTCTGTCACAGCAAAAGGGATAAAGCTGAAGCCTGATCCCCCATGCCAGAAGTAGAAATGATCTGTAAAGTCACATTTTCAATCCCACCTCAGACAGGAACTCTTGGCTGCGTCATAGTCACCATCCTCAGTATTTTAAAGTCTAAATCATCATCTATATTTATATTCCTTTTCCTGGTTACAGTTGAAATACACAGAGATGATGTGGGCAGAGACAGCATGAGTTTCCTTACCCGGCTCTGACAGTCCCCCTGCCCAGCACGGGGCAGAGCTGCCAATGACATCAAATTGCCGTGATGCTAAACCTGAGCCTGCAATGCCAAACGTCATCGCCTCCCAGAGACGGCAGCACACAGCACCTTGTGAGCGCTCTCCCAAATGCACAAATGTCCCCTTCCCATCTGCTGACGCTGCCACCTTCACACTCTTTATGGGAAATGATAAGAAATGCATGGCAGAAAAATATTTCCGATTTACAGATGATCTTGCATTTTTTGTCAGATACCTTAGCATGCCTTCAGAAAAAGAATCTGCATGAAGTGCAACAACACAGAAAGCAAGCTCTCACTGTTCTGTATGCACCATCACCAAATGTTTAAGTCATTTGATAATTTATCTGGAGGGAAAAAAAAAAAAAAAAAAAAAAAAAAAAGCACAGCAGACAAAACTTGCTCAACCCATTAAGGAGAGACTCAGCAACTGAAAACTGGCAGTAATTAGCATTTTTGCTGTGCTTATTTGTGCATGCCAATGTAATTTATGCATTCGGAAATTTCTCAAATAGATCCTGCAGGAAGTTGCTGCCTAAGAAAAGATGTCAGTGCTGAGCTAAAACGACACCTGTCAAACCCGAAACCCAATTTCTGTTCAGATGCAACAAAGATCTCGATGATCTGAGAAAGTATGAATAGTTGTTGAAGTAGAAGCAAGAATGAGAAAAAGGCCTAGAAAGACCAGAAAAAGGCAACTTTTTTTTGGCAGCACTGAGAAGAAAAGGCTGTAGGAAGCTCTGATGTGATTTAAGAAGAGATCAAACTTTAAAGGGATCAAACTTTAGAGGAGTCAAGGAAAGCTACTATAAATAGTATAAATAGTTCTGAATAGGGAAAAGGAGTTAGGTGGCTTTGAAGGCCATAATTTTTTTATATATCTTATTGCACTCAGATATTCCAATCATTTTTTCTTATTTATTATTACTATTATTATTATTATTATTATTATTATTATTATTATTATTATAAATGCTAAGATGCCAAAAGAACATTTTGGCTCAAGCAAACTTTTTACATATTTTAGTCCACAGAATATCAACACAAAACCATTTGTTCTGCTCTCTAAATCCTTTGGATGCCATGCAAATGAGCAGCATGTCACTTGGGAATGGAAAGCAGGGAATGACATAGGGCAAAAGTTGGTCATCGTACTGCAATTAACCCAGTGTAACAATTACAGTTGGGAGCCAAGAAGTGGGACACAAACCTGCAGGGCTGACACAGCTGCCAGGTCAGGGAGCCCAGAGGATGCCAAAAAGCTCACCAGGACTCTCACTGTCTCCTGGCTGGACAGGAAGGGCTGAACTGCTCACACCTGGGCAGGTTTTACACAACCCAGAGGGACCTTTAGGATGGAAAACAGGTCAGCTGGATGCAAAACTTCTGTCAGTGGTCTTTTTTCCTCTACAAACAGTCCTGGTCTCCTCTATTTTGGCACAGAATTATAAGAAAATTTCCATAGTGTGACTCAGGAGTGGCTCCTTTCCTTCTGAACAGGCAATATTTGTGATTGAGAAGTCTCAGCTGCTCCTCAGATTAGCTCTTGATATTTGTGGAGAAGGGTGGGAAGCTAGTTTAAAGCCAGTATATGAGACCTAAAATACCTTTAGGGAATAAGTGGCGGTGTTTGGAACAGCAGTAGGACATGAGACACACCTTTTCTCAAAAACTCACAGCATTCTCCATATGTTTTTTTATGCTCTTCTTACTCTGCTATTTTCTTCCTACTTGTCTGCACTATTTTCCTTCTACTTCTCTGTGCCACCAAAATAAACAAGTGCATTATGGCCTCTTTGGGGGAACCGTCCTTTTCTGCAAAAGCCTTTTGATAGGAATGGTCTGCTCCGTAATGATCTACTAAACAGAAAGCAAACAGGCGCTAGAGCAAGCTTCATATTGTGAACACACTGCACTTTCAGAATTGCTGGTAGGAAAATAAAACTCAACTACTCTTGCTCAAGCAAGGCAGCACCCAGGGGAAGGAGGGGAGAACATTAAAAACTGGCAGCTTGGGGCCTCCCAGGCATCAGTACTGCTTGGTACCTCCACGACTGACAGCAAGGAGCTTCACTGCTTGCAAAACACCAGCCCTGGATCATCTCTTGGTGACTATTGTTCCTTACAAAGGTCCTCAAGTAGGGCAGAGCTGTAATGTAGTTGCCGTAATGTTGTTGGTCCCAAGCTGAAGTGTTTTGTTGGAACATAAGCTGCCAAGGAGCCTGGTTGCCCCTTGTGTTCTCCCCCTCTTATAAATGGCTTTTGAAAATATCACATGCCAAAAGACAGAAGTTTCAATTTTCTTGCTGAAAACCTGTGGCAGCTGATTGGATTTTTTGTGCTCTGTGCAAGCCTTTCTCCATGCTTAATAATGATTTAGCACATGACTCCACAACTCCTCAAGAAGTCAATTCTGCCTCCTTTATTCTTCCACCACTTGCATTAGTACCTAATCTATCAGCCTCATCTGTCTTGCTGTCTTCACCTTGTGAATTCCCCTTTTAACATCAGGGTCTTCAGGTCTGCTTCTGCTAACCACAGCTGCTAACTTTAGAGGCAATCAACTGCTACTTCTTAATCAAGCGTAAACACAAAATCCAACATTTGGAAAGGAAATACAACCTCGCCCTCCAGGGAACTGTAAAGGCCACAAATGATGAGGATCAGGATTGTTCTCTATGGAGAAGACATTGCATATTATCTAACTACTCACTGCAGGAGAAGTGTTGAAGGCAGGGCATGAAAAGGACATCTCAATTCAGCATGATTCTATATTGACTGTCAGAAGCAACCAGGTAGCCCACAAAAAAACCCTGTGACTCTTTTCCTTCCAAAGGGTCTGCCTGCTGACAGCCACTTTCATTTGAGCTGTAGAAGTTCATGCTTTTAAGTCCAATTCCCATCACACAAGTACAATGAAAAAAATTTTCCAATGGACTTCAGTATTGTGCTTTTCAATAAAGACTGAACAAGTCCTAACCATGAGGAGTGAAGATATGCAGGGCATAATTTTCAAGGGGATTTAAAGCCTCTTTTTAACAGCAGGAAGCTACTGGCAGCTAAAGGACTCAGCCACACAGCAGGAAGGAGCAAGCCTGGATTAACATTTTGTGGAAGTACCATGTGCATTACCCACCCGGTCCTGACCTCTGGATAACCACGTGAGCATGGCAGGATGGCCGAGAGACCATCTCAGCAGGGTTTATGGGCAAAGAGACAGCGCCCAGGGGATGAGGTGCTGCTTCTGTTGGTGCTGCATTGAGCCCTGTTCCACCAGCACAGGGCTCCAGCCACCATGTGGACCTGCCCTCCTTCACCACTTCATGAGATCTGAGGTGCTCCACACTTGTACGACAAGTTATGAACAAGGGATGAAGAAAGAGAAGCTCATGTAGTTCCCATTCTCTTTACCGCAGCAGGAACAGCAGGACTACATTACATATAAGAGATCCCTTGAAACTCAAATAACCCTACAGTTCTCTGCCTTGCCAAACTTCATAACATCAGCATCATCTAAGCCAACAGGACAGGAGCTAAAAATACTGCGATTCAACTCTTTGCAAGGTTCTGATATAAGGGCAGAGTCTCTTAACACGTGCTCTTTGGAAGTGTTGAAGCTTCTGGCCTTAGGGCATGTCTATCCTGCATGCATGCTAGGCTAGCTTGAATGCTGATAACTGCGCATCAAAGACGTGGCCAAAAGGTGCAACCCGAAGACTCCCATATCCCTGGAATGATTCACAGTTCAGCACTACTCTGCTTACTCGGTGCACATCTGAGTTGATGTGTGGGCTTTCTGTACCACATTACACACCATAATCCTAAACCACGTCAAACTACTTTGCCGTCCCTGCAGATCTCACATGGCAGAATCTGACTATTTCTGTTCCAAATGTCAGAGACGGGAAACACAGAGACTTATAAAAATTTCCCCAGGCTATTTGCTAACCTACAACCTCTCCCACAGACCCACTGACACGCTTGGGGTGGTGTGGCAGGCAGGGGTTGGGACGGCTTGGGAAGAAGAGCATGCACTGCATCTCCAACATCCTTCTGAGGTCAGCCCCATATTCTGAGAGAATGAAAGCAGCACAATAACAGATGTATTTACTGTGATTTTCACCTTTCTAACTTTACCCACGTGGGATTTGCATTGCTGACTTTCCTCAGCGGGAAGGGGCAGCTCCAGGCCCACCCCAGACCAAACGCTGTGTCCCACAGCGCTCACAGAAGCTCTTGGTGTGAGGCTGCAGTTTGCAAGCATCTTGCCAACCCCCGCAGCCATGCTGGATGATGTCAGGCCCACAAGTGCCCTAAAACCTTCAAGAGGACATTTCCCAAATGAGTCCAAGCCGTATTTGTGCTATTAACCTGCACAAGGCCTGGCTAGGCACGTCTGCTGATTGCAGGCCGCCCGGCACGGAGGGAAGCTGGCCAGGCAAAGCCTGCTCCCTGCTGTGGATGAAGATGTTACAGTTGCCTGGGAAACCACTCCATGGGATCACTCAGATGTATTCTATATGTTTGCCTTCAGATACAACATTATCACCTTGTCTGAGCGGTGTCAGGAGAAAATCCTGACATGGGATAAACTTAGATTGCGACCTGCAAAAATCAATTAACTCTTTTGTGGTATTAGCTGAAATTTCACAGTGCTAGACCCAGTATAAAGTGCTTCATTGTCCAACACCAACCAAATCTTTCCTGAAAGAGTAAAGGTGGATTGCAGCTAAAGCATCCCATTCTGCAGCAAAGGGCACAAAGTTTAAATCTGCTGATATATAATTAACAGCTGAAAGAGCTGGCTCAGGTGAGACAAGGAAGCTATAATGAAAGGAGATGGGATTATTCAGAGTCTGAGAATATTTATTTAGATTCATTGCTCGCCAATTTGGATATTTTTTAAAAAATGATTTTAAGTGAGAAAGCATTCAGTACTTACAGAAGTCAGTGCCAGCAGCAGTCAGGTAGCCACAAACCAGGCACAGATAAATAAATGGTTGGGTACTCCCCTTTCCCAAGGTTTTCTCCGGTACCACAAATTGATATTCATGCCATCACACACAAAATCCCACAGACTTCATGGTGAAGAAATTCAAACTATTGCAGAAACAGTAAGAGCTGGAAAATGCTGGTGTGGGGGGAAATAGATTTAGTAGCAAGCAGGGAGGAGTAAGGAAATAAGGTTAGATGGCATTTTATTGCAACACCACAAGCCAACAAGCCAAAACAGGACTCTGCTGTGTCTAAACATGGTGGGGGTATGAGGCAGGTTGTAGAGGAGAAAAAGCAAGAAAGAAGAACAGTCTGTTGCTCAGAACTTCATATTTCTGGCAGGAGTTTAAATTAAGAATCCAATATAATTTCACTGCTTGCTTACCTTCAGTAAAAAACAAACAAACAAACAAAAAAACACACAGACCACAAACAGCACTGTGTTTTAATTTGTCCTGTGGGTGTAGTCAGTTCTTAAGTTAAAATCCAAGCTTAATATCTTCTGCTCATAATTTAGGTCACAGACTGGGAAGCGACACAGGAAATACAGAGAAATGTCAAGCTTTGCAATAGACGCTAAAATTCCATTTTGTGCTCGAGGCTCCCAGGGCATCAATTGCACACAGTTTTCTCTGCTGAAAGAGCCAGTTCTTGCAGCCAAAAAGGAGGCTGAAATCCCTACAGGATTTAAAACCGGCGTTACCAGGCCCCTGCTAGGGTCTGCCTTCAATCTCTGAGACTGCTCAACCAGCTAAGGTCAGCAAAGCATCTGTTCTCTTCTTACCTCGAATACTCTGTGCCCTGTAGGCAGCTTAAAAACCTGCAGAAAAGGAGATGTGCACAGCCCAGAGCTGCATGGCAGCAGCCAGGAGGGCTCTCTCACACCATTTTGCTATTGCAGAAGGGTCAAACAGGTGCAAATCAGGATGTTAAGGGAATTATTGGGACTGTGCAGTTAACATGCATGGAAAATGGAAGAAAAATAGCAGATTACAATAACAGCCTGGGTATGCATGCATATTGTTTTTTGTTTGTTTGTTTGTCTTCCTTTCTTTTCTCTTAGTCTTTGGCTTGTGTTCCTGTCCTCCACTTAAATTAAACAACAAACACAAAACAAAAACCTCCTTCCACTATTGCCTCCGCTACACAAATTGCAAGGTTATGTTCAGTATTTCAGCTATGGCACCGTATATCACCAGAATTACATACACTGTTATCACTCATTGCTCTGCGACTTTGTGCAGCTTATTATGCTCATACTCATATAAACTTAATTACATTGCTCAAGGTAATAAACTCCACATGCTGGAGGATGCAAGTATTTTTCTTTTTATATTTATTAAATTGTGTTTATACACATTTTTACTAATTTATATTACATCTTTCTTGTTAAATATAACAGCAAAATATAATTGAGTCTCCCATTCCTAATGTTGATTTTTATTGCTAACATATACATGCATAAATTGGTGTACATCAGAAAATCAGCTGGAGTCTTAGGAAAATGCAGCACTGCTGTAAGTCAGACCTGTAAGGTTTTTGCTAGGGTACTATCAGACCTTTGCAGAGACTGTTCACCTCAGTTAACATGCTACTAAAAACACAGTCAGGTCCTTCAAAACTGCATAACATAGACTTCTAATAAACTGTGTGCAATTAATTCATAGCAGAACTACCTGTATTTTAAGTATGAGTGGTTTTTACTGTATAACTACATTTTTACTACTTCAGCTCTCACTTGATTTGACTAAGGTTTTACCTAAGCATGTTTCAGGAGAAAATGTTATAAACAATCACACTGATGATGCCATGTTTTTTTTTAAATTTACATCCAGTGAAACTGGGAAGAACACAAAATTTCATGTGCCCTGATTAGAAACTGGGAAGGGAAGGGAAAATGGGAAGGGAAAGGAAAATGGGATGGAACAGGAAAGGAAAATAGGATGGGACGGGAAGGGAAAAAATCCCATGTAGCATAACTGGCTGCAGCCAAAGCAACAGCAAAGGGATACTGCAATGCTTCTGCTCATCCTACATAAGCATCGCTCCAGATGTACGTACAGTCACAACTGGCCCAGCAATTCACTTTTTTACCTTTTATTCTCCTGAAGGTAAAGGCTGAAAAACTCTGCAAGAGCTCCATTCCACCAGAAGATAAAAAGTCAGCAGAAAGCTCCATGAAAATACTTTTCCAATGCAGATGAGATAATGACTGTTTCCCCAAGAGTATCATATCCCAAGTCAAAGAGTAAAGAAACACTCTGTGAAGTGGGAGAGAAATTATTTTCAATATGAAACATTTTGTGATGATGCTTAGCCAGCCAATGACCAGAATGTCAAGTAAACAGATAAAAGACAACCACATATTCTTGGACAAGTCATATTTTTATTATAACCACTTTTCCCTTCTGCAAATAAACTCCTCTACAAGTTTATAAGAGAGAGTGAGGCAGGGAAATGCAAAGCAATAGTAAAGAAGCAATCCATGCCAATTTACAGGCAGCTGGGGCTAGCAGGTCAAGGACATCAGGAGTTTCTGGAGACAATTTTGGATGCTGGTTATAAACCTGAAAATGTCACAGGTTTCTTTTATGTCATATCAGTTGTCCACCTCTCCTGTTCTATTGTATGTAGAGCAGAAAAATGTTAGGACTGAAAGGTCCCTGAAAGAAAAAATGGTGATGGTACTGCCCCAGGGGATGCTGATGGAAAATTCCATGTGTTCCCTTGTCTACCTTTGCCCATTGCAAAAACTATCTCAAGTAAGACTTTACAACTTTGTGCAATTAATTTATTCCACATTAAGCTGAAAAATAAGAATCCATACTTATTCTGTACAGCACAATCCTCTGTTTATCCCCCAAAAATGTATTTAAGTTGATAGCCAGAGAGACTGTATAGCAACAAACATATGGACTGTTACAGACACATTATGAAGCCAATTATTTTGTGAAATAGCTAAGAACTTCAGGACTTTTTGGAAGTGAAGGAAAACAGCATGCAATTATAAATTAAGTGCCTAACTGTTGTCGACGGAAGGAAGACACAGACGCTCAATATGAGTGAACAATGAACTTCAACTTTAATGGATAGCTCAGTCGCCTTTTATCTAGTTTGAACATAATCAACTCATACATATTGCAAAAACTAAGCTCAGGATTGGCTAACATTTCCCGCTCTTTTCAGGTAGTTCCTCCTTCTTTTAGCCACCGTCCCGCCTTAGGGACTGTCCCCATCGCTCAAGGGCATCGTGTCCTTGAGCCTGATTGGCTCTCAGCCAGCTGTGTACGTGCCAGACTCATGTGAGTTGAGTACGGTACTTCACTAGCCCATTGCCTCTTAACTGCCCAACATCCACGTGTCCTATTTCACTTAACCATTCCTCCACAATTCCCCCGTTTTTATTTTGCGCTACAAATACCTTCTCTGTGAGTTGCTCTAGTTTCTTAGTTAGGCAGTTAAAGATTATACGTGCAGCAACTATAATCAATATAATTATAAGTAGAAAGCGAAGTCCCTCTTTAACTAACAAAACCCATCCACCCATGTTCCCAAAAACAGATTTAAGCCAACCTTCAAACCAACTATCTTGTACTACAATTTTTTGCATATGATCCCTTAACCATTTCAACTGGTCGTGAATTGACTAACCATGGTCGGAAAGATAAAAGCAACACATTCCTTCTACATCTTCACACCCATGTCCCTGAGCCAGCAGTAAGAAATCAATAGCGGCCCTATTTTGCAATACAGCATGTCTTAGACTCTCCATATATTGTGACATTTCAGAAAGAACTTGTGTTGTTACATTTGATTGTTTAACAGCCCAACAAGCAAGCTTATTAATGTTAGTCAAAGCGTGTGCAGTTCCCACACCAGGCACCAAAGAAGCAAAGAATCTTTCTGCTGGACCCCACAATTCTACATCATCATTACAGTCAGAACCCGAAGTTTTTAGTTCTCGTTTAATTCTTCTGCTCCTTGTCGAGTTCTGCCACGAGTGTAAATCTGGAGTGAAAAGTGTGAGTCGCCCTAGGTAACACGGTCCTCCAAAAGCATTGGCTGGTACTCCTTGCCATGCACGGTCTCCACAGATCAAAAACATGCCAGAGAGAAGCAGCACAGCCGCCGCTGCTTCCATGGTTACGTCAGACAGGCTGCAGGGTCCTGATGTCCGTCCCTCTGCTCTGTGCCGACTCGCCACACGGTGAACTCCAAGTGCAGCGCTGCTCGTGGCGGTGACTGAGGGGGGTGGGGAGGCTCCCATTGCCCCGTAGCCCCAAGGCAGCGTTATCATTCTCTCTGAAGGCGGCAGTGGGCAATGCCCAGCTCCAGCACTTCCCGGCAATCCCAGTCGCTCTGTAGCGGCAACAGCGACTCTCTGCTCAGCCTGATGTGTAGCTAAAGCGCTAGTGACTGTTCTCCAAGGCTTCAATAAATTTTTTAGCAGACTTAATATCATTAATAACATCACCAAACAATTTATCTCCAAATTTACGCCACTCTGTTTGTTCAAAAAACTGTATCAGGATTTGTAAAACAACCCTGCGCTACTGCATATGCTAATAACCCTGGCAAATCTTTTTCTACAATCTATATCTAAAATACTCCGCTTTTCTAAAAAGCATCTGAGCAAATTATACGCCGCTTGTTTTTCATACCTTTATATATACAGTTACAGCCTTTCCAAAGACCTCGGCGGCGCTTTTCCGGCGGGACCCTTTATAGGCTCATCCCGAGTGCGGGGACTCCCTTCCACCTTCTGAGCTGCGGGTGCGGGGACTCCTGTCCCTTTCACCTTTCAGACCTTGGCGACGCGTGACCGTCGGGATCCTCTCCCGGGTGCGGGGACTCCACGTCCCTTTCACCTTCCCGACGCGGGTGCGGGGATTCTTGTCCCTTCCACCTCCTGGGCTGCGTTGCAGGACCAGTTCCTCCCTTATTCCGTCGAACACGTGGCCCAGGATCACTGCCAGCAGTGTCCAAATCCCGTTCAGACTGTCCCTGTTCGGGCGCCAATTTGTTGTCGACGGAAGGAAGACACAGACGCTCAATATGAGTGAACAATGAACTTCAACTTTAATGGATAGCTCAGTCGCCTTTTATCTAGTTTGAACATAATCAACTCATACATATTGCAAAAACTAAGCTCAGGATTGGCTAACATTTCCCGCTCTTTTCAGGTAGTTCCTCCTTCTTTTAGCCACCGTCCCGCCTTAGGGACTGTCCCCATCGCTCAAGGGCATCGTGTCCTTGAGCCTGATTGGCTCTCAGCCAGCTGTGTACGTGCCAGACTCATGTGAGTTGAGTACGGTACTTCACTAGCCCATTGCCTCTTAACTGCCCAACATCCACGTGTCCTATTTCACTTAACCATTCCTCCACACCTAACTTATTTGAGATTATCATTTCAGGCAGGTTTGCTATGTTATAAAGTTTTTTGTACTTGCTTCTAAGACTGTGATTTATCTTGCACTCCATCATTTATTTTGTAATGGTACATCTCTCTTAGCAGAGCCTTCATTGATTTTCATTATTAGGATCATTACAAAGTTTTGATTTCATTTGTAACATTTGCATCTATTTACTTGAAATTTCTTTGAGCCAGTTAAACTATAGTTTATACAACCCTGTCATACAGTGGCAGAAAACTGGAAAATAGACTCTCGCAAATACTCCAGCTCATTAGCTTTGTTAGTAAGATGTCCTGAGAAGACCAATTTTAACTTATTCCTGGAATAGGTGCCATGAAGGACTTCATTCATCTGCAGCAAGCAGGTATTGACCATTCCTATCTGTCTATAATTCATTGCCTCATTTGACCACAGAAATGGAGATGGCCATGTTTGCTGCCCATGATTTCAGCCAGAAAAGTACATGTTAAAGTGATTACCTTGGACAGTAGAGTTTTTCAGTCTTCCTCCAGTTTTATTCTGGAAGTAGGCAGTTCCTGGTACGGGATTGCCGTTTGGTAGCTATGACTTTCAAAGTGACTTTTAGTTGGATCCAGGTTCAACAACCATGAAAAATTCTAAGATTTCAGTAACAGCCACAGAAATCTAGATTTTCACTGCCTATCAAATAAATGAGAAATCGTTACTAGAAAAAAAAAAAAAAATCAATTGGAAAAATATTATCCTCGAAGAACATTCTCAGCGGAGAAGCAAAGGGTAATTTGCCTTAAACTTGGGTAAAGCCTGTGGAAGTGATGTCCTTTTAAACACCTGCACCAGCTTGGTTTGCATTTCTTTGTGTCATTATCAACACCCTGAGCCTGGGAATGAGCTGGGTACAGTAATTACAACAAAGAGAATGCCGGAATAAAAAATAATAATAAAAAAAGCTGCAATAAAATGTCCTTAATGATTGATTACAAAATATTTCAGTAACAATAACATTAATTATTTTAGGATGTGCTGGAAAATGTAGGCATTCTGCGCAGTGACTGAAGGCAGCAGTCAAATAGCACAATACCCTCAATGACAGCCATTACGTCTTCACGACTTTTAATTACTTTGCCTGCTTTCACGATGTTTGCAAGGACTTTGGCTATCCGTGAGACTGCCACCCCGAAAACAAGCCCCCTGGCAGCTGGCAGCCAGCTCCGCATGAGCCAGCTCTTCTCTGTAGGAACAGGAATTTGTCTTGAGGTGTGGAAAAGTCTTTGTTGCTGCCTGCAGACATCTCCCAAGTCAATTCACACGGCGGGCCAGGAGGAGGGAAGATACAACAAGGCAGTGTGTGCGATGCAGCAGCTCAGCCCTTTCAGCATTAAATTCTGAGACAGAGTACGGTGAGGATGGAAGTGATGGATTAAGCGAGTGTTTTTGTGTCAGAGGTATTACCAGGAATAGTTTATGTCTGCTTTGCATCGCAGTTAGTGACAGAGAGTATTAGCACAAAGGTGAGTTAAGGAGCAAGTGCCCTAAACGTGCCTGGGGGACTGCTGGAGCGATGAAAGGGGCTGAGGCAATGCCTGTGGCCATGAGGCCACGGGGGGAGCGATCGTTCATCGATGTCAGGCTCTGAAGGGCTCCCCACGATGCTGCAGGGACGGGGTTCAATGAGGTCCTGTCCCTGGCACTTGGGTTATTCACTGTCTGAATGCAGCCCAGGAACGCCAGCCAGGGGCGAGGACCACGTCCTGCCTCGCGTTAGTAGAAATAAGCTGTAAGACGAAGTGTCCCGAGATGTACCCGATATTTTTGGAGGACACTGCGGCGGAGAGCTTAAACCGTGCTTGTCAGCACACACTGTTGAGAAAGGAGCTGTCAAAAAATGGATGTCCTCGGAAACGAAGCACTGCGTGAACGTTGATCATAATGATAATTATTTTGCGGTTTGAAGAGGGACATTTTTAACATCAGAGAGCTGTGAATAATGTTCCTTTCCCTGTCAGCTATCAGCAAAGGTCTCAACGAACCCAGGGTAGCACACGTCTGCCTGACAGGCTCTCCCTGCCTGGGAAACATTTCTCAGTAGCAATGAGCAAAATGCTACAGGACATCGTAAATGAAGACAGAAAAGGAACAAAATCTCACTGAAGAGATAAATCTTCTTCACGCCGATGTCGCACAACAAGGAAGAGGCCCAATCGGTCAAAACTGTGTGGTAATTTTTGTAAGTGGGTTTCTGCATCCAGCCAAGCTTCCTCTCCTGATATTTACCTGGTGAACCACCGCTGCTCCTTGCCTCTCGAGGCCTAGCAGCGCGCCTTTTATGCTGTGCTGTACTGCTCTCCTTCCCAATGGAGAAAGGCTTTCCGAAAGCTCCCTCCTTTTGCTAGGATAACATCCAAGTCTAAAAGCACTGGAAAAGGATTGGAAACCTCTGATTCCTTTATTTTTTCATTCTCCCGCTTTCCCTCTGCAATCTGTTGCCTGCCAAATGCACCAGTACTCCAGCACGGAGTCTGTGTCCAAAATTGCGTGGCAGGACCACCAGCCTCCAGGGCTGTGACATTAAAAAACAATGCGAACAGTACCAAAACCAACATAAAAGTAGTCCGTGTATAGTAATAGCCTGGGTAAGCAAAACCAGTATGAAAAGCCTTGGCTTTCCATGGGTTAAAATCACTGCTAGTGCCAGTGTGTGCGCAACCATTCAGCTTGGTTTCCAGACAGACGCAGTTGTTCCTCACGGCCGGGTGCTGTCAGGAGCACGCTGTGGGGATGCAGCCTGAAATGTGACAATCGACCGGGGTTGTTTCGCTGCTTAAGGCAGGTGACACTGCTTGTGTAAAGGTCTGGGAGAAATTCTGCCTCTGGACCTGGCCGATCGCTGGCACTGGCAGCGGGTCTCCCGAGTGAGCCCACGTGGAGAAGATGGATGCGAGGTGCGGTGCGGGCAGAGCATGAAACGACCCCGTGGAGTGCAGGATGAAGAAAAGCAGGGCTGAAATAAAGCTGAAGGTGACTATTTGGGCAAGATAGTCACCAAAGTGAAAAGCTTCCATAACGCCTGGCTGTAGTGCACACCTGGGAACAGGACTCTAGGATATGATATCCGCGTGGTGTTGCCATTAATACCAAAGCATGCACACACAATAGCAAGGTGCAGGCACACGTATAAATATTTCTGGGGAAATATTTTCAAATTCTGCTACATAGAATGAGGGTTTGTAAACCATTAATTCAGCTAAACTGGGTGGTCTCGTAGTCAGAGCTGGACTACTATGCACATGTGATATGTAACTCATTGCTCTTCAAATCTTTCAAAATAAAAAAAATAAGTAACCTTGAAAAAAACATATATTTTTGTGTAGCTCGTAAATTTTGTTTGTTGCTTTTTTGAAACTCCTTACATCTTCCTTTAAGCATGCTCCATGTGTTCCAGGAGCAAAGATCACTGTCAGATTTGATGGTGCCCTGTAGCAGAGGGCCACAGAAAAACAAACAAACAAAAAAACAGTTTACAATTTTTGTATATAATTTAAGAGCCACTTTGAACAATCAAAATGACTTAATACTCCTAAGCAATGAAGCCATAGTGAATATATAGGTTAAAATTAAAATAGGTCTAAATTTCTGAGAAAGGATGTATCAGTGCAGACCCTGAAAAGAACAAACTGAGAAGAAAGCACAGAAAGGAACGAAAATGAAGGGGTACATCCCCTTACCTGGAATGTGAGAGTCAGAAAATGATATCAATGATGAGAAATATAATGCGATTTTTTTGTTTGTTTGTTTCCAAAAAATTAACCACACGCCACTGTCAGGTATTTTCTGCATGTAACCCAAGTACCAGGAAAGTACTGAAACGAGAGCAAGCAGAGTTGGAGCAGCTCTGCGCAGGTCTGGCTGGGACAAGGAGGAAAAGGTCTTCCTGGGACACCATCTCACCACGTCACGTCCTACCTTCCTGAGCCGGCAGAGACGTCAGATAGCATCTCAGCAGCGAGTGCCACGGGACTTTTTGTTTCCTGCAAAGCGGTGCTCCCAATCCTCAGCAAAGGCCACTTCACTCCTCATCAGCTCCGCACCCAGCAGCGGGGCTTTAGAAGAACCGCGGTCACAGCTTCATCAAAATTGAGGTGAAAGGCAGTTTGATTTTTCTGAGAGTGAGTACAGAAAGTGCTCCTGGAAGTGGAGGCACAGTTCTGGGGGGAGACACAAGTCAGAGTGATAACATCGTGCTTTAACTCAGCTGCTTACCAGGCTATTTTACTAAGCTGCTTAATACAATCAAAAAAGGTGCCACTGAAAGCACCTTTCAGCATGAAAGCTATATATATATTTAGTGCTCTGCCCCCCAGTCACTGCTTACCAAAACACTGATTTTCAGACCTTGCACGTATGACTTTAATGGAAAACCAGAGCAGCACCCATTTATTTCACTGGACCACAATGTGAGCATGTATCTGCAGTATGCCCACAACATCAGCCCAGTACTGCAACCCCTTGGTGGGAAGGGTTTTAAAGCTGCCAAAACAGGTGCCCTGCTCCGTGTCTTCCTCAAGGTGTCAAGCATAACAATCACAGCTCATTAGGCACCTGACCTGCAGTGCTCAGACCCAGCCAACCCCAAATCACCCAATTTCTTCAGTGCCTGGTGGCCTGTTCCTTCCCCATCTGACTCCTGTGCTTCTTGGCAGAAATCTTCCCTCTGTGCCTTGAGGTTGAGTGGGAAGAGGAGGGTGTGCAGCCCTCAGTATCCCCCATTCATCCCAGTATCATCCAACCTGATGCTGGGAAGACTCCTGCAGCCCCCAGACCTCGTCTGGTGCCACCAGCAACTTTTGTGCCTGCAGCCATCAATGACACCGTGGTTCAGGTATTCAGAAATGGTCCTTCCTGCCAAACTTTGTGGCAGGGTAAGGTCTGTGTTATCCAGGGTTAATTAACACTTACAGGAGTCCAGGAAGCAGTAGTGTCATCGATGAAGAATTAGTGCAGTGGTGGGGTGGAAAGATTGTTAATTTTCAAAGCATGTTTACCATCAAAATTAAAACAAACGCAATTTTACCTACTGTGCGCTTTGAGATGGATTTTTTTTTTATTTGCATCTGAAGAATTAAGAAGTGCTCTTACATGCAGCAGGGATAAAAACGCATTTAGTACAGATGCTGAAAGAAAGCATATCAGTGAACTGCACAGTGATTACGTTGTACCCTTGGGCAATAAGGCTGTCATAAAATTTCAAAACAAGATGTGAGAATCTAGGACAGTTCTGCGCTTGGGTCACAGTATTTGCTTTGCAGTCACATCCTCTATTTCCTAGTTATAAATTAAACGGCAACATTTCTAGTATCAATTCACATGCTGTCACTGGAAATATGCACAAAAGCCTGACTAGATTTGGGAAGGAGAGAGGAGGATGTAATGGCAGGTGTTAGCTACAGGTCAACAGCAGTCATTGAACAAGGGAAATGGGGAACGTGAGCTCTTATGGCTTTGGTTCGAGCCAGAGCTCTTCAACTAGTTACCTGCTAGACACTGAATCAGGATTTTTGTGCCAGGGAAGCACAGGGCTACACAGGTTTCTTTTATTAATAAAGCAATTCAAGGCATGAGAGATGCACTAGAGGGAGGTCACCAAGAAGTCAATTCTAAACATCTAAATCTGAGCCATGCCCTGGAGAAGCCCATTCGCTCCTATCCTGCTCTCCTCTATTTTTACTTTACTTTTTTTTTGAAAAAAAAAAAAAATATAAAAGAGACAAAAAACTGAAAACCAAACAAAAACACTCGCCAAGGTCTTGACCCCATTCTAATGAGGAAGAGGAAGTTTTGAAGCCACAACGAACACCTGTGCAACGAGTGATTTATCTGCACAGCACAACCCAGAGTGCCTATACCAACACATTAGCGACAGCCTTTGGTGCAGATTCAATATTTTTGTTTTTAACAGAACAAATGCGATAGCAAAACACCAAATTTACGCACTGTAATGAAACAGCAGGTTTGTCCCAAGAGCTGAACCAACGTCTTGCTGTGGCCAAGGAGGAGAAAGCTCTGGCTCCTGCGCAGTGCCAGGGGCGGGCAGCGAGGTGCTGTCCCTGGGGACCCCTCCGGGCCACCCGCTGTGCACCACGGCCCTGCAGCGTCAGCAGAAATACAGCTCGTCCTCGAGCGGCGAGGATAATTTCCAAAGGTAATTGATGTCTTTTTAGCCTGGAACTGTCAAAGTGTATTGAGAATAATAGAGCCTGGCAAGCCGAAAGTTGAAAGAGAAATTGTGAGATTGATCCACTTCGGGGTCTGAATTTTAACACTAAGTTTGCACTGCGCTTTCACCAGGATGGTATCGAGCAAATATTTCCCTTTAAATAAAGGAACAAAGGAAAAATGTGCTAATGCTTACAGCAGAGAACAAAACACTCAAAATCCGGACTTCTCCCCTTAACTTTATCGGAATGGTTGAATCCCATTTCTCTTAACAGCTACAACGCGCCTGATAAGAGCAACGTGTTGGGAAGCGGAGGTCATCTAGAATGATAAAATCAAATCCATTTAACTGAAAATGCTTTTAAATCCATCTTATGCGCATGCTACCGCATTGCCAACTTCCCTGTACTGCAGAGGCAGATGGAGAGATCTGCAGTGAGAATTTAAAGGCCGAGGTGACTGAGAGCCTTGATTCATTTCAGAAGGGACAGGGAAAGCCACGGGAAGCCACAGAAGCTGGAGACCCCATCAAGAGCACAGGGACGTCTCGTTGAAGGCTCCTGCACATCAGCTGTGCAAAGCCTCGTGCAGGTATTTACCTAGGGAAAGGACCTGGTTTTCCAGGGCTGAACATCCCCCAGCTCGGTTTTTAGGCTGCGAAATGCACAGGCTTCCCTTCCTGTAAATCTCCTCTCTTTGTGAGCTGAAGCGATTTTAAAACCTCAGAGGCATTAAAACAAACAAAAAAACCTCACAAACAGCAGCAAACACTGAGCTAAAACAAAGCAATGAAAACTCTCACCGACCTCCGTGGGGCCGGGCTATTTACATGCACATCATCCGGGCAGCCTTCTGCTGCACCCAGCTTGCTCAGCTGAGCTTTAGGACCAGATTTATGTAAGGCAGAGAATTACACGGTGTGATATGGCTTAAGTAGTCAAACGGCTTCACCACAGAACCGAAATGGCACTACTTATATACACTTACCCTTTTTTTTTTTGCAAGTAAGAGATATTCATGCCCATGCCTATGTCATTATCCGAATCTAAACACAGCGGTTTGAGCTGTTAATTTGGATGGCCTAGTTTAGGTAAAGTTAAACAAACAAGCAAAAAATAGCGTGTAATCAGAAGTAGGCAATCTTGTACGTCAATTCAACAGGAAAATCAAGTAACACTTGCCAACACCAATTTCAGATGAACCTCACAAATTAGTCCCCGTTTATCCAGGCACCTTCCAGATATGAGCCTGTTTAAGGTGTCGTAGTGTTATTACGGATGAATATGAACAAATACGGACTGCTAATTTCCATGGGCTCTTGCAGAAAAGTACCAAACATCTCTGGTACTATGTCTGCTTTTTGCCTCCCCAACAGCTGCTACCCCAACAGCATGCACAAGAGCCAAAGAACTTTGCTTGTAGAAGTAGAGGCCAGAAAATAAACTATTTTTCATCCTGAGAAAAAAAAAAAAAAAAAATATATATATATATATATATATATATATGTATATATAAATTTATTTATTTATTTATTTATTTTTCCCAAGAAACACAAATTATCTGACGGTAACCTTGAACTTCTTCACTGACTGACACACTTAAAAAAAAAAAAAAATCAGGGCATGTATTTATATTTCTAAATAAAGAAATCGGAGCCTGGAGAAGAGAAAAGAAATAAAAGCATTAGTTTTTAGGGGACTGTTATCTAGAAAATTCATGTGGCATTTTCTGTAACACAAGCAAAACCCAGACCTCATTAGTGGGATTTCCTAATGAAAATATCTGTAATCCTGGAGCTTCCCTCCCTCCCATGTAGATATAAGAGTTGATATTCAAAACACAATTATTTATGGAGGAGCTGCAAGTTCAGTATTTCTAATTGTAAATGGAAAGAAGAATGCTTTTAGCTCATTCCTACAGAAGTCCTCATTTCAAGTCCTGGCATTTAGGCATCTGCATAGGATGGAGCCCATGCAGACACCCCCGGGTCGGCACCAGGCAGCCCAGACCACCCAGTGCTCCTTCCAGCAAGCTTTCTCTCTCAATAAATTCGGGGAAAATAGCTGGACACCAATTTCTAGGGAAGAACTAAAGGCAGAGGATGCTGCCTTCTCTGACAACACACAACAGACTGGTTAGGGCTTGTTCAGCTTCTGCAGCGACGTGTTAGAGGACTGCAAGCAGCTCCCAGACAAAAATGATGCAGCAGTGAGTTACTGGCTGACACACGCTGAATGCAGCCCGAATTTGAAGAGCTCCTCAGCTAAGCAAAGGCATGGCCACTGGCCCTGATGGACAAACCACATCCTCAGTGTTAAGTTGCCACCATCGATGGATGTCCCACACCTTGGTGGCACCTTGACTGTCACCTTCACCAAGGACTTGGTGATTCAGCTACTCCCAACTCCCTCCCCATTTTCTTCTTCTTCTTTTTTTTTTTTTCTTTCCATTTTTCTTGTATGATTCATACCATTTGGTCAAGTACTGTTTTTAAGTGCTTAAAGTTGCCTCACAAATCCTACCCTACGTCACAACTTCCCTCCCTGCACCAGCAGTTGCTGAGCCCAGGGAGGGTGCTGGCGAGATGGGGCTACCCCCCAGAAGAAAAAGTGGGGAAAAAGTAAGAGAATTTGAAATATTTCATAACACATATAATCCATTGAACTGTCAAAGCTAGTCTTCATGTGAAAAAAAGCACATTTTTAGTGCCGTAGATGAGGCATTAATTATTTTACAGATAATTTCTGACCCATCATCATAACGATTGAGCCAAGTGCTTGACAGACCATGATGAGCACTGGTAATTAAACGCTTTGGATGGCGCACTCACTCCTTCTTCAGTTCATTATAAATGAGAGAAACAGCTCTCTCGCAGAAATCCTGCAAAACAAATGAAATTTTAACCTAGAGAAGTATGTCACAATTTCGACTTCCCCGTCTGAAAGTAAATGCAGTGCTTCGGAAACGTAAATCTGCAGCTTCTTTGCACTACCCTCTCGCAGTAGCCTCTCTCCCCCACCGCCCTGGCCCTTCCCTCCCCTCTCCTGCACACACACGGTGGGTGCCCGCATCCTTCCCTGGCACACAGCGGCAGCCTGTGCTCTGCTTTGATTTTCCACTAGCTCTGCTCTTGCCTGAAGGTGCCTTCCTCTGCTCCATCATTTTGTTTTAAGAGAGAAGCGAAATGTAAGCGACATTCCTTTTATAGCTCGAGTACAGGTAAATTATCTGGTAAAATAGGTAAGTGCTCGGCTTGCTTCCCTTTGATTTTTCTTGCTGTGAAAATAAAACACGAGGGGTGTGCTGATTTATCCTGATCAGCACAGTGCAATAAAAGCATCATTTGATGCCGTATGTGCCAGCAAAGAGACTTGTCTGAAAACACCCCTCATGCAAATTCAGGATACCCTAAAAATCTGCCGCCCAACTGCACCCACTTTTTGCCCAGAAATAAAAATCCTCTGGCCCCAAACCTCCAGAGGCAAAGTCCTCGTGGCCTCTGGGCCGTGCCCAGGACTGGGGATGTGATTCCCAAATCCAGCGTGGAGCGGTTCCCTTGTTAAAATGTTCCCTCGTTAAATAACAGAAACCAAGGGGGAGGGTGGAAGGAGAAAGAGGAGGAAAAAAAAAAAAAAGAACATCTTAAATGCGAACATCAGTATTTAAAAAAAAAATAGGAGGCAGACAGGCGCTCGCTCCCGCGCAGGGCTTTGCGGTCACCGGTCACTTCCAATTAGATCGCACCCGCAGCTAATGGGCGCTGGCAGCTGGGAACAAGGAGCACTGGAGGAAAACAACTTCCCCGCTGAGGATCTTTTTGCCCGGGTACTCGGATGGCCTGCAGGAGGAGGAAACCTCCCCGCTGCAGCCTAGGTGGCCTTTTGCAGCTAACCCCCAGCCTTACTGGAACAGAGACCCCATCATGGCTGAGTCCTGGCTCACCACCACTCCCAGCTGACTTCTAATTCAGTATTGTTTACACGTGCTCCTACCTTGGACTGCGGATTAATTGCACGGACGACAGTCGCTTGTATTAAATAAAATCAAAATTCAGCTCTCGCCACCCAGGGATACCAGCGGTATTTTTGCCTGAGTAGCTCTTGAAAGAATATTAATTATCGGGGCAAATTGGATGTGTTCAATGATTATTTATTTAAAAACAAAAGCAAAACAAAACAGTGAAAACCACTTTATACTACAGTCCTGGATGAAGAGACATGGGTTTTATGGCAGGACATCTCCTTAGTGCCACCAACACCCCAGAAAAGCAATCTCACCCACTTCAGCAGAAGTTATTACATCCGTACCAGGAGAAATAACGTGATACAGAAATGATGCATGTGTGTGCTACGGGCATAAACGCACTGCTAGCTTGCAGTTTCTCCACCCTGAGGATGTTTAACACAAACCTCGGGCCAGCTTTCAGAGGTGCTTCACCCCTCTCCGTGCTTTATCGTGCTTTTCGGTTTCCTAATGGTCTTGGCTGCCCGTGTCAGATATTGCACTTGACAGGGAAGGTCTGGCACAAAACCCCTGTACAACCTGTCACAGCTTGGGCTCACCTCTGTATGGACCATCAGGTCGGTAATTAATGACAAAAACTGACCTTTTTTTAAAAAAAAATCTATTTCTAGTTTTCCCTAGTATATTTATTTTTTTTTTCTCTGAGCAATGAGTTAAAAATAATGTGCTGCAGCGAACAACACCAGCAAATATATCTGCCAACTGCACACAGTCATAAATACATGGGAAGAAGTTTATAGCCAGGACACTAAGGCACTACTGACAGCCAGATCTCAACATGAGTGTAAAAATAAATCAGAGCAGGCCTCCCTGCAATGACAGTGAGTAGAAGAAAACTATCTTACCTTTTGAGAGACTTTGATTTTTTTTTAATTTATGGTTGTGGATTTTTTTTTTTCTCTGAGATTTTGAGCACATGATCAAAATTCAGGAAAACACATATAATTTTGTGAGAAACAATAATTACAGATCAAGTGAGCTCTCTATTCGGCAATGACTTCTCTCCCTACAAGCACGCACTTCCCAAACCAACGTTCATAATGTTAAATTAAATGTTAATAAGCATTTTAAATTGCATAATTTATGCTAATCTAAAAAATATTTTGCCTAGACCGAAGCTGGTGGGGTTTCTTTACCTTGCAAATTGTTACACTTCTACATTAGTCATTTTTGATTCAACACAGCATGCGTGTCAAACTGTTTTAAAATGGTGTCTGGATACCTATTAATTTCCATAGGCTGTTTAATATTATTCTGCTATTTCCTTTTCTTTTTTTTTAGTTGAGACATTTTTTGTAGTTGCTCTTCCTCGGCTCTGTGCTGTCGCTGCAGCGATCCGTCATCACTTGTGGGAATGATGGAGAAAGAAATCTCTTTTTGAATTGGGATTACGGTGCTGAGGAAACATAAGCACAGCCATAAGAAAATCAACCCAGAGCATAGACATAAAACTTGGAAGAGCAGCGAACAGCAGGAACACACACAAAAAATGCCTTATCTATAGGAAAACAATGTCACATTTGATTTTGTCTATGCTCTCCCTCTGTGAAGGACTCCCTCCAATGCTGATGACACCCTCTATTCCCCTCTGATGGAAACTGGCAGAAGGCCACAGCTTTCAATAACAGCAAAACAAGCATCTTTTCAAGCATCTTTTCAAGCATCTGTTAAGCAGCCAGACCTCCTGGTCTGGAAATGCGTACAAGATTGATGATGCTTATTCTTGGTGATATAATTAATTAGGAGTACAGTTAGAAGCCCTGAGCTTTTTTTATATGACATGATGTGAGTAACTGGGCATTGCTCGCAGCGCAGACACCTCACAGGTGATAGGTGAGGCTCGGGGCAGCACTCACAAACTTTTGGGACCGAGCAGATGTTGTCCCAAAAGCTCTTGCAGAGGTGTTTGTCAGGAATCATTTGACAAAGAAAAAAAAAATCAAACATAATTTGGGTTTCTGGCACCTTCAGAAGAAAAAACGTATGAAAAACCTCATGGAAATAGGGTCTGTCAGGGAAGCTAAAGACCTGGAGAAGGCGCTGATATGGGCAGCTTATTAAAGCTGCCCTGAGCTCCAACTCAGAGGAGGCTTCGTAATAGTAATTAGCAAATAACACAAATTAAAAATAAGCTGTCTGTATAGAAAGTGAGGCTTTACCACTGAATCAGTAGCACTAATACACTATGCTCAATGTTCCTCCATTTAAGTTCCCCGGCCCCGTGACAGATTTTGGGCTGCAAATATTGAAGTTGAACAGCATAAAAGCCAAACTTTGCAATGAAAAGCTGAGTGAATGGCCAAAACAATGTGAATTCAACCCAAAACAGCAACATCTCACCACCTATAAGATCTCTACAAGCTTGGGATGGCAGACAGAGTTTGGGGAGCAATGAAACTCGGATGGTCAGCCTGGGTTTGGAAAACCATCCACTGTCAGGTTGCTCCACCAGGACGGCGTGAAGGCAAAATGCAAAACAGAACCATGTGGGGTTGCGTGGGCAGCAAACCTGAGCCTCACAAGGGGTCAGTGCATGTCCTCACAACACTTTGGTTTGGAACCAGCTCATTCAGATGTGGGATGAGTTATTTAATTCAGCAACTTTGCATTAAATTGCTAGAATACAATACCGCACACGCTGGAAATTAAAAAAAAAAAGTCTGTCGTTTGATAGAGAAACCTAATTTACAGTAATTATTCATGTCTACAGAACACATATGACAAAACTGAGGGAAATTAAAGATCCTATAAATAGGCTCCCCGTAGAACAGCTGGTTAGTGCCCAAGAACCACGTATTTATACTGATCCACGCATTTCTGCATCACCAAGATGGCAATTGCAAGCTTGAAATTCAGTTTAGATCCATGAAAAGTACAAACGTAGAAAAAGGAAATTGAAATGTCGAGCAGCTGGACCTCGCAGGTCCCATGACCACATTAATGCTGAAAGCCGGTGATCCAGGAAAACCCTGAGCATTTTGCTGTTCAAACTCACACGTGTGCTGAGTCTTTTTTGCATGGCATATTCTGAACGTGCCACAATCTGTTGCTTCATCACAAGGTACGGTGTAGATGCGTACTGAAAAATGCCTTACTGAGTGTGTGTGGAGTCAAGTGCCTATACAAGGAATGTGTAGGAACCTTACTAAAAAGAGGTGATTGTGAACAACCAGCATGGGACAGCTGGCACCAACCTTGCACGGAGCTCCTTGCCTGGAAGGGTCCCCAGAAAGGGGACCAGTTACAGGAGAGATGCTTAGTGAGAGGCAAAAAGGTGCAAACCTCCACTAGTCAATGAAGGAAGACGTTTTACGTTAAAACAAAACAAAACAAAAAACAAACAAACAAAAAAGTGTGCTCGGATATATGCATACGTATGCATACATGCACATGTATATTCTCAGATAAATGTGTAATTTAGAAACAATACTTGCTCCTTCTCATGTTTGCAGCCAATCCCACTCCCCCCCAAACATGAGATACTTGTTACCTTCAGGAGGTAAGTCTTTAGTCTTATTCATCCACCACAGACACATCTATATCCTCTTTCCACCACTTTTCTGTGCAAACAAAGACAGAGACCACAGGCGTCCATGGTAAAGAATAATACATGCATTAAGGCAAAACTGGATTTAAGAACATTTTACTGTCAGAATTTGTGGTATCACCAGAGACATCTGCAGTAATCATAAATGTCAATTACAGAAAGTGGCTTAAGAACTGACCTTTGCATTGAGCTTCCCGCTGCAAATAAATTTGATTAAAAAACAAGGAAGTGCTGCACACCAAAGCTTTTGTGGTATCGCATGGGACTGATGAGAATTGACATGTACACCTCTGGAAATTACCCTCTCGGTCCCAAGCTAAGTCTTAGAGAATTAGTATTAAGGGCTTCTCAATTTTATTAAGGGACTGCAAGTTAACTTCCAGTAAGTAAATACACGCCAACTTTCAAGAAGTAAAAATTGCCAGCCATTACAATGGCCAGTTCTCTCATACTATTTCCTTATGTTTTCCCACAGTTGGTTTTCTCATGCTATTTTCCCAAGTTTTCTCATACTGTTTAGAAACTTGACATCTCTAAATATTTATTATTATTTTTTCCAGGGCAATTTCTGTTGCCAAGTTGTGTATTGCTCCCAGAGGAGCGTGGTGTGGCAGCAGGATGACCCTGCAGCCGCTAAGCACAGGGCACTGCCCTGCTTCAACCTGCAGGCAGCTCTGCTCACTGCCCACACTGGGATGAGGAGAGAATCGGGAAGATAGCAGTGTGACCACACGTGGGTTGGGATAAGGATGTTTTACATCCCTTTGGGCAGCCTGGGCCCCTTGTCCTGGCTGTGTCCCCTCACCCCAACCCCTTGCAGGCAGGGCCGCACGAGGAGCTGGAAAGGCCTCGGCTCTGTGTGAATACCACTCTGCAACAACTGAACTGCAGTATGTCATCACCCCTATTTTCATCAAAAATACAAAAAAGAGTGCCATGTGATCTTCTACAAAGATTGTTAACTCCATCCCAGCCCAAACCAGAGCAATATTCATGCTGATTTTCCTGGTTTCTGTTGACTGGGCCATGGGAGCACTAGCACAGCTGACTCTGGATGTGGCTGTGCTTCACTTCACAAATTCTGTCAGAGATGTAAATCTGGCACCCAGAAATAAAGGCAGACACTACTTAGGAGTAACTGTACTGACCCAGAAAAGTCCGAGTGGAGGGACAAGAGTGAGGCTGATCCCTGCCCAGTGGCACTTTTCTCAAACGAAGACATGGTCTGTGGAAGACACAGAGGGATCACCTTTCCTGACAGCTCTCTTTTGGCATGCCTCAGCCCTCGTGAGTACGTGGGCATGACTAAGTGGGAATGATGTCACTTTGGGTAAAATTAAATAATCTTTTCCTGTATTTTCTCCTATTGAGCTCTTCTGCATCAGCTGAGCTGTGCTGCAAACAATGGCACAAGAAATGCATACTGCATTTGGATGGTCTGCTGTAATGCTGCTGGAGTATAAAGGAAGAAAATATATTGTAGGAAAAATAACAGCTTTCGCAGGATTGTTCATTGCTTAGAGACTGTAACTGAATTAGTTTCTGAATTTGCTGAAGTGTGTTTTTACAACACTTTGAGGAGGGTAATGATTCGTTCTGGCTGGGTTTTATACGAGTTAGCAGCCTAGAAGCTGTTAGATTGTAAAAATGGTGACAATTTGGGTCTGAAAGTGAATCTAAGAGTCTGATTTTCAATTTCCAGTCTCAGTTTGTATATTTGTAAAACACATACATGTACAAGATTTAAAGTCTGTAGTGCAAGACCAATTTGAAACTGCGTCTCTTACTTGAGGAGTCTTGCAGGGCCAAATTATAACACTTGCATGAGCACAGGATTTTGTTAAGGATGTGTGAAAACAAACACATTATCAAAAATACAATTTATAAGCATCCAGTTAAAGGTACACGTGAAAATCTCTTGCTACCCTTCAGAAAGTAAATTGAACAGAAAAGAGGAAAACTCAGCAGCATCCCAACACAATATTCAGCACAGTAACAAGATCAGCATCTAAAGAAATTTTCAATTAAATTAATGACTTATGGAATTAACGTTGTAATATGTTGTTGATCGTCTGCAGAAGGAATATCTGATCAACTGTAGCCAGGAATCCTTCTCAGCTTGTTTCTCTTGAATGGAGATTATACTAATACCAAAACAAATAGGGAGGTGTAGGACAATATATAACAGCAAATTCTGAGATATTCTGATAGCTGATGTTATCTCTTAATGCAAGGAAAAGTGCTTGTTTGACCCAAAGCTCCGTGATGTTTACAAGCAAAATTAACAGAATACATAATTGACTATTTGAGACACGTTTTATTAAAGGGAAACCTCTCTGACTTTGCAACATTATTGTTTTACTGCTGAGTAAATCATGCTTCTGCCTGCTACTTGCATCATGTAGCAACTACTTGATTCAGAAAACATTACCTAAAGCTCACCTGTTTTCTGAAGTGTTCAGCAACTAAAAAATATGTAAGCCATCATTGTGAATTCTGCCAGCATACAAAGATACACGTTTCTAGTGCTGCAATAACTGTGTTTTGTCTCAGTTTTGTACTACATACAAGAAGGAACAAGCATATCAATACTATGAAAGACTGCAGTTAGATCACAAACTCTCTCAAAACAGTTCAGAAAAAACAAAAACAAAACCAACAAAAAAACAGAAGTATGTAAGCAGCCCTACATTGAGTATAATAGTGAAATTCTGTGAGAATGAAAAGCATTAAGCAAATATATTTGTTTTCTTAGACAAGTTTTTAAAATAATATTTTATTTTATTTTTTTTTGAGTCAGTGGTATATTTAAAAACAATCTACTGTAAGAGTATAAAGATTGTAGATAGTAAAAAACAAAAGTGTGATGACAATAAAAAAATGCTAGAGTATAAAGTTAGTTTCCTTCCTCCCTCCCAGTACCCCTCCCCATCATTGTCCAATATATTTCAGAGGCTAATAACTGGATTTTTTTTTACACTTTAAGCAATTAAGAAATTAAAAATATGTAAGGCATTATTTGCAAGTACATTAATTCATTATTACATGACAAGCAGGCACCATAAAAATTAAAACATTCTAAAAACCATCATATATACAAACTCTGTACAGAATGATGGCACAAGGACAAAGTGATTTCATTCAGTTCATCCTAATCCACATGAAATATTACACATTAAAACAAAAAGAAAAAGCTCTTCCCATTCTTGTTCTCAGGTTTGGACTGACCACAAACCTTCTATCTGCGTACGCTCTTTCTTTTCCTATACACTCATGCCTGTCTGTGGCTAAGAGGCTCTCTTGGCTTTCCAATTGATCAATACACAGAAGAAGAGCCAATTGAATCAAAGTGTAAATGACTGATCACCAACGACTAATTGTAAAAGGGCCATCAGCTATCAGCTTATTCATAACACAGAAGAAATAAAGAGAAGACACATTACACAAGTAAGCTGTATCTGACTTCAAGCCCTGGGCATAACCATTATTTGGGAAAATCCTACTGTAGCTTCTCATTATCACGAAGCCTAATCCAACGTGCATTGAATTCAATGTGAATATCGTCATTGATTCCTATATACACTGAGATTAGGTATAAAATACTCAGCTCAATTAGCACTCCACAGCTACCTAAATGCCTTAGGTACAAAACATTCAACTCATTTTAATCTCCACAGCTATCTATATGCCTGAAATTATTCAGAGTAAGAAAAAGAGAGGTTTAGGAAGAGGGTGCTGTCAGTTGACGAATGCCTCCCAGTCTCAAGTAGTAGAAATGCAGATTCCTTTCAAGTTTTGGGAGGGAATATCCCCAGAAATGGGGTTAATGTAGTGGTGCTTCCGAAACACTGCTAGAAATTAATCGGAGTTAGAGTCATTGCACTAAGTGTTAGCTACTGCACACCTGAACGACGTAAACATTATATACCTTACAATACTTAGGGAAATGAATTGTTACAGCTTTATCTTTGGAAAAAGGCTTCCTTCTTCACTGGACAATCCCAGAGTCAACAGATGTTTGCTTCCGAGTTGTCTTTGGAGGTGGAGGCGGGGGAGTCTTGCTGGGCAGTGGAGGCGGCAGGTGCTAGAAAAAAGCAATTTTGAACAGGCAGTGTTATCAACGAGCGGATTTGGGAGACATTTGCTGGTTCATATATAACCAAGCGAGGCAGTAGGTAAGTCTGTAACCATCTGAATTGTGAAAACTTCTCACAATCTGCTGCTATGAATACTGAATGTATTTGGCTATTAGATTAAAATGTAACTTTTACTTTTGACAATGAAAAATCTCTCAAGGGCTCATGATTAATTAGCTCAGTATTTCAGGAAAAATCTCTTGAAAGCACTGGAGAACTTTATAATTCTCTACTTTATATCATGATAGAATATTGATTTCTTGGTCTGTATTGATTGCCTTCAGCTCCTATGCACTACAGAGCTGAAAAGTTATGGTGAAGCAACAGCTTCATTGCTTTTCCATTGTTTTTGCATTTCACACATTTAGAACAAAAATCATTCAAAACACCATCTTATTTAAACAGATAAGTAACTTGCAGCTATTACACAGTTATATTTAAAATGTTCAAAATAGAAATCCATACTGCTCAAACATACATATTTAAAATCACTTTGTATGTTATACAACAGGACAAAAGCACCCTCTGTAAGATTCACTGGATGATCAAACAAACAAAAAAAATTGTTATGTAAATTAAGACTATTTCCACAAAGTTTGTTTATATCTATGGAAAAAAACAATCTATTTCAGAAAAAGCTTCAGAACATCGCGGTTTGCTCACCAACTTTGCACTCTGGTTTTCTGCAGCCATTAGTTTCCCCACCACCACGCTGAGGCTGTGCTGCAGCGTCACACCTCATAAATGCTGCTCTGATATTGTTTTTTTCCTAAGGTTCTTCCCCCACTTAACCAGCTATTATTGCCTCTTGTTTTCCTCCGAGCACAATGACTCTTCTTCACTTACACTTGTTTGTGTCTGGCCGAAATCTCTCTGCCTTGGAATATTCATGCTCGTATTTCAACTTTTTTAACGTCTTGGACAACATAATTGGTGATTTCTGAATCACAGTAAGAAACCGGTATACAAGCAACTGACAAACCATTCCCTTAAAAGATACCCAAAGTTGCTATCCAAAAAGCAGAGCGGTTCTGGGTGATGCCAGGACATTTCTCCTTTCTCTGCCTCACAACAAATGCAAGAGAAGAAGCAAAAATGACTCTTTAAGGTAACTGAATGTGCTCTTCAAAGTCATCTTTTAAGACAGCATGAAGTTATAAATCTGGAGCTATTGTGAGATCGGCTGGGTTTCTTAGTCATAGGCTAAACAGAAAGAGAAGACTGCATACTGACAGTCAGGAACCTGGGAATATTTGTCCTGTAGCCTTAATGGAAATAAGTATTTTCCAATCTATTTCTGCAACCTTCCTAATTTCTCCAGGCTTTCCCCCTTGGTAAACAAACAGGGATCACAAACTTCCATTGGTCAACCTTGCCCAAACTTTTTCTCTCCATATTGCCACTGTCCAAAAGAGCAGGGTGCAGACCGTCCTCTCTCCATTTCTGGAGCCTCTACAGCTCTCACCTTCCTCCTCGAGTACAAAACATTTGACTGCCAGCACGGAAATCCATCAATTTCCATCTGCTGCTGGACAAGGAACTCATGACCAAGAGCAAGGAGCTCTCCACACAACACCTCGGGAGATATCCTGCCTGGCATCTTACATTTGCTGTCCCAAAGGAAAACAAAGTCAGAAGATGTCACGTGGAGACTCCGTGATGGCCAGGGAAAGCTTCCTGCCCACTGATGAAGACAGGAATTAACATGTTTTGCGATGAAGACTTTCATATCTACAGTCCAGTTAAAGTTTACACTCTCTCTTTGAAGATGTAACCGTTATTTAAAGAAGGTTTATGGCTCAATAGGGCGCTGTATGCTAAAGGAAAGCCCTGCCAAGTAAGGGTTTTGAAGAGCAGACTCAAAGACTATACACAATTTACTTCTGGCTTGCAGTGGAGCACAGGGCATAGTGCTCTCTGAGATAGCAAAGCACGTCCAAAGACTAACTGAAAACCAGACAAAATACGAATTTTATTTCAATAAGTGAAATTCAGAAGGTTTACATATATATATATAAAACAAAGTGTTGCTGCTGGTCTGTCTCTAAATATTGTAGTCACACTGTGAAATATTTGCTCTACCTGTCCAAACACTTTTCTTAACCTGGTATGATAAGTCAGTTCCCGAATCCCTACCTAGACATCTGTATAAGAGTTGGAATATTAATGTTATGTAGCCTCACAGATTTCATTGTGATTTCTAGGTTTCAAAATCTCTGAGGAAGTGCTTTGTTAAAATCATGGAACCAGGCATGGGCTTCTGGTAAGATGTCTGCACATACTGACGGGTCACAGAACATCAGCATGCAACATGTAACTCCGCACAGAGGAGGCAGTTATTTCACAACAAAGACACACTGGTTCTTCTCTAAAATATATTACAAAGCATAAAAATTTCCTCAGTCCTGTTCTCTCAGATGGTATCTTTAACTTTGCATTTATCACTAGAATGAACTTTGTCGATAGCATCATTTGTAAAAATCCATTTCGAATTTAACTAAGAGTATATTGGCAATAATTCTCAATTCAATTAGATCAAAGGCATTTCTCAAAGAAACGAGTCCTTCATATTGATCACAGAACAATCAAATTATCCCTGAAAACCTGCTTCTGAAGAACATATACAAAGCAAATACAATGAGAATAAGCTAAATACATATGCTATAAATAACAAGCACAAAACCTACAAGAGCTTAGATTCTGCAAGCAAATTAGGCAGAAAGAAATAACAGAGATAGGTAGATAATTATTATAATTGAATTTACAATTTCCATTAGAAATTAAGATAAACTTTGTACATGCTCATGTATGTTATAAGCTACCAAGGAATATATTAAGTAGGACATGCAGTGCTCATCAGGGCACTGTTTTGAGAAATTAGCACGCCAAACTTGCCAATATGGACGTGGTGCAAATGCAGACCTAGTCATCGCTCCAAGTGCCGATACACGCTCCCTTTATGCTTTATTTAAGCATAGCGATAAATTCGAGCACACTTGCTCTCTACCGTTAATATCAAACTCAGAAAATCATTATTTGCCTCATGAAGTTCATTTTACTACATTTCCACTTGGAAACTTTGAAATAAAAACTGAAGTTTCCCTTGATTTCACATGTAATGAAGAACTTCTTTGAAGCGCTCATATTTATACTTAAATTGTGAACTTAAATTGTTAACTGTGAGCCCTCTGAACCTGAAACCATGCTCTTACTTTCTGATGATGATAGAGACTGCTAGCTCACATTCAAACCTATTTTGGGCAGACTCCTTGACTCACGTGTACCTCAGGGGAAGCAGATACCTTATGTAAAAGGCACATCTGCAACACAGAAGCAATCTGTTCCTTCCATTTCAAACAGTAAATTGCTCCCATTTGTTTGTTTTTCCCTGCTACTGAGAAGAATCAGGTTTAAAAACATTTGCTTCCATTCTCTTACAGAAACAGACTACATTACAGTGTACATGTCCTGGCTGCAGTAAAAATCAATTAAAGGAGGTGATTTTTTTTTTTTCTGTGAGGAAGCAAAATAAGATACAAGATTTTTTTTTTTTTTCTGATCAGAAAATGCTATTAAAAAAAGAACAACAAACTAGATTGGAGTTGTACAGACAGTCCTTGTGACACTGTAAAAGAGGTATCTTCCTGCATAACTCTTTTTCTTTGAAATTAAATGGTCATCAATATCACAATCTATGAAGATCCAATGAAAGAAACTTTACTTTGAAAGGTTAAAAGATCTAATCAGGTCATAAGCTGTACAGATAAGATGTAAATGGGCTGTCAAGAACACGAGGCTGTGCAAACACCTTCAAATACTGAGTTCCACCCTGTTCCTTCCTGCTTCCTCCGTTGTTTCTAGCACGGAGCTGAGCCACCTGACATCGGTGGCTTGCTTATTTAACATCAGCAATGAAAAATAACACATAATGGAAGCTCTTGGAGGAATAGCGCTCCCCTTCCAAAAGAGTAATGATGTGCCAGCTGAGGGAGAATCAACGTTAACTCCACTAATTTAAACTGAATTATGGACAGTTTAAGCTAATTGACCATTTGACTCTGGGAGTAAAGTTCTGTAGGAAATACCACAGGTAACCCGTGTGAAACGAGTGTTTAAGCTCTGCTGTCATACTTCATCTATTACAGCTCCAGGTGACTTTGTATCGCTGCCATTCCCTGCCCTTGCTTGCAGTGAGTGGACTTTGATAGGAGAAAGCAATTTCAGGAGTCCCTCTGCAAAGGCACACCTTGCTTCCTCACCCCTGCCACGAGCTAAGCATCCCCTCCTCGGGACACATCAAAAATCACTCACTACGGGCAACATGAAATCGCCCAAATGAGGGATTTGGATTTCTCCTGCTGGGTTGTTCGGCAGGGCCCTGACAGGGACCGGCTCTGTTGGGGACAGAGGCAGGTCGGGGACAGCCGGGCCTGGCAGAGGCCTGTGCTCATCGCACAAAGGATCTGCTCCTGCCACACGTCAGCTGGGTTAACACATGGCGAGTGCAATTCCTCCTCTGTTAAACCACGTCTCTGCGTGCAGAGTCCATTAGTATGGCACACCACGCCATCTAACTTCATTTTCGAAAGCAGTGTTTTTCTGGTCTACTCCTTACACAAACAGACCTCAAGAGTTATGAGCAATACCCTCAGAATTAGGTTTAGACTCCAGACCGAAACTGTATTTCTTACTGAAGGCCCGGGCCCTGCGAGAGCTATAAACCAACGCGCTGCCGATCGGGCAGAGCTAAACCGCAGCTTGATCCCCGGTAACGCGGGCGGCGGGGACGTGGCCGCTGCCGAAACAAAATCAAGGGTGCTGCTTAGGGACACATCACGGGCTCAGTGCCTCGAGGCAGACAGCAGAACAACACATTTTTCACTCAAAATCCTGTAACGAGCCGTTGCAGGCCATTGATTTTGAGACTTATTAAAAAGTGACTCCTTCCTAGGTGAGAGCTTAACCCACCAAACCCCAGCCCATCCCGGGCTGAACTTCAACACTGGGAGCAGAGCTTGAAACGCTTCCCGTCTCCAGCAGCCAGCAATAATGATCAGGTGGCAAGTAAAGAACAGACTTTTGGCTTCTTCTGTGAGCACACGGGATTATCTTGTGGGAAAATACCTTCTGGGTACCTGATATAGCTATGTGCATCATAGAAAGATGGAATTAATCAGAGGTGCAGGACCCCTGCACCCAGCCCAGGCTGCCCAAAGCCCCCCAGCCTGGCCTTGGGCACTGGCAGGGATGGGGCACCCACAACCCAAAGCTCCGCATTTCTTCCAAATATCTAATCTACACCTAAATCACAGAAAGGCTTTGGTCGGAGTGCCTGCTTTATAAAAGAGGATACGTTCACTTCCACTTGCGATCAAATGCGGTTCACAAAGTCAAGTTTCTAACTGAATAGTACTGATTAATAATGCAGTTTTTCCAATTTCACTCTCTCCAGCTTCTCCACAGAAGAATGCTACCAGCTGCCCTCCTGCTGCCCAGGGTGCGTGAGCCCGCAGCAAGCCCAGGCCCACCTCTGAGCAGCGCTGGGAGTCCCAGGCAGGCGGCACCTTTCGACCTGGGGGTTTCCTCTGCAGACTCCACCAGCCCGGGGGATCCAAGCAATACAACCTTTGTGAGGCATTTAGGGAGGAAAGGGAACCTTTGAGGCAGCTGATGGCAACCTCCCAAGAATTCATGTCAGCAACTGCAAACAACAAAGCAACTGCTCCCTAACTACCTGCTACCGTCATGGTTTCGGCTGGTTTTCCAGCATCAACTCTTTTCCTTTGTCCACATGAGGACAGTACTCTTGCCAAAGCCTCTTGTTTTTGTTTTTGTTTTTTTTTTTCCTCACTGCAGCTAACCTAGCAGAGAAGATCAGCACTGCAGTATATGCATTGCAACACATCAAAAATCCCCTGGATTTATACTTCTGTGTAAACATTTCCATTATATCCAGTTAAGTAGTAAAACAATCCCCAATACGAATGTTACTTAGGCACTGGGATCCCAATAAGCAAAAATCAGTGTTGTTGCCATCAGCCACATGAGCCTGCTTGGGTTCTCACTTTAGGCACTGCTTCAGCCCTTGCTGTCCCCTCTCGCAAAGTCCTCTGTCTGCTGCCAGATTGATTGAGGTCATCTCACCCAAACCATTAGCTGATCTCAGTAAGTGTTACAGCCAGCATTATAAATGTAAGTGCTCCTTTGTCTATTTTCTTTGAGTTTCCCTTTTTGCTGTGAATACAAAGTAGGCAGTTGATTTGTATGCAAGGGTATGGATGAACCCATAAAGAATGAGAAGTGCCTAAAGGAATCCCTTGATGTAATAATAATCCTTGCAGGAGTCGTAGACTTCTTTTTTATGTTCTTATATATTACTAAGAACATTTTTAGCAGAACAAATCATACAGTACAAGAAAATATATATAAGGGTATCATAGTTATCAATGAATAAGAGGACAATCAGATAATTATAATTAGATGATTACTGGGATAAGAGACTTAAGTAGATGAAGCTAACAGTAGACTTCAAATAATCTAAGATTACAATCTCAGGCACTAAATGACACTATTCCCTGCGGTTTCAAGGTTTTCTTGGTGTATTTATTAATGTACTCTTTTCAGTTCACTAAAGTGCTTTTTCTGTTGTTGTTTTTCCTAACTGACTGCAAAGCAACCCCAGCAAGCCATGTAATAATTTCTTATGGAAGGGAATACCTCCAATTCTAAAGCTAGTGATACAATCTTATCTATCACATTTTTTACTGTTTTTTCTTCACTGATACAAAACGTGTGTAATTTAAAAGATCATTAGTTTACTGGGCAGAGAATCATAAAGTTATGAAGTATGTAGTTATCTGACCCCTGAAACACAAGGCATTAAAAACTGCCCAGCGGGATTTAATCAGAGCAGTAATAAGAATTTACCCATCTGATCTTTCATATCCAGCTCTACTCATTTTATGTTCTTTACAGCTATAAGCTTGATTTAATAAATTTGTAGAGTAATTGTAATAAGACTAGAAACCTTTCCTAAAATTAATTCTAGGACTAGTACCTGTGGCTTTGTGACAAATCTGCTTTAGATCTATTTTCCAGACTTTGAAACTATATTACCTCATCTTGGAAAGCTTATAAAAACAGATGCTGAGGAAAATTGTGGACACCTGACTAAGGAGATACCACTTTTATTTGATCAGATTTCTACAGGATGCTCAAATCCTGAGCTCCTTCAACACTGGATGTTAAACAATGGGGCCTATTTCTACAATAACAAAAAATATTAAGAAAAAAGTATGAAAGGAGGCTGAGCAGTGAAGACGGTAAAGAAAAAAAAAAAGATTTAAGACCTTAATAGAACTTTGGAAAAAAAAAAAACAAGAGAGCACATTAAGGCTATTTTTATGATGCTCCATTTAGTGATGTGGAAACCCTGCTCATGACAGGTACAGGAGCTGTGCAAGGTCACATTTCCAACAGCAAGGAGACCAAGGCTAGTACTGGGGTCTTCCTCAGGTCTGGGCTCCAACCAGCACAGCACGAAGGCATTTGCAAATAGTACAGTAAATATCTAGCATTTGTCCATTTCACGGAAACCCCTTCAAATAGCCTTGAAAGGAAGGAATAAAGAACCCAGGCACGGGGATTTTATCCCTCACTGCATATTTTATCATCTCATTTTATCATCTTTTCAGCTGAGAACTGAACTCATGTTTACAGTCCTGAGCTACTACCATGACCTAAAACTTACAACTTACAGTATAGCATATAAAATGAATTTACTATCTTGGAGCTCATACAGGAAGTTTAACAAATTTGAAACTTAATTTGAATTTCTCAAGCTTCTTCATGAGGCTTGATTCTTTAGATCAAAATCCTGGTAATTCTGAAAGTTTCCATTTAGAGGTCTGTATCCAGGTTAAGCACAGCTGACCCCCGAGAGAGAAGACAGTGGAATGGGTAAGAGTGAAAGTTTGGAACATTTTGTCAGAAAATAGAGGAAAAGGGTTCGTAAAAAAATCAGTTAAAATGTTCACAAAACAATCCAGACACAGGGAAGAATGGTAGAATAAAAGATAAGAATAGAGAGTTTTTCAATTTACGACTGTGAATAAAACATGGTGTTTCGAACAACACTGCTCACGTTTCAGAAGTTACTTCTGTACTTATTTTTCCCTATGTAGCCTGAAAACTAAATTACTGCAACTACAGAGGTAGAATTTCATACATGGCAAAAGTCAGACTTGTGTACTGTTACGCATTGCGATAGCCTCTTACACAATACAACTTTTCACACACACAAAACTGAATTCCTGCCTGACTTTATTCTCTGCTGAGATAAAAAATGTTTTCTCTAACCATGAAATTTACTGAAAAGCAAATTATTTAAAGAATTTAATTTGAATGGTGAACTTCAGAGAAATATTGGAAGATACCTCTGCAAACAAAACAGAACTATTACCAGTGAGAATTTTTCCACAAAATAACAGCTTGGCCAAAGTTATAAATTTCAAAGTCAAAGAAGAGAACGCCTCTCTAAACATGTTTTTTTTTTTTTTTGTTTGTTTGTTTGTTCTGTTTTGTTTTGTTTTTTCTTCAGAAAGAAAACAAATGGTCCTTCTCAAAAGTACTGCTTAAAAGAAAAATACTAAATTATTTTTAAAGGCTTCCAGGATGCAGGAAAACTAAGCTGAAAAAGTGTATTTTCTTCAGAAAGCTGAAAACCACGTTCATGATGAAGAATGTTTCTAAGCTCTTTCCTCAAAGGGAGCATGCGTGTTTGCCTCTAGGAAACAAGTGGCAATTGAATGCTGACAACACAGAGCTCCAGAAGGAAAATATGTCAGGTACATATTTTATTTCCTTTCCTGAGATAGGATTGAAAGGCTATAAAAACTAATTTGCTGCTGAGACTCCATCCTGTCAGTTTAAGCTTCCTTACCAACATGTCTAACAACATTTTGCTGAATCTTCTCCACTAGAATGAATCCAAGCTCACTTCAAGTCGATCCCAATGAGCGATGCTGTTCCTTCCTACTTCAGACATTTGTTTGCAGCTGCAGAAATCTATGGATCTGCTGACGTCCGCCAGCAGGGTTACATCTCGCTGGGGGTGGTTAAAAATGAAAAAGCAAAGCAAACTGCAGGAAATGATCATCGTCAGTAGGACTCACCCTTTGATGGGCAGGAGGGGACGTTGTTGGACTGATCAAGTCTTGGCTTTCCATGAGATTCCCGTAATCGGCCATGCTTCCTTTGAGAGGCAGCGGAGGAGGGATGTCTGTGAGGTCAGCACTAGACATGCCGTTCAGTTCCAGATCTGTGAAAACCAGCATTTAGTTAACTCTTCAATAACTGAGTGGAATCCAAAGATTCAGACTCCATCTATTCTTATGGCATTGATAATATGACAATGCTGCACATGCAACATCTTTGTCTGCTCTTCGTTGCCTCTATAATTATCTGCAGTTCATGTAATGAGGGATTTTAAAGGAAAAAAGAACAAGTGAACCAACCTCCCCATCAACGGGAAGCATGCACTGTTGGAGTTGCATCGGACTAATTTTTAGGATACACTCAAAAGACTTGAACAATACTCTCTTTTTAACAGAAAATGAAAATACTCTTCCCTTCAGATTTCACTCCAAAATATTCATAGCTTGGCAAATACAATTTTCTCAGCAGTAAGCTCTGCATTTACACCTTGTATAGTAACAAACAATACAAGTTTTGCTAAGTGTGTTTGCTAAGTTTTGCTAAGAATATAATCAAGCTAAGATTTATTTACTTTCCTACAGTAAAATACAAGCTTCTTGTTAATAAAATGCACAGATGAAAGCCTATAATCAACTACATCTCAAAAAAAAATCAAACTCCAGGTAACTATAATAAATGAGTAGTCATTAGTTGTTGAGTAAATAAACTCATGCAAGAAAAACTACAAAACATTTATTATTACTGGTTGCTGGGTAGAAAATTCCCTTTTCTTAGCAGATAAATCCTAGCAGGTACGTGCTGCAAAGGGGAATAGCCTGAGGGATGATAAAGTTTATTGAGGTCTGAGGCATACATGGGTTTTTGTGTAGAAATCCACCCACGGTGTATTTCAGGGTAATTCAGTCATCTGAACACAGGCAAAACCCACTGTGAGCTTTACGAGATAAGAAACTTAATTTATTTTTGATAAATTAGGGCAAGTGTTTTCATTTAGGGAATGAAAAACTAATATTTTTATTTTACTAGGATGATCTGTAAAACAAGTGGAGGACTTGTTTATTCAGATATTTTCATTGCAAGGTTTCTATCAATATCTTATAAGCAGTGCCCTTCTATTGTTCTCTAAAATGGCTTCTCGCTAACACAATTTAACTGTAAGGGTGTATTGATTTGTCACTGAAAACTGTAATTTTACCCTTCATCCTTTCACTCGAACTTTCACTACATCAGGACCAAGAATATTTTTCATCTTGGGATTTCAAACTTTCCGTGGTTTCTTCTACATCAAGCTGGAAAGTGTTGTTTGTCCTCCAGGACCTGAATTTCTCATCACTTTTTCTATAGCTTCTGTTTTTCATCCTTCCTTTTCTACACAGAGGATTTCTCCATTCCCCAAACATTCCGGTATTCATAGCACTTTCTTTTATATACCTCCATCAGAGTCTACTTCTACTATGCTCCCGTCATTAGAACATAACCGTAAAATGAACTTCCCTGCTCATTTTGTATTCACTTCCCATCCATGCTGTATATTTAAAGATCACAGACATTTGAGCATAAACATCACAGAAAACAGCTCCTTGACATATGTGCAACATCTCATCTACAACTTCATATGTACCTACCTATACTTGTATGTATGGACTTATTGTTTGGTGTGTGTGTGTGTGTCATTTTTTATTTTTTCCCTCAGTGTAGGGGTGTCTTTTTTTCCCCAGTGTAGTGTAGGGTAATGCTGAGAGATGTTTGGAAAATGTCATTTTCTTTAGAGTTGTAGCTTAAGCAGAACCTGGATCCTTCCCTAGAGGGAAACCTTCTTTGGGCATTACTGTAAGCAAGCCATGCTGTTAGGTCTCCCTATATACATTCCTTATGTGGAAACTGAAAATCAGCACAACAACATGCTATCACGTATAGACAAACATTATAAATTCAGTCTCCCAGCCCTCTAGTAGCCAAATTTAACTGCCCTGAACACTTTGCCAAACTATTTAGTAGAACAACAGCACTCTATAATGAAAAAAATAAAATAAAATTATTTGGCCTGACTAGATAATCTCTCACTCAGTTTAATGAAATCCAAAAGTCATCTAGCTAACTTCGGAAAAAAAGTGTCAAACACAAACTGTCGTGTTATATAAATATCTACCCCTCATTTTTATTTTGCTATCATCATTCAAAGCATTTCATCGGACTAACATGGTTTGAATGTTTCCTCTTTACTGGACACGTGCCACTGAGAACGATGAGATCGGTTAGATGACTTTTTTTCATCTTAACCTAATGACCAAATTTTACACTCCATTCTCCTAAACTGCCTGCTAACAAGCAAGCAATATTGCTTAGCAACTCATTAACTGCTTTTAGCCAATTTGTGTAGTGAAGTAACTTCTTTGTCCTTGGAATTCCACAAAAAAATTATCATTGTAATCCCTCGGGCAATTATGGACAAGTTCTATACATTTTGCAGTAACTCGAACCTACTTTATGTAATGCACATAAATCTCAAGCACATGGATGCAAATATTCTCAGAAACACATGATAGTTTCAGACCCTTTTTAAAAAAGGAGATTGAGTTGTTTTTAATAAATTGCATATAGAAAGAAATAATCTAATTCAATTTTCATTTATTTATTTATTTATTTGTAGGAGTACATGTACTGTAATTCTTTGTATTTCCATTTTTTTTTATATACTCATAAGTTTTGGCTATCAAAAATTTAAAGAAAGGAGATAGTTCCCAGTTATCAAAATAGTGGTTTAGGGTGTCTGACTAAGCAAAGGAAGCATTGAACTGGTTTGAGCTTGTTTATAACTCTTCCACAATATCTTTGTAGCCAACAGTTCCAAAATCATTTAAGCAAAGCCCCATGTCTTTTAGAAGACAGTTTTGTTGCTGTACATTTGTAGAATAAACATTCCTGTGCTTACAGAACATATATTGACAAATGGCAACAAGAACTTTCCAAATACTCCTTATTTAAGGGAAAAGTATTTAAGTATCAAAAAAGTAAATAAACCAAAATGACCATCAAACAAGATCTTTTGTATATATTTTTATATATATAAATATATATATATATATATTTAAACTCAATCTATTCTCCTCTATACTAATATTTAACATTTGACTGGTGTATTAGCATTTGGGTAAATGTGCCAAAAGGTAATTTATCACAAGCTAGCAACTGAAAACTGAAAATCAGTTTTTGGAGAACAGCATTGTAAAGGAAATATGTGATGTACTACACCCAGATTTGCAGTAGGGTTTCCTGAAGGCTGAAATAAACATATGATATTTTACAGAACAGCTAAGTGATAGACTTCAATGTCAAAAAACCCTAAAACATTGGAATTTTTTTTTTTTTCCTTTGGCTTGTACTCACTACATAGTAAATAAACATTCTTTTAAGGTACAATTACATTGCAGGGTTGTTTTTTTCATCCTTTATGCTCCCAAATATCCCAAATCCAATACAGAGTCAAGTTCAACACTAATTTCTGACAATTATTAAATATCTATGCAATTGTTGATTATATGAAAAGGAAAATAAACTTTTCCAATGCAACAATTTTGCTTTTGTAAAATGTTTAAATGATTTTTGTTGTTGGTAAATGCCAGGTTAAGGGGTAAATTGTTCCTAGTCCTGAAAAAGACATCCCATGGTGATGGGAAAAAAATAAACTGTAAGAACTCATCCCAAAGCGTGATGGTGAACATGATGCTCAGGAAACACAATTCCCCGTAGGAAGTTATTCTGCAAAAAATATTCTGGGAAAACAAAACGTAATTAAAGACTTACTGGACTGTATGCTGAAAGAAAGTTTTGTCCGCGGAGTTATTGGGGGTGGTGTCACTTGGGAGCTGGGAGGCGAAGGAGAGACGGAGAAGCGCCTTTCACTTGAAATGACGTTGATGACCTGGCTTTTTGGTCTCTGTGGTCGTAGAGGGCTGATCTGCACAGGGACAAAAACAATGAAAATCCCCATTGTTTCCCTGCAACATGGCATGAATATAAGTGGATACTGACCACCACAGCTCATCAAGGTTAGATGGTAAAGGAATACACGTTACTGAGCAGCCGACTTTGTGACTGCTGTGTTTTCCCAGTACTTCCTCAACAGCAACAGGGCAATGATAACATACAACTCCTCTGATTTAATGCAGTATTTTACAGCTCGAAATGCTCTTCCTGTCTTCCCAGGAATAGCAATGAGACTTAATGCATACACCTTCCTATAGCCTTGCATATTTTTCTGAAGCAATGAGCCAAATCCCAAAACACTTGCTTAGCATGTTACAGTTATAAGTAAGGTAAGTAAGCCTACATGACTGTATGACATTCAGAATCTTTTCTTTCTTCTCACATGGCTATACTTTCCTTTAAAATCTCCCTCTCTAATTGTTTGCATGCTCAAAAAATATAAACTCTTGTGCTTATATTTAATTCACTGAAATATACCTCGTTTCACTTCAAAAGCCATTTAACTTCTCCATCAGAAAGCCTGAAATGATACTTGTAATCTTATGAGCAACTAATATTGCAATAATTGAATAAGTGATTCATTAAGTTTGATTCTGAACTCTACTGTTTCTTTCCCATCCGCTGTCCCCCACATTTCCATCAATCACAGTGAGGAAAGCAACTTGTTAATTCTAAGGAGCGCACAGAAAATGGAGCCACAGCCTAAAGTTAAGATGGGAAGGATTGCCAAGGTGATGCATTAGGGCAAAATGGAAGCTGCAAGAAATTCGTGCTTTTTGAATAATTTTGTCATTTCACCAATGACAATGGTGAAGGAGAAGAGTACAAGAGTACCTCCTTATATTTTCAGAAACAAAACCTAGAGGGGCTTGCATAAAGGTCTCTATGGTAATTTCTCTTAGAAGGCTCTCAAAGTACGCAACTTTTTTTCACAAAGACCTCCGATTAACCTTTCAGAAGTTTGCCTGATATTAAAATTCAAGTCCCAAAGACTCCAAAGGTTTCTTTCAAGATCTTTTCAAGCATATTTTTAGTGGAATGGATAAGCACAGTAATTGCTTTCTCAGAGGTATAAAATTACAAAAAAAGCAACTAAGAAAAATGTACTAGTTGATCAGGAAACCTCCAATGCGAGTAAAAGACAAAAATAAAATAAAATAAAACATAAAATCAAGTTTACAAGTTAACCTGGTTCATGGCTACTTAACTAAAATAAATTTTAACTTCTTATATGACTGACTAGCTTGTTTCTTTTCTTAAGGTTCATATACACCATGGTTCTGCTAGGGAATATGAACTCTTTGGAGACTGCTAATCCATAATGAACCCATTGCTAATTTTTTTTAGTCTGACAAAGGCGAGATCAATGGCGAGCAATGTTAGATGTCACTAAATCAATAAAATGTACAGCCTATTATTCTGATTACTAACATAAGCTTTCGAACGGTCTGTTAAATACCTGGCCTCAGTGTTAGATTTGCTATCAGCCTCTGGAATCAAAGAACTAACAAAGAGAATTTATGTTAAAGAAGTTTATGTGACACTTAAAAGAAGATATAAATCTCCAGAAAACTATAAAGACATTACTGATGATCTTCACATACCAAAGCATTTAATTTATCTTTTGATAAGATCAGAGCAGTACAAGATCTCTGTAATTAGAGTTTGGGTTTTGATCAGTCAGAAAATTCATTACAAGTACAGAGAAATCTGAAAAAAAAAAAAAAGTATTTAACCATATAACTAGAGAAAATGGTTCCACATACACAACTGTATAATCTTCTCATGTTCTTCCAGGAAGATTTATTTAATTGGTAAAAAATAAGTTCCTGCATAAGAAAGTGCACCCCAGTGACAGAAATATCCATTGCATTTGACGGCATGGTATCTGACAGAGCAGCAGTGTGATGGGGCTGCTGTCCTCTTACATGACAATGACAAGGCTGAACACACTGCATGCTACACAGATTATTTTGATAAATCCCACTGTCCAAACCCACTGTGGGTTCTCATTTACTCTGCCTCACCCATGCTAATGCTGACTGCAGGTCTTCCAGGTCGCTATGTGTTCTTCAGCATCACCTTCTGCTAGGCTACATCACCCAGTCTTGGTGTGAATGTTGGGTGAGATGTGCGAGGAGGCACATTGAAATGAGCACATCAGGTGCCTGCTGAGCCTCCTGCTCTGCTGCATGAAGAAGTAAGAAGGGTTGGACCTGATCTGGCACCGACAAACCCAAGCTGGCTGGTACTCTTCCATCCATTTTCTTGGAGGTGCCTATAAATTGTCATGGTACTAAGGAAAAGAACGTCTTCTGCTGCAAAAACCTCCAAGTATTTTAGAAGTCAGAGTTGAAATTCTGTTAGAAACTTCACAAAATAAGAGCAATATGCTAAGTGAATTAGCAATGCTACAAGTCACTTCTAAAATTCTCAGTGGAAGGAGTCCAGTAACTATAATATGAAATATTACAGCAACTAATAGCAGATTAAAATCTCACTACAAAAGCTCTTTAAATATATGTTTTAATTTCAAATTATCATCAGTCTTTGGTTCCAACTTTTTTCAGAAAAAAAAGAAAGTATTTCACTTTCCCATTCCATCATCTTTTCTTTTTTTTTTCCTCTCTTTTTTTCTTTTTTTTTAAGCTAGCAAACTTCCTAATTCCAAGGTCCCAGTACAAGAGAAATCAAAATGCCTTTTCCTTTATAAAGCACAGCAGAACCATTGCTTTGGGAGTAATTTTGACTTTAAAAAGGGAACTTGTACAAAACGCAGCCCACAAAAGTAGAACAATGGACAATTTGAGTTCTTACAAAAGATAATGATTTCTCCTCTATATAATTAATAGGGGACATATCTCTCCCGAGTGCAGCAATTTTAACAGAAGACAAATTTTATCTTTAAACTACTTGACATTATCTTTCCAAAATTCCTGAAGACAGCAAGGGGAATTGTACAACCACTCTGTAAACCAATCTCGAGTGTTTCCTCTATTTCATATACTAGAGAAAACGAACCACATTAACACCAGGCATTAAAAATTGACCTGGTCATTTTGGAGCTCTTTCTAGTAGTTTGCAGATACTTAGGAAGGAGGCTTTTTCCTCTTACCATTAAACTGCATTTCTTATTATTGATCTGTGGATTTCAAGAAGCTCAGAGTAACTGTGAGTAACTAATTCTGACATTTAATTTCCTTCCTTCTCTATAACCAGGGGAAAATTAGTCATACCAGTCATGCACTGAAAGATCTCAACTAGGGGAAGAGAGGAAAACTCTTGTTGGTTTTTGTTCGTTTCTCCTCCTCAGATGACAAATGGGAATGTGCCTGGAAGGGTTTCGATGCCCCCTTTCCAGGTTTTAAGATCTCTGCCTCCAGCAGACACCGGCCCAGGAATGCTGTGCTGCTTTCCTTTCATGCTGCTGAGGTCCAGTGATTAGAGAGGTTCTCACAACATGCACAGCACGGCCAGTGAAGAGTTAAAACGAGTAGGAATACATATAGGGATGTGAATTCAAAGAGGTTGGAGGGGTAAACTTTATCCACTGAAACTGGCAGCGAATGGCACTAGCTTGATGGTGTAAAAGGATGAGTCTTCAGAAGTAAATGAGCCTGCCTTTGGCAAACAGATGCAGGCTGCTTCCCATCACCTTCTTGTCTTCTGTGCACTTGGGAAGGGCTTCCAGAAGGTTTCCTCTGTGATTTTCACAGGGTTTGAGGTGAGCTGATTGACCAGACTGCAGATCCCCAGTCAGCCTGCTTTGCCCTTCTTGCATGCAGGTGCAGTCAGCGTTTGCATTTCTCCAGTCATAAGCAAACTTCTCTGATATCCAAGACCTCCCAGAGATGGCAGTGACCTTGCACTGACATCAGCCAGCTTTTGCACCATCCTTGGATGCCTCCCATCTGGTCCTGGGGTTCTGTGCAAATCTGACTGAGCTGCTCCAAAATAAAACTTCCTTCTCTTGTGGCTCTTCTCCCACAAACTCCGCTAGTCTGTTAGGGATCTGGGAGGTGTGAGTGCAAGCCCTGCCACTGCAATGTTCAGGTTTAGACAAAACAGGACTGCTGCAACGTGCCTAACACCTCTAGAGTAGAAAGCATTGTGTGCAAAAGATGAGGCACGGGTATTTATGCACAATGTATTTGCTCTCTGAAAACTGGTTTTGATAGGAGCAATATCCATTTAAACAAACCAGGACTGATCCCAAAATTACTGAAATCAATGGGAAAATTGTCACTGACTTCAAAGGAGTTTGGGTGAAAAGCCTGGGGGATGCACAGGGATTTTATCTGAGTTTGTGCTAAGCTAATACAGGGCCCACGGCCATATCAGACAGAATAAGGCTCTGATCTTCCCTGATGTCAGGAGACACATCTGAGAGATTAGATTATCTCTGGATGGAAAAGAAAGAGCAAATCCAGAGAACACAGGAACTATGGCTGAACATCTAAGCAATACTCAGCTACAAATACCAAGCAGAAGGAGGTAGAGGACATCAAGGGCGGAGAGGAATCGTTTCCAAAGCCCAATGTAAATGACAGAAAGACCAATGACAGAATTCACTGAATTAAAAGTTGACTCTACTAGCACATGTGCAAATCTTTAAAAGAGCATTACATTTATTTCTTGAGGGCAAGTTTTAAACTATTGGCCTCAAAACAAATGTCCAGCCAGAGATTCAGAGGTTACACTTAGTTCATGAAATCCCTGCTCCAGCTTAGGATGGGCTTTAGTTCATTTCAGAACTAAAACTTCTGAAGTTACCTAAGCCTTCAGGATAGTTTCAGTGAATTAAATATACACCAAGAAGAGAGGGTTTAAACGAGATATGCCCTGTAGTTAATATGCTTATACACAGCCACTGGTGGAATTGCTTACGATTTTCTGCTTAAAATAGTCTTTCAAGAGTACGTAATTCCATGCACGGAATGACCTTGTAACATTTCCACCAAAAGTGTCTTGCAGTAGTCAGCTGAAATATGAGAAAACCCATCACAGTCTACTGGGAACCATAAATTCAGAAGGCTGCTAAAACGGAAGCATTTATTTTACTTAGGATATATCATCTGGTCCTTTCGCCAAATAGCCATATATACCTTTTGGTAAGATTTTTATATAAGATACCATGATTTTTTACACTGTAAATAAAATCTGTATTTCTCATTCATTTGGAAATGTATTAATGTTAAAGTGTATTCCCTATGAGGTATTTTTGATTTAAAAATTGTAAATACCCACATTTTTGTTTAAAACCAGAAAGAACACTGCTCAGAAGAGGATAAAGCATTGTGTGTTAATAAAGTTACCGTTTCTGAAAGGATCACTGCTTCAGACTGCTGCAGAGAAATATCAGTAGGTTTAAATTCTTTATCAAATATTTCTTGATGCTTGCTGTTCCGTTTCTCCTTCTTCTTTTCTTTCTTATCCTTATCTAGGTCATCCTTGTCCAATTTATCTTGAGACCTAGAATGCATCTTTTTTGGCAGGAGGGGCTCAAGCACAAACCTAAGGAAAATTGTTCAATAGATCAATAAAATACAATTTTCAAAACACCTGATTTTAATTTTCATAGTCCCCAAAGCCTCACTTTAGTTAAAGATGATTTGCTAATCAGTAAAACTCTATTGGAGAGAAAATGTGTGGGCAGAAGGTCAGAACAATCGTTATTGTCTCACTTTAAAATTTACTGCAGAACTGCTGAAGGACCAATAACATATTTCCCTGCTCTCTAGTATATTTGCTATTTCACAGGTACACAAACTCCTGAATTTCACTGGAAGTGGTTATATAAAAATGAGTCCAAGATACATATGGTGGCACCACAACAGGCATTTTTTTTTGTTAGTTTTGTTTTTGTTTTGGTGGAGGAAGGGGATATACTTATTCCCTACAAAAGGAATAACTGCTGAGAAATTGTTTTTTAGTGGTGTAGTGAGCTTCTGTTGAATGTGTACAACACAACAAGCTTTCTAATGCTTGTAACTCATCCAAATTACAGTCTGTTTTCATGGAAAAGCAAAAAAGCATCACATCTGTACCAGTCGTTGCACTGAAGTATGAAGTATAGAGGTTTAACCACAGACACAATAACTTTCTTTCAGTAATTACACAGGACTAGGGTATATCTGACATGGGTATGCACAGATATATTCACCTACAGCATGAAGTGATGAAGAGGAGACAGGAATGAGGAGCTCAGAGTGTTCTGATATTACAGAGAAACTCAAGAATGATCTTTCTGACAGTAACTAAGGGCCAGGTTATTTGCCAAGGAGCGGATGTTTTCCCACCTGGACTGTTCCACACCCAAAGCCATCTACTTCAGATGTGAATACATGCATGGCTGGTACACCACCACCATCACCTCTGAAATTTCTACAATACACAACTTTTTGTCTTCAAAGAAAAAAAAATACCCTAGGGCTTTAATGAATTTTTAAAGTAAAACTTCAGTTTTTCAACAATAGTTTTTATTTTATAAGGAAAGACTATTCTAAATAATATTGGAACCCTTTTAAGCTAATTGTTCGCTCGGTAATTTAAAGGAACCATTCTTTTATCTCACCTTTTTAATGACTAGTTTAAATAAAAGGCAAAGAGACATTTTGCTCTTAACTAGCTAAAAGATTCTTAGCTAGACCTAAAGTGTTTTATAATTTATACTATTAACTTAACATACTAGTAAAATCAGAACCCAGTTAAAATTATTCTAACAGAAATTAAGAGGATGTCACAAGTCAGTGTATCAGAAAAATCAAACCACAAAAAAAAAAACAACAAACAAATAAAATCCCAACAACAGTCAACCAAAGGAAAGTTGCTTATCTTGTTATTTTGGAAAATTATTTATGTTGCCATGATGATGCACCCACATAAGCCAGACTACTAACAGTGTAATGCTGGGGGGTGGGTTCACACTTCATATAATTCACAGGGAATTTATCCTAATCATCAGCAATATCCAGCAGAAAAAAAAATCTATATTATGTTACCTTGTGACTACTTGTTTGTTGTTGTTGCTATTGTTGTTTCAAGCACTAAAGGCCCTTTAATTTCAGCACAATTAGGCTCATTTGATGAAAAGATACTCAGAAAAGTACCTGCAGCAACAGCCCCTGAGTCATTGCCCTCATAACAGGAGCCAAATTCATACGAGCTGGGAGACAAAATTGCAAGCTTAGTTGCTAGACGGAGCTTCTTATCTCTCAGTGTCAACATGCTTCACAAAATATCTTACATCCCATTTTACAGACAGAGTAAAGGACGGGAATGACTTGCCTGGGGCTGCAAAGCAGGTCAGTGACAAAGCCTGGAACAGACTGCAGCTCCCTTGACAGTGTGCATTTATTTTAGCCTCCTGAGTCGTGCATTTTGGCTGTTTCTGAGGGCCGTGCTGTGCTGGATGGCGGTGACAGCCCCCCGCACGTGGCCGCGCATTGCGGGCAGCTTGCAGGTTTGCAGGAAGAATTGCCATTCTTCACACAGTGATTAATTGCTTCCCTTCTAGGCATTCCTATTATTAGTGCTATTAATTATTTGTACGTGGTGTATCAGTGATACAAATGGGCCAGCACGCCACACATGTGCTGGAAGTACATGAGGACTTTCAACTTACAGCAAGACACACGGGCAGCCTGGGCCTTCCCATCTCCCAGCTCGTGCCTCTAAGTGCTCCTATCTCTACTGCCACGGGCCCATTTTAAGCAGAGAATAACCCAAAGGTCTTTTCTTAAAGTCAGAGGTTTATTTATACATAGAGCTGGGAGTTGTAAAACACACCGTGTCGACGTCTGCTTTGACTTTTTACTGTTTAAAAGCTCTAAAGCAGGGGAAGCTGGGCAGCAGCGTAAAATACAAGGTGGGTGATTTGGTAAGACAGCCAGCTCCATTTTTAATTGTTTTTTTCACAGATCCATCTCTAATCTCGTAAGTAACCTATCCTGAAGGGTGGGGATATGGAGTATAAGATGGATCAACTGACATAAACCCAAGCAGATATGAGTAAGCCATGTAAACTCCTTCCAAGTCAGTAGTGACACAGCACTCACATCATCCTTCCTGTCACTTGCATTTTAGAAGTCTTACAGTATGTTTCTTAAATCTGATGATTTTTCTCCTCCTGCTCCAGCAAATGAGCATTTTCTCAGTTCTTCTAAGTGCTGGTATTTGTTCTGCCTTCCTCATGTGTATTAAAGGTGTATTGCCCCATGCTCAGGGCAGGATCTGAGCTGCACTGTGATCTTTGTGAGTATTGGTTTTACACATTGAGTGGACTCATGAGATCCTCCAAATTTGCTAAGTGACACGCACTGCAACAATGCTGGGATGGAGATGCAAAAATTATGAAAGTAGCTTTCAGTGGAGAAAGTAAGATACATATAAAGATTTTGAAGGGAAAAAGAGAAAGAGGTTGAGGCAGGAAGGGAGCAAATTAAAGATGAGAAACAGAAAAGGAACAAAAACATTTTACTTCTGAGATAAAATGAAGTTGCCCGTTAGCCTGGGATGGCAGGCATGCACAAGTTCCAGCAAGGCAACTCCCACAGCTGAATTAGTGAAAGTGCTTGAACATCTCTGCTGTCCTGCGTTTCCATAAACATGATTCATCATGTATGTGTTACAGAGGGGAATGTAATGAGATCTGAACTGTGCTCTGTTTGCAGTTCGTTCCCAATGTGTACATAAACTGTTTGTAATCAAGGTAAGTATCATGTTGGTCCTTAGGTGCTGTATTTAATTTTACTTGATGCTTTTACTCTCTAGTCAGGCAATAACTCCCTCTGAAGGTGCACAAGGGACACTAACATTTCTAGTGCATCTCTGCATGTTGGCAGTCCTTTAGGAGGCTTTTAGAAAACTGCCGCCTTGGTCAAATATTGAGTTTCTGGGTTACGAATGTGCCTGGGGGGAGGAAGAGGGAGAAGGGAGCTCTGAGGCTGAGTGGAAAGAAAACAGATTATTTCTTTTGAGGGATGCGACTGTGAGACAGGGCTTATCAACAGAATTCCCAGTTCTCATGTGAAATATCTTGATAACTCTTGAAGTACAATCTTGCCATAAGCAGCTTTCCCTCTGGCAGCAAGAGTGAGAAGAAATGATTGAGCAGTTAGCTAATCCCTTCCTTCTCCCAAGCTACACCTGTTTACCGCTACAAGACTGGCTGAAGACACGTCTCATCACATAGGTTGCACACGATCAGTTCCAAACAATTACACTTGCAGTAGTTCAAAAAAGGGCACAACTTATCTCCTGTTAGTTTGGGGATTTTGGTTGAAGACTTAGAGGTTTTTCTTTTCCTTTGTTTTTAACACCACAAAGAACAGCATTACATTTATTTTCATTTAAAAATCTTTTTAGTCTGTGTGTATTTTGTTTGTGTGGTGGGGTGGTGACAATCCTAAAAACCTAAGGTCTTGCTTTACAAAGTTAAGCCCTGAATGAATATTCCTTACTCACCCATCTGAGCCAGGTCGAGAAGGCGTGCTGTCTGAGGAGATAGAAGACACCGAGGCAACAGAGAGGGGTCTTGAAGATGATGGCATCGTGAACGATCTCACCATGGACCTTGGCCGACTGCCTCGTCTGTCATCCAGACTTGAAGGCTACAATAAAAGAATCATAATAAAAAATCTTGCTTCTTAAATCACAGTGTAACTGGTATCTGGCTACCAAAAGTAATGCAGAAAGGTTCAATATTTATTTTCCATGTGGAATGTTGTATTATTTAATTATGCATTGTATTTAACAACAAAGAAAACAATTCTAAAGAAAATCAATTTAAAGGAATCAGAGGAAATATTTATATTCTTATTTATAAGTGCACGTAGAATTTTAAACATATTCTGATATTCATTTGCTTCGATGGAATTTACTTTTTTTTTTTTTTTTTTTTTTTAAGCCTGAGCTTTAAAAAGGAGCTTTTTACAAACACTTTTTTTAACCCATCTCTGCAATTGAAGTGTCTGCCATGTCAGTATATTTAAAAGAAATTGAGGTGTTTTTTAAAAAACAAAACAAAACAAACAAAAAACCACACCAGTAAGAGGAGCTTTACGTCAAGAGAGCCAATTTACAGAGTGACATCGAGGGTAAGAAGAAAATATATGAAAGATTATTTTTTTTTTTTGATGCAGACAATTTCAGAATTCTGAATATTTATCCAAGCTTTGTCAGTCATTAATAACTGATATATGCATAAAATAATTGAACTCTTTCAGTCAACAAATAAAAATCTCATGCTGTTTAATTACAGGTAGATTTTCCACCCTGTCAACTACTGGTAAATTGGCACTGTACAAGGAAGACAGAAGCAATAAAACTCCATCAATCCTGACAATTCTTACTGGTGGGTAGAAGGAAATGAGAAAGATAACACCACCTGTGTGTGACTTTCCAGTCATCTCCCTGATGATGTAAATGTGTATTTTTGAAGTGACTGACATGCAAGCATCATTAATGTCAATTATGTCTGTTTTCCTTGGGAATAAATTGTTATTTGATCTTTTCTCTACCTTAGTATATTAGCAAGATGGGATTTGAAGGACTATAAATGGAAGAGCACTTAGAAGGATGCTATAAAGACTGGCAAGTTCCACATAAGATCTCATCGTTAAAAAAAATGTCACTGCTATAGGGAAAAAAAAAATTAATCTCTGAAGGAAGAGATTTTCTCTGGCATATACTATTGCACTGAGGTTTTGAGGTTTTGGGTTCTCAAAGAGGAATGGCACTGGGCTCGCTTTGCTGCCCTGTCTGCTGCAGCATCTTCCTGGCCCCTTTCATAGCCAAGGATGCAGTAAATCCCACTGAGGCTGAGCAGAAAGTTGAAGCTCTTTCACCATATGCCTTGTTATCAGACTGCAGGCAGACTGCAAGTACCTTGGCACACGATATGCTGGCTTCCCCTGCATTAGAGGATATATGAGTCTATTTTCTGGTAAATACACGAACATCCTTTGTATTCCGGAGCAGTAACAAGGTAGAAGATAAACACTGCATATGCTACTTCCACAAACTACTGCAATTTCACAAATAAACCTATGAATTATAGCACATTTACAACATCATTGTCAGTACTACCAGTAGATAAAGATAAAACTAACCCAGCAGTCTGCAATGCACTGTTAGGACATCGGGTCTGCACCTGCAGCCCTAAAGCAACTCCAACCACTTGCTTCTTAAGTCCTGGCTTTTTAAAACTCATTCACACAATAGCATGCAATTTGTACAGCTTTTGACAAAATTATCAATTATATTCTCAACTGAGAAGCTGTTTGCAGGCTTTTGGCCTTCTTCCCCATGGTTAACACTCAAAAAGCAAAACACCACCTCATTGGAAACACCACCAACTTCTTGTCTGGGACTTAAAGATGAAGCAGAAACTGAAAATCACTTGCTGGAATGACAAAATCATCAACGCCAGCACTAACAGATCTCATTAAGTAGCAGCTTAATCATTAAGTAGCAGCAGCCCACATGTAGGGTGGTGCCAGAGTGTGTGAAAATCCAAGATGCAGGCTGCACATCGCTGTAGACCCTGACATAGGTCCTGAAAAGGAACTACATCAACAGGAAGGTGACATTTGGCTCCAGAATAATTGTGCCATTTCATCTCAGGTAGAGATTTACTTTTTGAACAATTCCTGAAAAACAGAATACTGAAGAATTTTCTGGAAGAATCCAGAAAATTATCTGGATTTTCAAGGAACAGGCTATTTAGAAATTGTTCCTATGCTAGCAAATCAAAGTACCAAGGCTTTCTGAACATCTACAGCATCTTTAATGATATTAAATATTTACATATTTAATGATTTGATGGTTTCAAGTGTTGACCAGAGAACAACCAGCCCATCCTGCATCACCATCACCTTTTTAATCAGCGAGAATTAAAACGGAGAAAAACAGAATTGCCTGTGTTTCACAGAAATTCCACATCTGTTTCAAGCATGAAGTTAGCAGGCAACTTACCACAGCTCGGACACCGTACTGTTTTTCTACTTTTTCTTTTAGCTGCCTGAAGCAAGCCTCCATCCGCTCATGGAATGGCCTCAGTGCTTCTGTCACCTTCTCCCCATGAATGCGGATGCCCTCTGCCAGGAATGGGATCTGCAAAGCACAACCACGTCACCCTTAGTGTGCTGAGTCCTCTCCCAGCTAAATATTAGGGCAAGATTGCCACGTAGGTAGCAAGAGGAGTGAAAGATCTCACGGAATAACAGCAATAATAAAGACCATTTTACATGAAGCACAACATAGTAAAAAAGGATCTAAAAAATGTTATACATTATTTTCCTTTTTGGACTGTTACCCACAGTCCTTTGAAATTAATATACCCACAGTTCTGCCCCGCAATCATGCACTGGAGGCACAGCTGAATTTATCTGGCAGCACAAATATTCCTATTATGTTACGTTTGCAAGCCCTCATACGTGCTGTACTTTAAAATGGCAAACTGATGAATGATGACTCTCACACTTGGTTATTAAAATCAGTCCTTTACCAGTTTCGGGAGAATAAAACCTTGAAGGAGAAAATATCTATATGTTTTCTTTAGTAAATGCTATCCCTAACTGCAAATGAGCTACATCCTTGGACACATATTTATCACAGAGCAATATTTATTAATAAAATATATAGCTTTAAATGCTGAAAGCTACGTTTCTCCTTAGAAAAAATATTTTATTTTATTTGAGAACAAAATAATGAAATTAGCTCTCTTTTATAACTGAAAATAATCATCTATTTGCAAGGCTTCTGTCACAAAATATCCATGCCAACACAGGATTATATAATTAGTTCATAGTGTGGAGGTGTAGCTGACCTTTTAAAATGTTTTAAGAGAGACATTTTCATTCCCACAGCAATCCAGATATACCATTAGAGTTTTGTATCTGCAGCTTAGGAAAAATATTTCCTCTTCCAGGTCCTTTTCAGCCCACACAGTGCTCTGATTCTGACTTAGATATTCTCTGCAGCTATCAAGCTAAGAGGCTTCTTCTTAATAATTCATAATTAAATCATAATACTGATTAAAACCAGATTTTTCTAATAAGACTAGGCAGCAATCAGAATGAGTAGCTTTATTAGTAAGTAGAATAATAAAAACACAGATGAATTACAGATGAACAAACTGAAGAAATCTTATCGAGACGATTTTGTTTGGGCACTATTTAAATGGACACGGTTTCTTTTCCTAAAAGATAGCCAAGACAACATTTTTTGCTGTAGTCAGTTTTATTTATAGTCATATGGGTTTGCACTCTACTAAAATTAAGCAATAAATTGGAAAACTTCTCTGCTCTGAATAACTAAATGAATTTCACAATGTTTGTAATTACCAGGCCGCATTCTGACCCTCTTGCTTTGTAGGGGTAAGTGGTCACTCGGCTCATTTATTTAAAAGAACCTGCTGACTTTTTAAATAGATTCTTTTTAAAAAATCAAATAGCCCAGATGAAGTACATGCGGGGTCTGAAGCTCCAGCTCTGAGCTCATTTTTAAAAGCACGAAATGCACTAATGAGTCTCTCCTAGGGAGCGGGAATCTCCAATTTAAAGAAAATCAGGGCATATGAAGTAAAAGAAATTAATTAATTAGTTTATTTATTTAGAGAATTGTCCCAGTCACAAAAATATATATATTATATATAATGTAGGTGCTGCCTTTAAGTGCAGGTGCTAAGCAGAGGCTGAGACACGCAGGCTGGCAAGCAGCAGGGTTAGCTCTGCGGGGAGCTCCCCGCTGGATCCTGTGGCAGCAGACCTGGGTGCACAGCTTTAATTTGCTGCACATGAAGAAATTGTCGAGATCAGGCTCTTCTCTGTGTGAACACAGCAGTTCACAAACTGCACATCATGCACTCGTGACATATGATACGGAATTCACAGAGAAGATGAAGTGGAGGCAGCAGCGTCACGAACCTCATTAGAGCAATGACAAGAAGTGAACGTGAAGGCAGTGAAGGTGTTTGCCTTAATTACTCTTTCTGCTCGGCGGTAATTAGCAGACAGGAGGGGTGCAGAGGAGGCTGGGCTCTGGCGAGCTGTTGTGAGCTTCTGCCCCTCGGAGGAACAAGCCGAAAGGAGGGCTCGTGGCGTGGCTGGGCTGGCACAACGGGCACCTAAAGGCCGGCAGCTCCTGGGCTTGTTGTTGATTTAATGAAACAAACTTTGTCTGTTAACCTCAAAATTCTTTCTGCTTCTCCTTTCCAGACACTGACATTGGGAAATTTGGTTATGAGCCACTGAATTTTTAACCTACGTGAACCTTTGATGCAGAGACAGCAGCAGGCTTTGCCCTGTTCCTTGTCCTGCCGATTCATTTGGCTTTGGAGCAATTGATGTGTTTGCTTACGGCTTTATTTCAAAACATCCTACCGAGTACCCCATGTTTGGGGAGGGAAGGGAGAAAGTAAAGGTAACAGTAAGAAACGGAACTAGAAAAGAATGAGCTGAATGAGAAAGGAAACCAGCTCAAGACAGCATCTATGCCATCAATCTTCATTTTTTGTCGATTCTAAAATTTTATAAAGTTGCTTTGCAACTTAATAATATTCCCTGATTTTTTCCCTTCCTTTTCCCTTCAATATCTTGATCTGCTTGGCCAAAAACTATGAAAAGGGTATATAAATTTGAATTATTAAACAGTTTAATATAAAATCCTTTTGTAATAATGATGTCTTAAAATATGACTATAAAACTTACCTTCTGTGTGCCACAATTCTTTTAGCTATGTAATAGTAACCTAAGATTTTTATGTGACATAAGAGTTTTTTATGCTGTAAATATATTAGCTAAATGGTGAGTGACTAACATCATCAATGGTTGATTTCATTATCTTTATGTTAAAATAAAAAGATAAGCTTGAAATGATATAGTTACATGGAAACTAATTTTTCTATGTGAAAAAGAGCTAAGGCAAAAATGGACTTTGCTTTACTGGCAATATTTGTATGAAAAAACAACAGAAAGAAACAAACAATTATTTTAATTAAATCAATCATGGGAATTATAAAAGGACAATGTCCTGAGGAGCATGAATTCCAAAGCATGACTGAGACAAAGGTGAGGTAAGGGAATAGAAAAACTTAATTTAAATAGTCAGCTGATAATACAACTGTCAGACGATTTCATATATCCAGATTGATTTATAGAGCATAAAGAAAATCTCTGTGTGATTACAAAACACCAAGAACCACATTATTGAAAAATGAAAACTCATTTTTGCTTTCAATCACTGTCAAGTCATTGATGAATTCAAACCACTGCCTTAGTTTGGAAAGTTTCCATAACAACTCTCTCTCATTACATGAGCTCTCCACCCTGCTCCCGTCAAGTTATGATGTGTTCTGAAAACTGAAAAGATTTTAGAAAATGCTTAAGTCTTAGAATAAACTAAATAAATATAAAAAAACTATGTTAATTTATAATCACTGATTTCCATTCTGAAATGGCTACACCTTTCAGTGAAAAGAATTTTCAAATAATAATAATTAAAAAAAAAGTTTATTTTGATCCCTTTATCTTTCTGGTTCTTATTTTCTTTGGAATTATGGGAAATTATGGGAAAAACAGATGGGAAATTATGAACTTACAACCACTGAATAATTAAACTATAATGTGATTAGCTGCAATATGTATTTTAAAATAGTATTACTATTTTAACACACACATCACCAAAGTGAATCTGTGCTGAGGAAAAGTGTGTCTGTAATTCATTTGAAGTAGCTCTATCAGAGGCAAAAGCAGAGAGCTGACATGAAGTCAGTCTTCTGGGATCAAATTACTTTCCACTATAGAGCTTAAAGCTCCTAAAATCTAATCTGCTGTAAAAGCTCACAGGAAAATGAGTAAGTAAATAAATATATATATATATTTTTCAAACCAAGAGTTTTTATTCAGTGATAGTTTTATGGCCTTCAGAGGATATTTTTTTAAAATCCTATATCTTTGATTCTGCTACCTCTAAAATTGAGTTCTATAGAAATGTAAATTATTCCTTTTATTATAAAAATAAAATTGAATATAAAAAGGCAATGATGCACTTTGTTCTTCTATGGGAAAAACATTTCCAGTCATATTTTTTTGTTAGTTATCATAAAAATATCTTGAGACCACTGGAAAATGTCCACCATATGACTTTGGAACAAAATTGGAATTGTTTCCTCTTTGTCCTGCAAAATATTCTTTGGTATATATATGTGCATTTCTTTATGCAAGAGGGTACCTGCTTTGTTTAAGGCATTGGAATCAAAATCTGGGTTCTGTTGACAGTTCTGGAAATATTATTCTGTGTAATCTTACATTCAAATGATTTCTGTTCTAATATGTCATAAAAATAGCAGGTAATTTCACCACATAATGTGGCATTTATGAATCATGAATATTTTTGTGCCGTGCTAAGTTCTACAGCAAATGAAGCAAAGGGTTAGCAAGGCCTAGATGAATTTACTAAATATTTTGCATTTAAGTTTTGTAACTTTCACATCTAATATTGTATACTAAAAGGTTATATATGTATATATACAAATGGAAAACATGTTGTTTGAAGGAAGAAGTGAATATGTGAAGAAATACTCTCTCAAAGCATGTAAGTAGGAGGAGGATTCAGCGTTAAGTGTTCTACCTGAACGTTTGAGAAAATTTTCAAAAATCAGCCTTAGAAAGTTAAAACTCAAAACTAAATTGCCAATAAACCAACCAACATTATTACAAAATATTTTCAGTTTTGAGTAACGTGATCTTTACACTGTACTTCCGTAAAAAACAAACAAACAAAAAAACAACCACTCGGAATTTTCTCAAAAGTGACACTAAACTGTCTTTTTAAGGCCAATCAGACTTAAAATTTTTACCTGCCAAGCTATCAGATCCTTCAGCTTTTCAATCTTGTCATGATCTTCTGGATGCTCATGCATATATTTTTCATTAAAAAAAGCCTAGTCAAGAGAGAAATATGAACGGTTATTTCAGAAAATGAACCAACATAGACTACCATGGAAGAATTACCTATAGCAAATATAAATGAACCAACCCAAAAGTTCTGGAAAATGGCAGTAATAGCTACAAACACATCTCAGAGAAGATACATAATCTAATGATGTTTAAGATTAATACATAAACCCTTCACAATCAGTAAAGGGGTAGACGAGCACATGGATGTCAAGACCAAATTTTGTGCGCAATATCACAAAGGACTTGTGCTTGGCACATTCCTGAGTGTCTTTTTAGCAGTTCTCAGGACATAAGACATTTTGGTAGATTAAAAACGTGACAATTTCTGAAGGACAGAAATGGCTTGATCCAATGACTTGTCAATCAGCATATACCTTCACAATTTATTTTAGAATATTCATGTTGCTTATGTATGCTAGTTTAATATAGTTAATATTCAAACACGAATATCAGATACGGTGTTTATAGTTTTCCAATGTTAGTATCTTCTCGCATATATCTTTAAAAGCTAATGTTGTAACATGCAGTTAAGATTATTTAGAAATATTGCAACTGACTCTTGTCTCAGAAAGTCTCTAGCACTTCATTAATCCTTAAAAAACTCATGTATTTGAAAGCAAAGGAGAAAATTGCAATCAGTTATTTGGTCACTGAAGTTCACTCAGAAATTCCTGCTTTGGGTCCGTGTCCAAGCGCATGAGAGCACACATTGGAAATGTCATCAATCTCAGTTTGTAATTCTAGCAAGCAAGCGCCTACCACATCCCTACATTAAGTACTTTTGCTGCTAAGCATATAATCTTTTACTTCAAATTTGAAAAGGCAAGAACTTATCCCCAAATATCAGAAATACACGAAAAGGTAAGTTTTAAGCAACGTTTTACAAGGCATGCATTAGGGGACACTCACATAGTCTTATACACAAACACAAGATGTTTGGAGGTCGCAAGAGGTGAATTACTGCAGGACAGTTAATTTTTATGTTACCTTCTCATAGTTTGTGAAACCTCCCATGACTGCAGGATCCACAATGCCATTAAGTAGCATAGAAAGAGGGTTAATGGGTAGATTTGGATCATTTAAATGCTGTTGAACCATATTATTGATCTTATCATTTGTTAGTTGCATGGTTTCTATTGCATTTTCCAGTGGACTAATTTCAACCTAAAATAGAAACAAAAGGATGTTTTAATTAAGGAACAGAGTTCTTAACCTGCCATGGAACTGGCTATCCACCAAACCACCACGTTTCAAAAAAATAATAATGAATTTCAGAACCAAAGATATTTTAACCAATAATTAACAGAAAGGGTGGTTTCAGGCACTTAGATGTTTGGCATCAATATACTGTGGTAACTGATAAAACAATCAGTACCTGTAGAGAAAGTTAAATGCATTTCATTATTGCAGTACACGTTACATTTCAGAAGCACAACAGAGCAAAATATTTAGCAAGGCTCTGACAAGAATCATGTAAGTTTTTGGAGGATTACAGAGAACATTACAGATTATGGATCGGTGAGTTTTAGCAGTACAAAGAAGAATCCAGCTTAATGTAACAGTAAGAAAGAAATGATAACTTAATGTGGATTTTCTGATGGAAAATGTAATCCTAAGAAGCTCAAAAATCAGGAAGATATTTTTGCAGTGATTGTTTTGGTATATGTCCAAGGAAATGGAGTTTAATATTTTGAAGAGATGGCTTCTATGCTATTTACTGCGATTTTTTTTTTCCATGATGTCCCATTTTCTTCTTCCAAACTTGGATAATTGAGGTCAGAAATCGACTATCTCCAACGATTATTTATGACCAGATACTGTGCCTTTCAGAATGACAGTTGCTCATACTGAGGAAAACAAAGTATTAAAACTTTTTAAATGTTGCTAAAATATGCAGATTTAGTGAATGAGCTAAACAGAACTAATTAGCAAGCAACCCACAACATAGACATTCCTTACTGGAAGCCTTAAGTCATAGTCTACTTATATTAAAAAAAATTATGTGGTAGGAATAGAAAAGGAAGGTTAATTGAGGCCTACAAGGAAAAAGCAAGTGTATATTTGATTACAGACTAATTTACATAAATGCTACGTAAACAAAGAAGCTCTTCTACCTGGCTATCAGTTGCTTACCATGTTTCTGAGAACCACTTATAATCAAATCTCTTTAGTTGTTACTCTTACACCTGCCATCTGATTACAAGGGTGTTTTAATTAGCATTTTAAAAAGTCTGCCTGGCGAATTATTCTGGAAGGCAGGTAGCAAGCTGAATGCTTCTGCTGTGCTGCAGACCAGAGCAGGCTGAGATATGCTCACAAGCTGACCACCTTTCAAAGCCGAACTTGCTACGAGTGCAATTTTGACAGGGAAAATGACCATGTTCAACATTTCATTCTGCAAGAACTGTTGTGAACATCATACGCTAAATTTAGGATTCTGCCATTTTTATTAATGGGATTATAACTGTATAATTTGTTGATGAACCACTGCTTTTAAAGCTCTCGAATGTGTACAGAAATTAGCATTCACTGACACTTTTTAAACTTTTCTGTATGAGCAATCATGGCTCTCTTTCTCAGTCTCCTTTCTCTTCCTGTTCTTATTAATCCTCCCCTCTACTAAAAAGCAGAGTTGGAGTTCCCACCCTACTATTATATGCTACTGTACTTTGGACCCTGTTGAAAGCTATTAAACACATCTATTCTTGTAAACTATGAGCTTTGTGCTAAGTAGCTTTCTGGACACTACACAATCTATTTATGGCAAAGAAAAAAATAGTATAACATTGGTGTGTTGGAACATATTAAAAATTAAACATAAAAAAAATAGAGATTAGTGCTTGTGCTTTTTAAAACTCACTCAGTATAACTCAAAATCCAGTTTCTAATTCAGTGGCAGGCCTCAGCAATTTTTTTCCCTGCAACTCTTTGTGGCCAGCTAAACCAAATCAGATAGAGAATAACGAAGGCGTACAATGAATTCACTGAGAGATAATGAACACATTGAAAAGGTTTAGGTACAAGTTCTCAGAAATCACTGAAAAACAACAGCAACAACAAATAGATTAAAGGAAATGATGTATGTTCCTATTGTTTATGTAACACAACACACCATATTTATTAAATTACTCAATTCACTCTTAGCACTGATATGATCTCACCTCTTCCTTTGAAGATATTCTGGTTCCATCAATAAAAGATGAATGCGCAAAGCTACTTAAATTCATTGCACTCACTTAAACATCAATAATATTTGTATCCGTAATCAAAATTTAGCATTACAGGCATGTTAACTTAGTGATCACGCTTCCAGCATTTTAGCTGACAGGAATCCTGAAGAAAGTCAATACCAATTTTGTAGTAACTACGCCAGAGCTGGGTCAAAAGTTATCCTTCGCTGTCTTCCCACATGTTATTAAGTTCCATTCTGGTATCATTTTCCAACTATGTGACTAACATAATCCTTACTTACAAAAAGCTTATAGAAAGCACTCTCTCAGGATTTATGAGTATTTCGATGACAAGCCCAGCGTTAAAGGTGCATGTATACAAATTGCTTGCATAAAGCAGCCTGTTAGGCTGTGCTCTCAACTTGTAAGGGGAAGAGACTTTCATCAGATTTGCCAGCTTTTATAAACAACACTTTTTGCAATGACGAAGATAAACACAATCTTCTCTATCAGGATTATACTGAAAATACAAAATTCATTAAAAATTCAATGTGTTTTATTCAGTTGCCTATTACTGTCAAACATCACATTCATATTCTGTTACTATAGATACCATAGTAATTTTCTGCATTACTTCTGTTCATCTAAATACAACTGTCCAACATAACCTCAATGGAGCAATGAAAAAGGTTTTAATTAATCATATGCAAATTGTTCTTTTCCTTTAAAAATACGCTTCACAAGAGAGAATTAAAAACTGCAGCAACAATGTTTTCATTGCTACTTAAAAATTACAGCTGCGTAAGAATAATTTAATCTTTAAGGCACTTAATGGATATGTCTTATCTAAACAGTCTAAATGGTAGAGCAGAGAAATGCCTATTTTTGAGTTACTTTGTGGGGTTGCTAGGGTATATTTTAGCTAACTATGGAAACGAAACAAAAACAATCTTTAATTGTGAATGATAAGTACAGAAGAAATGCAGACACACACAGTGCATTCGACTTATGGCATATTTTGAATAAATTACAAACAAAATACCAAAATTCTCATTTCCAAAATTCAATTTAGTTTCGTTTCCATGTAGTAGAGTTCTCCTAGAGCACCTCTTTTCCCTCTTCATTTAGGCACATGGCTGAAGCCACAGGCTTTAATGACTCACCTGCTGAAAGCTGGAATGCTTTATAAAAGTACTTCAAGTACTTTAGCAGACTTTGCCCTAAAGGTCTGGAAGGTTCAGCATGTGTTTCCTTGTATCAGGAGTGGAAAAGTATTACTTTAGTCACCCTTAGTCAATAATCAGCATCCTCAGCAAGCAAGTTCCCCTTGTCTTAGCATGTCAGATACAGTCACATTGATTACTTGCTCACAGAAGCACGGTCATACAGAAATATAAACTCTCCCCGGCTGTATAAGAGCCCCATTCTTTTATGTAATCTCAATAAAGCCAAATTGATCTTACCATGAAAACTGATTTGACTTCAAACCACCTCAGAATCCCTGGTAATTTGTATGCTGTCACATAGATGGTTCTCTCAATCCACATATTCTGCAAATATAACACAAACCACACTATCAGATTGATAGCTGTTATCTAAAGAAAGCCTTAAAACATCATCAGGCAAAGGAACTGCCATCTGACAGACATTATGAAGCCAGAGGAAAATTTCAGATGGAGTCTGCTTGGGGAGATGATGGAATAGCAGTGATTGAAATTTGTGGTTGCTTTGGCACTGTGACATTGATACATGGTTTAGTAGAAAAAAAAAAAACAAACTGCTCTCTTAACAAAAGGAGAACATTATATTAAACATCTACCTGACCATACTGTCATTTTTCCTGCATCCCTTCCAAGGCGTTTGAGGACCATCCTCCATAAAACCACATCACCTTGAGCAAGGAAAGCTCTTGCCCAGGAGGACAGTGGAGCAGAGGGAGAGGTTCCCTGGACAGGCTGTGCCCTCCTTGTCCTGGGAGGTTTCAAGAGCCACTGGGGTAAAGCCCTGAGCTGCTGGGGCTGATCCGGAGCTGGCCTTACATGGGACACTGTTGGACCCGAGCCCTCCCAACGTCCCCTCTGGTCCTGTAGGTCCCAACCTGAATTTGCAGTTCTGTGATCTCATCCAACCAAGCTGAAACCTTCAATGGCTTTCCTGTAACATCTCCTCACTGGTTTTAAATGAAGGATATTTGATTTAACCTGTCTCCCTTCACATGTGTGCATTGGGTTCTTAACTGATGCCAAACATATCAGCACATGTGAGGCTTTTTAAAACTGGAATTGTTTATTCCATCTTCCATTAACATAAAAGGAGCTTTCAAAGTGAGTTTGATACACTTGAATTTTTATGACTACTCAGAATGTATTGTAAACTGTATTGTCAACACTCTGGTCTAGCATCATCTTTTTAGAAAAGGAGGGTTTCTTACTACTTAGCTAAACCCACACAGATGATGAAATTACCAATTTTTGATAAAGCAGACAGCTAAAGAGGCTAGAGACATTGAAGGAGTCTCTGGATGAATCTTCAGTCTTAGTTGTAGGAAACCAAATACTCAGCATTGAGTAGCACAAAAATTAGATTGGAGTCTGCTACTTACAGAAAGCGACATTCTTTGATTAAAATAATAAATTTATGTATCACTTCTTAATTGCTGCTACTACTACTTTATTATTAACTGCATCGACTAGAACTGCGAATAAATTGGTGTCCATAAAAAAAGGGGCAATCAAATTGATGTAGCCTGTTCTAAACATCTTGATGAATACAAGCTGTGCTCAAAGGGAGTTTTATTGACCATTAGATGGAAGACACAGTTTTGTAAAAAAATGCATGGCTGCAAAAAGATCGTTTTTAGAAGATGCCTGACTAGCATACTCAGAACAATACAAGTTTTGGCAAGAGACATCTATCTTTTCAGGTGTAACAATTTTGGACTTCTGTCTCAGAATAGTTTTTAACAAACTTACTACAGCTCTATTATTTTTCTTGGTTTAAAATAGAACATGATTTTTGTAAAATTATACTTCTACGAGAAATAATCGCATTTAAGCCTAGAACATGTATTTAAATAACTAAAACATAATGGATAGTTGAAATTATCAAAATGGATGGAAATAAACAAGCAAACTCCCCAAAGTATATGTATTTTTTTACCGCAAATTCATTGTCTGGGTTTTTCTCTCCTTTTCGAACAGGCCGTGAATACTCAAACCGTTGGACTTCATTCACCCTGTAGAAACTGAAGAAAGGGAAAAGCACAATCAAAATCAAATGGTATCAATTTAGGAATTGCTGCTACACTACTAGAAAAAGACTTATGTGTAGCTATAAAACACTGAATCACTGTTTTCCAGTGGGTTAGGCAGAATCTATACTAATATTCAGAATAACCACGAGATGTCCTCCCATTTACTACACTCCTCGGCTATGCACATATTCATAATACAACAGGAAGAACTAGTTTAAATGTTACAAAGGAGACTGATAAGCTTGGAAAGCTGACCAAAACTCACCTCACGATTTGTTCTGACACTGGTCTGTGAAATTTAGATGGTAAATCAAGCTTCGGCTTTACAGTAAAGCACTGGATATCTGAATTCAGGGGTTAAGAACTGAAAAGAGAATTTCCATTATGCACAAGAGGCATTTCATTGGGAACATGGGTAAAAGAACAAGGTGAGCAGCTCACACTGCCCACAGACAGTCCATCTGCAGGAGCTGCTGCACAACCCAAGGATACACTGGCCAGAGGAGTTCTTAATGTCGTCGCCTGGTGGAGATGTTGTTTTCATTTTTTCTGCATTTGGAAACTGAGTTAATAACCTTGCTTCAAAGTCTTCACGGCGTTCGTACTCCTTTCCCCGGTAAATGAAGACTTTGTTCTGGAAACAAATCGAGAGGAGAGATCCTTAGACCAGAGCTCCCAGTAATGAACCAGGATCTCAGAAGAGTTGACTCGAGCAATGGTCAGTGAGATACTTCACATTCCTAATATTAGGATATAATCAAGAGTTTACAGGTATTTTACACCAATTCAATAAAGCACAGATGTCTTCCCTTAACTTCAATTCAGTGCTGACACCCTTAAGCACGTTTGCTTTTAGGCTTATGTATAAACCACGCTGAATTCAATGGGACCTAAAGACGTGGTTGCAAGGACCTATAAAATAAGTGCCCACTGAAAATGTATCAAGACAAATTACGTCCATCAAATCCAAGATCTCCCTCTGTAATTCCTCTCATCCATCTTCCACAGTTAATGGGGGAATGGATGTAAACTACAGAATTAGGTTTCTTATAGGTAAACATTTATTACAAGACACTGATGCAAGCAAGGAAGAGTAGCAGAGGAAAACATAAACACAAAATAATGCCATTTTAGTAGCAAGATCCAAAATCCTCTTTTAAAAAGACCGAGGCAACCTAGACTTCACATTAGTCTATTAGATTAGTCTGTTAGCCTTAGTACAGTTGTCTGCACACAGAGTAATTTTAAAAGTATTGAATATATACAATATTTCTTTTAATAATAAAGAAAATTCAGATAGCCTTCATACATTCCATTTATGTACCAAACCAACACATTACATTCTAAAGGAGGATGTAAAAGACAGCTTGCATATTGTTAACTGATCAAACACACTGAAGGGAGTCGTGGTATGAACATAACACATCTGAATATGCTTAACCTCATGATTCATTTCAGAACGAACGCTTGGGGAAAGAATTATTCAGCACTGACTCGGAGAAGGGTGTTACAACTGGGGGGAGAGAGCCAGAATAATTTACAATTGTCCAATAGGGCTTAGTTCTGCACCGCTGCCTTTTGCAACTCACAGTAGATCAAAGCACGCTCTCTCTGTCTAGAGAAGTGTATATATACCTGTAATTCACGGGGAAAATCACAATAGGAGAACAAGCCTGTATTTTGAGTTGTCTCAGTCTGCAAGGCTCTTAATACGCAAATTTTCAGCGTTTTATTGCTCGTTTATCACACTGACCAATTCGCAAGCCTTTTGTGAAGGATACTAAGTGTTTTCTTGCACTTACAAACCGATCGCTTGGTTGGCAAGCGAAAAAGCAGCTCAGTACTAATACAGCAGTGTAACACTACTCCGCATTGCATCCCTCTGACTGCGGAGTTTAACGCCGTGCTTCGACTGGAAAACTGCTCTCTGCAAATGTACACGTATCGTTGAGCTAGGGCCACACCACTGAAATGTACCCCAGATTGCTGGGTGTTGCCTGGGGCACACCAAATTTCCGTCACAGCCACAAGACCCTCTGCAAAGTTATCCCCGACTTCATTGTACACTCATCACTCTGGAGATGCCTGTTGATGCAAGCCTTCCCTAGAGGAATATCATAAAGTATTGATTCAATCATTTTCTGCAGGTCAGTCAATCTTAACAGTGACTCCTTCTTCCCAGATAATGAATGCTTTTTGTCTGGTAAAACCTAAGAGATTAATAAACGTTTTTAAAATTTCTTATTAACGTTTTTCTTACTTAATGCACCACGAACATTTTTACTGCCTGACGCTTGATCAAAGATGCCACACGTACGTTACTCTGCGTGTACTCCCGACACCACAATAACTCTTGTTTTTTCCACATCACATCTCTTTAGCATCAGTCTTGACCCAAGACCCAGAGCAGCTCGCGCAGCATCGTGCCCGTGCGTCTGTCACTAGCATATGGCTGTGTCAGCTTGCAGAACGGCGCTGCAGGCGCTCCAGGGCAGCTCTGGCTGCTGATGAGCCTGCCACTTTCCTGGGAAAAGCTCAAAGTTGCTTTGGCAAAGGTTGCCCGGCTGGAATTTGGAGGCCAAGCAGTGGGCTAACACACGAGAGCTCATCTCCCAGTTTTGTTTGATGGTCTGCACACAATGGATGCTGAAAAGTCCAGTCCTAGCCTGGCAGAAAATGTCTGGGGTGGCTTTCTTTCATCTGCAAAGAATTGATAACTTGTGGCACATTGCAGGATGCACAAATGGTACAAGTATACCTGCATTACACTGAGCCAAGCATGAAAAGCCACATGCTTTTGCAGCTTCTTGGGATGACTCAAGAATTTTTATGTCTTCACAAGACCTTTAGGTATTTTGTGGGAAAGGAGGCTTTTTCCAAACGATGACCTGATTACTCAAAGTAAATGTTTTACTTCTTGGGATTTTTGAAAGCCTTTTCCCTCCCCAAATACTTTTTAAGCTTTGGTCTGGGTACCTGATCTTAAGATTTCTGTGAGGGAGAACCACTCTAAGAGAACTTTTTAATGAAATCATCCTGTACTTCTTTTCTTTTAATACACCATACGTATGTATTTTACATGCACCTTTAATTCACCATGCTGACCACACGAAAGCTGACAAAACCAGCTTAATCACTATTCATTGGATTTATCTAGTGAGCCAGGCTTCAGCATAGGCTTGGGTTTGCTGCTGGTATTTATTATGGCATCTTTGGAGTGAGTTGTAATATATATATATATTATAATATAGTTATAATTTGGAACTCATCTCTTCGACAGGCATTTATGGGAGGAAACCTTCCACCAGCCCCTGGCGTGAGACTACATCTCTCTGTCTACCCTGGAGCATAAGTAACCTTTTTCTTCTGTTTCTTGAACTGCCTTAATCTACTGGAAGCATTCTGCAGGGGTTTGGAGACAGACTCTTTCCAAACTGAAAATCCTGAGCTCTTAAGATAGGTATGAGCAGCGAAGCGGCTAAATAGCTAATGTGTTATTTCCATGTCACGGACTGGCAAATGCCAGTGCCCAGATACTCATGACAGAGATGCAATTCAGATGTGTTAACTCCCCATCCTTATTTGAAAGCTAGTTCAACTCCATAACAATCCTGACATCAGTGGAAAAAACCTTAAAATGTTATTAGATTTGCGTCACCAGCACCAGCTAAGTGACGTGTGTTTTAAATTGACAAGGCTAATGAAAATTAATGATAAAAGACTGCATTTAAAGGTATCACGCACAAACTTTTGATATCAAATTCATTTTTTGTGACTGTGCTGGAAAATGCACTCCCATGAAAACACAATCACATCTATTTGGCTTCTCTGCTGTATATATATACCCGTCAAGCAAAAATTTATCTGTTTCTGGTGGTGTTGATTTTTACCCCAATTTATGGATTGGGTAATATATCTTCATTACCAGTGATACAGACCCTTAAGACCTATTGGGTATTGTGGAAGAAAAAGCTTCTCTACTAAAATTCTACGATTCCCGATTGGAAATTGAGAATGAAGAACCGATGATTGTTTTATTGAGCTAAAAAAAACAACCAACAACGTTAGGCAAACTGTAAATAACACACTGACATACACTGATCTACTGTCACCACAACGGAGTGAAATTTCCAAAGCAAGAAACCAGGCTACAGCCTGTGGAAAAAGGTGGACACTTACTCTTATGAATGTCGGAAAGCCCTGGCCGTAGTATCCAACAGCAAAATAATCTGGTTTTGGTCTTATCACTTTCACAATGTTTTCATAGAACTGGGCTTGCTTTCTCTGCAAAATAAACAGGAGGAATGTTAATGATCTAAACTTTAAGCAAATTGCCTATAAATCTTTTATATATAGCTCTGATGTAATGACATGAAAGTCTCACTTGCCCCCTTTTCTTCATTTTTTCTTAGCAGATAAAGATTAATATGTTGAGATACAAGCCCCCAGTGCTTTTAAGCTTATCTTGCTGTACCTCACTATTCCACAACTAATAATGAAATTTTGATGAAGGTCATCAAGGCAACCTGAATTTGAGGTTGCAACACTGCTGATGCTGAAACACTGGAATGGTGAAGTGCACGCTGCTAAAGCTAGTTCTTGATGGTGCTGACTTCTCAGTTTTCAGATGTTATATATCATTACATCTTTCTACTATTTCTCTTCCATATTTACAACTGTTTATTTGCATATGGAAAGCACACGGTTGAGAATTGGAGAAAAATATAACTTTTGAAATAAACACATGCATGTCAGAGACCATCTGCTTTCCAAGTGGAATCCTTCTTTATCTCAAATGATGAAATAATAACAAATGTGCAGCATTAGACGATCTGTTCATTAACTTATTTTTAGTCTATTACTTTTCATAAGAGAATGAATTTGGATTTTCAGAGAGGTTTTTTACTGCTCCCGTATGACAGATAACAGTAAATGGCAAGAAGACTACAAAGACCCAGATCTGCCATATACTTCTCAGTTCAGCTGTAGCAAAACTGTTTTGTCATTTGTGAATTGTCTTAGAATCTAATATTTAATATTGCTTGAACAAAAGAGACAATAGGGATAACAGAAGGAAACAAAAAATCCCTTTTAATTTTTATTGTGGAAAAAAAAAATCAAAACCACAAACCTTGCTTGCTAAGGTTATTCAGTAGCACCGGTAAAAAAAGCCTATCAGGTATGCAAGACGTGACTCATGCTGCAGCTTGAATTTTCATCTTTCCCTTACCAGGGATGAATTCCTAATAGATGACATTATTAAAAAAATAGCAGATAAATTCAGTTGTTTGACCTGAGAAGTGGGCAGTTCTGGATTTCCCCTACTACAAGAGGGGGAAACTTCATTTTGATATGCAAACAGAACCATACCCAGTTTATATCACTGCTTCTCCTGCAATTATGTCCCTTAATGTAAGCTACGACATGGTTGCTCCGGGAGAGAAATGGCAAAAGTCATGTAACTCAGTGTTTTTGACCATCAGCTACAAGGTACGAAGTGCAAATTCAAACTTTTGATGCAAAAAAAGGATGAAGTAAGATAAAGTAAAGTGAGGGCACCTTCGTGGCAAAAGCTGTTCATGTTCCTGTGCGCAAGCATAAAGGAAGGAAACAGAGAATTAAAAACGAGGGTGTCAGAGTATTATCTACTGGTGAATGATTGTACTTGATGCAAGAGAATCATTTTTAGCTCAGGAGCAATGTCTACCTTTGATATTATGCAGAATATTCTCTGTTGAATACAGCACCACAGACAGCAGCGCAGGCAGCAGGCCGAGGAAGACCTCCTTGCCTATAACAGTGCCTAAGAAATGCCCTCTACTTATATCCTTTAGCCCCTGGAGTAAAAAGCAATGTGGAAACAGGCTCCAGATCTGCTAGGCAGACAACTACAATCAGCTTGGCACTAAAAATAGTTAAAAAGGCTCAGAAACACAGAAAAACGGGAAACAAATTCAGCTCTGGAGAGCTCTGGGCAGAATGATGGACTGCTCAAAAGCAAAAAACACGTAAAGGACTGAAGCAACCATAAAATTAAGAAGAGTGGTTTTTGGCTTCACTCTTTTGTCCCCAGGAGATGCTCCTGTGGAGATGGCTCCTAGCCAGTCTCAAACTGAGGGCTGGTGTCAGCAGAGAGAGAGGGTGCAACGGCACCTTAGGCAGACTGGGATAAAACCAAAACACAATTAAAAGAAATTAAGGACAGTGTACTCTGCTGAGTGCAAAGGAAAAATGTAACAAAAATCTGAAAATCAAGAATTTTCTGAACCTAACTGGAAAGGTCTACCAACTCCTGTGAAAATGGCTGAGAAGTCAGGAGGGAAAGTGACAGCTGCCATTTATCTTGTTGGAGAAGAGCATGAGAAAAATGGTGCAGGCATAATGAATGGGTAGTGTCAAGGCAAAAATAACTGACTCTAGACATGAATGCTTGTGGATTATTCATACCTAAAAAAGGAACGTGGATGTGGAAAGACACTTGAACTAGAAAGGAATTTTTTTTCATGTTCCTATTTATATTTAAATTCCAAATTTCCTTTTATACTCCAGATAAATCAGCTTAACATGACCGCAACATTTCTTTCAGATAAAAACTAATAATAAAAGCCTTTTTCAGGCCAGTAGTAGCCAGATAATCAACATTTGTCTAAAAAAGCCAAAGCAGGCATCTATTTTGGCATTTGACAAGAAAGATTTTCAATATTACTTTAAATACTTAAAAAATATATTCTGGAAAATATGTTATTTAACGAACGTACCAGCAGTTCACTGAGTTGTTCATAATCAAACATTTCATTTTCGTACTGTTCTGCAAGTTCTTTACCCAAGGCAATGGCCTCTTCCCACATCTGTCGAAAAAAAAAATCACAAAACAACAAAGAACCTGAATTACATACCTTGGTTAAACAACGAAATTGGGATAAAATAAATCTTAATAAAAGACAACACAATGCATTGTGTCACACGCTCGAAAACACTGCATCAGATGTGCCAAATAGCTCTGACAGCATTACCCATATGTCTCTCTTTAATGCAAATCAAGTAAAATGTTCCTATTACTTCAGAAATAAAATGATTCCTGCTAGCCCAACTAGATACCCAGTAATGTGCAAACACGGCCTGCCCACAAAGCCACCCTGAACCTCAAGCTTCTGATAAATGTTGTTGGTTGATTATAGTTCATAATCACCTCTCTCTCTCCCTCTAATATCTATAATCTATACTAGACAGGACAGGCAATTTGCAGATATTGCTTTGAACAATTATTCACCATATTTCCATTGGTTCTTTTCCTTCCCTTATTCTTCAACCATGAAATTCAGCAACCGCCTCAACTGACCCAAACTAATTTAACAATATCCTTCAGCTCTTCAGAAGCCAACAATCTCAATGAGCAGTAGCAAGAATGCTTTTAAATGTGTATTTTTAATTTTTTCTACTGTAAATGTAAAGAACCACTCAACCCAAAATGCTTAAATTAGCACACCAGGACACCTAAGATCAAACCTGATAATCTGCCTCTGCTGTTGAAATTTGGCTGGCACTGCTGACCTTACTTTATAAAAAAAAAAAAAGTTGGAACGAGTCATAAATCAATTTGCTCCATATTAGCCTTTGTCTTAACTTACATCCCTGTCCACATCACCTATTCTCCTCTCAGCACCAGGCCACATGTTCCTTGCCCTGGTGAAACATGGAAACAGCCACAGCTCCAAAGTGCAGTAGGATGAAAGAGGATTGAGCAAAAGGGCTGAAATGTTTCCTTCCCATTGCTCCCAAAGACATCTGCCGCACAGGGAGGAAGAGTTTCAGATGGAGCCCCACAACCCAGCAATGATGGGAGCTGGGTGCTGGGGACAGAGGAGGGACATGGCACTGCTGGGGAAACTTTCACACGGGACATACTCCTGCAGCTGTCCTGTCTGCTTTAACTCACTGCACCAAGGACAAACAGCTTACCCCACAAAACCACTGCAAACCAAATACCCCCAAAACACGCAGATGGGAGAAATCCTCCCATCAAAGCCCCAAATAAACACTGGTGAATTTTGTTTCTTTGTCTTCTGATTTGCAAGCCAAAATCGCATTTATTAGTGTTTCAGGAAGCTTTAAAAACTTTCAGGAAAATGCTTTAGTTCTGTAGATGCTGAGACTTTAAAACCAGGAGCAAACCCTTACAAACGGACAAGATGCACGGAGTTACTGCGCACTGCCAGCACCACCTGCTGCGTGTTGGCTCAGGTGTCCACAGCTCCTCCTGGCTTTGTGCCACAAACCCCAGACTGGGAGCTGCAGTATATATATTTATATATTTATTTATTTTCCCCTAGGAAGTGGCAATTTGGAGACCAGGCAGGCCACACACTCAGCAAGTCTTCCACCAGGAGCAACAGGCCGCTGCCGCAAAGGCAAGATGTGGAGCAGGCCCCAGCTGTTTGCTCTTTCTTCCTCCCTACCCCTCGCTGGAAAATAAGGAGCCTGCTCTCAAAGGGAGGCATCTGTCCTGCAAACCAGAGGACGGACTGAAAACCTGCCCTGGCAGAGTAAGAGAGGGAAGGGATGGAAAGCAGCAGCCCCGAGAGCTGCTGACGGCAGAGATGAGGAGCCTCAAAAGAAAAGCTCTGTGTAGTAACAGGAACAACAGGTATGGGACATGGCAGGCTCTCAAAGCAGGGGAGAAATATGGGCTGGACTCCTCTCAAGAAGCTGCTGGTATGTCTGGAAATAAGGTTTTGAATCCTAAAGAGAAAAAAAGACAGACACCATCCCTCAAATGGGATGCTGGGGCAAGCAGGGTCTGAGAGGTGATAAACTTGGCCTTGTGATTCACACAATATTTAACCCCTTCTCTGACTTTTTTCTCATTTCTACAGCAACATTCACAGTATTGTTTATCTAAGGGAGAGGACTGGAATAAGCACGAGTTAATTAATGTTTGTAAAGTGCCTTGAAGACGAAAACCACATTGGAATGACTGATTACGATCACCATAACGAGGGACCCGCATCTGCAGGAAATCATGAGGCCGTTCCTACACTCTGCAACACAAGTTTTGCGACTGGCAAGCTCACGATGTTTTTATCCCCGCTATGTATCTAATGCAGAATGATGATACAGAGTGTATTTTTATCTCTAAACAAAAATTACCATGAGCTAAATAGTACAGGCATATTTACAGACAATGGAGTGAGTGTGCTCTCATGTACTAGGCTGGGCTAATTTTGACTCCAAGGAGCAACATACTCCTGATTTATAGAAACTAAACAAATATTTGGTTGGTAGGTAAGTCAGCAAGTGAAACCTTTCAAAACCACTTAACCTTTCTTCATTTTGAATGCTGTCTTCTTAACTTCAGTCATCCGTAGCTACTTCTGCACATTTTCACTTCAAAGAAAACAGCATTACCGTCATTCTCCTTGCCTTGGTTCTCTGCTTGCTCCAGATTCAACCAGCCACTCTCCAAAACTGAAGCACTTCTACTCTATTTCCTATTGTGAAAATATTTATAGATCATCTCAGGCAAACAGCTTTGTAGCTGAACGAGATTTGAAGTAAATGGAAATCTAAATAATTTTAGATTTACATGAGCATTGTAAACAAACTCATTCAGTTCTTCTAATGAATCCTGAATAAGCACAGACCTTGCAACGCATTTCCAAAGCACATTTGGCAACTGAAAGCCTTGCTTTGGTCCTAATGCTGCATGGAAAACTGATTGCACCTATCTTATTTTTTGTCTTTTTTTTTTTTTTTTTTTTTTTTTTTTCCCCCAATCCTTGTCAGACAAGTCTGCAGCCACTCCAGAGCAGGGGCTGTGTTTCTATGGCACTTACCAGGAAGCGCCTCCGCAGCCCCATCACACCCCTCTGAGTCTGTATTACTGAATACAAACATGAGAAATGAGTTTCATAAATGGCACAGACCCGAGAGCCTAAAAAATGAATCCTTAAATTAATTATGATATAGTTTATCTCCAACATATGTGCAGCAGTCCCACAGTCCTCGCGTTCTTCGATTTTAATAACCACTTCCTTACGTGTAAGCAGAGATGAATAGGAATAAAACGGGCATTATGAACAACATTTGTTTCTGACTTAAACTACTGGAATTACTCAAAAAAATCTTTAAAAGTTAGTTTACTATTTATACTACACTTCTTTTGTCACATTACTTTAATGGAATACTTTCTGGGATAGCTAAGAGGTAAACGCACTCTCTTTCTATTCTACGGCAGATGCGTGGTAAAACTGCCCAGCTTTGGGAAAAGATTCTTTCAGGTTTTGCCAGTGTCTGAACTGGCACCCCTCCAGCCACGTAATTTGTCTTGGTGAACAGGACTTACTTTTTGTTGCTCCTGCCTCTTAAAAACCCCACTCTCTTCCTGCATCTCTATTCTGAAATCCAATTGTCCAGCTCAATCCACCGAAGGAATGGCAAGGAGTTGTATTATAAGACTCAATTTGTAAAATGTCAAGTGCCCTGAACTCCTGAGGTCCATGAGTCAATTAACCACTGGCTTTTCTCCCCATTGTTTGTGCAGCTGGACTACAATACCTGCAACGTGGCTGAAAATAAAACTAAATCCAGTATTTTTCTCAACGTCACAGCAGCAGCAGGAACTGTGCATTTAAAACACCCTCTGAAAAAATTCTGTTTTGTACAGAGCAAATTTATTCAGGTGAGGGCAGCATGGCTGTAGCAAAGGATTCTGATAAATGAAAACTATACTCCTGAAGGTCAGCAACTCCCCATCTGCTGCCTCACAGATTTCCTGCATTGGAAGTTTTCCCAGCTTTGCCCAGGACATGGCAGGTCTTCTGGAGGAATGAGCTGTGCAGGGAGCTACTACACAGGATTTGTATGATATGCAACTCATTAATGCAAGAAACAGTTTCTCTGGATAGTGTACCAAAGAGAGAGGTTTACAGTAGTGGAAGGAAAATACTTCTTTTATACTAAAGGTGTACAAAAAATGTGCATAGCCTAAATTAAGTTGCGCAGACACATGTTGCAAATTCTTACGGGAAAGACTTTGAGGATTCAAGAGGAGATCTTCTTATGGGAGAACTAGCAATTTAATTTATTTTTGAAGTGCAGATTGTTTGTTGTCCAGCATCCAATTTAGATTTTGAGGTTCTGTAACAGCAGCAAAGGAGGATCTTAGTACACTTCTTAGCTCCTGCTGAGCTAACCGTCAATAAAAATGAAATAGTCTAGTATATTATCATGCAATATTCTCAAGTATGAGGGATGTTCCCAACACTGTTTATATTTTAGATGGCATGAAGTAACCATCAAGAAGGCTTAACATTTTAAATACGGTATTAAAGCAGCATTTCTCTATTCCTAGCGTAGCATTCAACAGGTGTAAGATATACCCATTCTGGTGACTCTTTGAACAACTTTGCTCTGAACAACTTTGTTCTGAAGCCTGCTCCTTTCCTTCACAGGTTTCTGTAAGGGTTTACCATCTGAAATGGGTACAAGCTGGACACAAGCCTCACACTGATTTTTGGCAAAGAGGTGAATTTCACTGCTATCCTGTTAGATGGAAAAAAGGCATTCATTGCCATCCTACTAACTGGAAAAAGACATTTAAAGGCAAAGCATTGCACTTACTTGGACGTTTCAAATACTTTGTGTTTTCTGGCTCCCGTAAAACAGCAAAAGTGTTTTTTGTTGTTGTTGTTGTTTTTTTGTTTGTTTGTTTGTTTTTGAGGTGGTAAGGGGGCAGGAAGGGTGGAGGAGTGGAAATGAGTGTGAGCAGTGTGCATTTATTTATTTTTTTTTCTCTACAGGACCAACGCTTTCAATTTATGAAGGAGCAGTAGAAAACATTTACTGATTTATAGACTGCGGCATCCACTGGCAAACCTGAAACCCGTTGCAGTTCGTAGATTTTGCCGTGCAGGGATAAGCAAGCTGCTGCTTCCTTTATGGCTACAGAGACCATATAAGCCTGTTTAAAAATGAAATCTTATCTTTGTCAACGACAACGGAGCATTTCTTGGCATCAGAAGTACATTAGCATTGACTAACATCAACCACTCCACACAGAAAAAAATTCACCCCTTTTCCTCTTCTCTTTATTACTGCCTCTATTTCTCCTTCTCACTGTGATATACTCTAGCCTAGCAATTTTCAGTAAAGTCCCTGGATTAAGGGCTTTATTGAAAATTACAAGACTTCAGGAAAACACAGAAAGAGCAAACACTTCAGAGCAGTTCAAAGGATAGGTTAGACCGCCGTGATAAGAGTGAAGATAAAGCTTTTAAGGGCAAAAGCCAATAGAGATGAAAATGAGACTGGAAAGTGCAAAACAGTAAAGGAGAATAAACCAGCAGAGAGGAAAAAACATATACATGTCCTAGGAAAACCCAGAAGTAGCAACTTTTACTTTTGGAAAGAAGGGGCTTGGTAAAATAATGACGGGTATTACTGATAAGGAATCAGATCCAAGAAGTTGAAGAACAGAAACTGTACCTGACAGCATTAATCACTGGAAGTTAAGGGTATACTGAATCTTTATAGAAGACTGTGTTCAAGACCAAAAGTCAAAGTAAAATAAGAAAGCAAGCATGCTAATCTATTAAAAAACAGAAATCAAAATGAGTGCTCTGACAAGGGTCTCAAACCACAAATAACAGGGATACTTGTGGCGAAGGCTAGTATTTTGTCCTCAGACAAATGGCATTCAGTGCAAGCCCCAATTCAGCCCTATTAAATTGCAAATTTCTCAGGCACTTCTGGTCTAGAAGTGGTACGTTTCTGTGTCTGGTGAATACAGAAGATTACGCCTTCCTCTGAATTCACCTCACCCTGCATGCTAATACTTAAGGAGCAAGTTTCATGGGTGTTCTGCACTCGAGAAGTGCCTCGAGCTTTCCTCTTGGGAAAATTACCCTGGTAAGAGAATGATTGTTGATCTTGATTGTTGAGAGGCTGAACTATACATCAGCCTTTCCAAAATACTGCCGAATTTTTAAGACCAAGCATTGCCTTTTGAGAAATCCCTTTCCCCCATCTCCTCTAGACTATGTGTTTCTAACCACAGTTACTTCTCAAGTCAGCCTGGCAGGCTGGAGTGAAAGAGTGCTCACAACTTTAAAACCAAACTATTAAGCTCTGTAAAAGCCTGGAAGTAGTTCTACAGCTGTCCAGGGTCAAAGGACCTTCTGTGGGCATCTCTTCTTAACTTCATGGGAAGAGAAAGCAAAGTGGTAGCATCAACAGAGGAAACTGCCAGGCAGAGGCACAGCTTACAATTATGGTTAAAAAAAAGAAAAGAAAAAAAAAAGATAAAACAAATTGGTTAGTTTACATAAATACTGTTTCAGAGGTGTTACTGATCATGGAGTCATGATGCCATTAAAGTAGCCTGGAGTAAGCTTGCAAGCTGCAAAGGTAAATGCAAGAGGTTCGTTTACCCTGATGTTGTAACATCCCAAGTGAGAGGATTACCTTAATTCTACCATGGCAACCTTCCACTTGAAAATTTATTTAAGATTTTCATATTCTCAGCATATATTGATTTTTTTTTTCCTTTTTGTTGACTAATACAAAAATTTATCCCAACTTGGGTGACCAGAAAACGAGATAGGAAATGTCTGTAAATGGCAGGAGTGCTTTGAAAATGAATCCTCTGCTCACAAAAATAAATTAAGCAGGAATCCTATGGCCTGAGCTAGGCAAAGAAATAAGTGATCACAGTGGTTCCCGCAGTATCACACTCCACCAATGAACTTTAAATAATGAAGATTCAGTTGTTTAACTGTGAGGAAAAGGAGTAGACAGAGAATTTTCACCGCTGTTTCTTTCATTTCTGGTTGTGAAGCCTGAAAAAAATTAAGAATGGTTATTCAGTCTGACAAAGGTCTCTCAAGCGTGGATGCCGTGCTGTGTAGTGTGGAACAGGCTGAAAAGCAAGCAGCAGGTATTTTGCCTGCTGTTTATATAAACAGCTCGTTAGAGCTGTCGGCAGAACTGGGTGGCTACAACTTTAAGGCAGGCTGTTTGCAACGCAGATGTAAAGGGCGCTGCAGCTTTTAATTTGCAGCCGAAATGCATTGGCCTGGTGTTGGGAAGAACAATTCCCACGGACTGTATACTAGCACCATAAAAAAGTAACTGCGAACCCATAAACACGTAAAATAACCAAATAAAAACAGGCGGCTTCTGCCTTTTCCTTTCCAGAGGGGAATGTAATATTAAAATAGAGTTTTAAATCAAATCCAACCCTAATTCTAACTAGGTTCTCCTTAGCAGCTGCTGAAGGGTCAGTAGAAATTTCTGGGAAGTGGGAGCATGTTGGGGGCTGGATGCTACTCACTGCTTAAGCACAAAGGACAACTGCTCACCGGGCCCAGCCGCACGCGGAGCCTGCCTCTATCACAATCTAGAATTACAATTTTTTAGCATCACTTATTAACAACTTTTAACTATTACATTAAGATAAGGTGTAAGGTTTGACCTTTTAAGCAGTTTCTATGAAAACACTGATCCGACTCTGCTAAAAGCCTGCTTGCATAACGTGTTGGATAATTCTCTAATTCTCCCTGGCAATAACATTTCTGTCTGCACTACCTTTATGCAACAAAAATTGCTTTTAGATAAATGACCCCCTACTGGTGTTAAACTACCACAAAAAAACAAGATTGTGTATCCGAAATATCCCGACGAAGAGATTTTCACCTCTGTATTTAAGCATTGTAGGCATGCACTTTCCCAGCTCTGCTATGTCCCTACGTTTTGCTGACTCCTGAGCTGAAAACCATCAGCTCTGTACAGGTGATACCTGCACCCACCCCTTCAGATGCAAATCCCTCTCAGAAAACCAGGAGCAATGACAGGGAAGTGTTCTCATTCTCTCCACTACCCTCCTATGGTACAAACCACGCAAACATCTGTCCTTTGACAGATTTTTTTTTTGTGTGTACACAAGAAAAACCAAGGGGAGCTGAAGGACTGCGTTACCTACTGCAATTGCCAGAAAAAGTAAATCCCGCAAATTCCATGCATCACTTCTCTTTTATCTTCTCTGTGGCACCATACACGCATACGTTTACCCTTAACACAGCAGTTGTAAATATACCATTGATTTTTTTTTTTTTTACTACTTTTTTTTTTTCTTTTAGTATTATTATCTTCAAATACTGGCAGAGTGTTTAAATAAAACACTCCACATAATAACTTACAACAAGTTTAAAGCTCCCTGAAGGTCACTTGATGCAAACAATGTTTATTAGTCAACTTATAAGTTAGACAGAAAAGCAATGAAACATATTTGGAGGACTTTTTTTCTTCCCTTTTTACCTTGCCCTTGTCAAAGTAATGGATAATTTCTTGATAGAGCTGCTCTTTCAGCTGTCCTTGAGTAGCAGCCTGGTATCCATCCCGCTGGGTAAGATGTGCTGCACATGCTTCTTCTGACCACTACATCATAGAGACAGACAGATGGAACAAGTGAAAACAAGTCAAAAGTTACGGACTGTGTCAGTAAAATTAGGCTGTATAAAACAGAAACTTTTGATTTAAAGAAACGATTCACAACCAAGGCACTAACAAAGATTTCATTGCCGCTGTGTAACGATTCCTCCGGCACAAGGACCATTTATTAGAATGCCGTAATGGGAAGCTAATTACAGATATCAGATGGAAGGAAGCTTCTTGAGGTGGTTTCCTCTCCTCAGTGAGTTTGATGAGGCTGACTTTGCCTTGTTGATGGGTACAACCTGCTGGCTGCATGACGAACACTGGCAGGTTTATGTTGAGAGAAGCCCTGAAGCCAAGACACATCAGCACAAATGGAAGGGACTGGAGGCACAGACGGATATTAATGAACTAAAATTCACTGAGAATGTTTAGAGGCATGCTAAAGTACAACTAACTTTATACAGCCTGTTTGCAAACAGTTGCTCCTGCTCTTCAAGCAACTGCCCAACAGATGAGGAGCAAGGCAAAGACATTACAGGGATTTCTCCCTAGATTTGAGGACCACATAATTCCCTACGGCTTTTACACCTGCATATCTTACATCTGCGTAAGGGACAGATGCAACTAAAACCTCTGGACTCCACTACTCATACCATATCTTCTTCCTTTCCCTTCCCTCCTCCCACTAATATTCCCTAGGACCTATCTGCAGATGAGACAATACTGGAGCCTTTTCCCTTGACAGGAAACTAATACTATATCCTACCTTTCCACAGCTATCTATTTTCATGAGGCTAGCAGGAAATTAATGCCTTAGAGACTCGCAAAACTCTATCAAACCAAATCAAAAACCTCCATTAAATCAAATAAAATGTCTCATAGATTGAAAAAGAGACAGGGACAGGTGCTTCAATATAGCTTTTGCCTTAAGAAACCAAGTTTAAAATAAATACAGAACTGTTCGCTTTCATCTCTGAAAATCAAAGTTGCTATAGAAAGAGGACTGCCTACAAAAATAAAATGATATAACTTTCAGAAAAGAAGAGATCCGTACAAAGATCATCAACTCACAGATTTATTCATAGAATCGCTGTTACATCATCTAGTTTTACCTCCTCTACATTATTAAATTTCATCCAGTTATTTCAGATTTGGCCAAAATGTTTGTGTTTAACTTAAGCACAGCTCATGTTTTGTTACAGGATATCTTACAAAAGCACATAATGACATTGTCTGGAGATGAGAGGGACTGAGGATTACACCCCAATCCCTGGTAATGTGTTTCAGTGGGTACAGACTACCTGATGTAGATACGTCTGACTGCAGCTTTGAACTCTTAGTTCCTATAATCTTTTCCTTAAACGGCCACAGGAGGCTCTTTAATATCATTTTCTTCCCCTTAAGACAGTCATTTGATGCAAATCAAGCTGAGCTCTTTTTGACAGGCTAGCCAGAGAGCACTTCACATTTCTCATTGACAGAACCTTTCTTCATTTCTCTTATTATGGCTCTCTTAAAGCCTTTCCTTTTATTTAATCCTTCCTAAAACCATGCAACTCTTCACTGCATTGACAGTACAGCTTTGTACTGCAAAGCCATGTCAATGAAGGAGACAAATTTCATGGAGTCTCCAATGCAATGGTACTTTTCTCAGCATGCTTCTGTTAGTTTTGAGTATCTTAATTTTGACTAAAAATTACAAATATTTTATTTTATTTCATAAAAACTCTCTTTTCCAAAGTTTTTTTTTTCACCAGCTCGCAGTAATATGGAGAAAATTATGGTGGCTCTCTCTCCAGAGACATCCTTCTTGCAAATTTAAAGGTGAAGTTCTAGAAAGCTCTCAGTCTTGACCTAAATGTGATGCCATTAAAATCAACGTGATGCAACATATGCCAATGATGAGTGTCATTGAAAATCATGTCCTCAAGGCTTGAAATAAAAACTCAATTGCTTAAAATTACACACACCACAATACTGCTGCTTTTTAAGCGACACTGAACTCCTCCATCCACTGCTAACTCCTGGAAGGAACAGGATATTACATTAGATATATCAATACACTTCTACAATAAAGAATTTCCAAACCATAATGTAAGTCTATTTATAAACAAACATCTGCTTCGTGATAAAAACCTACAATAAATATTACCCTTACTTTTGCCATCTTCTATTGATTTGTAGTATAATAAAAGAAAACTGGATATGTATTTCCAGTAAATTAAAGGAGTATATTAAGATACTCATCCAGTCTCTCAAGACACTCTGTAAGAAAAAAATGAAATTGGCTAATCTCTAATTTAAAGTCATACGAAGCATATTGACTAACGATTTCAAGACATAAAGGGTAGAAGTTAGAATGACGTTTTATGGCATTGTTCGTTCCATCATTTTTCTGGAAAGTGCAGCACCTGGGGAAGGCAATGCTTTATCTTGTCTAAAAGGCTCATTCATGTAATGCCTGATAAGCAAGTATTACACAATTTGGCAGTCATGTTTTACGTCCCTAGCAGGAACAAGAGGGATCTTTATAGCCACAGACTCAGCCAGTTACTCGCTCCAACTTCTACCCACAGGCAAGCGGCTGCACCAGTCTGCGTGACTGAAGGTGTCAAAGCCTTCTCCTCAGATCTTTAGCTCTCTGAGACGTGTCTCAGAACAGAAAATTTCATTACCAGAGAAGTAACTGCATCCAGCAGGCCGTGTCCAACAATTGCCCTCGCTTTGAATAATGCATAAAGCTATTGCTACAGTGGTTTTACACTCCAGATGAATTTTACTGTTGTTTTCTTTGAGCAATAACCCTATATTTATTTTAAAATGCAGCAAATATATTTCAGTGTCTTCATCTAACTTGTAAAAGTACGGTCTGCACCGTACTTAGTCTTAATATAGTTTGGATGCAGTTTTCTTAGTTTTGATGTACAAATAATCGTCTGCACATCATTTAGAAGTACTTCACTTAACACCCTCCACTTTTCAACTTTTCAAAATATACACTTTACACTATAGATTCTCTTGGGATTGCTCAGATTAAATCATAGATTGCTAAGAGCAACTCACTGCATCGAATGAGATACATTTCCTTTACAAGAGGGTTCCCATTAGCATGGCTTCAGCAATAATACCTAAGGCTTACAAAACACTCACCACTGGCATATGAAATAGATGTCTCCATTCGCTACATAATTTGGATATTTAAAATAAATTTATCCTGCAGCTTTGCAGTTTATGACTTGTGGTCTGTACTTGACTGTACTTCTGCGCACTTCAGATCAAGGTCAGTAAACCAGGCTCTGATATGCACCAATGGCAGAGGGTTGGTTTCCTGCATAGTAATTAATTAATTACACATGCAAAAGATGAAACGGAAATAAGAAGCAGTGCACAGATGTTCACCAGTTTTAAGTACAGGTTCCAAGACTGGTGAAAACAAGACTACAACTGGTACTGCTAACATCATCTTCAAAACTTGCAATGTATTTTGGTGTTTACCTTAAGAAGCTTTGCATGAAGAAGCAACGTGTAGGCAGCTTCTGTGTAGTTATCACATTCTTTGTGCAGGTCACACAGCTTGTACAGATACCTGCAAGTAAGAAAAGCATCGGGTTCTTAAAACAGGCTGGTTACTAAATGTCACCAAATAATGAAAAATAGTTGGCTGTGTAGACTACAACAGTTCAACTCTATCTTCAAACAGTTAAATATATCTAGGGTTACTTCTTAAAGTTCATATGTCTGTGGTCAGGAAACTTTCATGACCACCTGCATTTCCACTGTGTTTTTATCCCAATGACTTGTGAAGAGTGATGAATCCAGTACAGATTTTGTGCATGAGATCTTGCTCTAAGTGTTCTGCTAAAGAGACAGGTCTTCTTCCTTGACTTAAATATCAGCACATCTCTGAAAGGGGATTATCTTCGTTTGTTTGTTGGCTTGCTTTTCATGGCAGTTTAAAAATAAATAAATCTCTTACAAGAGTTTAGTAACAGAAATAGGAGAGAACTTCAGTGGGAGATAGGCAGTGAGAGACAACTTGTCTTTGTACAGACACTGAACAGGGCAGACCCACAACCCACAACTTCATGTGCACGTTCATGGTTACTAATCCTGCCTTTTTGCTAGTTTTTATCTATTTTTCAAATCATTAAAGCGATAATTAAAACCATTTAAAACAACAGGAAGTGAGTTTACTAGAGAAAATTCTTCCCAAAAGATAACATCTGAGAACAAATTCACAAATAACATTTAGATAGCTAAAATAGCGGTGAAAGAGAAACTTCATCATTTTAGCACAACAGTCTAGCCAATTTTAAGCCAAAGTAGAAATAGAGGTCTAGGAACCCTGAGGTTTACAAAAAGCACAACAACATATTACCATTTTCACTTTGTGTGAAAACAGATTTTGAAGGGTTCCCAAAAGCTTCAAATTTAAAATAAGTATTAGTCATCAGATTATTTAATAGCCCATTTTCCCCAACTCACGTATTTCCTACCTCACCAGGAAGTAAAATTATTTCTTTGGCCAGTTTTCTTTTGACTTATTTTCCTCGTGTGACAACACGTATTTGTATTTCCCTGTTCACTGTTATAAAACTGAAGGGGTTGGAGGAGGGGTACAAAAAAAAACCTCTCAGGATCTCAGAAGGCCAATTTCTAATGCTCACTGTTCTTAGTGATGATGAGCTTTTGAGCTTGAAGTTCAGTAGAGGTGTGCTTTTTCATTACTTCTTCCCTTTCAGCCCCCAGCTGACTGCTAAATAAGAGCTTAATTTTCTCCAATTACGCTACAGTCAATCAAGCAGAATTTGTCAGTGGTCGTGTTTACAAACCTTATGTACATTTCTTCTCTCTCGATCTCCTTGTAGAAATTCTGAAAAACAAAATAATTTCCTTACAAAGTCTTTGATTTCACAGCCAGAAACACATACGGAACACGCTAGGAATTAAAAATTCATAATTGGATAGCATCAACCTCAAAACCGCAAAATGAAATTTGCCTCTAGTGATAGCACACAAGTTATTTAACTTACAAAATCTAATGCTGCGATGTTTCATGATGTAGCATATTAGGACTTATGTCTTATTGGAAAGGTTAAGAATTTGCGAGAGCAGTACCGGTAGAAACTGGCTTCTGGCATTTGCACGTCACACATCATTAACCATTTGCAGCTGAAATTTCATAATATACAAAAACCTAATTTTTAAGAAACAGTTGTTCTACGGATTTAAAATTCCAAACCTTAGCTGAGCAATACATCACCTGCCCTTGAATTCTAATAGTTTCCTTGGAAATAAAAAGGCAGATTAGTGTTATTTATCTGGTTTCATATGCCACGCATTCTCATTGCTCCCTTCAGAAATGTCTGAATGCCTCTGGTCTTGAGATAAACTAGTTAACACTGCAAATATTGTAAATACAGGTTATGATAAATTGGGCAAGATATTAAAGGCTTTCCTGAATCTTATTTAAAGTTTGCCTTCAAAAGTTAAAAAAATAAGGAAACAAAATACAAGGAAATTTATCCTTCACTGAACTACAATGTATTTCAGGGCTGAATTAAACCTGAATAGCCAGGAAAAAATGCATAAGCCCAATACCAATAGATGCATAAGGCCAATACAAAACCTTCCCCTTCAAAGAGAACCTAAAATATGTGATAGAATACATATCTGTGATAGAATACGCATCACTGAGCTGCAAAAGACTAGTTATTTAGGGGATGTATCGTATCAGTTGGCATAGCTGCTCACTAGTTTTGAGTTTAACCCACAAGACAAAATGAACCAAGTGAAACCACACTCCCCATAAAATTACAGTCTGCTTTCTTTATTTGTGTTTACTATTCGTTTGTGTGTTTGTTTTTTTTTTAATGTAGAATAGACTTCTGAGTTGGGTGATCAATAACGTAAAGTCATTTTGTCCCATTATCCTGACACTGCTGCGAGCTGCTCTGCCCTTCCAGAGCAGCCTGAGAAGGGGCAAGAAACCCACAGAAAGTGGAGGGGGATCAGCCAGGAGGCTGGCACTGACCCCACTGTGTTTCCCAAGGCTCTCTCTCCCCAGAGAGGGCTCCCTGCTCCTGCCCCACCTTTGGGTGCTCTTCCCATGCTCCCTGTGCTGGCCCACCCCTGTGTGGGAAAGGTGGGGAGCTTTCGGCAGGATCCCTCCTCTGATCTCCTCTGCTATCTTGTCTGCACTCATGTTTTGCCAGGATTGTCAGAGGCAGGAGCAAGCAGCTGAGGGAGCAGATAGGGCTTTTTTTTTTTTTTTTTTATAATATTTTTTTAATCATCAGCACTGGCTTAAATGTATATCAAAACCTCTGACTTAAACTATATTCAACACAGGCAAACTTAATCCTGTGAAAGCCTGTACATTGTTAAAGGCCCAATTAAGAACTCTTTGAGCCCTCAAGTGGGAATTATGCTGAGTATTGGCTCTGGGTCAGACTCCTGTAAAGGCATAAATTTCACTTCAGGTGCACGGAGAATGATGAAAAGACTGTATTGGCCCTGGAGGGCAAATGGGACTTTAAAATCAACCTGAGGGTTTAAATCACGGCTACTGAAAGTGAGCAAAGTTCTGCCCTTTGATGCTTTCATACATTTCCCCTAGACTTCAGTGGCAGGGCGGTGCGTGGATAACTCACAGTGATTTAACTTGACGACAGTACATCACCCACAAAATTTATCACCTACAAATACCTGAAAAATTCAGGTGACAGAATCACCATCAGGAGACGCTGTTAGAGACACTTAGGGAAAACAACCCCCCAAAGGGGCTACCAGTTCCCCTGGGGCTGGCATGGCAAGAGTTACCAGGAAGGGTCTCAGGAGTTTTATAATGAAGGGAAAGAGAAATAACTTCACCTTCCTTCGGAAATTTGCCTACTTTTATATATATTGTTGTCGTGTTTTGGAGCGTGTGGTGCGTGTGATTTTTTTTATTTCCTATCTTGCCTGGTGCGAACTGGCAGGTTTTTCTAACTCCAGCTCTGCTCAGGAGGACACCGTGACTTTTCTGCAGGCAACCAAGGGCACCTGCTAGATCACCAGCCGGTGACAACTCTCCGCGTCCCTCCTCTTTTCCCATTTGCTAAACATTCTGATGCTTTTTGATGTGCACAGAGAGGAAAAACAAACTAAAAATAAAAACCCAATTTCTGATTTGATGTCTCTATATTCTCTCCCATTTTGACGGGCATCATTTCATTTATGGCTTACATGATAGCGAGGCATAAAGGCTGCAGTGAGCAAGCTGAGGACATTTGCAGCGCTCGCAAGTGTTAAAAGCTACAAACTATTTACTCAGATCTTTCCAAACCAGCCTGAATGAAATCTATCAGCCATATCACGTCAGGCGATAAGCACAGTCTGTACCCCACACACTGAAATGAAGTAATTTTTGATAATGTTATGGGGATGAAAGCTATGAATGCTTAACTGCTAAGAGTTTAATGCAAAGCAACAAATCTAACTAGCACTATGTCAGAGGTCTCTAAACTTTATTTTAAGACCATTTTTCCATATGCCCTGATTTTGTGCTAATAAAATCTCATACTCTAATGCTTCCAGCAAAAAGCATGATATGTCTGCTGCTTTCAACTCTAGCTAAATGGACAAAGGTTTGTATATTCTCAAATTATTTGTATATTCTGGACCAAAGAGAAGGAAATTTCCTATCAGTGAGGGAAAAAAAAAAAGTTTATTCTGCTTTCAATGAAACAATAACTCACAACTTTGTTGAAAACTTCTGAATTCAGAAGTAGAATACAAATGGGTTTGCAAACTGCATATTACTCCAATACTGTGTGTAAAGTGTTTTTCTGTATAATTTTGTTCATATGTAAATTGTAAATGTCAACCAATACCCCCAAAGGTCAGGTCCTGAAACATTCCTTCTTAAACTCTTTCTTAAAATCAATTAAGGAAATAAGAACCCATGTTTCCATAAATTCACTTTCATTAAGAGAAAAAAATATTTTAAGATGGAATGAAAGTCTTAACACATATTCTGATTTAACTGAAATATTTTGTTAAAGGTGTAAAATTAGAAATGCAGTGATCAGTTCAGGCGGGTGACTCCTTGCTTACCAGCACATTGACAGTACAGCTCATGCGGTTCTCTTTGTTCTCATCGTGCATGATGGTCCTGTAGTCCAACAACCTCTCCATTAAGCGGACAACAAGTTTCACAAAAGTTTCTCCACTCTTAGCAAGGTATTTGTGTTTTCTGCAGTGCTCTAAGAGGCTGAAAAGCCAATTATATATGCCTTGTTAATCACACACACAAAAAACCTTGACTCAGGTGCAATTTTAAATATCGTGCATCATTAACAGATTTTAATTATTTCTGGGCTACAAAGTTCATTGTAGTCTAATTGCCCTCTCTCCTGACTTCCCCGTGACATAAATCTCACCACTGATCAACACTTACATTTTGTCAAATAACACTTTGTACTGTTCATCTCCTCTGCCTCCTTCCACTTCATGATCCAGTTTCGTGATGATCTCATTTTCAAACTACAATTAAACAAAGCAAGCGTAAATAATCAGATGGCAAATATTTCACTTTATTACTGTAGTCTCAATGGTTCACAGATTGGTTGGGTATCTTGGTGAGATGTTTAGCTACTGTTTTAAAGCTTGATTGACTTTTAAGAGTTTGCAATCTCTGGTATTAGACTATCCACTCTGATCTGCTGCCCTACAAGGGTTTTTTGTTGAAGAAATCATTGGTCATGTTGTTAAATGAAGCTTAAATATTTGCGTTAGGCAAAACTAAATAAGGAGATTAATGACGAGAACTAGGGCAAGGGAAATAAAAAGACAGACACAGAATGTCCCCTGCAATAATGACAACGGCGACAACAGCGATGGAAGCAAAATGCAAACATGTTGAATGCTCTGCTGGAGACGCGAGGTAACACCTACGGCTGCTCAGCCAGCTGGATCCCTCAGCCAAACGAGCTCCCTGGCATCGCTGCCATCCCTGCTCAGTGCAGGTATCACTCACTTTGTGGCACAACCCAGTCAACGTGCTAATAGGGCAGAGCAGGAGGGAGTTGTTTCAAGCAGCTTAAGAGTAAACATTTTTATTTGGGAAGTAATGCGAACTTAAGTGGGCATTAGAACACGTTTTAAATGCAACCTGGGTAGCTCATTGTATTTTTAATGGCTACAGAGGCTTTTACTGCTGCTGCTTTGACTAAGGCCAGGCTAGGAATGAACCTGATTAGCAGAGGAAGAGCCATTTTGTGTCCACTGCTAGATCAGGAGCTGATCTAGTCATCTAACTCCTAAATCTGCATTAAATAAGCACAGGCTTCACTCATTGTCACAGCTATTCTCTCATTGTCAAGAGACCCCAGCACAAGAACCAGGGTGAGAAGGGAGGTCCTGCTGCAGGGGAACGGGATCCCACTGCTGACAGAACCGCTGGCTCTGAGTTTTCTCCCTGTCACCGTCACAACAGCACCGAACAGCTCAGAGGAGAAGCGAAGGGCCACCCGCACAAGAACAAAGCGTGCTAACATTTTGTAAATGTCAGGAGATGTTCTTTGCATCCGCAGTTAATATTAACAGCATATAATGTACAGATGGAAGAAGAAGGGCCTGCCAGCACGACACGCCTTCAGCCCCAGGGCGCGTTTCCACCACTCGGGCCCAGCAGCAAAGCCCATGGCCTGCTCCTGCATCTCCACCCAAGCCACTTCTCCATGTCATAGCTCCCCACCTCTAAGTTGTACCCATAACATAACAGCACTTCTTATTCTTTATAAAATATTTCCACAGCCTGGAGTATCTACTTTCCAGTGGCAACAGCTCCTCTGTTAGAGCTACCTCACACCGGGGCTCTCTGTGACTGGAGGATGTGTTTTTTTGGTGGAAGTCTGTAGGCAATCTTGGACTTTTCTTTTACCAGGGACACAGCAAGGAGGCAAGAAGCACAGCTTCAAGGACTTGTACAACAGAGGCCACATGCTAGGGATTTACCTCAAACCTGTGCTGAAAGATAAAATCAAGAAGATCCAGCCAGCTCAGCAGCCTCTGCAAAGGCCTCGCACCAGGCACCTGAGCAAAGGGAGCAGCACCCCAAAACAACCCAGATGCCAGTGCAGAGGGAGCCCTGGCCTCACCCATGACATGCCAAGCAGGGTGCCAAGTGCCAGGGCCACAGCACCACCCCAGGGGCATCTGGGGACAACAGGGGACAGGGATTTTCCACGGGGTCAGCTGGGGAAGACGAGCTGTTATCTCCGTCCAGCAGTGCAGCTCAGACTGGTTTAGCTATAAAGAGAAGCTGCATTTTTTTTTTTAATTTTTTTTTTTTAGTCCATGCTGTAAAGTTCTGCTGGCATATTTATTTCAGCAAGGAGTGTGAGATCACATATCCCCTGCCAACAGACTTGTGTCATGATGAAACTCTGACGATAAGGGAGTATTTTTTACCACCTTAATTTATATCACTTTGAGGAGGCGTAGCTACGTCCACCACTGGTCTTGCTGCCAAGACACGCTGCATTTTGAGCTCTGCCCACGCAGTCCTCCCTCTGCCAGCAGAGGTTATCACAACGTCTCTATCAAATATCAAACAGACATTTGCCCTTAGTTCTGTCACAGTCTCTTTGTCCGAAGCCGCTGCTTCGTGCACGTGGCAAGGTAAACATGAGCAGAACAAGAAAAAGCCTCTGGCAATAGGTGTGATGAGAAGCATCGCAGCTACCCCCTCAGCTGGACGTGTCTGCCTGCTCTCCTGGCTGCTCCTGTCCTGCTGAAGCCTGCAGCAGCTGGGAATATACACGCTCCCAGCCAAGGTCAACCCGCATACAAAATGCGGCCACGGGCTGTGGAGATGTTCCTGCTTTGCTAAGAGAAATCTTTTTTAGGCAGAACTATACACACTGGTATAGAGGATTTGTTTGTTTAAATTGTGGCAAAGAACTCCAAAACATGACTCTTTATTAGGCCAACTCAATCTCTGAATATCTTAAGAGGCTCTGCAGTAGCTCAGCTGCCGTTACTATAATGTAAAAACCCACAGTCAGATCCAGGACACTTTTTATTCCCCATTCCAAGATTCCACAATCCTCTCATCATTCGCTGCAGTAATGTTCACATCTCCTCCTACCTTCACTGGCCACCCCAGATTTTTTTGTCCTCTGCATCTGAGTTGGGAAATTTATTTTTACATGCCATATGGCAGCCTGCCAAAATTGTCTTAAGAACAGAGAAAAAAAAAAAAAACAACAAAAAAACACCTCTCTGTTCTGAGTTGTGTCGATGAGCTATCACGATGAGTAAGTGCAGAAAAGTCCTGCTCACCTACGGCTCTGTGTGGGTTCAGCATTCGGTCTAACAACATGCACAACACAACTGCAAGCCGTCAGGGAACCCCAACCAGAGACTGCATTGTGCATATAGTGATAAAACCAACTAAGTACCCAAACGACAGATATTCCATCTTAAAACAATTTGTATTATGATGTTTGATGGTTCTGAAGATGAAAAACCAAAACATCACATTATACCATTTCAAAGATGCTTTTCTGTACTCTAAATGTTCCAAAAAATCACAGAAACGCTGTCTGGAAAGAGACCTTGAAGGTCATTCAGTCCAAACTTCCAGGTGATGCAAGAGTATTGCCAACACTAGATCAGGCTAACTGTGACCTTCTTAGCCAAGTACCGAAAATCTCCCCAGATGGATGGCTACACAGCCTCTCTGGGTAACTTCTTCCAGTGCTGCACTAATTTCTTTGTGAAAAAAAATGAATGAAAAGTGAAGTGAAATAAGGTTTTTAACACCACCAATCCATTATTCAAAAAATGACAGGAAAATGAGAAAAGGAAGAATAATGCAATCCACCCCCTCTAAGAGGCAAACCCAAGCTGAAACATGTTCCCGTAGTAAAAGGACGTGTCAAGTAAAACGCTGAGGCAATACGACGATGAAACAGAGAAGTCACCGAATTCATGTTCTCTAATGAGACCAGAAAGAAATTGACTTTCTATACTAATGTGAAAAATGACACTTGCTGCCAGCAAGAAGCCTGTAGGTGATGTATTTTTTAGTAAGAAATTACTCATATGAAGAAGAGCAATTACATTTGCCATACAGGACCACGAGTATTTCCCGATAACAATTTTACTTAAATTTCTGTAAATCTAGACTTTGTTGGGCTATTTCCGTAATGGCTCTCTTGGGTTGAACAGAGCTAGAGCTGTGACATTTCTGGGGTTTTAAGGGAAAGGACTGTTTGCTCTGCGATTACTCTTCATATGTATCAAGGAGGTGATATCACACAGCCCTGACGACTAAACATTATTTAATACAGTTAAAATTCCTTCTCTCTTCTGAAAAATGTTTGTTGACATGGGGTGTGGTCCATGCAACAATTGTCTTCCAGGAAAGGGGAAGAAAAGGGTCGTGGAGTTGCCCAAGCTAATGGCTCTGGGACACTGCAGCTAGCATCTGCTGAAAAATTCTCCAGCTTTCCTTCTCTTTTTTTTTTAAAACATATAAATTAACACCAAGCATGCTTGCAGTTATAATAATGGAATTTACCCTCAAGTGAAGAAGTGCCAAATTTTCCATGTTCATATTACAGCCAGTTACACTTGCTGAGGTTCTTTCTGGAGGCTTAGGGGATATATCTGGCACTAACGATGAGCTAGGTTCATATCTTTCTGTTGACAGTGAAAGCTCAAGGGGTGATGTTATGAAGATAACAGGAAATTATCATCAACTTTTGCTTGCAGCTGATCAAGATCTCAGCTTCTCTTCAGGATGTGTGCTTGAACTTTAGCATGGAGTATATCCACTGCTTCATCTGTCTGCTACAATCTCTCATCTGGAGAAAACGGTGGTTACAAATCAACCTGAGCTATCTGGAGTCCTCAAGTGTCAGCTTAACTAATCACTTTTGGTTTTAGGTTTACCTAAAGCGTTGTTGGGCTACATTTGTAGCACTGAGTGACAATTTAATCAAGCTGTAGATGAGGAGGGCTTTCAATCCTCCAAGCTGCTACAGATTTGTTTAGTTACAGGATAATAATGAATTTGCCATATAAGATTCAAGTGATAGAAAAACACCACTAGAAATTAGCTCTAAAGCAGAAATAGCACACAGATACTGTAAAACTTCGTTCAAAGGCCACTACAGAAGTCTTTGGTAATTCCTAAAAGTTTCAGCTGTTCTGTCTCCTATTTTTCCACAGCACTCTGGTTGGCAAGCGGGTCCAATGGCCTTTTCATATTAAGCCATTTCAGATGGTTCTGGACATGTTGTAACATTAGGTTTTTTCCTTGCTCTTATGTGAGGAAAGAATACCAGTGTTCTCTAAAAGACCAGAAAGGAAATTAAAAAAAAAATAAATAAAATAACCTCAGATAGCTAAAAATATTACCCATTGAAATTAATCCTTTGGGGTGATGATTTATTTGAATTTGCATGCTCAGTGGGATTACAAAGGACAATGTGCAGCATCACAGAACCTAACGCAAGTCACTAATTTGCGTTCTGTCCTCAAATCCATAGTGTGGAAAGAGGGAGGCTAACACAGGGCTTAGAATTGGTAAAAAAAAAAAAGACCTACAAGGAAATTACAGGTTGTAAAAGTTGATAGATACCCAGGTAAAGTAGCTATTTGTAATTAAGGAGAATTATACCAATTTGAAATTCATTGATAAACAACAAGAAATTACAGAGCAAATAAAAATGCTGGTATGGCTGCCTCAGTGATACTAGGATTTACTGGTAAATGCTGGAAGTGAATTAAAAGGGTTTTACCCCTTCCCATCTCTCCTCGTTTAATTCTCTTCACAACAGAACATTAGCTAGAGGTACTTTAGCCGCACCCATAGTTTTATTTTTGCAATCACATGCATTATCCATTCATTGACTATGCATTTCTATATGACTTTGCACTATGCATTCATTCATTATGCAGTTCTCTATCATTTTTCTTTTTGGCCACGGCTCCATTATGCTAAGTGTTGTTGCAATGTGTACAAAACGGGACAAATGTGTTGTTTTGGGGCTCTTTCCTCAGACCATTACTTTTGCACAGCTCCTTACTCTTACAGTGTAAAAACACATGCTGGAGCTTGCATGCTTCTACCACTGATGCTAACACCACTGGACAACTTTGACAATCCCCCTTAATAATGCTGTTTAGCCTGAAAACTAGACATATGGGACTTCTAATTCCTGCACGCTCACTACTGCGGAGCGGGAGGTACAGCTCATTTTACTTTGAAGGATAAGGGCTGTTGAAGTAATAAGGCTGCTTCCTTATTATTTGATGAGATGTCATAACATTGGGGAAGAAATAGTAGGGTAATGCTTCTTGCTTAACCCCTTACCTTATTCGTTAATAGTTATTTTGGGTTCTTAAAATAAGCTACTTATCCTATTAATTTGTACCAGAACAATTAAATGAAATTGCATTACGATGCAGAGCTACGAGACAGGGAAAAGCCATTGCACATCTCCCTACTGCCAAAGACAGGTGTCTCCCTCTGCCTCCTCCCATGTTCTCCATGGTCTATTTGGTACCAGTTCCTGCACTCACACCTCCCTGTGAACTGGTTCAACTCAAAACAAGCAGAAAACAATTAAATCAGCAATGACAGGGCCAGAAAAGGTAAGTTAAAGTTTTGGGTAGGCAAACCGGCACGTTCCTATGAAAGGGAGCTAGAGGAAGCGAGAGATGGAAGGAACAGGGCACAAAAGCAGGAGGTTGGGGCTTTTAGTGCTCCAAATTCCACATTTCGGCTGAATAACTGTTTCACAATGAACTTTCTCTCCTGCTGCCACCATGGGATCCATCACTCTCACCTGACCAGGCCTTGAACAATCAAACCAATTCTCTTTCATCGCTTCTGTGGCTCGGACATATTCCCTTTGATCTGGAGGGCTTGCCAGTAAAACAGGCAAAGGGGAAAAAGCGAGCGGAGAAGAAGGCATTTTCTTCTATAGGGAAGCTTCAGTCCCACACAGACTTTAGCATCAGATTCCTGCTTTGAGGTACGGGCTACTTTGAAGCCCATATAAGGCTTCAAAGCACATTAAAAGGAAGAAGACAAAAATGGGCAACTCCAGCTTTTAATTCAACCGGCCTTTAATTTAGGGGAATTCATCTTCTGCTTCTTCCTAGGGCTATATATGTACTGGAAGAACAAAATCCCCATTCTGTTACTGGTTTTACCAGGCAAACCAACTCACACTGAAATAAAACCAGCCACGGGGAAAGCTGTTTGTTTATAACACAAGGCATCACAGCATAGAAGTTCTGCAAAAAAATTTCATTTCCTCCCCCACACATGATGAGGTTTGCACACCTGCTGGAGAAGTGGAGCCAATTTAAACCCTTATTGATGTGACTAATAAGGTTAGATAATTGGATTTCTGGCAGATTAGTTTAACAGCATCCAACCATTCAGTTTTGAACTCCTCTTTGAAAGCAAGGCTGGACAATAATAATTAGTAGTTGCAGAGTTGCATACATACAACATAACGCAGTGCGTTACGTTGACAGATTAAGTACGAGCACTTACCTAGGTATTGGTAGTATTTAAATAAACTATTTTTTATCTATTTCTATCATTTAGAAGACAAACCACTGCAGTTAATAAACAAGTTCTGGTTTGCACGACAGATGATACAGTCAAAGTTTGGGAAGCGCCCGGGAATTGCATTTGTTTGGTTCTTCGGACCGGTTCCAGTTCTACCTCAGCCTCCATATGGCACCAGACAGCTTTGATTTCCACCAGGCTGTGATGCTCATGGCACCAAACCTTTAGCTCTTCTGCTTGGCTGCAAACTTTCACAGGCTCTGTATCGCCAAGTGGATGCTACAGGGGCTCTGTAGAAGCGGGACAGCTCATATGGGGTCTACACGAGGTGTCCCACACACCTCTGCTGCTGGCATGCAGATGTCTCATGCACGTCAGAAGATGCGGGGCTGCTGCTGAATGGGGCTGACAAGTTACACCTGGCACCAAAAAGACTGAGGTGCCAAACGCCTCCTCTGCCTCACAGATAAGGTCAGCCCCTGCATCCTGGTGCGAAGAAGCAAAAGGGGAACCAACAAGAGCGCACCAGGGTTGACTGCAGAAATTGGATGTATACAAGGCTGTGAGAGTTGAAAGACGGCCAAGGAAATTGGCTGTGATCTTCGTTCCCAGAACACCAATCTGAGAGCCCCAGCATGCACACAACTACATTATCTGCAAAATTATAAATGGATAGATTGATTATTCCATTAGACATAACTGTTCACTCCAAACGCACTAAGGTTTATTACCTCTGTACCTGTCATCTCAATGTTATGCCCGTAAAGAAAGAAGCTACACTGACACAAGAAATATATGCCAAGTATCTACAATCCAAGACATCTCTGACTTCAGCATGAAGCATTTTTCTTCTCAAAAGGCAAAAAGAATTGTGTGAAATATTTAAGATGTTCATTTATTAAAATCAGCCAACTATTCCACACAAAGCTGGTTTTCTTCTGTCAAGAAAATACAGGGCCATAAATTTAGCTATAAAGTTACCCTCGGATTTTTGATGATCCATATAATTGTACAAATAAAAAATGACAAGTAACAGAGAGAGCATCTGACATGAAAGTGTTTAAATGGCATCCCAGTGAGCATTTCAATCTTTACAGTATCATCAGAGTCAAACATAAGAAAGGATGATTACGCAGTAATTGGATGGATCCAAAATACAGTTCACAACCTTTCCATACAGCATCCAGCACAAAACAAATCGAAGTAATATAGCTGATGTCATTTCCCCATGTTTAAGTCTCTCCATGCAGATATTCCTTTATTCTGGCTACAGATTTATTAAGGGTTCGTTATGGATAATAATTCACTAAAAACATATATCATCCAAGAAAGCAAAGGCAAACACGAAGAAAAAAATAAACAACACGTGTCAAACTTTACTGCAAATTTCACTAAGTCATATCCATATCACCGTGTAAAGGACCTACTCTGGCTTATATGATGAAACTACCTGGCCTAGCTAGTCTTATACTCAATCCATAAGGTAAAGTTTCAAGGGAAAGAACATAAAATGGATGATGTCAAGAAACTCTCCTCCACTCTCCTTGTCTCTCAAAAGCGGATGCTATCAGGGTAAGACTGTATGTGCTTATTCAAGGACTTCCTTCGGCATGTTGAAATAAAATAGAATAAAAAAGCTCCAATAGTACTTTTGATTTTGCAGTGCTGATACAGCATGAAGATAGACTGCCACTGATTGGATAGCCTTTTTCCCTCTTAAAAATCCCCAAAATGATATAGAGTATCCAAATTGTAAGATAGTACACATGATAAATTTGTACAGGTTATAGTTTCTTTTGCCACATTATCAGGCTTCCGTTTATGCCCAATTCAGCTCCGAAGCAGACTCCTTTCCTGAGTCACAGTGAAAATTTAAGACATCTGTCTTTGCTCTCCTGATGTATCATAAAGAAAGGTTTCATTTACTTCATGCAAATTTTTCCTTCAGTAAGAATTTAAAACCTTTGGATGAAAATTCTATAGCCACTCAGAGTTATAGAAAACAAGCAATCCATAATTATATTATTCTTTTGGAAAAAAAAAGGAAGTAACAAATATCCTTATGTTTCTGCCAAAGAACAGTTAAATCTTTCTTACAAACTTCAAATATTTGTTGCTTACTGCTTACCATCTGGAAGCTCCTGGTAAAATGGAATTCACACTGCATCATATCAAAGAAGATGGGGATCGTGGCTTTTCGAAGCTCTGTTTCAGGGATAAGCGTCATTTCTAAGATGGGTCCCACCATTTCCGGGATGAACTTGATTTTATGCTGACCTGTAAAGAGAAACAAAGCATTTCAGAGCTAATGAACGGCCGCTGACTTAGCGGATGATAATTGTTTTAAAAGCCATATCAATAAATCCTCGTATAGCCAAAATGCAAGACAAGTCTTTTTCAAGATCTGATCCTACTGAAACGTGTTTTAATTTATTCCTCAAGAGGGGAAGTATCTGATATGTATAAACCCGAATTAATGAAGAGTTGTTCAGCCAGTAATCAAGCTGGAACTTGCTGCATTTTTCACAAAGCACCTGTACTCACACGTATTAAATTTCAAGATTTTCTTCAAATACATCTTATGGATAGCAGAGGAGGCGGCTAAAAGGCACATCACTTGCATTAACTTATTTAGACTTCTGTATCTTCTGCAGCGTACAAAATGTTCTTCACGTCACTCTATCAAAATGTCACCACGAGTACATACTTACATAGCCTCGAGACATGAAACTACATCTTAGCCAAGCCGACAATATGTCTTCTTTCTCCCAGAGTCGATCTGACTGGCTAACTTTATTTCACATTTACCTCCCCAGGAGAAAGCCGCACCTCCCCAACGCTCCCTGCTCTGTGCACAGAACTGAAATTAAACCGTAACAGGAACATGAAGCCTAATAAATATTGGACTAGTTAAGAACATCTAGTTACAGTTCTTATTGTTGGATAAAGTGTAGAAGATGCAGATTACACATACTGCAAATCATCTACTCAGCACCACCAGGGAGAGATGCTCGTGTAGAGCTGTGGGAGGGCACCGAGGAGCTCCAGGCTGAGGACCTGATGGCAGAAGTTTAGAAAACACAAACCCATTCTGCTCACAGCAACAGGCTGAGATCACACCATGACTTGGAAAAGGGCCAGTTAACCCCTCTGGGTCTGCGCCTGCTCTCCTGTGACCTGGGCCAGATGACAACTACCTAAATCAGAGAAGCAGGAGCAGATTTCTTCTCTCTAACATTTCTGAAGTGCAGCAAGATATTAGGAAGAACTTCTTTACTGAGAGGGTTGTGAGGCATTGGAATGGGCTGCCCAGGGAAGTGGTGGAGTCACCATCCCTGGAGGTCTTTAAAAGACGTTTAGATGTTGAACTTAGCGATATGGTTTAGCAGAGGACTTGTTAGTGTTAGGTCAGAGGTTGGACTCAATGATCTTGAGGTCTCTTCCAACCTAGACAGTTCTGTGATCCTGTGAAGATTCCTGTATGGAAGATGATAGGAGTCCAACACTTTACAGCATCGTGTTAAGTCTGGAACATTATGGAGCTCATTTCATTTTATAATAAATACAAAAGAACAAAAATTCACACTGATTTGTATACCTTATGGTGCATTTGAACTTCAGCACATGCAATCGGTGAAGTTTCTCACAAACCTGATGCTATAATAGCTGTACACAACGAGAAGCGTGTTTGTGCAGCCACTGCTGCAGCTCAGGCTGGGCTTCTTTTCAGTTGGGCTAATTTAAGGAGCCCTCAGCTTCCTCCACTCTAAAGCTCTTGTTTCCCATTGCAGTTTACTGGTGGTATACGACAGAAACACATTTTAATTCATTTATATTCCACTGCACTACACTGGCATGGCAGTAACTGTGAAAGTATTTAATTAGCAGTTTCACTTTTGACCAGAACTAACATAAATCTGAACAAATGTAATCAAGCAAAAATCCTTTACTGACAAAACACGCTGCTGCATTTTTATTTTTTTATTTTTAACAGATATAATTTAAGTTACTTGATTTGGCAAACTTCAGAATCCCATTAGCATTAGCAATCCTATTAGGGCAAATTAATACACAACCAAAATTGCTGCTTCGTATGACGCTGCACCGCTGGCTCTTGGTGAGGAATATCAAGTAGGAGGAGTGAAGTTTCCCCTGCCCTCCTTACAAGCATTATTACATTCAGCGTCTCAGGTGACACTTTCCTCGTGTTACGCCTGAAAAGTGTCAGAGTCGATATTTCAGGAAACAAATGATAGCGACAAAAGTTATTCGCCAGACACAAATTCAATGTCATAAGGTTCTCCGTGGGCTGCGATGGGTTTTTCATTGCTTCGAGTGCAGGGATCCCCTCAGAAAAGTACCTAACATCTCTGGAAACGTAGATGTGAAAAATGGAGAACATGCACAAGGTTTCTTGCCAACGCACAGGGCCGGGCCTGCAGCAGGCTGCGTGCTCTCGGCCTTTCTGCTGCTCGCAGGCCGCTTGTGCATTGGGTGGAACAACCAAGCAGAGCTTGTACATCACCGAGCACTGGGATTTGCCAAATAAAAAATCTGGGAGGACCTGGGGGGAAATAGAGGCATGTGAGAACTAGAAGAAAGCAGCTGAGGGTTGTGGCACCATTCAGAGGAGCATTGGGCGGTGAGGAACCTCTTGAAGTTGTACAAAGGCAAATGCAGGGTCCTGCATGAGGGGCAGAACAACCCCACGCACCAGTATGGGTAGGGACTGATCTGCTGGAAAGCAGCACTGTGGAGAGGGACCTGAGGGTCCTGGTGGACAGCAGGTTGACCATGAGCCAGCAGTGTGCCCTCATGGCCAAGAAGGCCAATGGGATCCTGGGCTGCATTGGGAAGAGCGTTGCCAGCAGGTTGAGGGAGGTGATCCTCTCAACCCTGCACAGTACTGGTGTGGCCACACCTGGAGTATTGTGTCCAGGTCTGGGCTCCCAGTACAAGAGGTCATGGAGCTACTGGAGAGAGTCAAGAGGAAGGCTACTAAGATGTTTAGGAGCATCTGTCATATGAGAGGCTGATAGAGATGGGCCTGTGTGGCCTGGAGAAGAGAAGACTGAGCAGGAATCTTATTAATGTGTATAAATATCCGAACTGAGGATTCTCTTCTCTGGAGATATTCAAAACCCACCTGTATGCCAGCCTGTGCAATCTGCTCTGGGCCACCCTGCCTGGCAGAGGGGTCGGACCAGATGACCTCCAGAGGTTCCTTCCAACCTCAACCACTCTGTGATTGTGTGATTATCAGAAAGCACTAAAAGCACACTGGACTGCGTTAAACCCCTTGCCTGCTACATGAAACCCATCCCCGCACCTGAGGGGATGTGGCTGCTCCCCCTGAGCTCCCCCTCCAACTGGGTGAAGTGGGAGAGGGTTGGAGCCCAACTGGCACCCGTCTTATACCATGGCATGCAGCGGGGATGTGATGGCACACGCACACACATGCAAGGATGATGTTATCCTGTGCAATGCTGTGCCACAACACAAAGCATCAGAGTGACAACCAAAGGCAATGATCCTGCTCTGGTGCCCGAGAGCACGCACTGCAGCTGCTTGTCACACGCAGCACTTGCTGATAAACAACCGAACAATGAATTCTCCTTTTTTTCCCCCAGGAGCGCAGGAACTCCCACGCAGAGATTTAATATGTGACAAGTCTGGGAGAAAACTGAGGCCTCTCTTCTGAAAACCAAATTGTGCATCTGCTTTAAAAACCACATTCAAAACCAGTATTTTTTTAGATATGTAAAAAGTCCTCCTCATAGTGACTTCTGCCTTGCCGTGAGATATGCTAGAGACCGCTCACACAACAGCAGCAAAATTGAGATAAAATCCAGGTGCTTTCTTTATCTGATAACCTGTGTGATTTGCATTTCCCAGGTTCTCCTAATTCATTTTTGGGCCACAAGACCAACGAAAAAATTTGCTAGCAACCTCACCTCTGACATGGGCCAGCTCTGAACATGCATAGCAAATACAGAGAATGTTATTTGTAATGACTTCTATGTATTTAATGCTCAAAGTTCAGGGCTATTTTTAACCCTAGCCTTCTTTCCAGTGACATTAACATCTCTGTCAAGACACCTTTTCTGAGGTCAAGTCCTTGGAGGAAACACTGGGCCAGTGACCAGCTTGCTGCAGGACAGCACCAGCAACAATTTCACTTCATCGTCAGGAATTTTACTCCTCCATCTTCTAGCTGGTTCAATAAGAGCAATGCTTGCTGATCTGTTTTTCCTCGATCAACATCATGAGGAAATAAATACATTTATATATATTGCTTCTTCAACGCTTCACTGTTGAAACCACTAACCACTGACAACTGGTATACATACCCTAGCATCAAACTCTGTTTTGTATATGCTGAACTGCACCACATAACACTTCTAAGTGCATGCTGTTTGATTCCCTGCATTTACCAAGACAGATACCACAGCTTTCCTTACGTTCCTACGGCACTTACTGTCTCACCCAGGGCTAAGGTGCCCCAGTGCTAACAAAACAGTGACTCAAAATAATGTATTGTTTTAAACTTGAGGTTGTGATATGGAAGGAAAAAAGCCTACCAAGACTAATATACATTGTTTTTGGTGCACACAGGAAAATAAAAGCAATACAGTGCTTTCAGAAAGCCAACGCAGCAGGGGCTCTGCACACTGGGACTACGGCTCCCTGAAGCCGTCCTCATTGCTTCTGCATCAGAGCACTCAAATTTAAAGCCTTCATGATCAAATCTAGCAAGGTATCAGACAGCACAGCTACAACGAGGACATAAGCAGAAAATCTGTCAAGCTGGATCTTTTACACATGGTTCCCTGTTGAAAACAAAAACCTTATTCGTAAATTACAGGTATTTAACGTGTGCATGCACACCGTTACCTATTGTACTCCACTATATAAGCTCTTTTGCATTAACTGCAGTAGGAAGGCTGGAATATTGCAGCCAACACTGCATCAGGAATACACAGGCAAGTATAACCTTTTGGAGTTTGCATTTTACTATTTAATTTCAGAAAATAAATTATACTCTTAAATGTGCATCACAGCTACTGGACTGTCTTGTTCCCAACGGGAAAGTTTTAACTCCACAAGTGTTGGATGTTAACCATGGCATTTGTGAACAACAAATGATGAGCTAAAATGAGAATTTGAGGCTCATCCATGCCCTTTAATACATAAATCAAAAGTCAAAGTTATTTGTCTTTATCATATCTTATGCACAATGACAGAGAGTCATAAAAAATTATATGCTCAAGCATATGCAAGAATTATAGGTTTTCACTTTTGATTTTGTTTCTGAACATATACATTAATAATTTGACTAATGTAGTGAAACTCCTAAGATAAAAGTGTCAAGCACACTACAATCAATTCCCCTGCAGTGGTAAGTCAGTATTATTTCTTAATTAATGCTGTGACATACATGAGATTGGTGAAGAGCCAGAAGTTAAACATGATCAGCATTGACTATCTGTATTACAAAGAAGTGGAGAAAAAGAAAGCTTCTCATTATGAAAAGTACAAAGGCCTTGTTGGATTGGGGTCCTGGCTCCGATTCACCTTTCTCCTGCAGGTTTTGTTGGGAAGAGCAGCAATTTACCACCTCCCTCACCATGTGCAATTTCAGAATTAATGATCCCAGTCTCCTAGGGAATCACGGACATTAGAGCTAGAAGAGGTCACGGAGACATCTACATAGGTAATATCAGCTTATAATGAAGAAACCAAAAATATGTCTAAAACTCTATCAAAAATAAAAAGGCTTTCCTGACAGAAACATTGAAGAAAACTTGCACCCCCCACCCGCTGCCAATCAATTCACAAAATGCTACTGGAAACGATTAGCATCTCCCTGTTAGTGGTGAAAAAATGAACCCAAAAGCTACTAAATAACCTGTCCTAGAGCAGCCAACATCAGCAACAGTAGTAAAAAGCATTACACAGTCTATAGCTCCCAGGTTGAGTAGAATAACCTCATGGAACAATAGCCAGATGTATAGCTATGTACACAAACATCCCTTCTTTCAGTCTGCTAAATGCCAGGAAAAGCACACAAGGTTGAAGAATCCGAAGATGCTAGAGAAATTAGGGAAAATAACAGATGAATACAGGGCTGTAAGCACAGAGCAGTGAAGGATTTGGCTAATAACTGACAAAGGAGCTGCCGGAGTCCTGAGCTGGCTGACCCAGCATCAGTCATGGTCCTGGTATCATTATCTGTCTGTCAAGTCCCATATCAGGTGTGCATTACACTTTAATCTGGTCTCCAGGCACTTAAGTCACAAAAGATGCTTCTAATAAAAAGTGATTTCGGCTGCTCTTGGAAGGCTTTTTTCATCATTCCAGCAGAGTGGATGCAAACTCTGCGATATCAAATAATTATGAGCCCTTGCATTCCCTTCTTTTATATGTGCTGATTTTTTTTTTTTCAAGTTTCAGCAACAACAGTTCAGCTAGAGATATAAGTGAAAGGGCAAACACATTTATTTCTGATAATTTAAGGAACTTTTGATGATACTCAGACACAGCTGAAGTGTCTCCACTGTTAAGCTCAGGAAAATGAAATCTGACAGATGAGTACACTCAGGTCGCAGTAAATACTCAGTTGCTCATGAAATTCAATCCCTGTATAGCTAAATTACACCCACAGAACAGACGCAAAGTTGAGGCAGGCAGCTATGCCTAATTTACCTACCAACTCCAGGGATGTCCAAGTTTCCATTCTTTGCTGATCTCCCTAAGTCATTCTGATAGAGCCAAGCAAGACCAAAAATCAGACTTTAAGCTGAATTTCCAGGCCACTGATATCCCTCGGACACGTTCATTTTGCTCTAGTTCCAGTTACTTTATCTACGTGTATGTATCTGTGCACACATCCGTACATATTTCTGTGTGTGTGTGTGTATTTATAAAGAAAAAATGAGAGTAAAAACCATTCAACAGATATCACCACACCCGCTTCTTTTTATTTACTGTGAGGTTGAATGCCATGAAAGAAAACTAAGATATGTAAACATTGACTAGTTATGTATGTTCCCAGACAGCAAAATAAGTGTGCAGAGGAGGCTTTATTTCTTAAATCACCTGCTTCCTAAACGTTATTTCAAGAGAAAGCAGGCTTGTTTCATCTGCACCTCGGTTTATACAAACACTGGGTGAAAGCATTAAGCAACAGGCGTTCGTGCTACTTACCCAGATTATACCACATGTCCCTGATTTCAAAACCAATCTGCCTTCTCATATCGCCGTATCTTAAAAAGAGAACAAAAACGTTTATTTATTTTCAAAAAATCTGACCAACTTTCTCCAAATTCAGATGATATCAATAACTCTACATGCCCTCCCTCCCCAGCTCAGCAATGCACCTATAAATGCTGAACCCTACAGAATTCAAACAGGGTGAAAGGGGAATCCAACTCGTTCAGGACACCCCAAGATGCAGCCACACAGCAGCAGCCTGCATCCTCACCTCCCGTTCCTCGCTCGCCTTTGGAAGACCTCAAAATTTAAATGCCTGCACCGAATTTCCACTTACTAAAGGGAGAACACAAAACATTCACCTGTGCAAACCTCTCCTTGCCACATTTTCTGATTACCTAACTGTCCTTTGGGACACGTGGGCGGTTACAGAGATTAATTGCGAGCATTTGCAATTTTCCTACCAGTGATGGCTGGAGGAAGCCTGACAGAGAGCTTCACGGCCTAAGGCCCTATTTTATTTTTACACACACTCTTAGCATCGCGTTGTCCTAGAAAAGAAAACCAGGAGCACCTTGTGACATCTTGTACGATGACGTGCAGAATCACAAAGAAAACGTTTCTGTGCTGCACACCGAGGGGATTTCTGTCCTGCGGGGCCAGAGGAAAACAAGAGGGTCCAGGCACTTCCCATGCCAATGTGGAATTGGAGGCTGCTTCTTCCCCTTTCTGCTCAACCCACCTCCCACCCTGCAGGGACGCTGGTGCCACCAGCACCCCGCCACCCACGCGTCTTAATGCTCTGCTCCCTCACCACGTTAATGAAAGGAAAGCTTAATGAATGGGAAACGCCTTATTGACTTCACTAATGACTGGATCAGGACCATCAACCTTCCTATGATTTTATGAAATGAGCTCCAAACTGTTTGGTATCCAGAATATTTGTATGTTGAAGGCCATTAATTAAGTAGCAGGATGAGCAAAACAGCAGTATCTGGCAACTTGTGGGATTTCTGGGAACGATAGTGAGGTGCCCTGTCATTAGTAAGGATTAAAAACATTTCTCTGTATCATTAAAAGTCTGTTATTATCTAACATTGAAATGCAATGTTTAGCAAAACCTACAAATTACAATAATTAGATTTTAATTATTAAATATTTAACATATTGAAATATATACTTAAAAAGGAGGGTGAGTGTGATATTGAGTTATTATTTATATCTCTTTGGCACGGAATTAATAGTGGTTTCACAGAGCAATAAAAGTTAGTGCTTCCAAACCATACATTTATTGCATCCGAAGAATTTACTGTCTTGGTTTTTGTCACCAGAACATGATTAAATTGAAAATAATAACTTATGAAAACATTATAAATAGAGATTTACAATTTAGCAAACTTCATTAAGTAACCACTTCAAATGACTTAATCTATTTACTTATATCAGCGGTGAGTAATGTCTGTTTATTTCTTGAAACCCTTCAATGAGATATGCGGCCCCATTTAATATAAAAATCACTCGGAGAAAATTTCCATCCAGGGATCCATCTCATCCTCACAAAGAGGAGCAGCAGCGCACGTACAGATTTCAGAGGCATTTCCAGTCCAGCCACAGCCCCGTTGGTTTTTGCCCAGATCAGGAGTCTGGCTGGGAATCAAATGCCCATGGAGGTGCAGAGAGACAGGGGTGGGAAAGAGAGGCAGGACCACGAGCAGCCATGGTTTTGATCCCTCTGCTTTCCAACTGATTGTAATTGGAGCACTCTGAGGTTTGTAGGTCTCCTTTAGACACTTAATTATAAAGAAGAGTTTGTACCACTGATCCCATTTCCAGCAACAGCACTGTTCATAAATTGTAACTCTAATGAAATGAGATTTACCTGGCTGTACAAAAGCATTTTGATTTCCCTTTGCAGAACTGTAACTACAATGTTATTTATGATATTTATATCACAAGTGCAAAACCCTGAGCTCTGTTTGACATCGCTTTTCCACTGAACTTGTAAATATTCCTGTTTCATCAAGGAAGCCCCATGAGTCATATGTATGTGTGCTGGATCACACGGTGCTGAAAAATTCTGTTTTAACACCCAGCGAAAGCACAGCTTCCAAAGAAAGCACCTCAAAACTCCTGATGGAGTGGACAAGTTCAAAGGGCAAAACTTTGCTGCTGGGGAGAAAAAAAAACAACGCAGGCACAGCCCTGAATTTTCTGGTCAAAGACTGCAACCCACACAGGGCTGCCAGTTAAAGCACAAAACCTTTTAAATCACATTTCACTGCAGCAGTGATAAACTCTTCCCATTCTCACTGCAGTATCTCTTATCATAATAACACACAGAAAGGCTTCCATTTAGAAAGTGAAGTAATACAAAATACACCCTCTCTCTCTCCACACAGATCCATAATATATATCATACGTATAAGCAGGCTGAGCTGGGCTTGCTCGGGGATTCACAGCTTTGAAACTGTCCATTTTTGTGCATTAACTGTGGTAACCTGATTAAACCTGGAAACAAACTGCTTTTGCAGGCATTCGTTACAAACACTAATGGCACAGAAACAGAATCCACGCATGTGGTCTGAAAACATTTTCCTGGCTTTTTTCTGTGCTCGCTGCTTCGTTAATGACAGGGTCCTCAGCACTGGAAGCCCAATGACATGTAGGAGAAATGCATACATCGAAATATTCATGCTTGGGTCTTTTCTCTTTTGACAGGTTTCATTTGCTGTGGGATTCTGAATAGAAATCAGATAGTTCAAGCTCCCTGGTCAGAGGTAGGCAATGTAATCCCTTTTAACCACGCAAGCATACAAGGCTGCAGTTACACAAACCCATTCTTCAGGGACATCACGGGGAAACTGTCTGTAGTTACGAAAATTCACTCTAAAAGGCCGTCAGGGATTAAGCAATAAAGAGTGCACATAAAATGAGATTAGAATAATCACAAAGCTAAAGTGATTTAAAAATGCGGTTTTATAATATGTTAATACTTCTGAAAAGTCTTGACTTTATGAATATCCTGCAGTATAAAATACTGTCTTCATCAGTAATGAATCATGTAATTTAGATCTTGATTCAAGGGTAGAAACACATGCAATACTTGATTCATGTTTTTAAAACCAACCTTTCATTATACCGTGATTGCATCTCAATTTGAATGGATTTAGCTAAGAAATTAAACTAAAATTATGTTAATAGACCTCAAGTTCTTGTCCATGATTTAGATGACGAATAGGACTTACTTGTTAAGTATTTTTGCTCTCTTAGCACTTGAAAAATTCTCCAGTTGTAAGGACTCTTGCGTGAGAAAAGCAACAGCTAGGTGGAAGTAGTTGTTCCAAAGCTGAAAGGCCCCAGAATGACAAGAACAGATATCATTAATTCTTTGAAACGCTTTTTTTTCTATCTACAAAACATCCTAGAAGAATCTAAGTTATTCACATACAGATTTATAGGTGAAAATAACACAGCCATTGTTTCTTCGTATATTCTCGGTACATCTTCTCATCGCGTTTATGTTTCCAGGAAACATTCCCCATCTAGAAATCCCAAACGATTATGTGCTGATGATTCAAGTAAAATCAAATATGAGTACACAAATCTAGGTGGTGGTGGGAGAAAAAAAAAAAAGGACCCAGACTCAGGCTGCACGTTTGACTCGATAACTCTACTAAAGCAACTGCTTTAGAAAGGGGAGGACACCCCCTTTTGCTGTTCCTGAAGAAAAAAAGGAGTTTTCTGTGGTGCTCTCAGTAAGACTTGGTACTCTTGTAGGATGAGACCCACTTGACAAAAGGATCAGGAATACGTGCTGAGCCTGAAATGCCTTAACTGGGCTTCCAGGGTTCACGGTGACATACACACATACAACAGAAGTCTATGTTTGGGACAGAAACTTCTTCCGATATTAAGACTACTCCCCGAGACATTGTTTGGTGTTTCTTTTCTTACCTGTAACTCAAAGTTGGCTTGATCAAGAAATTTTTTGTTTAGCATATCTGCATACTGATTAATTGCTCGCAGGAAGACTCTGAAAGATCAAGAGAAAATTACATAATTACACACTCTTCAGTAGCACCTTTGTACGTTTGGCATCCCAATTAGACAAAAATCTGAGTCTGTCTGGAAAGTGAAATTTGTAGCTGTTACTTGAAAAGCAGTGTGATCTCACCACTGGTAAGCATACGGAATTATATGCAGATGTTCTCAAAATTAATCAAGCAAATTAGCATATGCAGAGTAAAGAAACAAGGAATGTTTGGGATAAAATCACTTGTCTTTAAAATATCTCATGATAATCAGAAGATCATTAAAAATTCAGTTTATTAGAAAAAAGTCTATTAATTTTTTTAAAGCTGAAGTATCTTAACGTTGTAGCTAACCTGGGGCTGAAATTGGCTGGACTTTAACTTGCAGGTGAAGCAAAACGTGTTTTTAAACAAATACGAGGCAGACACTGTTTTACTTATTGAACAAAAACATATAAAAATGCTCTTGAAGGACAGCCTTCAAAATATTGTTCAATGTTCTACTTCTCAAACGCTAATTTACTCCCTAGTACAGTTTATTGCTTCCCTGAAAAGGTTGCTTGTTAAATTGCAATAGAAGCTGACTTGACAAGCTTTAAAAATAAAACCAAATGGTATAGCATAAGTAGGTCACTACATATTCATGGTGCTGAAAAGGAAACATATTATTCTCTGGTATCCTCATCTCCATTCTCAAAATAAACATTAGATTCCTCCTGAAGACTCTAAATTTATGGTATGAAACTGCCAGCTAATGCCAAACGAGCTCGTCTTTTGAGCAAACTGTCTGTGGTACAGATTGATGTCTCCTGAAAGTACCAGTAACGATAAAGACCACTCATAAAATGTACAACTTTTTTTTTATTATTATTTTTTTCCCCCAATAGCAATCTTTAAGAAGAGATTTGCACTACTGGATGCAAATAACAGTTAATCTTTCTACGGGTTGATGAAAAAAAAAAAATCAGGATTTTTTAAAACAAAACAGTAGAAGCAGTTAAATCTTTTATTGAATTTAAGATACCTACTGATCTTTCCTGGAAATAATAATAAAAAAAAAAAAAGAGACCATTAAGCTAAATGTTTATTAGCCCAAGCAAAGTAAAACCTCTAGATAACACCCAGACAGCAGCATGGTATGAGAGATTATTCATGTGTACCAAGTAAATTACATAAGGCACAACTTCTGCCACCACTGGGATGTGTCTCTGCTATAAAGCTGGATTACCCCCACAGAAGTGCCACTGGAGGAGAAGGAAAGTATCCAAAAATGAAAAGAAAAACTAAGTAGATAAAGGAAAGCACAAAAGAAAATGTGAAAGATTGGAGAATATGTAAAATAGAATAGCATATATAAAAGAAAAAAGCCCACACGTGTAGGTACATTTATCTATAAATACACATATGAAAAAATCCCTCTCTTTATACACTTTACAGACATTTCACAATATCACTTTTTATACCTAAAGATCTCATTTGCATCCTCACACTTGTGCCCGGCACACGCAGAGCTGCATTTGAGGAACAGCAACTCCGTGCATTATTCACCAGTAACTTTGTCAGGGGATATATTTGGAAACTTCATTAAGGGATTTTATAAATGCGATGACTTCAGCACACACAAGAACCCACTGCAGACGGCTTTTAGATCTATGATTCAATTACTGAGCCGTAGCGTATACCAAGATGGAATCTGAAGTTATCCGTGTAATCAGAGCACCAACAATTGGCTATGTAGACTTATGTCCTGTTTTGTTTGGTTTTGAAAGCCTGACAATACCAGGAGATCCGCAAGGCTTCCCGGAAGGAGCAGTGATTTACCACAGCAGGAAGGGGCTCTCTAATGCTCCGCGCCTTGCGAAGATAAAATCAGATCCAATACAGGGAGGATTATGCCTACAATTTAATTATGTTGCCTCAAGACATCACTGTAATGTATTCAATCTGCTCCATCTAATTAAGCTTTGGAACAATCTCATTACTTTATATACCATTATTTTACTTTAAATTGTAGCTCTCATTTTTCCCCTATATTAATTCCAGTGCCTACAAATAAACAACAAAAAGTGCAGAATCCACTGTACCTTGCAACAGAAGAAGGACTAAACCACGACACACCTGTACCACGCTAATTGCCAGCAAACACCCTTCATCCAGCCCCTTCAGCCCATGTGCTACCCGTGGTTGGACTGCTGTAGGAGGGTAGGTGTTCCTCCCAAGTTCCTGCAGTGGAGCATCCGAAAAAGCGATGCAGAGATTTAAAGTGTTGATTTTTTAATTATTCGAGCCCCATTTTAATTTTCGTTTGATTAGATGATACACTCGCTCCTTCTGTTAGTGTGAAACGAGAAGTTATAAAGCAGAACAACCAGAAAGCAGTGCAACCCCTGCAACATCCTGGCACAATTAAAGGCACCAAAATGACTTCTCTCATGACCGAGCCCACGGAGCGTTCCAGCATCTTTCACTACCTCTGATGTCAAGAGAAAAGAAAGAAAGTTTGATGATTTTATCTCGAGAAGTTGATTTTGAGAATACATATTAAAATATTACCATGATAAGTAGCACGTTGTATAGCACTCCTGGACAATTTGGAGGCTTCCATGACACAGCTCTCCTCCCTTACCTCGCTGTAAAGTTCTGTTATGGGGCCCAGGGAAGGAAAGGCTGGGTTTAGGTACACGTACTTTGCTGCTGTGTTGGGATCCCTGACTCCTGACCACCTCGTGCTCTCTGACACGATCACACAGAAGCGAGGAGAGGTGCCACCCACAAGGCAAGCTGAGCCAGGATCTCAAAAAACAGGAGCAGAAATTGGATCTCAGAGAGTGTGTCAACATTCTGGAAATAATATGGAAGAAAATGCCATGATTTGGTTGTTCTTAACTGGAAAATACTGATCTTGAACCAGAACAGAAGGTGCTTGAGCATCATCTGGAAGCAAATTGATGCAGGAGAATGCAAACAACACGACCAACCCACAGCAGACTCTGTCCATTATTTGTTTCAGAAAACTTTCCATTAGGTTGTTCTCCAGGCTTAAACTGAAGCAGACAGATAGGAGCCACCTGCTCTTGCTCTTCTGGTACCACAGTGAAGAGGAGTGATTAAAAAAGACACAAACAGAAAGATGGCAGAGAAATCATCAGGTTTCTGGAAAGCATCTTAAGGATGCAGATAAGTCAAATCCACTGCTGACTGGAAATTGTGCTGCAGATGTTGCACAGAAGTATTGAAAACAACTGTCGCTGAGAAAAAAAAAATAAATAGCGTTTTCACCTGGAATATTCAAATACCTTCCTGTGAATGAGCTGCAATTTAGTGACAAAGAATCAAAAGAAATAACAACGGACCTGGCAAAAGCACAACGGTCTGGCTGGCCTGCTTCACCACTGCAGTACTACGCTCAGTCATGTGGTTTGTCAATGAGAAAGATGATTTCTCTGAAGAGATCATGCAGATAGACTAAAATTTTGCTCAGTGAATTCTTGGCTACACTCCAGGAAATGGCACGTTATCATCTGTGAGGTTTGCCGCAAATCACGGTTCAGGTTTATGCCCCAATAAAATTCAAAAGTAGAAATTGTTTATGAATAATTCCAGGTGTTGGTCCGATACTCTTCCTCTTTCGATGCAGGTGCTTATGGCTTGCACTAACTTCACTGTAAAAGTTGTAGAAACTGGAAAAAACAGGGGAAACTGGCTTCTCAGAACAGGCAGAATTAAAACAACCGCACCAGTTCTGTACTGCAAAATAAGCTGGCTGCTTAAAATTAAGGACATCCTTACGTAAGGATGAAAGGCGTACATGGAACTGGCTGGGCCAACGGGGGAGCATCAAAACACCTCCTGTGTTCAATGGAGATTCATCAGTCCGCAGTGGCAAACCTTTCCTTGGTGTAATTAATAACGAAGATCAGCGTCTAGCTGCATGTGCATAAAGAGAAGTGCTTTTCTTGAAGTTCAGTCTTGATTAATGAAAGAAGTTATCCGTGTCAGGAAGAGCCACAGAAGTTGAAACCTTGAGTGAGAGAGGACTGAGAGCCAGGGACTGATTTTAACATACCCTGCTACACTCGTACACTTGCTGATAAGACGCCTTATCAGTTCTTTATGAACCAGGAGGAATAATCACCTGCACTGGCACATGGTGGAAACTGCACAGGGTGTTGGTGAATGGTGGCACCAAAACCACTGAACACCTCTGTGCCACCACGCTACGAACTGCTTGGCCTGGCTCTAACAGGGCAAGGGGCAACTGTAATGGGAACAAAGTTCCCAAATAAAATAGGAAATACCTTGGGATGCTAAGGACCGGCTATGGAGAGCAGGAATTCTCCTCAATATGTTAGAGGAGCAGTGCTGAGAAGGGGAGCAGGCACAAAACTTATAAATGATGGCATAAAGTACCTCAAAAACATCCCGGGAGCTTGCTGTTCTACAGACATCGCTTTTTTGTTTCCCTAAAACCAAAACAGAAGTAAACAGGTGAAGCAACCATCTGAGACACGGCTGGGGATCACGCACCCCGCCCTGCCTAGTGCAGCAGGACGGGTCAGTCCTCATTTCTTCCAGTTTCTCCTCATTTATGGCCCTCACTCCAGAGTCAATAAATCCATTCATATGCTGCTGGTTCAAGCCGTAAACACAACCTCAATTGCAACCAGTGTGTATTTATGCTGTTAGTGATTATTAATCACATCCAGAGGGCTCACAGGTTTGTGGCTGCACGCTTGGAGATTGCTCCCCCAAATAACGCAGACATTTAGGCTTTGACTCTGTAACTTTACCGTTGTAGAGAGGCCCTCCTTCACGTGTACAACCTCACCGAGGCCAGGAGGCTGTTCCTATTTATCAAATCCAGACTTGCAGTGGTAATAATAAATGAGGAAGGGACAAAGGGACTCAATTCATAAGTGTAACAGCAGTCACGGTGCCAAACACCTCTCCCCCGCTTTCTCAGGTACAGTCGGTTTTTTCCTTCTCCCTGTCTTATAATTAATCAAGTGCCCTGATTTGCTTGTTCGCTCCTGTTTAACGATGTTTTATGCCCCATTTTCTTTTCATTTCACACGGTGCTGCGGCACACCTAGCGCATCCCTAACACACGCATAGATCAGCTGCCTCTGCAAAAAGGTTGTGTTTTGGAGCACGAACCCACAGAGACATTCCCAAAGCAGAACCATTCTCACAGCACGTCCTGTTTTGTCCATCATCTGCTTAGATCTAGCATCCAGGGGCTCAGGTTCACACTACAAGCACAAAATTCTTATGACACGAAAATAGGGAAGCAGCGCGAGCTGCAAGTGTGCGCCCCGCTACTCCTCCTTAAGCGAACATCAAAAAAGAAGAAGGAAAGCACCAACGAGCAAAGGGACGGATGGATTCCCTAATGACAGAATAACTACCTAAACAAGGATATATAGACACAGCTTAAAATAATTTAGGTTTAGCTGATAATTCGATAAAAGAGAGGGAATTTGAGTGAGGTTGTAAAAGGCACTATTATGATGTCATTTCAGTTAATTTAGATGGAGGGATAATGAATGCTTTATTACAGCCGATCAGCCTCCCTGCACATCATCATGCTTTGCATGCCTGAGCTTTTGCTGCTCTGGGAGACAAATTTACTGCGCATATATGAGACAGACTACTCTTATCTTGTCAGGCTGCCTACGAAACAACAGACCTAGACCTTGAAATCCCAGAGCAAAACCCAAACCTGAGCAAATGCTCACTAAGGCATGAATAGCAATGTCTCCTTTTAAAGAGCAATCACTTCAAATACCTTCACGTTAGTTTTCGGCTTTCCAGTCGCAAAGCACAGGTAAGTTTTAAACAACTTTTCACTCACGTGTGAATTAAAACTTGTATTTTAATATACCCCTACAGGCGCTTTTTCCTTCGCATCACATACAGTATGTGATACGCCAATGACTGGGATCCTGGAACATAGAAAACACGTAATATGCAGGTACTTATTATGGACATAGGAGTCAAAATCATCAAGATGTGTGAGCGCGAAGGTATATCTGATGTCTTTGCATCTCCTGCCAATCTTCTCCCTCCCCAAATTCTCTCTTTCTTTTCGTATGCTGGTATTACTGTTCATCCTTTCTCACCTCCAAACTTAACAACTGCCCGGCCCCCATCAAGGCTTCCAAAATCCTTTTTGTTTTACACTCCTGTATGTAATAGTTCCTCTGTCCAGCCTACTTTCTTCTTCTTTTTTTTTTTTTTTTTTTTTTTTTAGCAGTACATTTAAAAGGTTCCTCGCAATATATTCTTTCTAATTCATCAGGCTAAAGAGCAGTCAAAACGTAGAAGGGGGAAAAAAAAGAAACAAAAGCCTTGATCATTTGCTTTCTTTTGAATTACAATTCCTGGGCTGACTATGATAATAGCCCAGAGTAATCCCAAAGAAGACTTGCTACTAAATACTCACATTAGCATAATCTTCTCATAATGTCTACTTCACACCAGCACAGGTGCACCGTGTCACTTTATTAACCTATTTTCTAATAAATATTTCAGAAACAGTTTTAGCATATTATCTATAATCACTGACACCTCTTCCCTAATTTATATTCCGGGCTGTGTGTCCTCTAAAACAATGGGGACAGACGAATGAAAAATAACTGCAAGTTGCAGAAGGACGGATTTGAGGTCTGACTACCAACGGTAGGCACCGTGTAACGCTCACAATGTGTTTGTTTTTACAAATCACCTTTTTGGTACAGTTATCTCATGTGTTAAGATCAGTTTTTGCAATCAACCCTGTCGGAATAGACAGGCAAAAGTGCTACAACGCTGGACAATCGAATGAGAAACGTTAACAGAAATAAACAATTTAAAATAAAGTTTGAATGGAGATTCCATTCAAATGTCCTTGTAGATGTACTTTGCCTACCCAGAAGCGTGATGGATCCGTGTGGAGAACACAGGCCACCTCAAATGCCTGCTGAAATGATGGGACTTCCAACAAGAAAAGGATCCTTAGCGTGAGGATGGGCACAAGTAGAGGTAGCAGAAACCCATTGTGAAGACGAAGACGTGGCTGTGAGGCCACACCAGGATGTCCCACACCTCTGAACCAAAAAGAGCCCACAACCAGCACCTTTCTCCTCCTCAGCGTGCCCCACGCCTGTGCCAATGCTTCCTTCCCAAAAGCACTGGTAAAGTTTGTCTCCTGAAATTCTGCCTAAGATTTAACGCCAGCCACGGATATAACCTCGTGTACTAAATCTCACCTCCTAGGGATTTTTATGACGGAGTAATAAAAGCTCAGAAATGGTGTTTTCTAATGGAAATGCTACAAGACAATTTAATTTAAGAGTTTTTAGCTAAGGCTACAATACCGGGAAGCCGGCGTCCACTGCGAGCGGACAGCATCAGCATTCCTCTTCCCAAAAGTTAATATTCTAAAGAAAGACGACTTACTGAATTCAAAAAGACTATTTTATTACGATACCTGGCAGAATTGCAATAGATCTCCTAGCTTAAAAGAAAGGTAATTTGTTGCAGTCCTGCTAGAAGAAATCTGAAGTCGCCTCAGCCATTAAACGAGCAGTTTTCACTTTAATGCACTGCCCAATAAAAGGCAAAAAGGCTTTGCTACGGAACACTTCTCACAGCCTGCCCTGGCCGAGTTTACCTGCTGAAAGCATCACTTCCCAGAAGCTGTGCAACCACGGAGGGGAGCTGCGAGGGCTCCCAGGCACTTGCCCAGGCTGCTGGCCAGGATTCGGCTAGGTGTTGCAGGGGTAAAAATCAATAAACCCAAAGATTTTTTTCCCTATCGCATTGTTTTTTTTTAAGAATTAAATCTGGAAAGAGAAATAATTTTAAAAAGGTAATACACTCACGTGAAGTGTGAGAAAGGACACTGGGTAAGTTTTCCTGCAAAGGGTGAACGTCCCGTGAATTTGGGGAAAAAAATAATCAAATACATGACGGCGTCTCAGGGTTTGCAGCAAGGGAACCTCTCTCATTTCCTGCTGACAGCACTGTCCTTTGTTACTTCGGCATTTCTACAGGTACCCTGAATACAGATGAAGGCTACTTCGGGTAATTATGGATAAATCAATAGAATCGATTTGCTACATTTCAAATTCTTTGACATTTTCATCAATCGTGCAATCAATTGTTTAGACAATTGCAGCTGGCTAAATAAATCTCATAACGCTTGGAAAATAATCCTAATTTTTTCCTGCGGATATTTAATTACTCTATCAAAGTCCGTCACAGAATACAAACGAGGAAGAAGAAAGGAATCTGCAGAGCAAGGAGTGCAAAGGTGAGTTCAGCACCACATCAGTGCTGCTGGGGTCATAAATCCGGTGTGCCCCACTCAGTTGGCTGGAAAGGACTTCTTGCTTTGTACAGCATCCAAAATGTAAAGTTAATCATGATGTCTGATGGCAAAAAACTTCCATGGAAGGGAAAAGGAATTCAGCTTTTCGCCCTGTGCCTTACTGTTACTTTTGTAGTCTCACTACCAAGAATCCCAACCAAGAGACGCTGCCCAGAGGAGCCAACTCTCACAAAATTAGGACCAACTTTGACAAAATTAGGACCTCCTTCCTCCCCACCCCACGTGGTAAAAACACGATGTTCTGGTGAGAGATGTGAATGATGTACCTGCAGTGGCTGCTCTGCTTTGCTACTCCACGGACACTTATGTTGCTGGCAGCCTTGCAATGGGATCACTGATGCTAGAAACATATGGGGGGAAAAAAACCACAAAAAAACCTTCCCGGAGCTTTAGGTAAGCCTGCATTTGATCCAAAGCATTGCTCCTAAATTTTGCTGTGACACAGAACATTTCAGGAAGGCAGCGGGCTATGCGAAGAAGGAGTGAAGCGAGACGGGAACAGCACTCCCATCCCGAGCAGCCCACTGCTCGCGTAACCCAGCTATTAACCTCTGGACAAGATCAGCGCTTTGCTGTTCTTCTAATTTCTCTTGCAGGCTCCTGTCTGCAGCAAGGAGACATGGCTCAGTAAGGAAAGGGTTTTCGCTTCCTGCCCAGGGTTCGCATCGGAGCTGAGACTGGCTGCAATTAGCAGCCCCAGGTGATCCATCCCGAGCAGCCCCACAACATCCCTCTCATACATAACATTTTTTCTCTTCTGGTGCATCCCTTATTTTGGGGAAGCCCGGAGACGCTGATTCCCTCTGACTGCCTTCAGCCTTCATTTCGTCCTTACGAGGCACGTGCTTTCTGCAGTTTAGACGGGCTAAATAATGCTGCAGATAAAAACAGACCGTCTTATAACAAACCACAGCGGAAAGGAACAATCAAACCCATTTTTGTTCACTCCCCTAACATGTGTTTTGGATGCCGTGAGCAGCCACTTCTGCAGGGAAGCATCGCGCTCTGGTGCAGCACGGCTGTGGTTTGAAGCCTTCGGATGCGTTCGGGGCTCTGGAGGACCCGGCCCTCCCTGTGCCATGCCAGTCCTCCCCAAAATTCCTCCCTGCGATTTTACAACCGGCAATTCATTGCTGCCTGGTGAAGTCAACACCTCGGAGGCAAATGCAATCAGGGTCACAAAAAAAAATAATAACAATGGCCAAGTGCATCAATGAGAAAGTTTCTGTTGAAATTGTGAAACTGTACAGAGTTGTGAAATATAATTGTGGCCACTGAATATGGCCGTACCCCTACGAGTACAGCCAGAGGTATCTTTTTTTCTACTAAAGACTCTCCCCTGCCTCCACACCGAGGATGGAGACCGAAGAGATGAAGCACCATTAAAGCATCGCCCGCCCTCTAGAGAAGAACTACTAATAGGACAATAATATGGCCTTCAAATGGGAAACTGGTAATTATTTTAATGTCCTGGCTGCAGGATTCTTCCAACTAGATCCTCCAGCAAGAAATCTGCTCCTTTACCGTTTCTCTCATGCCATACTTCATTTTCTCTCTGTGTTAATCTGAGGAAGCTCTTCACGACACAAAAATACACTATATAGGGGTAAGGTATTTTTAAACCTACAGGAAACGATCTGGCTTTTGAAATATATATATATAGCGTCTTGGAAACCCTTTTTTAGTACACCGTAAGGCTAAACTTTTATCTCTGAGAGATGAGTTTGCACGACTGGGTGATGACTGGAAGGGGCGGCTGCGGTATGTTGAGTCTTCATCTCCGCTGCAGCTGAGCCATATCAAAGTTTGGGTTAACACAGAGATAAGCGTGTCCCCAGTACTAAGGCAGCTCTATTCACTGTGTCCGAAATAGGGAATTTTGGATTTGGAAATGACCCGAATTTGGAAAGTTCCTGACTGAGAGCAGAGCAGAGCACTGTGAACCCCCTGTGAGGACAGGACAGACAGCCAAGCACTTCCCACAGCAGTGCCATTGGGATGATTTCCCTGGACGGGGTCAAAGTCTAGTTGGGCAAAAGGCTCGCATAACATTTATGCACCATTTATGCTCCTTTTATGCTCTCCTCCGGCCTGAATTGCATATTTTGTCTATCTCCAGACATGTAATTTATAATGCCAATGGCACTGAAGCCGAGCAGCTTCTCTGCGAGTAGCCTGTAATTATTTTATGGGCTCAGATGGGTGACAGGAACAAAGCGAGAAAAAAAAAAAAATCCGTACCAGCCCCAGTGCTGGGAGTTTTTCCCTTTTCAGTGAAACCAACAAAACATCCACAGCGAAGATGATTTTTTAAGGCGATGGTGGCACAGGCAGCAATATATAGCAACACCTAAAGCTGCCATAATCTTATCCAGCTTAATATTCTGTAATGAAAGAGCGTATCACTTCGCTGTTGAAAACCATGATGTGTACTTGCCAGAGGAATCAGAGGAGTGGGGCACTCTTGGTATCCAGCAGCCTGTCCCTGGGGGCTGCCCCTGGCCCCCAGCAGCACGTCTGTGCTGGGCGGGTGCCGCAGCCCTGGCACAGGCTGCCCAGAGAGGGGCTGGGGGCTCCTCCTGCAGAGCTTCAAACCCACCGGGACCTGGGGCTGGGCGCCCAGAGGGACTGAGCTCCCTGCCCACATCAGCCAGGCTGCAGTTCCGTGGAGTCTCGTGCCAGGACATCTGTATTACAAATCCACACGAAGCCAATACACAACTTGTTTTCTCCCTCCGCTGCACCGAGGTTTAAGCAATAATGTATGTCTGAAGTCATACACCACCAGCTCAAGGCCGGTGACACAGTGTTTGAGCATCCCGAACTTGCAGCAATTATACCCACCGAGCGTGGGATGGGCTGGGACGCAGGGAGAGACAGCGACGTGCCCCGTGAGGACGAAGACTTGTTTGGATGCAGACGGATTCTCCCCACTCCCAGTAATGAAGCTGCTGTTGCAGCATCGCTCGGGCGCCAGCAGCAATAAGCCAGGAGTGAGCTGAGCAGCACGCCGAGACTACCAATGGGTCCTTCTGATGGAGAGGGATGCTGGCATTACAGCCATGAAGGACAGGGAAATGCTGCTTGTGGAAAGGATATTGATGCTCACCCAGATGAGATTTGCCAGCGTCCACCTGCAGCAGACATTATGGGAAGGCTGGCGAAGGTGAGAAGCTATATAGGCCAGCACCAAACAACTCCAGTATTTGTCAAAGGTTTATATAAGGTAAGAAGCACAGCTTTCTGGACCTTTTCCATATCCTAGCAGACAAATTAAAGCCAGAACGGGATGCAGTTTGTTCAGATTTTTACATATTTTCAGCTTTAACGTCAGTAGCACACAGACTGCGATCGCTGAAAATGGGTACCCGAAAGATATTAAAAGGGGCTGCAAGTGGCACGCAGAGCTCCGGCAGAATTTATAGCGCCTTCGGTCAAAAGTGGTAGCATCACAGCAGCAACACAAAAGCCTGCACTAAGGGCTCGGTTTTGCTCACACCGACAGCCAAGAAGATGTGGGAAGGCCTGCTGAAGATTTAGGGGATGTTAAAATGGAACGTGTCCTATTTCAGCTTTCCTCATCATCCCCGGGTCTCTGGCAGATAACAGTATTTTATAAGAAAACATGTAACAAGTTTTTTTGTACATTATCGCTAAAATGACTTCAGTACTATTTTCTGAAAATGCCAACTCTGAGATAAAGATTCATTTTCCCCGTATTTTCGGAGCCTCTTCCTTTTTCTCTAGCTTTATGGGAAAGAATAACATCCCCTCCCCTGCTATTTGGGCCATGTAATTCAAATTTTACTGGGAGAAATAATGAAAAGGGTTTTACGATCTCTTTTTAGATATACCTACCTTAATATTTAATCTGCTCTATCGCAGTCATGAAAGTCTCTCTTTAGGCATGCTTAAAAGTTACACATTTCCCATCACCCGTGCAACAACGTACGGGTGAAAATGAGCCTCGCAAAAAGCAATTTAGCTCCCTCTATAAGAGAGCATGAGCTGAGGAAACCATTCAAGTGCTGCTCCTATAACGGGGAATAGATTCACTTCTGTGGTGTTCTCTCCGATTTGTAATTTTGTATGAAACCGTAATATTTTTATTCCTAAGCCGTCATTAAATGTTTAAGAATCAAATGCCAGCAAAAAAAGGGAGGAATAAGGACTTCTGAAGGTTCTCCTGCGATGGCAACTCTGAAAGCGCTGACATTTTCATCAGGAATAACCCGAATCCCTTTAGTAACATTGCTCGCTTGCAGCAGAGGTCAGAAGCCCCATTCAGCCTGTCCTTTACCACGTGCCAAAGCCAAGGACAAAACCCCAAATTCAGGGCACTGCAGGCTGCCCCTCATCCCTGCACCAGCACCCCTCTGGGGTCACGATGCCACCTGAGGGTCAAGCACCATGGGACAAGCTGCTGACCCCAAACCCGGGCACCCCACACCTTCCTCCCAGAACATTGCCATGTAGGGTTCCCGTCACCAAGCGCCAGGCAGCGGTGCTCCTGCTGCCCTGCAGGACGTGCCTTCCTGGGCATTTGAATCACTTAACAGGCTCAAGTATACATCTCAAGTTTTTCTTTTAAATAACAAGGAAAGAATGATAACAACCTGACTAACAGGATTCTTCGCCCCGAGGGAAGGAAAACCAAAATTCATTAGGAGATGTTATACCCTGTAACATGCTACGGATAGGCTCCGAATATTTTCACAGCCTGTGCCACTCTGCAGGTCTTGGCATGCCACCTACGTCCCTTCTGTACAAAAAGAAAATACAGATTGAGTCACAAAATAAACAGAGCTGAAGAATTTCCCCCAAACCTGAGCAGTATTTCAAACTGCCACCCACCTCCCAAACATTCCTCATTACACCGTACCACCAACTGCTGAAGACGCTTTTGCGCCTCCATTAAAATACTACGGGACAGCTCAGATACAAATAATTATCGATTATTTTCTCCGTGCCGCAGTTGGATAATTTAATTGTGCAGACACACAAAGAAGAAAGAACAGCGCAGAGTCCAAATTAACCCTCCGCGCATTATTTCCGCAGGAGAATGTCTTAATTGCAATTACGCATTCAGAGACCAGCACAACACTTTGTTCTTAATTTGTATGTCGTATAATGAATAGGTTTTAAATTAGTCAAAAAAAGTAAATATTAGACTGTGACAAATCATAATTACTGCATGATCACAGCTGTATAAATTAACTTCTGCTAAGAAGTTTTCAGTTGTGGTAAACAGGCTTTTTTTTTTGTTTGTTTTTAAGTCAATTTGTGCAGCACAGTGATTTGGGGGCTCGCCTTCTCTCATTCAAAATTACTTAAGAACACATTTATAGGGTCAGGCTCAGAGAAAAGTGGCTCTGGAAAACATAAGAACACTGTAGCGTGTTGCTTTGCCTAAATTAACGTGAAAAGTGCTGGGAACAGCAGTGTGCCAGCACAGCTTCTGATGTGCAGGCCGCCAGCTCTGAGACAGGCCCTGTGAGGGGTGGGATGTGGTGGGGGACAGACACAGCAACCCCACAGCACGGGCTGAAATCTGGGCTGAATTTCACTGATCTAAGAGCCGTCTGCGATACAGATGCAGAGAAGGGCAGCTCATCATACAAGGGCAAATTCAACAAGCACAGACGGGCAATAAAGATAGATACTGAGCAAAATCAGAATATGGGATGTCCAATACGACTCCTGGTGGGCCACCATAGCGTGCATTATAACTCCTCCTTATGGTGTGAGTCCGTCTAGGTGACTTGAAGACACCACAGCAGAAGGAAGCTGTCAGAACAACTGGTTAATTCCCTTGAGGCATTGCTTTTTTTTCCCTCTCATGCAACATTAATACATTATTTCAGTGAGATAGGATCACCATATATGCCTGCTATAATGGTGAGGAGAATAGAAAAATCTAGAAGTTACTGTGCTTCTAGAACTAAACCTCATGAGAGACCATATGTGAAGAAAAGATGCTTAACAGTTATTTGGGGGAAAACCCCTTTTTTTCCTGTATGACTTAGCAATGCCTGAAGAGAACCGAGTCCTGTGCTTTGTGGGATGGCTTAGCCTCGAGACTTTTGGGGGGTCCTTGTTGGAAGCAACTTTGATGGGGGGGGTAAAAGCTTGATGGGGGGACAAAAAGGGTGCCTGCAAGTCCCGGGGTGTTGCTGGGACAGGAGGTGCTGGAGCAGTGTGGGGACAAGGGCCCAGCAGCACAGGTCCATTTGGGCTGCGGGCCTAAGCCAGAGAGGGCACCTGGCTGCTCTGGAAATAACGAGGTGTTGGCCCTCTTTCAATTACAAAACCTTTTGTGCCCATCCCATTACATACGTCAGATGAACTTAGCGAGAAGCAAAGGACTTTCTGTCTCCAAAGACCTGCCCCGTGTGCTGTGCATGTCATATTTCAGACTCTCCTGCTCAATACAGACAACCTGCCCTCAGGTGGATTCTGCACATCACACAAACAAACACAATCCGTGTTAATCTAGGAGCAGGAAAGCGCAGGTACGATGATGTACAAATGCAAGGCAAGGTATTTGTATCTTCTGCTTGGTGTTAGGGAACAGCTAAAGCTTCCCATTCACTCATCTGGAACTGCTAAGGTAATCTTGCTGCTGCCAGTCCCAGCAAGCTCATTTTCTCAGCCTGCAAGGAGTTTTACCACCCAAACAAACATGATTGATCCAGGTGAGAAACACATCAGTGCTTGCCTACTCCTTCACCAGCTGAATTCACTATCTCCTCCTTTTATTTAATGGGGAGTCAATAGGGTCATCTCTGCACGTGTCCCAGGCACGACTGCTTGGCTTGGCAGCCCCAGGACCGGGAGGCACACGTGTGGAGCTCCTGAGGGACATGGAGGAAGGTCCAAAGCCTGGTGGGCCTGAGCTGAGACATCTGTGGGTGCTGGCAGGGTGGCAGGGCTCTGCCAAAGGCTCCTTCACTTCTGTGGGGCCTGCAGGGGAAGTCCTAGGGCCAGGCCTGGTGTCAGGGCTCAGTCTGCATGGGGCTCCTCACACAGCTCTCCCACCAGCATTTGGGGTCCATTTCTGAAGGCAAACAGTGCAAAAACCTCACAAATTATTGGTGGTTTGCAAGTATATTTTTTACTTGAGACAGCTCCTGTAGCGCATTCAAAGGAAGCTTTACCTGAACTAAAGATAACAGCAATGAAGGCAAAGCTGGAAAACAGGATGAGAAGCGGAGATCTGAAGAAATAAAACCACACCAATAGGCCCCTCCGCAGATGACATGCTATCCAAAAACACGGGACACTTGAGAGCCACCCTTCTCCTCCCAGCCGCCCCCATAGCACAACAAGTGGGGAGGAAGACATAAAAAGAGTGCATTCATTATGACAAAAACTGTTTTGAGAAGAAAACCACCTAGATTTTAAACGTGTGAAACAATCCCATCAACACCTGCCTGCTCTGAATAGACAATTTCATACCACACTTGTACCCCTGTATGCACGTTCGGGATGGCTCTACAAGAAACCACATCGAAATTGGAAAAGCAGCCTTAAAGCCACAGAGATTGACGTGGATAAAAGAACTGACAAAGCCTGACTCCATAACATTTATTTCAAATTAATTTTCTGCCATCCAGCTACAATAGTTCATTTTTCCCTATGAGCAGGATCTAATAAGACCTAATAGCTAATAAATCAGATTCCTAGTTTAGGGCATTAAGAAACTGCAGTGAAATGTTCTGCTAGACCAGCAAGGTCTACAGCACTCTGCTCCACAACAGTCGGGGCATTGAAGAGCCTTAAATCATCAGGCTGTCCCTCTGCAGCTCTCTGACCACTCCCGTGGCTTTGAAATTTCAGCAGAAATCATTCTTTATGGCAAACTCCATAGCTGCAAGCAAAGCAATTTAAAAATCACTTGAGGAGAGCAGTTCCTACGTACTGCTTCTGCTACCAATTACTCGGCTTCGGCATTTACAAAACGCGCAGTTTAAATAATACAAATGGGTTATCAAATTATCGTGATGTAAACAGACAGAGAAGTTGTTTCCAATCAACACATCCATTACAAACCAGCGACAAAACACGATTATTTACTCGGCAGCTATTCATTCCTGTTAATTTGGCACAGCGTTGTGAGAACCGAAGCTTTACGAGCAGCACGCTCCAACCTTCAGGATAATATGATAATGCTGCACGTGTTGCCTGAGCCATCTTCTTATACAGGAGAGGTAAAATAAATGCAAGTGATAACAACATCGCAGTCACTCAGCTCCCATGTCAAAGTACATCCACCTCAGTGGTTCACCACAGCATGCTCTGACCACTTCCATTAAAACCAACCTTAAATTTGAGTTGGACAGAACTAATCTCGCTCCTCTGGCTTGATCCGACAGGGAATTGACACACCAAGACGTTTTTTGGGAACATCTTGGAGGTGTCAACCTCTAGCATAAAGATGGGAATCCAGAAGGACAATCTAGGTGGGACTTCACAGAAGTACATAACTCTACAAGTCATTTGGGATGAGTATTTGTCCGTGCTGCACTCAAAGCCTAAGCACGGCATTGACCTTCCTTCGTTTTGTATACAATTCTGAATTGTTTTTCCGATTTACGCACTGAGGACGGGAACTGTGCTATTTCAGTTAGAGTTATGGGTTAATGTTCATATAGAAAATGTTCTAGTTATCGAAATGGAGCAGAACGTTTCATGGGAAGATAATATATGATTTGAATTCCGGTCTTCGCTGCTGGTTATTCACTGCATGAGCACAGGCAAATTACTTAATCCCTCTATGAATCAACTCAAACATCTGTAAGGTCAACATAACGCAGATGATCTTCCCCAGATGCTCTGAGATTCTTATAGAAATAATGCAACTTAATATTATTGCCGCTACATAAAACTGGCACTATCCATCTTGCTTTATGGCAAGCGAGACATTGTCGACAACGGCACCCCGTTAGCAAAAATGAGCTGAACACGTTGGTGAAGTTTCATTTGTTAGGTTACCCAAACTATTTGGGTAATAAATCCCAAATACAGTTTCTCAGATTAAAATGTGGTAACAGCAGTACACGTGTACATGTGCAGATGAGATTAAATTGAGCCAGCTTGCCAACGACACGTGTGTTGCAATTTGATTACGCGGTGATTTTCCACCACGGCTAACTCGCAGGAAAGTAAAATTTTAAGGTAAGCTAAAATAATCAAAATAAATTCACCGGCAAATACTGTAGTGGTGTTTATTTACATGTTAACTTGCTGAGATTCCTTGAAAGAGATGCTTTTGCCCATTACCAATTTTTCTGCTGCTCACCTACATGCTGAGGAATGGAAGTGCTCCCAGACCTGCCAAGGAAACACCTCTCGCCCCGCAGTGCAAGTCCTCACCACAGACCACAACCCCGCTCCCCTTCGTGAGCACACTGCACAGGAAAACACACCACTTTTTTTCCCTGGGACTTACAACTGTTATGTTTAAAATCTCTTACTTTCAAGTCAATGTAAACCAGAGAAATTTAGAAAAATACTGAAGCTGGGTTACTGACGTAAGAGAAGAAAATACCTAAAAGCTGAAATTACCCACTCGCACCATCTTACTCATAAATTTGTTTAATTAGCTTAAAATGAACTTTAAACACGAGGATTGAATACGCTTTAAAAAACTGAAACTGGAAATAATACAAGTCAAATAATTTGATTAGGCACAGTAGTTTTTATCTCGCTACCAGATTTAGTTCCTGCTCAGCCCCTTGCAGGGGTACAAGGTGCAGGATTCAGGAGCTACTGGGGTTACAGAGCACTGCCAGACAGCCCCTTGCTGTCTATCAAAGAGCAAGAAAGAGAATGGTTTTCCCCTCTTCAGTGATATCTGGAGTCCTGCATTGTGTACAAACTCCCTGTGCTCTTTTGAAAAGCCGGACTTTAATTTCCTCTTTCTTTTTATTATAGGAACTGTCTTGACTAAGACATAAATAACCCAAATACCCAGGCCAGGCACTTCTCCCTTAAATCAGTGGGAACGAGTTGCACATTTTGTGACTCCCCCCAGACCTTCTTGGTGCCCCGCAGACCCTCAGCCCTGCACTCCCCAGTAGCAGACGGCACTCCTAGGGCCAGGCAATTTATGATTCAGGGAGAGAAGGAAATGTTTAAGGGAACTGCTTTGTGAGCTGACAATGGCCAAAGCGATTGCTTACTGCAGTCGAGGAGAGCTGAAGGTACTGCAGAACACCTGGAAGCCAGGGCCCGCTGCTGAATCAATTGCAAAACAGACTAGCAAAACCTGGCACTTCCATAAACAGGAATTTTTAATTACTCTGTCATTTACAGATCAGTTGGCAGGACAAGAGCACCTCACAAATTTGTGTTTCAAACAATCAGCATTATCAAGTTCATGATTAGTGAAGTTAATTTAGAGATGGAAGGAGGCAGAAGGGCACTCCTGGTGTGCACCCCGTGCATGTGTTGAGCAGAAGCAGCTCCTGGAGGAGCCGCTGCATGCCTCGTGCCATGGACATGCCCATCACCAGCACAAGCGGCTGCTCCACGAGGCTGATGGATGACAGGAAATACCGGGATTGAAATTTATTTATTTGCTTTTAACTCCAGTGAAATTTCTGAGAGGGTTTGCGTAGAGGAGTTGAGATCTATGACAACTGTCAAACCCCAAATGCATTTAAATGGCTGTGACCACTGATGTCCTGGTGACACAACATGACAGTGTTCCGATGGACAAATTTCACAGAGAAAAAAGTTTTCAAAAAGATGAAGTCCTTGCCCTTTGCTCTTATTAACAGGGCCGATGGTGTCCAGTACCAGAGAGCCCCTCCTGCTGCTGCTGCACCCCCAGCCCGAGGAACTTGCTAACCAGTGCGCTGAATTCAGACAAGCACCAGGAGAAAGCAGCATGAGATAAAACCTTCACATGGTGATTTTCCCTAAGCATATGAAAACATTTACACCTTGCTTTTTTTTTCTTTTAATCTTAGAAAAGGCTTTTAGGGATTGCTCTTTTCTCAGCCTAAGACTCTTAATAGATTCTGCAGCATCTCCAAACCCAGTAAGACTCGGTCAGACGCCTTATAGTACTTACACACAGGGTTATTCGCTGCAGGGAAAGAATACCATTAGTAATAAGTAGCACTGGGACACGGGCAAAAATTAAAAAAAAAAAAAATGAAAAGACTGCATCATTAGCACTGTGATTTCATTTAATAACCCAAATTGGGAGTACTCGGTGGTAATTCTTTCACTGCATGTCAGTCATCCTCACTAACCCATGCCAGCCGAGGGAAGGCTGCTGCCTTTGCAGCCCCAGGAACCCGTCCTGCTGTCGGAGGGCTCGGACTGGGAGCCGGGCACGTTTACCTCCTCCTTGTCCCCCTGAACCCTGCTACTTACCAGGTGGAAGAGCATGAGCACAAGCCCCACGTGAAATCAAGGCAACTGTTGTATCTCATCTGTCAGGCTTGTGCAGGTAGGGGTTCTGTGTCAGAACAAGAGAACAACTTCCACAAAAACACCTAAGTAAAAGGGATTAAATATTTTACAGGAGAGAGAGCAGCACGCTCCAGTGCAAACCTCCACGCGGGGCATGGTAAAAGTTTACAAATTTAAATCCTGGCTAAGTACAAATCAGAGGGGGCAGTGCTGTCAGGGGAACAAAAAAACCATGTGCCTCAAATACAGCAGCACTTCTGCCACAGCCTCCAGCAGGGGAATTTCTTCCCCTCTAACTTCCCAAGCAAACAAATTATCCCTTCACATTACAGCTGGTGCAAGTTATAAAGGAAATTAATGAACAGCCTAACTGAAATCGGTCCGAATCAGTCTCCACACTGATTTCTGTAAAGGTAATACCTAGAGACTGATCAAAACCAAACAAGCTAACAAAAATCTATTTAACAACTCTGCTTCCTTTTAGAGATGTACTTTAATTTTGAATGTTGTTTTTATTTTTATTTTTTTTTTCATCTGTAAAGATGCAATACAACAGGGTTTGGTGCACGTTTGTCACTGGCACTACTCTGTTCTCCCACGTCCTTTCATTCTGTGAGGTTTCTGTCCACCAATAATGACCCTGAAATCCCAACCAACCTGAACTAACTGATGAAACCAAATCTTGCAAGTTATGAGTGCCCAACGTCTGAAACTCACAGTAATGTCCCCGTGATGCACGCTGTAGGACAGACTGTGGTGTGCTTGTTCATACAAACCATCCCCAGACTCAGCCTATTTTCCAATATCTTATTAGCAGCTCTGATGTTGGAAGTTAAAATACATTTTATAAGCCAGATGAATAAATCACATATGCCAGCATAAATTTTTCATGATTTCTTCATAAATTCCTCATTTCTTGTTGTCAGTTGTCTTGGCAGAAACTAAAATATATGAAGCTGTAAAAACAGCCCTCTAATTAAGACAACTGTCTCCTTCCAGTACTAGTTGGCAGCAGACGTGCCATGCATCACCCCCCGTGCACGCCGCAGTGAAATGGCCTTTTGCAAATGCAGAGAATTGAAACAAATGTGCATCACCTTTGTCTAGGTGGTTATCAGCTGAGCCACTCTCTCTGCAACACCTACTCCATCTCGCAAATCCCTCGGGGTTTACATTTAATGCTCGTTTCCCACGTAGAAATTCATATTCATTACAAACTGCTTTGTTTCACTTAGGCACTGATGGAGATTTTTGACTTCTTTGATAGAAAGACATCAGTTTACCAATTTTTTTTTTTTCCTTACTAGATCAGAGAGAGTAACTTCAGACAGGACAAATGAAGAAATGGGTGAAGAAAGCAAGTCCTTGGCCTGTAGGGGAAACTACATCAGAGCTGAGTCCACGCTCCCCAAGAAGAACCAAGCCCCTGGTCCCCTCCTTGGCAATCCTGATGCAACAAAACCCAGCCGTGCTGGAAGAACGACCTACGGAGGTTTGCTCTGCATAGCTAACAGTGCCAGCTGAAGGAAAGCCAAGCTCAGCACACATTTCTATCACTCCATTGCTACACTTAACACTCCAGCACTGAATTTGGCAAGGAGCAAACCCAGCGATCCCTCCACGCTCCTCAGTACTGACCTGAAAAAGTACACGCGCTTCTTGGCGCTGCCTCCAACAGTTGGGCAGCCTGAAGAAGATGAGGAATAACTCCTACAGACAAATATGTACATAAAAATATCTGCTGAAAGCAGTGAAAACTACATGTTTAGGTAGACTAGGTAAACCCAATGGCTAAAAAGTAATAATTTCTGGAGTACAGGGGTTGAATGTGTGTGGTAGACCTTAAAGTGCATGACCCTGAACGAATGAGGGAAGTAAACCCCAGTACGAGTGAATATTTCAGGTTCTAAGTAGCCGATATCTCTTAAGGAGGAATATTTTCCTTAAAAGAAAAACATTTTCTAGATAAAGTATGACTGAGGTGTTTGCAGAAGCAGCACCCTGCAAACCACAGCGCGACAAATGAAAAAGTGTTTGGTGCTCAAGCAGAGTTTACACAAAACACTCCTGGTTTTGTCACTTGGCAATTTTATTTTGATTTTTAAAAACTAAACGTGTTTGCTGGGTGAAAAGATACAAAACAGTCTGGCAAGAAGAACATGAGAAAACAACGTGGATGGGAGAGCAAATATTGCAAATGTGTTGTAGTATCGTACCTCCTTCCAAAATCTCAATGGCAAAAATGCAGCTAAAATTCACTCCAGAAATGTTTTTGTTTGGATGTCTTTGTAAGTCAATTGTCAGAAACCTATCAGCTATCTTCTTCTATATCTTACTTCTTCAATCTTGTATTTTTATTTTGCCTTGCATACCTGCAGACATGACTGGGCTCACGCAACCACGAAGTAACAGGTTTTATCAAAGCCCAACACCAAAGGGAACTGGAACGGCGATTACCGAATACCTGAAGCCTCAGAGGGAACATTTCAGCCTTAAGAAATGAGCACTGTCACAAAGGTAAATAATTTTAAAGTTTCCTATTAATACAAGATCACCTATTATTCCAACAAAGCCACTCTAAATAAATATTTTCAGCCACACCCTGAGAACACAGCAGGGGGTTTTGAGGCTCCCTTGACTCGCCACCTGCAGCGGATCAGCAGAAAGTTTCTCCTAGCCCCGTGCACCCCTACATTACTCTCACTGCACCTCAGCCCCACGTTTCCTACCCGTTGCCGGCCACAAACTCACTTTGCAAAATCAGCATGGATGCGAGGAGAGCCCAGGAGGAGCAGCAGTGCCTGCAGGCTCTGACAGCAGCGGGCAGCCCAGGTTATGCCCCGTACCCGAGGAGCTGCAGGACTTCGGGAGAAAAACTTACACCAGGCACTGCCTCTTCCTATTAACACCTCCTGTTTCCCACCCTGCCCAACCACAGCACCTGTGAGCACTGCGGTGTAATTGCTCTCAGCAGCTTTAGCAGCTGCAGCTCTTCACAGGGATATCCCCCCCGCCCACCAGGCTGTGCTGGTACCAGGGCCCTCCACGATGTACCCGATGTGACCACGGGCAGCAGCTGGGGACATGAACCACCTTGGAGATCCACGTGCTACCCACACGTTACACATTTTTTAGGGACGTGAGATCAGGTTGGGGTACACGGAGCAGGCTCATCCCCACCGAGGCCACGCTGCCCATCACCCAGAGCCATAAAACAGCAGCACCCTTGGGTCCGGGAGGCCAGCACGGAGCTGGGAAGGATCCACGGCCCGGGGTGCAGAGCCAGACACCCGCCTGATGCCAGCCCGATGCCAGCTGCTGAAGGACAGCCGGCACCTGAGCCAGCATAAGGCCTGCCAATACAAATTGAGCTGTCAGAAAAAGAGCAAATTCAAGCAGGCAGATGATTCTGTTCCAAGTCAGCACTTTACTTGCTCAGGTGTGGGGTTTTTCACCCCGTGGTGGTAGCTCTACCAGGCACAGGCAGGCTGAGGAGGAGGAGAGGAAGGCTTTGGGTCTGGTTGCGGGCAGGCAGAGGGGGAAACCTCTCCCGTACCCGGCCGGGCAAAAATCTGACAAGCTGGCAGGTCAAAGCTGCTGGCACAGCTAAAGCTGGGTGCACGTACAGAGATAGCGAATTTAAAGAAGGAAAATGTTTGTATTGAATATTTTTTTAAATTATTGTTCTGGAGACCCCAAAAGAAAAAGATCTTGGAAGGTTAACTTTGGTGGCTTGCTCGGTCGTTCAAAGCACAGGAGCTGTACACAAGTATTTGAGAGTATGTGGGAGGGCCAGCACGATTATTTCCTAAGACAAATGATTTTGTGTATTCATTACCTTCATTTTAAGGCTGCTCTAACTGTGGTACACGTACAAAATTAAGGAATTTACCTTGTCACTCCAACACGACCATGCCAAGAACTGCCCAAACGTCACTGTCACTGGCTGTGTCAGCACCTGCTTAACTCTGACTCCAAACCTTATAATGAAAAAGGAGAAAAATCTGTGCAGAAGGGCCTGCTGTGCTGTTAGGACGTGGGCAGGAGACTCCTCAGTCCTCCCAGGCAGTGGCACCAACTTCCATGCCGGTGGCCGCCAGTGACCTGGCACTTCTCTTCTCTCTAAATATACTTTAAACGCTTCTTGTCTTACCATCGTGCAGTCTGTTATGTCACAGCATGAACAGTTCTTCATTTTTTCAGCCCTGGTTATTATTCCAAGGGCTGTGTTTTCTCCTACCCGAACAGTCCCAGCCAGTTTTCTGGAATACAATTGCACATTCCGTACATGAAATACTTGTGATCCTAAAACTTAATAACCCTACAAAAGGCCTCATTGTCTGCTTGCACTTGGAGGCTGCTGCTCGCAGAAGCCAAAGAGCTCCATAATTGTCAGTCTTTAGGAAGACAAAAAGCCAGGAGAGGAACGTGTTGCCAAGGGAAAAGCAAACAGAGGTCTAGGCGGATTTTACAAAAATGTATGAAATCCGTAATTGTGCCGGTCGGTATTCTGGTAAATTACACTGAAAATTCTTGCGGTGAAGGAACCGGGATTTGGAGAGATGCAGTGAAATTATCACCAATACTCCACTCTTATTTTTGTTCTTGTTCAACTCTGTTCTCCTTAAAATGGCAGACACTGAAAGGAGATGATGGAGAGACAGCAGAAATGGTCGTTCACTTTCCCCTTGGCCACTCCAGCGTGGGGTGGCTGCCAGCAGCAGCCCTCTGGCTCTGCCGGGTAAGAAAGCAGGCCCAAAGGGCCCAGCTCTGTTCACCGTGTCAGTCCTAAAAACCACAACCCAGGCAAAAAGTCCCCTCAATGATAACCTGATAACCCGATGGATGTATTCTTTCCAAGACCTACAGAGTCAGCTGCACCAACTCAGCACGTGAAGGACAAACTCCTCCAAAAGCCCACCAATTTCTGGTTTCCCTCATCCCTCGAGCTCAAAGCCTCCTGATTTCCTCCACCCCCACCAAGAAACGCACTTCTCTCATTTCTTCACACTGGCAAGGCACAAGGGACACCACCAGAACTTCCACTGTTTGCTGAGAATTTTTATTCCTGTACCTCAACAAGGTGATTAATGAAAACAGCCAAAAACAGACAACCTGGGAGGTTAGGGGTACTGATTTACCTACGGAAAGTAAATCGATAGAGATCAACATGCTAAAGTATTTCCTGGGATGTCTGCAATTCTTGTTTGGGAGAAGGGAAAGGAACACTAATTTCAGTAATTTCTGTAGTTCTGACACTCATTTTTTAAAAAACAAAATAGGGGAATTACGGTGCAGAACTATTGATTTCACTGGAAAAGTAAATAAAACATCTTCTGAAGTGTGACTGACCAGCCAAAAGGTTGTGCTGGTGGTTTTGTTTGTTGGGCTTTTTTTTTTTTTGAACACTGAAAGAGGCAAAGATTAATGAACCTCACCTGTGACAGAGCAGCACACATTTCACTCACAGGTATTTTAAAATGTGTGATAGTATTAACCTAAATGAAGCTGGCATGGAAAAATAACAACTTTAAGTGAAAATTGCTACACCTTCAGGGTTAAAAATAGGCATCACATGATGCTAGCTTCTACCCTTACCAAAACCAGACAGCTGCTGACACGCTTTGGGATTTAACACCTTCAGCTTCGTTTGGTGACCCATTTCATGATGCTTTTATAAGAATCCAGCATCACGGGTTCTCATCCATGCCATGCACTGATTGCCAAAAAATAAAGGAGCTTTTGCACCTGGTAAGTGATGCGGACAGCATTTCCCTGTTTAGCTCTGCGTGGCTCATCGATCCGGGCAGCTGACCTGTAGGAGCACCTGAACTGGAGCTGGTAACGGAGCCGGCACAGCGGGGTGGGTGCTGGTGTCCTGGTGTAGAGGCAGCACATCACGGTGCTGTTGGTGGTACAGAAGGCTTTGAAGTATAATTTGTTTTGTTTTGCTTTGATTTTCTGCTCAAAAAGTGATACAAACCCCCTGGGTGCTCCCAAGGGACTTGGTGATCCAGAGACAGCGACGGCTCTGGCACCAGGGCTGAACAGAGCAGCTGGGCAGAGCAGGGTAGCGCAGCGAGATGCACGGCCCCGAGGCTTCACAAAATGAGGAGGGAATATCCATATGCAGCTTCATCACAAACCCTCACAGACATACAATAATGTGCCTTCAAAGGTTCACGATCTCACCTCCCCCAGCTTCACCTACAGCTAAAACTTAAAACTAAAATTAAAGGAACTCCTCCACTGAAGGATCTGAATTAAATGAAATCTGCCGGGGGTTCTTTTACTCCTGAAACCAGACCCAAAAAAAAAAGTATGTAATGAAATATTATTATCCAGTGCATTATTCAGCGCAGCATATATTGAGTTCTTCTTGAACTGAACCATTTGATAACTAAAGACATCAGGAAAATCAAACTGATAAATGTATTGTTTGGTAGGATGTGCTTCTGAGTACAATTAGCAGGAAGAATTTTAATGTCAAACCCAGTTTAGATTCCGGGAAGGACATAATATACAAATCATTCTTTTGCATTTGAAATTAATTTGGCAGCGCTTCTTCAGATCTCAATTAGACTCTTAGCAGAGAATTGTCACGATGCACAGCCTAATAGCCACTTGTAGCTTTCTTTCAAAACAGTAGATTAGCTCCAGGAGTTCTTCGCACCGCATATACGCGACTCAGTTAAAAGTAAGTGCAAGCATCCAGAATAATTAGTATCCTGTTAAAAGCAAAAAAAGCCGATGGACATCCACAGCATACTCTGACAACGATTCTGGAACTGAGGAAGAAACCACCCATTTGTGATGTTAGCTTGCTTTTGGTTGTTGTAACCGCTAAGCAACGCTGCTGCTTGCGCTGGGTTGCAGCTAGCTGCAATGCCCTGTTTTTCTTTTAAAATATCACATTTCGGAGCCACTTCTGGAAACGACAAACTGCGAGGTGCCTCTCAATTGCTCATTATCTTTTGCAGAACAAATATTTAAGAGTTGATAAAATATATCAAGGCAGATGACCAGCCGTGCAAACTTTTGGCTTAGCAGCCATCCCGCAGTGAAGCCCCATGCGATGCCTTTTATGTACAAAACCACAACAGACGCGTGTGAGCCCGCTGGACTAAATGTTATTCTAAGTTCAAATATCTCTTTAAAGTTCTCAGGCTTCATAAGATGCAGGCGGTATTCAAAATGTCTTGAAGGGGTTTAAATCTGCCGCCACCCCAAGGAGGACAGGCTAACGAGCTGGAGTGCTTCCAGGTCTAAACCTTGCTGCTTTAGACTTTGCAGGGAGCCACAAATAGCAAAGCCTTGGGACAGAAATAAAAAATAAATAAAAGAACTTCCTCCCTTAATATACAAAACTTCAGCTCAAAACACCAGCAATTAGGATCCGTTCTCCCTTTCTTTCCAGTTCAGGAAGAGATCTTCCCCAACGCATGGTTCCTGCCTTTACAGTTGCTCTGATTTTCTCATGATTAATAAAAGGTTGAAATGCCACGAAATGCATCAGGAATATTTTCAGCAGACATTAACTGCTACTGAACATTGAACATCTGCATATTAGTCTAACACTCCAGTGGTATTTCTGAAGCAAGTACTGAGAAAGGATTTTTTTTCCCCAGCAAGATTAGAGGTGCAGCCTCGCTCGTGCTTCAGGGTGAAATACAGCCCCACCAGCCTTCGCCTGGTTTTATAGAGGCGGCATGGGACACAGATCTATGCTCCCAGGAGGCCAGCAAATCCCATGCACACTTTAGGGACAGAAAAGAGGTTTGTCAAGGGAAGCATAACAACAAAACACAGAATAAACAGAGTCGCAGTGGATGCACGACGCCATCAGGCAGCCCGAGCCCACCTTCCTAGCTGCAGGATGTCTCTGTCGATAGGCACACGAGTGGCTGCAAACACACGAAACCCATAATTTAGGGTATACAATAACAATTAAAATGGTCACCATTTTAGTACTGGAAATCATTAGTCCACCTCTAGACCCCAGAAGCCAGGGACGTAATTTCTAACTCAGCCTGGGCAAAGTAACCTGCTCTGGAGGATGCTCCCACTGCGGAAACCACCGAGTGAAGAGCCCCTGCTGAAGCATATTCCTTCAAGGAATCTCAGCCTTTTCAGCACAGGAAGGAGCCTCTGTTGTTTTAAGCCTAGCCAAGTCCATTCATTTCATCCCCAGGCCCAGTTAATTTGACAGGTACGATACTAAAGCAAAAATCCTGCAAGGTCTTTGCTGAAAAGGTCAGTGCATTACGCAACCAGGTTTTATGGACAACAAAAAAACGCCCTCCGTATGCAGAAACAAATCTGCAGGATCTTCATAGCATTTATCCATGTGCACTCATCTATTTCATTTATAAATGAAGAATGAATTTCTGGGCACACGCACGGGTTCTGAAAACTGGATCCTGAAAAAGCGACACGCACTGAAAGATGTTACCCTCTGCCTGTACATTGCCAGGAGTGGTTTTTGCCTACACAGAGAAATATTTGCCACCAAAGAAAGCAACAAAATTGCTCACATTCAATTGCTTATTTCATTGCATCCCTAAATAAAATTATTTAGTTGTTCAGGTTGCGGGTCTGAGCTCTTCAACTTTCTAAATAAGTAAGCAGAGATCAATGTATAAAGTATATGAATAGTCAGGGAAACGGTGCCAATTCCTTTCTGTTGGAGTTTTTCCAACTGCTCAGACTCTTCTTAAAATATAATTGCATTTCAAGCACTGTCTTCCTCCCAACATCCTATCTGGAAATGTAAAACAGTTTCTATATCCCACAATAACAAACACTGAGTAAATACTTGAATGATCCATGCCCCAGATATAAGTGCAGTCTTTCACACCATGCCTACCAATAATCACTATGAATATTGTATCAATCCAGGTTTGAACTGAATATGTGCAGGTTTTCAGAAAACGAAGGAAATTTCACAAGTTGTTTTTGTGCTTCTTTCTCCACCTACCCCATGTGTGATACAAATCTGGCCCCGCTTTTTTAATTTTTTAAAAAAATTTTATTTTTTTTATTATTATTTTTTTAGTTCTGTCCAGAATCTTTGGACTCTTTCCCCCTGTTGTGAACTCCAACTCCACCCATCAGCAGCCTGACGCAGACTTTAAATTCAGGCTTTTTCCCTGGCACCTCATCTGACAGATGCAAGTTGACTGGCCGATTACGTAAGAACTAAGAGCTTATTTTCATACAGTTATTAAAAACCAGGGGTGTTTTAGTTTCTATACGCCTGTATAAAGCACAGCCGATTACGGCATGACTTCAATAATTAAGCATAACTTCAGTAACCTAAAAAGCACTTTTATTTTGGCTTTGGGTTACTTGTCAGTGGGAATAACTCTCAGGCGACTGCAGCCTGGATTAGACATCAAGGCTCAGAGTTGCACAAAACTTTCCTCTGTCCGTAAGCAGCCCGGGGCTTGCACGCTGCTGATGGACAGGCACCCACACGGCTGAAGTTCCTTCCAAAGTCGCCGCAGAGATCGGCCAGGTACTGCTGTGACAACCACGTAGCAGAGCAGCCCACATCTCCCTGCCAGTTCCCAAAATAAACACGTGCGTTGCAATCCACTCCAGCAGCAGGACACAAAGGTACGTGTTTGTCAGACGGATCTCCCCGATCGTCCTTCCTCCTCTTTCCAAGATTATATATATATTTTTTTTATCAGGCAGAAAATTAATTAAAATTCTGGAGTAGGTTTTCAGGAGGAAACCCACCTCCACCCGCCTGCAAAGCCAGCGCAGCACTGGAGGAGAGCAGGTAACAGCCTCCAGATTCCCTGGGCAATGCAAGATGTAATTCCTCTGGAAAAAAGGCATGTAGGCACCAGAAACCTCCTTCTCGCTGAGAAGCATCTTATCCCTTTTCCTCCGACTTCAAAAGGCAAAACAACCACGGATTTTATGTAAATGTGGACATTAGACACAAAAAATAGAACAGGAAACATCAAATTCATTTTTCATAGGCAACGCCGCTTCCAGAGGAACAGTTGCAGATGAAAGTAGCAGCTCGAAATGAATATATCATAAGGTCTACCAAAGGAACCGATCGTCTCAAATGCCAGAAGTAAGAGCAAAGATTAAATTATTTTCATTTACAAAAACGTAAAGAGGAGCTGTTTATGTGTTCTGACTTAGCGGTTTTAAGAGGAGCCTAGTTTAAGTTGTCAGCTGCTGACAACAGTTAAAATAATTTCTAAAACATTTCTGAATCATTTCTAAATATGATTTAGAGGGGAAAAAAATACAAGCAACCTGAAATCCCTGCTGATGCTTCGACAAATGGCTTTCTTCAAATTACTTGCAGATAAAACTACCGGAGTGCCTTGTTTTGCAGGACATCATGGAATGAAGAAGCTGCCTGCGAAGCTCTCCAGGTCTCCATCCTGACACAGAGGAAAAGCTCCCGACTCTTTGCAACTGCTAAGCACAGCTGTCAGCGTTCATCGCAGAGATGAAATAATGCAGTGGCTGCAGAGCAGGGCCAAATGTCACTATGCAGCATCCTTTGGGTCAGTACAAAGCAGCTATCATATAGTAGCTGTTGACAGAGCTGATAAAAACACTTTCTTTTAATCTCGTAGTATGATGCCTTTACCTTGATAGGAATAACCCTTCCTGAAAGTATTAAAACACATAAACCTTGCTGTAAATGTAATTTAAAGGTGTCCAAGTATCTTCAGTGGATGTATTTGTAACTCCCAACAGCAATATTGAAGACGAGTAGCATTTTCTTTTAAAGTTACCTCAGCTCGATCTTATTTTTAGCTAATGCAATCATGAATACATTTAGCAGCTCGCTAACAGTTCACCATGTCTAAAACCTCTTGCTGGAAATGAAAGTTGCAGTCGCAAAGTTCACCTCCAAGTTGCAGCCTAGAATCCACCAGCGGAGGCAGGCAGAGTGACAGGGCTCTGCCAACTCTCGAGAGATCATTTAGTCCATTCCCCTTCTCCCCAGATTATAACCAGCAGCTTAACAGATGCTTGTCAAACTGTTTTTAAATACCTCTGCTGCTGGAGACTCTGCAACCGCCCCGAGCAATGCGTTGCAGCGCTGGCTGCTGGAGTATTTCCCCCAGCCTCAAACCTGAATGTGCCTTGCCGCGCTTTATGGCTGCAATTTCTTACATTCATAATTCCACGTGGCTCCGAGAAGACTGTTCCCATCTGCTCTGCTGTGAAATTTTGTGTATCTGAAGAGTGTTTGTGCTCTTCCAGCCCCTCTGCATTCTCTCTCCTTTAAATTGAACTGAAAGCAATGGCCATTTCAAGTCCACATGTGGATCAAGACTTAATTAAATATGATTTGAATATTCTTTCCACCCACCTGCCTCCATGCTATGGCCTACTATGCTATGACCTACTGCCACCCACTCATCAATTTTCCTTTCCAGTCATCAATTTTTCTTTCCATCTCTGTTGCACAGGCATTGTTGTTCACTGAACAACAGCAGCTGACCTGGAGCTCAATCCGACAATGAAAGGGAAAGCCACACTGTCACTTTGGAAGGGCTCTTCTCCCCCTCTCCAAAAACTCACACTGCATGGCACCCGATGAACCCCCACGTGAGCATCACACACCAAACAATGCCACCTGGAACATCCTGGGGGCAAACCAAAGGCCTGCAGCCTTACATGAGATCAGCACCATTCAAAACCTTTGTGTCCTGATTAACAAATCGTTTTGCTGAAGTATGGGCGCTGTTTTAAATTAGATTAGAGGCCTGTAGGTAGAATTAAGTGACACATCTAAAAACAAAAACATAACAATTATCTCATTAGATATGAAGGCTTCTGTGTTCATTTTAGATAGGAGGTAATGTGGCATGACTACCTGTGTTACTGAAGCAAAGGCCTGCTGGGCCTGGGAGGCAACCCTGACATGGCCCAGCACAGCCCGGGACGGGATGGGATGGATGCAGCACTCACGTCTGGAAGCACTGCACCAAAGATGTAAGAACCAAGTAAGCAGCATGAGAGTAATAAATGTGCCTGGGTGAGCGTGTATTTCTGCACACAAGAGTCCTGTTAGGAAATAAGGCTGAGCAAAGCGTAGTACTACATGATAAGGCGTCCCTTAGAAGGTGCAGCCGCTGCCTTCCCTCTTCTCTCCATGCCCACAGAAAGGGCCCGGAGGTCTGACCTCCACATGAAGCCAGTCCTTTTCCCTTTGTTTTCTGCTCCCAGATGTACCTCACGCAGAGAAACAACCGAGCTCAAAAACATTCTCGATATAATTAAAAATTAGTTCACTTCGTTTGGCTTGTGTCACAGCAATAATTTGCAGAGGTGTTTTGTCAGAGGGACACGGAACGGCGCGCTCCGAGCCAGTTCTACTGAGAGGAGCTTTAAAAAGACAGAACTTGGTCTTAATTTTTTCTCTTTTCCTTCAATAAAAGTTTATAGGTGTGAAAATAAATGGAGCAGATGGACAAAAAGGTATTTTACAATGCCGCTTCCTGTTTTTGGAAACCACATTAACTTCAACAGGAAAAATGAAAAGCACTCAAATCAATTCAGAAGCATTTACCAAATGAGCTGGTGTAATGAAAATGAACTTGTAAATTAGAGATGAACAACCCCCTTAGCACTGCTGCGGATATTCATCAACACCAGAAAGCCTTGAAGAAAATGAAAAACAAACCAAACAAAACCCCAAATACCCTTTAAATGCTACTCAAACATTATATGGGTACTGCAGTTACCCAGGAAGAGAGGAAGAGGCGAAGATCATCACAGCACATCCTGCTCCTGCTTTTCCAGGACTCGCTGTTCAGCTCGGCAAAAAGACCAGACGGTACTCGAAGGATCAGGAAATCAAAGCCCCAGGCCTAACTGAGGGCATCACATGAGTGCTACTCCAAATTTTCCAAGGGAGAAGCTGCCTGCTAAGGATCCCTTTGCACTTTAAAGGAAAAACGTGGGGGAGGGAAACGCTCTTTCTATACTTTTGCTTATACATTTCTCTGACTGGAATTCTACAGTTTTAAAACAAACAATTGAGATCAGAATTGCACCCAAATGAACCCTAAGACGTTATCTGGCAATACTGTGAAGGTAATTTGAGGAATACCCGCCTCCATCAGATCTGGGGAAAGAGCCACCGCCCCAGTTCAGACCACCGTGTGCCTGGTTTGCTGGCACTGGTGTCCGAGCACAGACCTTGCTGCTCACATTTCAACCTCCCCCAGAACTAAGTGGAGCACAGGGGTGCTCTCCTTCCTGAAGGGATGCCAGAGAACATATGCTGCAAGGGTTTCCAAAGCACCTGCAACAAAATCCTCCAGATAGTTGGAGTTCCTGAAGCAAAACTGCTTTCAAATTTTTTTTTTAAACGAGAAAGAAACCCAACGGGCTTCAGATCTTCCCCATCAAGCAATCTCAAAGGGTTCTTGGCTTTAAAACAGCAGGTGCTTTGCGAGCTACAGCCGCACAGGAACGTGCATCCACAGCCCATGGATGTGATTCAAAAGATGGCTGCATCTACCTCACGTTTACTAGGAGTGGATTTTATTAGGTGATTAAGACAACTTCAGAAGCTGGGATTAAAATTATGGTGAATTTTTATAATGAAAGTAGGAAGTGTAGTACAGGATTTTATGTAAGTAAACACTGGCAACTTTATAGCCCCGGTAGCTACCAGTGAGCACATCAGAGATTTCTCCAGGCAACTAGTAAATAAAATGTTTTTCCTTATACTTTCATCACAGTACACATTAAAGCATTTGATGCTCTTAATGAATGTCACAAACATAAAATATTACATAAAGGCGTGTTCAGTAATGACAATGCTGCAATTATGAGCAAAAAAACGGGGATTAGAAATATTTACAGCTTGTCTCTTCATTACCAGGCTGATGGAATCTGGGTATAAATGCCCTTTCAGTTCTGTCTTGTTAATATCATTGAAAACATCTGAGAATATAACTCCGTGTCAGCATACAGTAACCACTAGTTTTTGAGGTCATATGCGAAACATATTGATCTCCAAAGGAATAAATTCATTATCATAAGATATGTGTAGTTCCCTACTGAATCGGCAGCCTCTTCCAAAATTTGGCTCTCTGAATGATGCCACCCTTAATTTGGGGAGCCCCAAACCAGGCCCTTAAAGCATCCTCCTGAAAAGGCAATTTTCAAATAATTATTTGCATCCCAGAAGGAAACGAAAAAACCCTAGCTGCTGCATTGTGTTTTACTGTTTCCAAGCAACACTGTTGTTTCAGATCAAACGTGAAACAGCCATCTCAGTCAGCCACAGAGCTTTTCCCTCTGTACTTACTTATTCTGCATCATGTTCATTATAACCCAGTCGAAGGGATAGACGTTCTTCCCAATGAGATTCTTGAACATGATGAATGTTTCCATCAGAAAATCCTAAAACAAGAGAAAATATTTGGAAAAGACTCCTCTTATAGATCAAAAAAACCACAAGTGATAGTGTCAGTTATTAATGACTAGATTCAAGAGGTGCTTTATTGTTCTGCTTCATAAAAAAAAGCCATTATTCATATAAAATAAATTTTACTAAGTCATATTTCTATACGATGTATATAAATTCTGCAATGATTCCGTTTAAGCTTTTCAGAAGTGGTATCAATGGCAATCCTACATCGTGAAGGACTCACTGTATTACTGAGGAAGAAGCTATGAAAAGGAAGCTTTTGCTGAAAAAATGTTTTCTTTTCTATACTGTAGGTGCATGCACTGAGTCTCTCTCTGTGCACGCAGACTGTATTGCAGCACACACGTAGCAACACATGCCTGGCATATACTTGACCTTTTTGGAAGTAAAAAATAGTTAAAAACATACGTAAAAAAGCTAAAAAGAGTAAGGCGTTAATTTTAATCTGATAATTAGACTGAAAATACTTCCTGCCACCAGTTGCTGAGTTTTCCTTCTCTTCAAGTACATCCTGTTGAAATTTTCCTTTGCTGAAAACAAAATTATGTTTTGGTTTGTTTTGTTTTTAAGCCACAGCTCAGAAATGGATTCAGGTGAGTGTTGTGTTACCCACGACCTCGAGTAGCTGGTAACACTGCTTCTGGTTTGGCCATCAAGAAGCTACGAGAGACTTTCTCCCTAAAGGGAACAGCAGTAATTGCTTCTGCAAGTGAAAATCTGACCCAGAACAAAGTTAATTTAGTAGCACAAACCAATTTATTTCTACCCAGATATAAACAAACATCTCTTTGGAACAGAAACCTGATGTACTTTACAATGTAAATCATCTTCTACAATTTGGGAATCTATAATTGCTATCTAACAATTTAAGTGATATCAAATGTCCACAGTAAGATAGAGAGAGGGGAAAAAAAAGGAGCTTAATGCAAGCAGTCCTTGATTCACTTCACGCAGAGATAAAAATGAACTTTTATTCTCATCCAAGGTTAAAATACTTTTCCTTTGCTACAGCTCCTCGGTAACTGTATTAATATTGTCTATCTTTTAAAATGTCAAATGTCTACAAAAAAAAAAAAAATTACATTCAGTGGGCTTCAAACTAAGGCTGTTTTTTTATGTAACCTTTTCAGTGAGAAACAAATAAGAAGTTACTGCTCTTACACGGGTTTCTTCATGTGCGAGAGCCAGCGTCTTTGCTAGATATTATCTTATGACTCGTTGTTCTTTTAAAACATTTTTCCTGGCTTGAAATTCATCACTGGTGTGAAACAGGGAGATGCAGAGACCCTGAGGGCACAATACAGGGATCAGGAAGGGATGTGAAGCTCCTGGCTGCTCAGCCGGGCCCTGTGCATGGTGCAGGGTTTGCTGTGGGGCCGCACAAGCACCTGCCCAGGACCCAGGCCGAAGAGGGCCAACAGCAGCCACAAGGCATGTTTTCCCCCCAAATCTACGACTTTACTTCAGTAAACTGCCATGTTCTTTCACCAAAACCACTCCCAACACAACAACATCAAAAAAGATGTTTTGACATTAACAGAACTGAGGTGAAATTTCCAAGTGCTTGTGGTTAATGAGATGTTACCGGTGCGTAAGGCACAGCTCAGCCCAGACACACACGGCTCAGGAAAATGTGTCTTCATTTAGCAGATCAAACTGCATACTTTGCTGCTCATTTTTCACGAGTTTGGTGAGAGAGTTACATAATTCCTAATGATCACCTTGCATATTTTGCTGCCCAAGCACTGCTTGGTATTTATACCAGGTGCCTGCTCCCTTCCCGCGCTGGGGGATCTGCTTTCTGCTGGGGCTGCTTCACAGCTCAGCAACCCAACGCTTCTGTGGAAGTGGCACCATAGGAAGGGTCATCACCTATCCAAGAGAGATCTGAGCTCACAGTGGCTTTTTTTCCTGCTATTTTGTGACTACAGACGCATACTGTCTTGGTTTCCTGCAGCAAACCCCACCACTACTTCATTTGCTGCTGGTTTGGGCTGTTGAACCTCTGCATAATTTGCTGATCAAGCTGCATGTGACACTGGATGAATTTTCCTTTTTTTTTTGGATGATTCGTATTTGTCACTGACCTTAAACGTTGTCCTACACGGGGCTGAGCTGCTTTGCTGATTCAGCCCTACATTTTTATCTACCGATATTCGCATTTTAATAGTCCTACTTTCACCCAGGTACTTTAAATAATGCACTCTAGTAACTAATGTAATTATTCATCAGCTAAACAGCTTCTGATGCTTACCTGTATTTCATGTACTCTCAATCCTATGCTCTTTTTAATTCTATTTTTCATATAAAAAAGTAAATGGTTTAAATGGGATAACTCCTTACAAGGAGCAAAATCCAGCTTTTGCATGGGGAGTGGGAATGGATGGGGGAGCTACCAGTCCATGCTGTGTTGCTGTACAGCCTGTTTATTTTCAGTATACCTAGAATCAGAACAAATTATCCTGAACATTTGAAAGATGATTGAAAAAATGTACTAAAGGAACAAGGCAACTCTTGATGTCTTGCCAACTGCTGATACAGATCCTGTTCACTGTCCCAAGGAAGTAGAATTCACAATAGATGGGAACCATTCATAATTTCCATCAAATTACAGAAAGAAACCAGAGCAGGCTCAGCCTTGTAACAGGGTAGGATGTGACAGAGGCTTTTTGGCTGAACCCCCACTGAGCTCCATCATGGAGGCTGCCCCCAGACAGGCCCCATGCAGGGGTCCCACCACCATGGGAACTCCAAGTCCTACACTCACACCACAACTCAAAGTCCTAGGGGATTTTAAGGGGAAGGATGGAGGTATACCAGATGGTGATCCTAAACATTATATGGAGCTCATCTTCCTACTCACTTCACTGACCCCAGGACAAAATCTCGAATGCCTTTAGGAGGAATATTTCTTAAAATATTCAACAGAGCAAAACATTAGACTTTCTTTTTGTCAACTAATGTCACAAATTCCTCAAACAACTGAATCTGAAGTCTACCAAGTAAAAAAAGGAAGTGAAATCAGTTAGCTCCAGAAATAACCCCACTGATCGTGGATGGCGTTTCATCTCAGGATGATAGCAGGCTTGACAATAACAAATTCCTCTTTGAAAAGAAACACCTTAATCCGAACAGCTTCTAAAATTGAACCTAAACAGTATATTCTACAGGGAGAGATAAGACTGGTTTCATCACATTCCAGCTCATCTCTTCTAACATTTTAAGGCCAAGAAAGACCATTATAATAATCTAAAACTGACACCTACCTAACACAGGCCATAAAGTTTCATCTAGCAGTTCCAGCACCAAGCTTATAACTTCTGGTTAAGCATGAGCACATGCTGAAGAAAGATATAAGGGTTTCAAATGGTGAGGAAGCATCCACAGCTTCACTTAAGTTCATCATTTAAAATGAAAAAAAATGAAGAAAACGCTGTGTGTTTGTTTGAATGTGTTTAGTTTCAGTTTTAAATCACTACTTTCTTATGCCTTTGTGGTTAGATGAAATACCCTGTAATAGGAGAGGCAGCTACCAGCTCCGTATGTAGGGACTTTGGGTTCAAATGAAATCAGTTTGGATCTAAACTCTCAAGAGAGGCAAAGAGCACTAGCAGAAGGCTCAAAAATGGTGGTGGGACTAAAAAGAAATGTGGAAAAAAAAGCATTAAAAAGTTAAAACTAAGGAGAGAAGGGCCTGCTTTCCACCCAAAGCACACGATATCAGGTAATATATATAGTTCAGTAGCATCCCACCGCTGAAGACAGACAGAAAACAAAAGCGTTAAGAGGAACATGGGAAAATCTGAACCTCAGCACCGATAGAGGTAAGGAAGGCAATGCTCCTGGGAGAGCTAGCAAACCCTCCTGTACTGAACAAGATGTGGGCTTTGAATTAACACTGAAATCCCATAGAAGAATAAATACTTAAGAGAACTGTAATTCCCTTTTTGCTACTCACTGAAAAGGTTATCTATCTTTTTTCATACAGAGAAATTGGGTTGTATCTTCATCCTTTTGTCCTACATGATGAGTGAATGGGGGTGAGTTTTTTTGTGTAAAAAAGGTAGTTTATTCACTGAGGTTTCCTTTTATCACAAGATTTACAATGTATTGCCATTACACCTCTGACCTTCATTTATATTATTTACATTTTAAAGTCAATTTAAGATATTATTACTTACCACTAGCACACTACCTATTCAGTGTTTCACCAGCTTACTACATACTTTAATTTCCACTAATGTGCATCATCATTTAATCAACAGCATCATTAAAACATTTAAAAGATACATTTCTGTAAAGGTACAAGAACTATTACACCAACTGACTAAGCTTGGATTAGCATATCTGTTCCTACAAACCACAGTCAGGTGGCGTAACAAGCAGAAAATAAGCAATCAAACAGCATATATGCTGATGGAAAATAAGATTTTAATAATATGGAATAAGCCCATCCACAAAACCCAAGAACACGCAGAACAGGATGAATATACAGGGAGTAAGGACAAAGGAAAAAAGTGATTCATCATGTATCCCAAAGCACTGCATAGCATATAAATCACTCTCTTAAAACAAGCAATTATAAATAGATCACTTGCCAAACTTCAAATGCATAAATACTCTCTTGTTTTCACCAAGAAAGATCTGACCCTAGAGAATCACCTCAGACAATTTACAAAAAAGTTACTTTTAAATAAACACTTTTAATTCCGTTAGAATAATCACAATTTCCTAACCAATTTTCTTTCTCTGCATTTTATCATTACGAGGTTAGAGAGCAAACTGCTTTTACCTTTTCCTTATAAAACCCTGTAATCAGTTCGCCTTTTCCAGAGCTACGTGGCTTGAACCACTTTAAAACTACAAAAATATTTGCCTTCATTAACCAGGAGTGTTAACTCATGCCTTTTCTACAAATAAAAACATAATTTCACTGAACCAGATACATCTAGCTAGGGAATGCTTCGCTGTTAGAGAACAAGTCTTAAGAGGAGAAGCTGAGGGAGCTGGGGTTGGTTAGCCCAGAGAAAACGAGGCTCTGGGGAGAACTTTTCACCCTCTACAATTACCTTAAAGGAGGTTATAGCGAGGTGGGGATTGGGCTCTTCTCCCAAGCACCAAGTGGTAAGACGAGGGGAAACGGCCTCAAGTCGCACCAGGAGTGGTTTGTGTTGGATATTAGGAAAAATGTCTTTACTGAATGGGTTGTGCAGCACTGGAATAAGCTGCCCAGGGAAGTGGTTGAGTTGCCATCCCAGGAGGTCTTCCAGAAACGTGTATATTTAGGACTTAGAAGTAAGGTTTAGTGTTGGACATTAGTGCTAGGTTAAAGGTTGGACTGGGTGATCTTAGAGGTCTTTTCAAACCTGAATTATTGTATGATTATTACTGGAAAACCACGTGGGGGAAAAAATTTATCCAAGGACGTGCTTAAAGAAGCCAAAGCAGACTAATTGGGAAGCAACCATTTAATATCATGATGTTCTTCTTCAGGTCTTTGCAGTTGGGCTTTGTCTTCATTCTCCTGAATCTTCAGCTCTGTACTTCACTCTTCTACATCAGATACAAATACATTGAGCAACAGAGGCTCTAGCACCTGATCTGAAAATTGGCACCAGGCAAAGAGCTCAAGTCTTGCAGAACAGAAGCAGAGGTAAGGAGAACAAAAATTAAAGGCAATAAGGAAAACTGGAAAGTCCAAACAAAGAAATTACACAAACAGAAGACCATGGGTTTTGTTCCATTGGGTCCAGAAGGAAGAAGGCAATCTAAACGAAGGCCACCCTGAAGATTAAAGCAGAGATGAAAGCTGCCTGAAGTGCCGAACAGAATCCCCTGCAGCAGAGTGGGCAATGTAATACTGCTGATCAGACTTCAGGTCATCTGCTAATTGATGGATCTCAGCCAACAAGTTTGGTCACTACTTTGCAGCATGCACTTGCCATATGGCAATGATAGTTTCAGGTCATTAGAGAGTTATCTCCTTAGCTATAAACTCTCTTCTATTATGCTCTAATTAAGTTGTGTTGTAGGATTAGTTAGACTACTGAACGACCACGAGAAGACAAATTTCAATTATTATTGCTTATTTAACAACTGAGGGCATCTTTAAGGTTAAAATGCTTTGTATAAATTTTAAAGCTAGCAGGTCTGCAAGTAAAAGCTATTTAAACAAATGAAGAAAATTGGGACATCTGGGAGATTTAATGCTAGAAGTTCTTTTCCTCAAGAAAGCTTTTTTTTTCCCCCTCTCTCCTTAAACAAAACAGATTTTTAGTAATGACTTGGAATTACTATTTCCTAATACTTTCTTTTAATTACCTTACATCTAATGTCTCAGAGCTTGCGTTGAAAATATTGAACAGCTCCAGAGATGAGCTGCATTTCTGTGTGCGGCAGGAAGGTTAATTTGGTCCTTTGCAAATTCAGAAAATGTCACACTGCTTTATTAATTACTTTTAGATTACATTTGTAACTTTAAACATTTTGTCCACACTTCATAAGTATATTTAAAAAATAGGAAAGAAATACAAACACAAACTAAGCTCTCTTGTGGAGAGATAGAAGACTTACCACAACATCTGACCTCATCTTTCCAAAAGTCTTGATTAAATGAGCGTAGTGATAGTCCTCCATTTGCCTTAAAATGGCAGTCATGCAGGCAACAAAACTTCCCTACCAAAGACAAAAATATAAAAAGGTCAAGGATTTAAGATAGGGCAACATAATACTTGCTATCAAAACACGGTATTGTTAGAGAGCTCCATGTAAGAAAGTCAATAGACTTCTATTGTTTAAATTCATCGATACGCAAAATTCTGTCAAGAAAACAAAAAAAAAAAATCTTGAAAAGTTTCGATATCCAATTTCATAGTTTTATCACCAACTTCATTGAAGATTTTGCAACATATTTTTTCATATAAAAATTGCTCAGGCATTAAAGGCTTTGGAAGGTAATAAACTACTGCTAAAAATATCACACAGTATCAGTATTTGCATTTGGGAAGTCAATACTATGCTCAGGGAAGAAATCTCTGAAAATCATTATACTGAGCATCGCAGCCTAAGCCCAAGTTTAAATTTATTGAGTGGTATTTTCAGATACTGTGATGCTTGAATAAATAAATAAATAAACCAACTAAACCCAGTAAATTCCACGAAAACAGGATAACAAACCTCCCTCTCTCAAACCATGGAAAACATAAGAAGTGACACAGAAAGTTTAACCTTTCTTTCTGGCACATGAAAGTATCAGTCAGGACTCAAAAGCATATTATTATGAAAAACCCCTTCTATTGCTACTGGAAGCTCCAACCCCAAAGTGACATTTTTCTGTGCTCATGCTCCTTCTGGGACTATCTGCTAAAGACGTGTTGACTGGATATGGTAACAGCATCCACACCTTTTCTGATATTTAATGAAGAAAAAAAAAAAAAAGAGAATTATTCAAAAAATAAACGATTTTATATACGGTTTGATGAAACTGTAAATTCACCTTTCTGTGCTGTACTCAAGGTTATTCTATATCATGCATGGCATGACACAACATCCAGTAAATTTCTGTTCTTTCTAAGTACAGCACAGAGTTATTGTTTTTATTGTTTAGCTTTAAGATCTTTATTATTTTCAATTTAAAATATTTATTGCTGCATCAGGCCAAGTAATTGAGACCAAATGCAAGATGCCATCAGGTTATCCGTGTGCATTATAAGCCCTCCTCTTTACTCTCCAGCCCCCAAACTCCACAAGATAAGCACTCCTTCAATATGTTTTTCTCCTATGTAGTGGAGTTTATAGCTAAACTCCTACAGAGCTGATCCTGTCCAGGCAGAGGCATTTGTTTTATTGTACACTACACAACCGTCTCTGATGGGTTTTTAGGTGTATGCAAACGATGAACCTGAAAGGGAAGGGCCACCTGATCCGCTGATCCACTGCATCAAGAGAATTTCCTACAAAACTACACCATGAACAGAAGCAGTGGCTGCATAAAAGATAATGGTTACTGCTGTGGAATGTAAATAAGACTGGATCATCTCAAAAGAAAAAGGAAAGGCAAAACAATCACTGCCAAGACCATGTATAACAGGCACTCTACAGAACAGACACCATGAAGAGCCTGTGCCTGCTGGAAGACTTCCAGTAGCCCACTTTCAGGCCTATTTCCACTCACGATGTCATCAGGCAAAGCGATGCTCCACTGAAATGTAATCTTTTTTAAATTGGCTACTGAAGCCTAGACTGCAGGTGTAATTTTAGTCCATCGCTTCTCCAAAGGGCCTGGGGATGGCTCCTAAAGGCTCGGGAGAGCTGAAGGCAGCCTCTGTACCTGGTTACGGATGGCCTCTCACTCGATGACTCTGCACTGCCCATTGCTTTGCAAACACGAATGTGCATTTCCCTCACATTACAACACTATCCATGTATTTGCAATCTAGCCCCTTTCACATAAACCACCAGTAAATGTCCAACCTCTGCTTCCTTCCAACTCTGTGGTTCCTATAACCACCTAATAGCTTTGATCAGTGCTGTTTATGTGCCCTTTTGAGGTGTAATTTAAGTTACTAGACATGGCTGCAACAGCCAAACGACGAATTTCATACCTGAAGAAATCCTTATGGCACCCTTGCATATGAAAAAAGGGAAGTGGAGCACCCGTTAAGCTTTCCGATGCATTTTAATATCCCCTTTAGCTACAGCAGGAGCTATACCCATCCATGGATGAGTTTCTCTGCCGTTTCCTTCGTGCTGGATGGTGACCCTCTCCTCTCCATCAGCTAGACGTGAGGAACATCGCTTGCAAACCCCAACTCCCTCTTGTGCCAACATCTTGCCAAAGGATCACAACCCTTCTTCTATGACTGTCCCCATAAGCCAGGAAAGATGGCAAGTCACTGGCGAGAGAGCTAATTACATCCGAGTGTCTTCCTAGTAAGCACAGAGAGATTGGAAAGGACACATGAAAGTTTAATGTCTCCTAGTTCAACACACGACGTCTACCGAACGCGTGAAAATGAAAATATGAAAGGTTGCTGAAAACCCTGAATGTTTGCTGGAGAAAAACAAATACGGAAATATAAACAAGGTTAGAATTGCAAATGAAGCACAAATGTGAGGAAATTCTGTAGCACGATTAAATGGTAGTTTAAAACAGAAAAAAAAAATAAATAAAAATTACAATAACAACTACAGAAACCTGTCTAATACTGTAACGTCAGCTTAAGCTGAGCCCCCAAAGTGATTCCTACCTGAATGTTTAGGGTCCTTGACACATTAATCAACATTATTTTTCATTTCCCTGCATAAAACAATGCACTGTTCCCATCTTCTTAGTATTACCTTGATATCAAAACCCCTTTCTTTCTTCAATATCATATTGTCCCCTTACGCTTCCGTTGCACTCCACACACACCTCTCCCCTCCAAAATTCATCTTCAGATCCCCAGGAAAATCTGTTTAATATTACAAAAAGTATACTACCAGTCTTCTGCTTGCTTTTCATAATTGTCTTTGCACTTTGAGGTATCATTTGCAGCCAGCATGCTCTTAATTACAACACTAATAAAAATTTGTAATTATTTATAGGCAATATTTGTATTGTAGGTATTTTAATATGGCCTATTAACTATTTAGCATTAGCTAACAACAGTATTAAATTTTAATCTTTAGTTGATTTTTAGTCTTTAGTTGGATTCAGAGACCGTTGTTGTCTTCTGCCACTCCAAGCAATACAAAGAAGAAAAAAAAAGGAAAAAAAAAAAAAACTAATTGTCTAAAAAAAATCAATTTCAATTTTAACTTTAGGAGCAATTGCAAACCTACATTTATACAACAAGTACTGCAAGGGCAACATAGGGGCCTGCCATTGCCTCGTGCAATTATTAGCTATTTATTCATTGAAATAGTGTCAAGGCTTATACTGCAAACCCTTTCGCATCCTTCCTTACTAGCAAAGAGTAGAAACAAACACTGGAAATGAAGTATTCGAGAAGAAGGAAAAAAGAAAAAAACAATAACAGCAACAAAATCAACCACAGAAGCTGATTCTTCTTCAGAAACAATGCATTATTATTCAGACAACACGTTGTATATAAAATGACAGTGTAATTCTGAAATGCAAACTTATTTCTAGTTCCTCTAAAATACAATTCCGAATGAAAAGTTGAAGATGCTTGCGAATGCTCAAAAAGTACTTATTTTCTTAAATTATCTTTATAATAAAATCACAAATGTTTCAGAGGGCCCTTTATTAGACATGGATAGGGAAATTTTAATATAAAATAATCCCCTCAAGTAATAGTAACGCTGAAGATTTTCAGAACGAGGAGAATTCCTTGCAGTGGAGACAACACGTGTCGATGCTTTTTTCCAATGGGGTAAAACATAAGGTTTTAAATAGCCTTGTCCATGTTCTTCCAGGGAAATCTCTAAGCTGGAGAGTGGAAGATCTTTATGTATAGTGAGAAAATCAAAGAGAACTCAAAACTAGTTAAGGGAGGTTTATCACTTCCCCATTACAATGAATCAGAGATCAAGTTAAAGAAGCATAAGTTAAAGAACACTTTTTTTTTTTTTTTTTTGCTACTTTTTTTCCTTATATGGTTTAAGCTGCTAAAAGAAAAGAAAAAACAAACGAACAAAAAAAGATCCAAGAAGGTTAAAATGAGCTTCTCACTAGGTTTTGGCTTTCACAACATTTTCATAGAATTTAATCTAGTGAAAATGCCTGAAACCCCTCACAGGCCAGTTTGCAGGGATGTAAAAATGAAGTTTTCTCTTTGCTTACACGTACTGTGTATACATGTACATTAAGTAAATAAAAAATCATTGGTTCATGTTTCTAGAGCTGATGAATAAAGCTGCCACCACTTCAGGACTCACAAGATAAAAATTTATCTTTTTTCAGCTGAATTTAGCTTTTCAGTGACTCCTGCCAAGACTGGCTGCCACATAAAGCTCCATTATAGTTTCCCACTAACTATAAAACACAACAGGTCTGCAAACAACTCTGGTCACTGAAGTAAAAGACCTTTTTTTTTTTTTCTTATTGAAAAGATGCCACTTTTCCATGGCGGAGGAGTCCCAATCTTTTGTCGGCAGGGCTCTCGGGGGGAAGCAGCCTGGGTGCTGTGTGTGGGAGAGGCCGCAGAGGAGCTTATTTCCTAAGATACGTTTTTAGTGGGCCAAAGCTATCGAAATTGTTAAAAAATAGACTTTGGGGATGTGAAATAAATGTAACTTGGTTATGTTCTTCAGTTTGTTGCTTCGTGTTTTACCAAGAAGGCCAGTTTGGAAGCCACAGAGAAAAGAAAAATACTCTAAACCACCCTAATGATGTATTTGTTTGGGAAGGGGGTTATTCTGGAAGGTGTTTTATTTTAAAAGGCTGGTTCAAAGCAACACGTTTGTGTTCAGAGACAGCCCAGGTGGGCAGTTCTCCTTGCAGAGAAGCCTGGACAGGAGCTACCCCTGCAGCCTCCTGTCTCACGGGGCCCCAGTGAGGACAAAACTCAGGCAGCACAAAAAATAACGAAACAACAAACCACCTGTGAATGCAGAGAGACCTCCTTGGCAAGAACAGCAAAAAGGATCCTCGCAGATCTAAACCTGAACCCGAGACCACGATAATTTAACTGGAATTCATTTTGCGAGAGGCGTATTTATGAGACCCCTTGATGATACGCACACTGAGAATACACACAAAACCTTCGCAGCTTCAAAGGGCCTGGCGCTAACTCTAGTAGAAGGCGAGCACAAAATTAATGAGATATTTTAACAACACCATTTATCATTTTTTTTTTCTAAGGCTCTTTTTCAAAGAAGTCCATTTTAACCAAAAATGTTTCATTTTAAAAAGCTCTAAAGAGTCTCCGTTAAATAGTATGCCCTTCAATTGAAAGCACAGTGCTTAAGACTTCTGAAGGTCAGTCCATTTATTTTTGGTTTCCTAAATGCGATTGCCTTTCCCCACGCTATGTAACGAATTACTTCACTGAAAATCCAGAGAACTGCCCTCAAATCTGTTTCAGGTATTTCGCCTTATGCTGTTATTAATGCTAGTACAACACACAAAAACAATATTTATGGGTATGGCTAGCATTCAAGTAGGGGAAAGAAAAGAAAAGACAAAAAAAAATCTGTTTATATGGAATTCAGCACACACGTCACAGGACAGGTCGCTTGCCACTTTTGGTCTTTCATGCCAACAGCATCAGGAGCAGGCTCACACACACCGACAGAAGGAGCAGTGATCTCTGGACAGATTTAATGGGGCAGTAAAAAGGTTCCTGACACCAATACAAACCTCAAACAAGCTGTCTTCCTCACACCAGTGAGAGCCTTTCATCTTGTTTACTTTAGATTTCCCAACGCAGAATGATGTTAGGAAGCTAATTTAACTATAATTATTATTATCGCCATCTGAAGTACTCTCCAAGTGAAAGACGTATGTGTTCTAGCACTCGGTGTTAGATAAATGGCAGGGGAAAAAAAAAAAACACTGAACTTTCTTGGAAGCAAACTGAAGTCACCAAAAAGCTAAAATAAAACAGAGCTGGAGAACACAGCCCAGATGCAGACACATGCACAAACAGCACAAGATCGTGTCCTCTCCGTGCTTCATCCTCAGCATCCTTCATGCTGTGCTGTGGCTGCTCCTGGGTTATGGCTTTAATGACTTTATGCTGTCACAAGGAAAAAAAACAAGAATTTCCAGACTCTTTTTGCACTGTAAGCTTATGGATCCCACACCACGACATTTTACTGATGGCTAAACACTTCTGTAAGCCTCAATGTTAGCTAAAGCAATCAGAATCAATTTTAGTTATCCAACACGATCGATGCTGAGAGCCATGGAAATAAACTACAATTAGGTTGACCAGATAAAGAAGTTGTGCAAATAAGATAAGATAATTTAAGTTGAAACAGGCATCCTATATTAAAAATTATTACACCACAGAAACATCAGTAATTGAGACAGCCCTACAGGTAGTAGGGATATTGTCCCTGAAGCAAGCAAATCATGCCTCAGTAAGGTATCACTATGACTGATCATGGGAATGCTATGGGAAGCTGTCCTATTACCTTCTCAATGAACCCCCTCTTCATACAAGACAGGTGACCTTGCTTCATCAACAGACTTCTAAAAGAAACAGCTGTTTTTAAGACAAATTATTTCAGTTTTGATGCTTCTCATTTGACTGTTGTGATATAAAATATTTAAGAACCGGTTTATTTAGGGGCTTGGAAAGCTTGAGAGAAAGATCAGAAATATATGCAATCAAAATTTAATTGGTAGGAGCACGCAGATTAGATAACCTTGGGTTAGAAAAGGAACTTGCAAGAAGAGGTCTCTGGGGAAGCTTTTGAGTTTCTGAACCAGTTTTTGCCTTTGGTTCATATCCACATAAATCATCACGTCATGCCAGTGGGGCTGTCCTGATAGGAAATATTCAGGACAGAACAAACAGTGGGTATGGAGAGGAGGCTTTAAGGCGAGGAGGCTTCATGTGGAAGGCAGTCTCTTCTGTTGAACTTTGTTCTCATCTTTTGGTTCAGCAGAAGGTGATGTAGTCCTTGCAGACAGGAATTAGGGCAACTCTCATCATTGTTAAAAGAAAGGCAGGGCTCTTTTTCACATTTGTATGGTTGGAAAATGAAAATTTCATTACAGTCAACTCTCATTCCCTCCTCCACAAGAGTAGGAAAACTGTTTTGATAGAGAAAGATAGCTCTGCTGAAGTGGTCTGCTCCTTTATTACTGCTCTTCTAAGTAAGTTTAACTTTCTGTGATATTTCATTGTATAGTAGCAAAATTGGTATTATTCATACAAATCCACATGCCATTATGGTGAATAAGAGAAATACAATTTCAGGAGAGTTTGCATTTTAAGTCAGACTTTCTGTACCAATATCGACAGACAAGAGGAGCTGAAAAGATGAATATCTAGTAGTAGCAAATGGGGTTTCATGGAAGTGAAATTGCTCTTCTCTGCCTACAGGAGTCTCTCATCTTACCTCCCTCTTCACTTGTAATTTGGCTCTCAAATCACACCTGCACCTCTCCAGGACAGATGCAAAGACAGGGGTTGGAGGAGCCTGGTTCCTGCTCATCCATCTTGCAACTACCACTCGAAAGCTAGAGTATGATTCACCAGAGGAATGAGAAGAAGCACGATTTCCATTACAGAGCCTCAAAAGCAGAGCACAGAGAGCAGAAGCGATTTACTCAGGGTCTGAGCAGGGCCCTGGTGGAGCTGTGAGCAAGGCGCTGCCGCCCACCGAGCTGCCACCGCCGCACGCCCCAGACACACTGGGCCAGCTTCCGCCTGGCAGGAATCCTCTCCCAGACACTTTTCTCTTTGTCATTTGTATACGTAGGTTGTCTCTCATGCGGGCAATCTTACTTCATCTATAATTTGTTCAGCTTGTTACATTTTGCAAAACGTGTGCCAAGTTTGCCACCAGCAGAAGAAAAATTCAAAAGTAATTCCTTTTAGACAATGAAAAGCAAGTTCAGATATAAATATTTTCCTACAGGCAGTGCTGGAGGCTGTCTACAGGTATTTACAGAAGCAGCCATATCTATATTTCATAAGGATTCACTATCAAATAACAGAGAACAATTTAGCACTCTGCATTTAAGTAAGACGGGAATCCAAGGAACAACAGCAGATCAAGGAGGACTGGAGTTAAAGCAGCAAAGGCCCTGTGCAGAACCTGAGGATGGTAATATGAGGTCGCAGCTCCAAGAAAGATGCAATTCTTCCCCATAACATTATTAAATTTGAATGTTATTTCTTACTAATCTCAGAGTAAAACAGAATACTTTGGGGGGATTTTTCAGACCACCTTGCTAAAGAATGTACAGTATCAAGAAGTATAGCAAGTATCAATCTCTAATATACAGTCTAAGCAGAAACAGCTAAACATTAATATTGTGGAAAACTAAATTTACTTCTTTTTTTTATTATTTTTTTTATTACTGTTTCAAATGATGACCACAAAGTTCAATATAATACACCCCAGCAGGACACAACTGATGAACAGCTATACATTTCCTCCTGCAGAAAATAATGCAGCAAAAGTCCAACATCAGTAGGGCTACAGGGCACTATCAGTTTGGTTATGGACAAATTGAGCCTTTTTTTCTGAGCTGGGGTCAATCACTACCTTCAGGAGCACAAAAGCAGGCATTAAACTGCTGGTGGAAACACAGAACATGTGCAAGACATTGGGCACGTGTGGGATCACAACGCCCGAGCTGAGCAATCCCCTACAGACCTGCCCCACTGCCAGGTTTGCACCGAGGCACCTCTGACTCCCACCAGAGCACAAGGTGGTGTAGAAAATGAGGCAGCATGCAGTAGGCATCATTAAGAAAATAGCACTTGTTTGGTTACAGGCACTGGGGGTAATGGAAGGCGATTTCTGCTTTCCAATCTTCTTGACAATTCTCAGGGTAAACAGTAAATGGGAGCAGGGCTAACTAGTGGATATGAAGGATGAATTCAAAAGGCGTTAAACTGAAATATATTTCATGTATTCTTAATACTTTTTTAAAGAGGAGTATGACAACTGAAGAACTAATCAGCTGGAATAATCAAAATTTAAAAAGCCATTTTTTAAGAAAGCCAAATCACAGAACTGAAGCAAGTAACTGGCCAGCCTAGTGTGTATATCTTTTAGACATAATGAAACCAGGTTACGGCTTCTGCAGGCACACAGATTTGTAGTTATTTTAAATTCATTCCCTTCCCTTCCTTTCCATTTTTGCTTCTCTTCCCTTTCCCTTCCCTCTTCTCTTCAAAACCAGGACATCTCATTTCTCTTTTCTCTCCCATGGAAAAGCCAGGACAAGGGGCACAATTTCTAAACCCGTGAAGGACAGAGCTCGTGCACCCCATCAGGCAGAGGCAGCCAGGCAATGAGTAGTGCTGCCCCCAGAAGAGGAGTTACTCACTTACGAAGCTCTCCTGGTTCCAGATGAAGCTAATTCAGGTTTCTCAGTGCTTGCAAGCCTACCAAAACCAACCTAAAAACTTCAATGAGAATGCCTTCTGTTCTGAATAACTCAGTATGATTCAAGTGTAAAACATGTTTTGATAATTTTCCTTATGATATCCAACACGCTCAGTATATTCAAGTAATAATAAAGCCTTTTTAAGTGCTGGTTTTCCACCACCAAAATAAATTTCAATTTATAATTGAATTTCATTTTCCTTCCAACATCATCTTGGCATAAATCATAAGGGAAAAAAGTAAATCCCTTCACAAATAAGAAGTCATTTATCATTTTCTAACACGGTAACACTTAAGCACTACGAATAGGATTAGATGTATATTCGACTATGTAATTGCTTTAATACACACGCAGTGTGTGCATGTGGCTAACAACAGCAACTTAAGTCTAGAGATCTTTTTTAATTACTTATCCACACCTAAATGAGAACTAATCTCTCTTTGAAAAAGCAATTTAAATTAAATCCGAAACAAGATTAAAATCAGTGACTTAAAACATTCCAAAGCAAAAGCAACTTCTTGTGCCTGAGGCAGCAGAGCCGAAGCCCCCGGCACAGGAGCTCAGGAGGGGACGGGAACGGACATGTCCTCTGAGAGGCTTGCTCTGCCACAGGCCGTGTCCCCTCTCCTCCATACACAGCTCGGGATGGCACCTCAGGGTGCACATGCTTGTTCTGTACTTAAAAAAAATAATAATTCTGCTCAGGGAGAGGCGCTGCTGAAGTGATCGGTCGGGCAGCAGCGCCTCAGGCCCCTCACGAGGCATCATGGCCTGCAGGTGGGAAGGGCTCGTGGCACACAGGAGGCTGAGCAACCAGAGTCGGCAGGAGCTGGCCCCGGCAGAGCAAGGCTTTCTCCCGTTTTCCTCCCAAAATGCCAGCTGAGCATAGCATTACAACTAAGCAGGACCCGTTCTACATTTTGTGAGGCCCAGCTCCCCGCCCAGGCTCATGCCCCATCCCAGCCCTGGAGGCTGAGGGCCACTTGGCCAACACGAAGTACGTTCAAGCCCACAAGAAACAGTCTTCATAGATCAGAATATAGAAGAAATATCAAGAAAGAATAAATAAAAACAAAACCAGTGCAGGTGCTAAAGTGAAAGATACATGGAATGAGTTTAGAAATGCTTTCTCCCCTGTCATCTTTGGTGACTATTCAGTCATTTCATTAAAATTTCCTAATATTTACACACTTTATACTTCCTCTTATGGCTATAACATGACAACAAAGATGAGGGCAGAAAAAAATAGGTATTTTTTTTAAATCACACAATGCGAGCTGTCACAGCTCGATGAAACCAGTGGTGTTACATCAATCTGTGCCATCTGAGCACTCGGCTTGCTTTTTCCCAGGACACAAAGAGCAAAAGAGATGGTAACCAGGCCAAAGATGGGCTGCAAGTTTCTATTTTTAGATTTGTGTCCAAGTCCAGCTCATTTTTTCTTCTTTGTATACACTCATGAGACGCTATTGAAAACGGTGGGTCTGATTCTCAGCGCTGTATGCTTCCCTACTCCCCGCTGCCGGTGGAGCTGCTCCGTGTGAACAGTTCTGTCTCCCCAATACAAGCACTAACAAAATTTTTAGCCATTAAACCTGCAGAAGAGAAGCTAGAAGTCAGCACTGATGACTCGTACTAAGGCTACGAGTATGTAGCCTTACACACTCGTATGTAAGCTCAGATGTTCGACAAAGTGGGAAAAACAACAATGAAATGTGTGGATAAAAGCATCAAGTTTGTAAATGTTTAAGTGGAAAGTTTGAGGACTATCTCCTTAAAATGTACAAAAGCTAGCAAAATGGAGACAACGGAAAACATCATTTAAAGTAAGAGGTTCTAAATGGAAGAGTTTCTCTACTGAGACAGAAAATATATTAAAAGTCTGAAGATGCATTCAGCTCATGCACATGTATACAGCTGTCAGGTTCCCAAGTCCATTCAAAGACAAAAATTAGCTTTTGTTTGGAACATTTTTCTCTACACTGAATGTTAAGAAGTCACTTCGTATTACCATACAAGTCTCAAGAGATGCATAAAAAGTTAGACACAAATCATACTCTTCCTGCCTTTATATGCTCAGATCTGTGCAAAATATTGTGTAGCCTCCACTACTTTAAGATAGTACAAGCTTATTTTTTCTTCAGATTTTTAAAAAATAATTCTCAAAGAGTACATTGCAAACAGGATCAGCTAAATTGTCCCACTCAGCATGTACATGTCAAAAAAGGCTTATCTATTGAAAACTCTCCCTTCTCAAATCACAAACTTGCCGACTGCAGTCCTGCCAAACCCTGGATTACTTTGGGAGGCCTGAATCATGTTAGCATTTGGATAACAATAATATTTTTAAAGCAGATTAACTAATCTTTTTGCAAGGAACAGTCCTGAAAAAAGAGCCAGATAGGAGAGTGGGAGAGGAAGGACGGCTGCACTGGGGCAGTGCTGTCAGCTTCTTGGAGAGATGTTCGCTCCCATATTTGAATTCCATGGTTTATGCAAACTAACCACAAATAATTATAGGGAAATAGGGTTACTTTTTATTATTTTCCTGAGAAAATGTATTTTTGATGCAGGTATAAGCACCTTTACCACATCTTTTCCAATACTTAAAGATAACAAAAGTTTAACTGAAATATCACAGAACACAAATATGCCAATATATGTCTATATTTGATAAAATACTACTTAAATATGAAGAAACATGAAGAATAGGAGATAAATACAGAGTACCACAGCCTAAGAAGAAGAGAAAATACCTGAGATCCCCAAATATCCCATTTAATTCCAGGGCCTGTCTTTAGGTGTCAGAACAAAAGTGTAAATATAATTCCTACTTGAAAGTAATAATATTACTTTGACAGTTCTTTTCTTGAGAAAGCATCCAGGCATTTAATACCATTGGAACTATTTCCTTTTGGGGCAGAATATTTTAAACCACAGCAGAAAAATAAAGCAACCTTGATTTATGGCGGAGCTTGCAACACTCACATCCACTTTTGCCATTTGACAGTCATAAGCCTAGAAAACAGCAAGTAAATTTTATTGGTATGGCTGAATGCTGCTCATTATCGGTGGAGGAAGTAAAGTTAAGGATATATATTTTTTAACAGCTTTAAAAATACCTTAGAAAAACTATTTAAGGTAAGACAAAATCGCTTTCAGGGCTAAGGAAGTAAACCTGAATAAAATTAGTTTATTCCTATAGGGAATATAAGGTATGCGGACATTTTCTGCATTAAAAAAAAGTACAAACATTACCCAAAGTCATTAGCCAGAAGGCAGGAATTAATATGTTTATGATTCAAGCCAAGTGATAAATATGCATAAATAAAAGGAAAACACTCATTGCATCCCTGTGAATTATTAAAACATTTTTTTGTTCCCTATTAAACGGAAAAATTAACGTGCAAGTTTTCAGTTTTTTCCAATTACTGGCCAGGCATTTTCACCTTGTGCATTTTGCTAGCAACACCTACAATTAAAAAGTTTTTCCTTCTTTTCAAACAGATCTTTCAAGTTCAACTCCGTTTAATTACAATATTGTGACAAAGATCATGCGGGTAAGTTCTCCACAAAATGAGCTCCTATGAGACACAGAGGAAAGGGTCAAGTTCCTCTGCCAACTGTTTCCTTAGGAAAAAAGGGAAAAAGCAGAGCTGTGACAAAGCAGAAAAGCAGCCCCTGAGAAGCCCTAACCCTGCAGGGGGGTTCCCTAAGGAGCCTCAGCAACCCGCACACCACCAGCCATAGCCCCCAGACCCTTAGGCAAGGTGTCCCTAGGGCCAGCCCCAGAAATGTCCCCCGATGTGATGTGTACACTGGCAGGAGGTCACTGTTTGTGCATTTAGCACCACTCGCAGTCCCCCACGACTTTCCCCTGGGGTATCGAGCCCCTCAGTTGGATGGTGGAGTGCTCCAGAGCTTATCTGTCATCTTCTAGCTGATGTGAACTAACAAAATTACACGTCGAAACAAACCTCGTTAGCTCATCTTCCTCTGAACATAGCTCACAAACAAAGCTCTGGTGGTGTTCATTATACAGCGAAGATTGCATTGCAAGGTATCATCATCTCACGGAGGGTAACATGATTTCAATGAACAAATACGGCCCCTGCAGCTCGAGGGAGACAGAGCAACAGCTCGCTGCAGGTACAGGAAAGGGCAAGAGAAACGACAAGTGGATGGAGAAGCTGCCTCTGGGGAAGGGACCACGAGGTCCAAGAGTCTTTCACGAAGGTGTAGGGGGGATTTGTACAGCCAGAGGTGTTCAAAATCACAGAGGTGGGGGATAAAATGAGTGCACAGCTGCTACTCGCAGCTTCTACAGCATTAGAACCAGCAGACAGCTGTTGAAGTTAATGGGAAATGAATTTGAGGCAAATATGAGAAAGTACTTTTTAATTTATGCACTTATTTTCTAAGCACAGGGAGCGGTGGAAGTTGCAGAGGCAAGCAGCAAAAGCAAGTTCAGAAGGGGACTGCACAAATCCTGGGACGAGATGGACATCTGGAGGATGGATGGACATCTGGGGACAACGTGCAACCAACAACGAAGTAGAATAACTCTAAACGTGGACATCACTTGTTAGAACAGATATTTAAAAAAATAATGAAAAAATCACCAGTTTTACAAAAATCACACTCAACACTAAATCTCTTCCCGTGTTTTCAGACATCTCTGAGTTATAACCACTAGGGACTTCCCGAAGAAGCCACGAGGGGGTCTTGCTCACCCCCACCCCTTCTCCAAGCCCACCCTCCATAACACGCATCAGGACCCACGCAACCCGCACGCCTCCTGCCAGCCTCCAGCCTCCAGCCCAGCCTCTGCCGGGAGGGCAGCGCCTCGCAGAGCAGGCTGAGGTGCTGAACACAATGCCAAAAGCCGATCCCTTTAGTTGCACAAGCTTAACAGAAAAGGAGATTTTCCAAACGTAAGGAGAACATTTCAACGGAGACCTTGAGATTTCCAGTGACCTTGTTTCCGCTGAGTTCTGTAAAGAACGGGGAAAGAGGAGTAATTGCCCTTACATTAACACTGATACTCTTTCGTGCTGGAGTTCTCTAAAAGAAAATGAAAAATCCTCTGGCTGTTGGCTGCAGTCCAGTGGCTTCAGCAGCAACATTTGCCCACCGTGGTGGCTGAGCTTCGCCAGCGCTAGTCTTTAAGCAACCTGTGCTCACTGCACTGTAGCTCTTCAGGAGGATTCCCTTTCATGATAATTAATTCATCTCCCAACCTCAGCTGCTCATGCTGAAACACAAACACCGTGCTCCTCGGGCACGCGGAACCTCAGAGACTCCAAACCAAACCATGCCAGATGGCTGCGGAAAAGCAGCACATCTCAACTTCCCGGAGAGAAAGCCTGAAAAGATGAACTCTGCGCAGCTCTGCCCACAACTCCAGCCCGGCCCCAGCTGCTGGGCTTCTCCTGCTGCCCCTCGCACATTTGTTTCACCCCCTTCCCTGTGGGTTTCACCACAACACCGCCTGGCACCCTCCGATTTAAAGCATGTCCTAATTACGTTCCTCTACTGCTCTGAGTATCAATATTCACAGCGCTGAACTTGCTCAAAAATTTAAGGAAATCAAAATGTGGTGCTACTTGTAATGGTTTGTACACAAGTATCCTGGAGATCACTTTTTACAAAGGACAGAGCCATTTTTATTGTACTGCCTTACCAGGAGCCACACAGCCGGGATTAACGAGGACTTCACTTGGCCTCCGCTGTCAATCAGAAATTTAGTTAATGTCATTATTAGGCTTCCCACATTTATAATCAGACTGCTGCATAACACAGCTTAGTCAAATATCTTGTGCTTGTAGGATTTCAGGACTTTTAAAAATAACTTCTTATATTCCTTTCTTAAGGTAAAACTTAGTCACATACATTTTAATACATAAAAGAATTAAGTCTTTGCAAGCCAACCATGAATTTAGCATATCCTTATTTGCTAACGCTTACATTCGTAGGTTATTTTATTTAAAAAAATATATTCAGCTGGAGCACTGGCACTATTCAAAGCTTAACGTATGATTTTTCTATGTAAATATTTTACTTTAGTACCAGCAACAAAATACATGTAGGTATGAGCATTTTGCTCAAAGTTCCTAAATTCCTTCAAGTCTTCCAACGCGACGTGCTCCTATTGGGTACTGTACTAACAAAGTGACGTTTCCAATAATTTTTGGATGGAAAAAAGGGTTTTGGTTTTTAAAGAAACACTGTGTGCTCCTACGGTAGTTTGCATGGCATGCTATCACAGGAACGTTTAAGCTATTGTTTGTAAGAAATATATAGTGGATAAAAAATGCATGTTTAAAAAAATTCTGAACAGCTCTCTGTTCTTTAACTACTCCTTCTGTAGTAAGAAATGGTGCTAGAAAGGCCACAGTGGCCAAGACCCTACAAAAGTTTTGCCTTCCCACAGCAGGGAATGGACTGTGAAATTCTTTATTTTTCAATTTGTATCACATTCGTTCCTAAATTTGTGGTGGTCATTGCAATTCACCGCTAGACCTGAGTTTCCCGTTCCTTTTTCTCAAGATGCCCCTCATTAAATTACAGCGTCACAGCTCCTAACTGTGAGTATGTGCCTAAAGGCTTGGGGTGCCCATGATAAAGCAACCTGCCTCTTCATATCTGTTTCCAAAAACTGGCCTCACTCCTCTGCCATGTCTCAAAATAATTGAGGTTTTGGTGCCTGCATAGGGATTTTGGAAGCTGCATTGAAGAGTTCATTTCCAACCAGTATGGCCCAAATATTTAATTTTGTTTTAGACTCACGGAACCGCCAGAAATGCTGTGTTCAATTTACTTTCGACTATTTGTACTCTTCACTTTTACTTCTCCTACATAATTTTGTATGATTTTCATTTTTCATGCATTTTATTGTAGCTTGTTTTTTCTGCTAAGTAGTATGCATTAGCACCGAACTGCTATGTGGGCTTCTACCTTTAAAGGAATATGTAAAAGCACGTAAAAGCCTGTATTTTTATGCTTTATTGCAATATTGAACTATTGCAAATTTGAATCAAGAAAACCTTACTGAAGGCTTGGGATTTTACAGTACCTTATAACATTTAATAGTTCTCCAGCTTGACAGAAAAGTTACATCAAATCCTCCTTCTAATGAAATCAATGTTGTATAAATAATATATTGCTCCACCAAAGAGCAAATATGAAGCAGATGAAAGTATTCCCATTATTTGTTACATTTGCCTTTCTTTTGTCAGTACCTTGAATTCTAAGGCAGAACTCAAGCTCGTTCCAGATTTCATTAGGTGCTTAAATCTGAAACCATTTGTTTGAAAGCAATCAAAAGTACGATCGGATTTTTTATTTTTTATTTTTAATCAGGGTATTTCTCCCTTTGCCGCAAAGCAACTGGAGATACATCCCTGCGATCTGCAAAGATAATAAAATAAACAAGGCAAAACAAAATATTAGCCAACTTGGCATCTACTCCTTTAGACAATTTCCCCCACACTTAGAGTTTCTCAAGACATCTTAATAAGAATATAATTTCACATTGGCTCTTACTGAAGAAATCAAACACGGTGATTTATTATTCAGATGGGCACAAAGGATTTCTGAAATGCAAAAGGAAGGGCTATAAAAGCACAAATCATCAGTAATGACGACAAGCTAAACTGCCTTTCAAATATGAACAAAATGCAGCCATTTAGGGTATCATACATCATGGTCTCCCAGACCCTCATTTATTTCCTAGCCGTACAGACTGCATGATAATTTAAGCAGTGCAGAAGTCTGCATCTGGTGAGAACATCTTTATTGCGAGGTGATTCAACAACTCGTAGGCACCACACGAGACTGTGCCACGATCTCCGTCCTTACAAACCAACCAACCAAAAACCCACCCCCATGAGTATTTCCAATCATCAGGTAGGTTCCCTTCCCAAAAACACCTGTACAGTCCTCAACTAGAAAGGGTGAAAATATGAAAAGAAGCCTCCCACCCCAGTTAGCTTCCCCTTCAGACGAAGACGGAAGACCTAACATTTCCAGCAATTTGGCCTCCTAACAAGACCGCGTTCAACCAGAACTTGAAATGAAGAGTTTTGGCTGCTAGGGTTTGTTGTTGCATTTTTCTCCCAATGATGCGTAGAAAGGGAAATTAAGAGGCTCAAACCCTGCTCGTACTCATACTGCTGAAGTACAGAAATAATCATCACAGCTAATGATGTTACTCAGCATTTCCCTTCTTCGAGCAGAGCACCCATAAGCGGCAGTTCCCTTAATCAGCTGCTTCATATTTTAGCTGCACACAGGTATTAGGGGTGCTATACACGTAATCTTAGATCCACTTCATCTTCAAAACGTTCCTCTAAGTTCACAGATGTGCAATTTCTCGCCAGTTTTTGCCCTGCATGCCTCCGAGGCCTCCCTCCTCCGTCAGGCAGCCAAGCGGGCCGCGTCCTCCCCCAAAGCTGGGAGTGCCTCTGAGGGCGATGGCAGGAGGACCTGCTTGAAATTCAAGCCGAGTTTGCATTCACCTCAGCTGGAGGAGAGCAGCATACTTAACGCTCCTCCATTTTTCTTCCCCTGGCAGGTTGGAGTAAATAAATAAATAAGAAATCCCAAAAGGAAGGTTGACACGGCTATCACACGCGGGCATGGAAGGAGCAGGCCCGTTCATGTGAACAAAAGACTCAGCAATAGGGAAGTAATGGCCTTCAGCAAGGGTGGGATGATAGCGCTGGTCCTAGGTGACTACAGACTGAAAAGGCACACCATTTTGCATGCCTCACTGTCTCGGATCAAGTAAATCTCACTCTCTTTTCAGCTAAAAGGGAGGCAGTGAGGTCCCGCGATAAATTAGACCAGTCCTAGCTGATTATGTATTCCCCGTGACCGAGCTCCTGTATTTACTGTTAGCACTGAAATTAGCTGCCTCTAAGAAAGTCACTTAACCTACAACAAGTGGTGGGCATAAATTATTCAGGCTTAAACAAAGAAACAAGCAAACGACAACAAAACCCACACCTCCCAGCGGCAGCCATCCCACTGGAAGGCCTCTGGGCCGCTTGAGGCATCGCAGCCTCACAGGGACAGAAGCTGAGCAGCACCTTTTGTCACAGGACATGACACCAAATGCCAGTTGTCCCATGTGGAAGAAGAGGTCTGGGAGGACAATGTGGCAGAAGGAAGCCCTGGAGGACGGGTTTCTGCTGTGATGGTGCCAGGCCACGCAGTGCCCCGACCCCATATCCCTAACTCCTCCAGGGCCGGCATCGCTGCCCTCCCCTCATTCACTCGTGCACTTGGCCCCACATTTTCTTTGACTTTTCCTCTTTCAATACAACCTGGGCCTGGGTTCCAGTGCACGACACACATTTTAAACCAGGCTAAGTGTAAATACCAGCCTGCACGCTGATTTGGAAAGCGGCTTTGGTGTGGGTTATCTTCCCTTCCGTGCTGGCGTCAGCTGGCACACCTGGCAGAGAAGCAGAGCTCTGGCTGCCACTTGCTTTTCCCTGAGCTGGATGGGAGCGCCTTTCCTCAAGGACTGACAAGAACTTCGCAGACTCTTCCAGAAATCGACATTTCAGCGCTGCACTGCAGGACCTGCACGTTCTGGCGGAGCGTAATCATAGCGAACACCTGCTCAGAGCACACGCGGCTCTCCCAGGCAAGGGACGCTCGCTGCGAGCAGCCTCACGCTCCCCAGGAGCCAAAACCCTCACAGCTGTACCAAGCACAGGAAACATATGTCCCAAACGCTGACAGCCAAAAGGGCCCGTGCTGAAATCCCCACGCAAGCACCGCACCAGAATTGCAGTCCTGAGAACCAGCCCTGAGAGCCACCCCCTCCTGCCTGCCAAACACCGGAAAAAAGGTGATATGGCAAGATAGGACAGCCTATTAGAACAAAATGGATTTGTACTTTAGAAATAATAATAAATTGTCTTTTTTTTTTTTTTTTTTCCCTTTGCATCTTACCAGGTTGAGGTCAGAGCTTTCTCTCCCTGTTCCAGCATAATTCTGACCTGCAGCAGTTGCACTCGGCATCTTTTAAAGGCTGAAAAACTGGCAAAGGGGGATGATGAAGCATCTCCATTTCCCCCGTGTATTTACTTCTCTGCACTCTTACAGTGATGTGAAGCACGATCATCAGGAATCCTGTCATTTTTCACAAACCATGAGTAACTGAACCCTGTGTACAAGCTACAAGTACTTTATACCAACAGTGCTTACACACATGCAGGACAAGCAGGAATCTGAAGGGCAACGGGAAAGACCTTTCTAATTCTCATAACATCTACGGAAAGTGCTGTAGAGTTGCCTAGCCTTATAAATGGGGCATATGCATAATGCTGTGCAAGAATAATCAGCCCTGGGACAGGGGCCTCTAAATATGACGATGGAGAAAAGACTAACTGGAGCAGCAGCTCTTTTAACTGCTGCTTTTGTCGGAGGGCTTTTCCTTGCAAGTCGCTGAGGTTATGCAGCGGGAGTGATTCCTTCCAGCAGCCGCGGTCTGCACGTCGCATGACGCAGCTGGCAGGGTTCACGTGCTCAGCTCGTGAAAAAGTGACTGCGTCTACTACAGGTGATCTATGTCTCCTGTCAAATTAGCACACCTAGCTAAAAGGTGATCAGCGCACCATTTCATTTTACCCCTGCTTATATACTGGCTGTATAAATAAACAAGTTTATTTCAGTATAAAATAACAACACAGAAGTCCTGGGGTACAGCAAATCAGGGCTGCTGAACTGGAAAACAAACAAACAAAAAAATAATAAAATGCACAGTGTTTGTTGTTCTTTCAAGCAAATTGATATGTAAGTTCTTCCCACCTATTTCTTTGGGAAAACGTCTCCTCTGAGATACCCAGAGAGATCCCAAACTGCCACCTTAGCCGTGCCATCAGCTCGTGCCCTCGTGGCACGGCTCCTGGGGCGAGCAGCAGGCGATGCAGACGGCGTGCCCTTGGTCCTGGTGAGCCTGCACAGATGAGGGATGGAAGGCAGCGGGCCAGGGGAGCACCTGGACAGGTAGCAGGCAAGCAGAGCAACTTAGCTGCCCTCTGCTGACGGCCTGCTTTGTGAAACATTCCTCAGATCCAGTCCTGCACGGCTGAACTGCGGCTTAACCGTCAGGGATGCCTGTGAATATCTCCGTGCTCCCACACTGATGATGCTTTCTTTACATGTCGAACGGGTCCGGGAGGATTTCTTCACCCAGCGCCAGGCTCTACCAGCAGAGAGCCCTGGGTAAAGATAGCAAAGCTGGCACAAATCAGGCAGCAGCAGCAGCAGCAGTGTGTGTTCGCTGGCGCAACGATCTGCGTGGTTTGCTCCAGCTATTTCACCCCAGAAAGCTGCCCAGGAGCGGAGGCAGTGCTGCTGCTGCACCGTGCCGGGGCTGGCGATGCACTGACCCTCTGGGCGCCCAGCTCGGGCGTCTCGCCTTGTGGTGACACGGCCAAGGCTTGGTGCACCCTCAGCGGGTGGCAGTGGGGTGTTTTTTATGGCAGGGCCCGTCCAGCTCGTCCCGCTCTGTGCAGTCCCTAGCGCAGGACGCGTGGCCCTCAGCATCGCCGGTGGGTGGCTGGTGGCGAGCGGGCTGAGGAACTTTCAGGAGGCGGTTAAAAAAATAATAAATAAATAATAATTCTAATGAGAAAAAAAACGCTTCTTGAGCAGCACTCGGGCTGGAAGCCTCCCCCCCCCACTACATCCCCTCCCCTCATAGCCCGGCTCGGGGCCGCCCCCGGCCCGGCCCCCGGCTCCTCCCCGCGCAGCGCGGGTCCCGCTCAACAAGTTCCCGGCGGCGGGCAGGCGGCCCTCGGCCCCCCCTTTTCTCCCTCCTCCATCCTCCCCGAGCCTCCCTCTCCCCGAAACGGGCTCCTCAGCCCATGAGGGCGCCGGGGGAAGGCGAGGCGGCGGCGGCTGCCTGCAGCCAGCGCTCCCCAGGCCGCCGCTGAGGGGCCGGCTCCGAGCCGGGGGCCGCCGCCGCCGCCGCCGCTCCCCTCAGCGCCCGGAGAGCGATGCAGCGCCCAGGGAGCGCCCAGCACCGCACGCCCTGGTGAGGACGCTCAAGGTAAGGGATGATGAGGATGAGGAGGATGATGGTGATGATGGTGATGATGATGGGGAAGGGAAGGGGCAGCCCGGTTGGGCCCCGCTGAGGGCAGAGCCCCCCCCCCGAGCCCCAGGGGCTGAGCGCCCCCCTTGACCTTGTGGCGCTGCACCGGGGGGGACGGCAGCTCCTGGGGGTGGCCGAGGGGCAAGTTTGATAAAAGCTGTCCTCAGCCAGCTCTTATATCGCCAGGGAAGCGATATTGGGTGGTGAGGTGCTCGAACCAAGGGTAACAGGTCGGGGCTGAGGGAAACGGGGGGTTTGTCCCCTCAGTGTGGGTGCTGCTCGTGTTGGCAGCGCTGCCACCAAGGTGGAAAACCAGGCGCCGGGTGAGAAACTACGAGCCCCAAATCAGGTGGCGGGCGAGCATCCTAAACCCCGTGCTGAACGCCAAGGGATCGGCAGGAGAAATGTCGAGCGCGGAGGACGAGGAGCTTGGCGGTGCCGTACTTGTGGGGCGAAGCCTGGCGGGGCTCGAGCAGCGTGCCCCAGCCTTCCCTCCAGCAGCACCCCTCGCCAAGTGCCAAAAAAAAACCCACCACGCTCTCAAGTTCAAAGCCGGCTTTTTTCCAGCGTTAGAAACGCAGCCGAGCAGCTCGGATGGAAAGGTCTCGGTGCTCGGATAGCCCTGGTTCAGCACCCAGGGGCTGATTCTGCCCGGCCGTGGCACGGAGTCCTTGGCTGCGAGGGAGAGCGATGCTGCACCGTGCTGAGCCCAATATCTGTACCGAGCAGTTACGAAATAAAATCGCTGCCCGGAGTTGGAGTTGCTGTTGCATTTAAAGCATATTGTCTTCCCCGAATGAGCTCATTGCTGAAGGCTGACACTAAAGCACTAAAGCAGCTTTTTTTTTTTTTTTTAGCTTTTTTTTTTTTTTTTTTTTTTTTTTTTTTGGTGAGGACGTCACGATGCCCTTGGTGAAAAATGTGTTCTTTCGGGCTGCGTAATTATTAATCCTGCGTATTTTTAACGAGACGCTCGAAAGATGTGTAATCTGGAGAGAAATCAGTGCGTTTCCCCCAGATTGATGTGCACACACACACAGGCACACCAAACAAAAAGCCAGCTGGGCAGCAGCAGCACCAAGTATTGGCGACTTATCGGGAGGGACAGCACTTAACATTCACGGCACCCTTCCCGCTAATTAAGCTCAGGAACAAGTAGCTCATAAGATCACTGCTGCGTTTTTTTTCCCCGGTTAACTATTTCACCGACAGCAGTGTTTTGGTACAGTAGATGCACAGCAGCCTCCGTAATGAATCCGGAGTGAAAGGAGCAGCCAAGTTCCCTGCAGATTAAGACGTAGGGAGGGAAACGGAGCTGCTGAGAAGCCCGGGAGCCTGCACGAGTGCCGAATCACAGCGAGGCGTCCTCCTGACGTGCACTACCGGGGAGCGAACGCTGTTGGTCACCACAAGCCAGCGGTGCCTTCCTGGGGAACCCAGGCTGCTCACGCCGTTCGGAGGACACGCCGCCAACTCTAACGCTGCGTTTCTCCTGTTCTGGAGGCATTGAAAGCGACCTTATAACAGTGCCGTGCAACACCGCTTCTGCCTGCGGCTGGTAGGGGAGCGAGAGGCAGCGAAAGCTCCCGGCTTGCCAAAAAGCTGTGCTGCAACGCAGCCGGTGGTACCTCAGGGCGAGCGGAGGCAGCCTGGGCAGGGACAACTTGGGAGGTGCAGTCCCAAAATCCACGCGTACCTGGGGGAACTGCAGTGAGCCTAGGATATCAGAGAGCGGAGCCGCATACCAAGCTCGCTTAAATTAGCGATTAAAGCGGGATTATTTTGTGCCTTATGACAGGCACTATTTAAAGGACTGCTGAAAATCTGTGCGAGATGTTAAAAAGCATGTAAGCAACAAATCTGGATCTGTTTCGGAGCGCAGCACTGCCTTCTATTTTGTTTGCTCAGTTTTCAAATCCAATAGGCTGTAGGGAAAGGAGACTGCAAACATATTTGAAGTATAAAAAACCTCAGTGTGGTGAATTTGGGGGGGTATTTGCTATGTAGCCATTTGAAAAGTGCTGTTTGCTTTTATTCTGCACAGAATCATGCTGTCTAACCTATGAACGTGCACAGGTGCCACTCATTAGGTACCAAGTTTCAGATTATTCTGGACTGCACAGAAGATGATCAGAGCATTCTCTGATTTTAGTGGCACGTCACTTTGAAGTCAATTTACTACAGTGCTACAACATTCAGGCAGGAGATAGCTCTCTGCTGATCCCTTCTTACTTCCACAGCAGTTCAGCCTGTCTGCATGTTCGTACAGCATCGGGGTGATCCGTGCCTTGAAAGTCACCTGCTGAAAAGTCACCAGTTGTATGTACGAGCACAAGTCTCACAGGCAACGATAGCAGGTTGTAAGAATAATAATTCAGTGACCCAACAGCTGCTTTTTATGTCCTCCTCTTTGCTTATTTTTCCCCCCTTTAGTGGCAGGAAGGCAGCAGGCCTGACTTTACTGCAGCGGTAGTTGTCACAGCCAAAGCCAAGCTGTAAGTACAGAGGCGTACGGAGGAGTCAGAGCCATTTTCCCAGTCTGAGTGAAACAGGTGGGCTTCAAAGCCCTGGCTCTGAAGAGCTCTCGGTCCTACAGCACCTGCATGCAGACAGGAACCTCTTAACCCAGCTCTGCAGGAGGAGATTTCTGTCCTCACAGGGGGTGCAGAAGTTCCTCCACGTCCACACACTTCGCTGATCGTTTGGCCTCAAACTCAGTCCATACCGAAACAGCGAGTGAAACATCTCACAAATGCAAAGGCAGATGTTAAGACAAAGTATTCCTGATGTTGCAGCTACTGGAGGACAGGCTGGAGAAGTTCATCTGTAACCAGTAATAGGGTTGTGCACACCTGGTCAGGTATGTTAGAAATTCAGCTGTAGTGGGGCCAGGTTGTAGGGGGATTTCTGCTAGACTCTGTTAGAGTCTAGAGTGGATTTCTGTTAGACTTTGGTATTAATTCTCAGTGCAATCAGGCAGCAGTACACAAAAAGAAGCATTTCAACAGAGGGCTAAAGGAGTTGTGAATAAAGCGCTTACTGACGCTAGCTTTTCCTGCAGAAACGCCCCCAGTTTGCTTTCTGGAGTTCTCTAACACCAGTTTCATAGAACAGGTTAAAAAAAATGCGCTCAGACAGGGGACCCAAGAACATGTAAGCACGTGGCTTTTGCACAGAATTTACCAACCCTGCAGAAAGAAAACCTGCAGTGCCTGGCACACACTCACTTCTCACAATAAGTGAACACTGGAAGTCCTGCGTGAAGTTTTTTTTCCTGTAGGTGCTGTCTGCCTCAGCTGCACGGTCCCTTTCTGGCAGCAGTCCTGTGCACCGAAGCGTGCCTTCCTCCCTTCCTGATTTCCACCTGGCCATCCTGCTCCTCCAGGTGCGAAGCTGAAGTTTTCCACTCATCTCCAGAGAGGCCATTAATTTTTTTATTATCATTACTTTTTTTTTTTTTTTTAAAAGCCCTTTTCCTCTACGTGTATTTGCTTCCATTTTACCTGATACAGCGATTCCTTCTATTTTTGTCCAGAAAGAATACTGGCAAAACCCCAACCTCATGCCACCCATGGGGAAGAGAAGCAAGGGGTTCATGTTTTTTTTTTGCCTGTGTGTGTGCACTACAGCATGCCTGTGCAGGATGCCCACGTAGTTACAAAATTAAACTATTTTAAAAACAAAAGCAAAGGAGGATGAGCCTGTATGGTCTGGAGCTAGGAAGTGTTAACAGCTAAGAAAGAAGGATTTGCTTGGTTTGTGCTTGCTTTTTTTAAAAATATAAAAAAAAAAAAATCGTTCCCTGCTTGTTTTACAGCTGCCCTTCCTCACCTCTTCATTTTTTTAACCTCCAGGAAAAACGCAGACACCCAGTCAGTGATTCAGTCATACAAGAGACAGTCCTCTGAAACAAGCCATGGCAGTAAAACCCGTGTTGTACCCCCCAAAACATCCAGCACAGTTTCCAATAGAAACTGTCACCGTGCATTTAGTTCTGCCCTGACTTCTGGGACCCAGGCAGGTGAAACACAGCCCCCTTCACAGCAGCAGGACTCAGAAGTCGTGTTGGAGTGCACTGAGGCACACGACGCAGACGTGAGAGCCCACACTATGACCACAGCGTGGGGGGACAGACCCGACCCTTCCTCAGGTAGGGTGCTGGGGTGGTTTGGGGGTGCCTGAGCACGGCGAGAGCACGGAGCTGCTCTGTGCTGCCCACAAATTCACAGCAGCCAACGCTCACGCCAGAGCTGCAGTGCTGCTGCCTGCGAACGAGTCAGGGAGATCAAAGCTGCTGCAAGTTACAGAGCCCAAGGAAGCCCCAGGCACGCGAACCGAGGCACCAGTGACTTTTTAAAAATGAGGAAAGAGGCTGTGTAGTGCCTGACAGAGAAGTGCTGAAGCAGGGGTGCAGTTTCAGGACTGCATGGTGAAGTTAGCACCGTGGAAAGTGGTTTGGGTCTCGTTGGCTGCTTCTGCTCTCCTTGGGAAAAGGAGGAAGAAGAGAATTTAGTCAAATCAACAGCATTTGGACACTCATATAGGCGTAAGAACCAGCATTTACAGCAAACCCAATCTCTCCTTCATATCATTAGTAATTGGGTGTTCATGCCCATTTCGTTGTTACATTCATTATTCCCTCCTGCAAACGCAATCAGAAATGGAGGAGGAGATAGCTGCAAGTGCAGACATTTACAGTGGGGATCGCTTTAATACATTTTTGTGTATCAAGGCCATCAGCAAATAAAACGCTGCACTATCTCTGAGGAGCTGACAAAGGGACAGACAAAACATCCCAGTGCTGAAGAGAGGAATTCAGCGAGAAATGCCGCCCGAACTGCCTGCTGACACCGATAACACTGATCCCTTCTACGGGCTGGGCCTCACTGCCTCCATTCAAGATGAATCTGTGTATTTTAGGTAGCCCTCGCTGAGCAGGCTGGTGAGAAAAATGTGTTATATCTTGCATTCGCACTTTGTGCGAGTCTAAAAGCACACAAAGCCACAATAAAAATGATGCAAATTATCTGACTGGTAGGCAATTCTGGTGCCTAGAGCGTTATTCAGGCAATTCCGATTAATAATAGGGGACTTCTCAGCCACAGTCCTACAGTTTCAGATGAGCACAGTACATAACTCAGACTGACAAAAGGGCCATATAAATATCCCCGAGAAGATCTCTACTGATTGTTGTGATGTGCTTCCTGATCGTCCGTGCCACAAATAACCCACCGACAACACCAAGCGTTTGTGGAGATCTTCCTCCACGTCGCCTCCCAGGTTCACAAAGCCCAGCAGCAGTTCAGTTTCCATCTCCGTACCACCCGTGTGTGCTCTCATCGCTCTCCCCTTCGTTCTCCACGCAGTTCTTCCTGTACTGAACCAAAAATGTTTCCTCTGGTGACCTGGAACAAGCACGTTCACCTGGGTGCTCAGCAGCTCCAAGCCTCCTCCCACATTGCTCACATGTGAGGAGAAGTTGAGACCTTGGGATTTGAGGTTTGGCACTTTTGCACAGGTGTCTGAAGTAAAGACAACTTCACCCCACACCAGAATTCGGCTCTTCCTTCACGTTATTTCAACAGCATTGGAGAAACCAGCTCTTAAGAAGGAATTTCTGCAGCATTTGGGAATATTTCTCACTCGCAGTAGAGCAATTAAGTGTCACCCTGCAGGTAACCAACGTCCAGTTTTGTCCCAGCCTTTCCTGTTGCAGAGGTCAGGCTGATGTGTGCACCACTCTGCCTTCCCCACCACCAGCAGGCTCAGGTCTCAACAGAGCCAGAACCTGCTGGAGACTAAAACTGTTCACAGATGCCCTCCTCAAGAGGGTGAAAATCACCCAGCGTTTATTTCCCAGTGCCAGCACTGGAGTTCAAAACTCCAATCTCCTAGAATGATGTTATTTATCAATTAATAACAATTAATAACCTGTTAAAATGCCCGGTTTGGGCCCGAGCCCAGCACCGCGGTGCCTTCCAGCGCCTCCACAGCAAAAGTAAAGCTGTAAGGCTCAAGCAAGGGGCTGGAACCTGCTTCTCTAACTTTTCCTGTCTGTATCCTCCCCATCACTTGGAAAGCCAGGATGCAAAAAGACAAGCTGAGCAGAACTGCTTTCCTTGTCATCATTTAGTACTTGTTTTTTCCCCCTCCAAACACTCACAAAAACTACTGTTGTTTATGGAGAACAATTAGAGGTCGGTATTAAAAATAACGCAGATTAAGAACTGTCCTTAAGTTCTCGTTTTTACGCTTGCTACTTTAATTATTTAAGAGAAAGTGCCATAAAAATGACAAAAGGCTTCCAGTGAAAGTAGGCTGGCTTTGGGCTCCTGGAAGACAGCGGAGTAGAAGCAGAGCTATTTGCGATTCTCCTAGCAACACATCCTCAGCAACATCCTTCCACTACAAGTATCAGCTGTAACACTGAAAGAGTTGCCATGTAAATCTGGGCAAAATAATGCTAATAAACCTTTACTCAGATTTTTATAGCAGCAATAGCTGCATAATACATTAAAAGCGAGCATAATTCTTGTAATAGCGCCGTGCCATCGTACATTCTAGCAAACGTTTCATATTGTCAGCCCTCTGAATGCTGTGAATTGGCAGGGAGTATTTCTGACACTGTGTTTGTTCCAACATGAAGGAAATGGTTATTAACTCAGGCCACAAGGGTCTGCATTATGTAAGTGCAGATCTCTTACTAGTGTGAGTTGTACAAACATTTAGGGGAAAGTAACCCTTATTGTACCAGATTTTATCGCCACCTTTTGATCTTATCTTACTCACCGATATAGGAAGCACCAAAACCAGAGTGCTATTACAAATTTGGGTTCAGAACACATAGCAGACATCAAAGATGTAGAAGATAAGACGTAGCATTTGTGTACTCAGGGAAACTGCATTGTAAGGAAGTTTTAAATAGTTTATCCTGCAATACGTAGCTCCTCTATCTAAGATTCCACAGGTTTATTAAATCACATATTTTATTTCCAGCCACTTAGCTGTAAAGCTAAAGCTCACAAGAGCATTTAAAGGCATTTATTGACCACCTGAGCCATTAGCTGGGATGTGACTTTTATATATCATTCGTACAGAGCCCACCAATGGGGGGAAGAAAAAGAAAAAGAACCAAACGCCACGTGATTGTACTTATTCCAAAGGAAGACTTTAGGGCAATTAAGAATCCCTCCTGGGTCACACTGCAACTGGCTGATCGACAGACAGGACAGTTCTGTTGGAGCAGACTTTCCAGGACCATCCAGTCCAACTGCTCGACCATTTCGTCCTGCTGAGCATCACAACTCCACCAAACATTTGTGGTTTACAGCACAGTGCGTTATTTCCAAGTAATGCACCCCAAAGCTGTTTTTGCAGGAGAAAGTTCCTGAAAAGTGAAACATCAGCTTCCAGTCAGCAGGGTTTCAGCTTTGTTTTTGTCTGTGGAAGCTGTAAATTCTTCTCAGGAAGACAGAACAAAGGTGAAACAAAAGCAAAGCGTCTCCAGACCACAGGCTGCAGAGCACTGAGTTGGGCAAAAGGTAGCAGCGCTCTGTGTAGTTCATGGAAGTGGTGCAAACTTCCCAAAGCAGGGAGATTGTAAGGCTATGGCAGTTCGCCCTCTGCTTGATAAAATACAGAATCCATAAACGCAGCAACGAGAATGAATTCGCTATTGAGCAATAAATAGGGAAGTTCAAGAGAGAAAATTCAAGTTCAATGCCTAAGGGTTTCAGAACAGATTTAAAAAGAAAAAAATAGTTTGACATTTACCAGCACTGCTAACTTTATTATTCTACATGAACAATTCTGATAAAAGGAAGACGGAGTGGTCTCCACGTCAGTTCGGTGTGTCACTACACGCAGTATTTTTTCCCCTAACAACCATCTGGACTTTGTAACCCACAAAAATGGGGCATACCTTACATGCAGCTAGAGGCCAGATCTCACCCTCAGAGCTGAGTATTAAAAGTCTATACGCACTTGTAACATCGGGCAAGTGTCTGCAACAACTAATAACTGGCTAAGATCATTATTAACTTCCAATTAATTTCTTCTTTATCGGTCCAGCTTGTTTATTGGACTTTACTGATTAATTATCTACATGATTTTGAGGTTTGTATGATAGAACGGCCAGTTAACCTAACGATCGGATTCCTTCTAAAAGACTGACAACGCTCCTCGGAAAGCTGGAAGAATGTCTGAAAGTTGGGGAAAAGAATCTACTTAATTCAAAATTAAGAAAAATATTTAGATTACATGTAGAATATCCTCAGCTTGCTGTCACTGGGCTACACGATAGTATATTGTGAATCTACCTAAATAGGATTCCATCTCCTATTCCTTCATAGGAAGTGAATCCCAGTTTCTTTCAAATGTCTAATTTTAAAGACAGAAATGGACTATAGGCTATGCATGCATTTAAAAGACAACCTGTGGACATAAAATACTTTTTTGTAAAACAAATACACATTACTAAACTTTATGATAATATTTAGATGCATAAGAACAGAGCTGGATTTCTTATGAGGAACGATAGCCTTGAGAAGCCTGAAGGTACGTATCCCCAGTGGGCTCCCCTTTACACAGTGAACTCCCATCGTTTGCAATCCCTTGTCTTATTTTTCCTTTGTGCTCTTAACACGTGCACAGAAGTTTACAGCCAAATCCCCAACGCCTTTCCAGGCTGGGATCTGGGCCTTTTGTCTGCATGCAGAACTTGGGAAGTTGCACGTGGCCCGTGCTGTTTGCTAGCACGTTTACGCTCTGAATACATTTCTGTGTCAAACTGACAGGAATCAAATTGAAATTACGAGGTAGGTTACAAGGCTCCTTTTCCATCATTAAAAAAAATCAATAGAGAAATCCGGCAGCTTAATTCCCTGGGTAGTGCAGTGACTTTGAGCAGTTTGGGCAAGGGGACAGTGAAGTCCTGTGCAGATGTACTTGTGGCTTGCCTACCGACACAGATTTAACCTCGTAAGTGAGGCACGAGCCAGGTTAAGGCTGGTCTCCTTCCTGGCCATGCCCAGCACCACTTCTGAACCGAGAGAAGGAATTTTGGGCAGTGTCAATGAAAATGAAGAACTGAACAGGAGACATTTATTAAGTTGAATAAAACATGCTCCTGAGAGCCTGAAATAATAAAGCAGGTGCTTTCCATGGCTTAACTAGGAGATTCTGTACCAACTTCAGGCTTCTCTGTGCATCGCTTTATTATTATTGAACAGTTTATTTCCATATTCAAACATTAGGGAACACTGCTTAAGTTTAATCAGCCAGGAGTTTATAAACAAATCAAGGCTAAAAACTGAAAAATAAGCTCTGTGATCATTACATATTCTGCTTAGCAAATCACGTCACACAATCAGGGTTTGTTTAGAGGAGCCACAGACAGAAAGTTTCAGTGTGTGCTCTCTGTTGGCATCTGCAGCTGAAATTCAGATCCCAAGCCTTTACTAGCCCCGTGATGCGGGAAGCCATAAGGTTTGCAGTGCTCAAGCAAATTGAGGATCTCCATCATCAGGATTACAGATAGATAGTTTGGGAACTGGAAATAAGTGATAATGAGGTTTCCTTTTCCAGTTTACCCATCCAGGTGCAGGCTGTGCCCATGGCACGCTCCTGTTCCCCATGAAATCTGTACGAATTTTGGCACTGAGCTTAGTGGAAAGAGGGGAGAGCTCTAGCACCAGCTGAGCTCAAATACAGGTGAGATGGTTAAACAGCACTCCCAGAAGAGTACCTTGTAGTGTCAGTAAACCAAAATTGCAGTCAACACCTTGTCCAAAACATAATTGAAACAAAAAGTATTATGTATTTTACACAGAAAAGTTTATGTAACTCTAAATCAACCCTTGGCTCAACCACTCTGCTTTCCAGTGTGCACATCCAGCTCTCCTTCAACATGCTGAGAACTGAGTAAATCTTCCAAAAAAATCAGCTCTCGTTCTTTTGGTGGTTGTCAGTCACAGCTGCTGATAAGATTGTTAGTCCGAGCTACCGGAGGGAACGGAAAACTCTAGATTAACTAAATCAATCAGGCCCGTGCAACTGGGAAAGGGAGACGAGCATTTTTGAAGAATCAATTTCTGGCTATTAGAGACACGCTTAAAATTAACTGCAACACCGAATGGAGTGCTGCATTTAGCTATTTCTACTCTGTAGAATATCACCGGGCTCCTGGTTTCATCTGGGTTAGCAGCTCCATTAATAACATTAATGGAGATAACGTAATTTTGCCAATTAACTCATTCCAAACAGACCCAGTGATCCACGATTCCCAAAGATTGTGGGATAAAGCAGTATCCCAAATAATCTGAGATTGTTCCCATGTATTCTAATAAATTATCAAACCAACACTGTAGCATAAATTGTGTGCTAGTGGAGCCTACTGTCAAATAAAGTGCCAGAAAACTGACTCTGCCAGGAACATTGACAACTCTCAGGTATCCTAAGAGATGTTTGCAGTGAGTGACTTCCAGATCTAACAACCAACTTTTGTGAGCCTCTTTTATGGGTAAAAATGCATCCTCTCTTCAGAAATAATTCCAGTATTTCAGGTGGATTTCACATCTTTCTAAGGCAACATACCATATCTGGTAAAATTCCCTAATAGTGCAGGAACCCAGATGAGCAGATTTGAACATACAGGACACAATGGCTGTTGTATTACTGTATTCTTTTTTCTTTTTTGTTTTTGGCAAACTTTCTGACTTATCAGATCTATGGAAGTTAAGATAGACTTGCTTCCAATAGCTCTATATTTATGAAAGTGCTTTTTTTTTTTTTTTGACACTAGTTTTTACAGCATATTTTATCCATGTGCAGTATATATCTGTCAAACAGCAGGCTGACAGATGCAGAGGTTTGTATCCTACAAAGCGCTTCGTTATCCAAAGTGTTGTAAAATTCCACCTTTAGCTAGCTGGATGCATTTTCTACCAGCACTGCTTCTGGAAGCTGGGAACAAATGGGATTCTGTACACAGGATGTGTCTCACGGGCGTCACTTCACCCTGCAAGTGATATGATTAAAAGACAGCCCCAAACAGTCAGCGTAGGATACTGGTGTTCACACAGCACAACTGGCCCCTTATTTAGGTTTTAAATTGGAGGAAAAACTTTGTACCATTCCTATGTAGTTCACTTTTCTGAAAAAAATATCTAAACATCATGGTTTACAGGCATACAGAGAGCTGAGCGTCCATACCCAAGCACAACATACAAGAGATCTCCGTGACATAAATTCAGCTTCACTTTTATCTTTAGGCTCCCTTTCAGCAGTTCCTTTTACCATCTTTTTCCCCGTAACGAGAGGGACATGGTCATGCTGCTATGAGGCACCCTGTTTATACATACAGACTCGATGGAGAACTAGTATCTAGCACTCTAAGAAATCTAGCTGAAATAGAGAGTATAACATGATAAAAGTTTAAGGATTGACACATTTGCATGAGATTTTTGAAAGCTGTTGGATAAAGCAGAGGCCCAGCCTTGCAGCGTACAGGTTGTCTGCCACACTTTCATGTGTTCGTATTTCCTAGGGTTATAATTACTTCTTTGAACACTGTAAACATTCAGATTTCCACTGAATCTAACTTCTTATCTTGTATTAAATTAAAACTAAACACAGCCTAGTCATAGATATTCGCTTGTACCGCTGAGCTGATGTTATAAAACATACCCAATTGTGGCACTTAAGTCTTCAAGAGTTTCACATTTTTTATTAATGGGAGAATTTTTATCAAAAACGTATTCCAAATGCCACGCCTGGAAGTCCCTTTGCTCATTATACCTCGTACTCCCAGCCCCGCTGAAGGTACAGCCGTGTTTAAACAGGAGACACCCGCAGAACACCCGGATTAAGTGAGAATTGGGTAATTCAGTAAATCTCAGCATTAGGGAGGAATTTGCGCAATAGGAGACTAAAAATGACAACTTCAAATGAAGTGTAAAAATGAGGTCTTAGCCATCCAGTTACTCCAGATCCCACATGATCTGCACAGATAGAGCTGCTTTTTCCCTTGCTCTGTGCTAAGCAGTTGGCATCTTTTCATCCTTGAGGAGGTGCTCGTATTTCAATAGCAGATTAAGTCATTGCTCTGACTCATCACAGTTTTCGTTGTTTTTTCTTCTTATTTTTCAGTACTTTAGGATACTTTAGGACAAGAAGCTCTGTTATAAAGGTATATTGTGCTTCTAGTAAAGGATGGCTTGTTTTGCATTTGAAGCAAAACTAATTTCTGCACTGCCGCCTTCTTCCAGAAACTTTCAAAGACCATAAACTTTATGCACACAGCAGGACCAACGGGTTGCTAAAAATTCATCTGCATCCAGATTTTATGTTTAGCTGTGAGGTAGATTTCAAAAAAAATCCAGGTATTGACATCTGCAATGAGAAATTAGATAAATCTTGTGCCAGGACGCAGACTATAGTACACAGGAGTCATGTTTTCTGAGCAAGCATGCTGTAAAAATATTGCCAGTTTGATATTTCTTGCCACCAACATTTGCATTAAAGGAGAGTTAAGGGTACGGTGCTACAGACTTCTCCCTAAATATACAAACAGACTTTTAAAAATTATTTTCTCTTTTACTTTTTAGTAACCGTGAAGTAAATTGAAGTAACCCGCTTCCTGAGCGCCTGGGTTCCCGTGCAGCACAGCCTGCGTGGGGAGCCAGCCCCCACAGAAAAACCCTGGAAAGCCCCCTGGGTGCCACAAAAATGGGGTTTAAACCCCCAAGCAGCTGGTTTTGTCACCCTGCAGAGGTCACAGCCTGCTCCCCAAGAGCAGGTTTTAACTGATCTCATAAAGCATGGCAAGATAAAGGTGCTATTTTTTAGCAAAAGGCCAATATCTAGTACCTAATAGCGAGGATTATGAGTTAATGAAGAGAATCCAGCAAAAAAGGTAGTGAACGCCGACCTCTTTAGTGAGAGCACAGGAAATGAGCTCAAATACGAAAAGTTTGGGGAAAAACTAGGGGGAAAACCTCATAGTTCTGTTGTAACACGGCCTTTTCGAACTGTTTTTGACTGCAGGCATCATGGTGAGTAAGGAGCCCAGCAAATGCTTACTCACCGCCTCGGAAAGCGAAGTTGAGCCAGCAGCTTCGCTCGCTCTGGAGATGAAATATGCTCTGGATCCCAACCGGCAGATCAAGAAGCGCAACAAGGCCCTGCAGGTGAGATTCAAGGACATCTGCGAGGCCCAGAACGAGCAGCGGGACAAGCAGCTCGCCACCAGCCAGGACAGCGAGAAGCGAGAGGCGAAGGCGCTGTCCTACAAAACGGCCTACCGCAAGTACATGACGGTGCCGGCCCGCAGGTCCATCCCCAACGTCACCAAGAGCACGGGGGTGCAGACCTCCCCCGACCTCAAGAAGTGTTACCAGACCTTCCCCCTGGACCGCAAGAAAGGGAATATCATCAAGAGCGCCTCCGCCGTCGACGCCTTCAAGGGCGAGAACAACGGGTTCCTGGTAGACCTGAAGGACAAGGAGGGCAGGAGCTCGGGGGAGGAGGGCCAGTGGGGCAGGAAGGCCGGCAGCCTGCAGACGGCCGAGTTCATCTCCCACGTGGGCGAGCGGGCGTGCGCGGGGGCTTGGCAGGGCGCCGAGCCCCCTGGGTGCCCCCTCCACAACGCGGCCAAGCCGGAGCCAGGGAGCGAGGAGCCCGGGCAGCCCCTCCAGGGGAGGGTGTTCAAAACGGAGGTGGCCACCCTCTACCTGCCGGCGGGCGGCGCGGACGCCTCGCAGCCCGAAGCCGAGTGGTCGCTGTGCCCGGCGGGGGGCGAGGAGGACAGCAAGAGGACCGTGCACCTCAACGGGGTCCAGCCGCAGGCCGCCGAGGCGCCCACCTGCCCGCTGCAGGCTCGGTGCCCGGCCGGCGAGCGGCACGAGCGCAGCCCTCGAGGCGACGCCTCGCCCAGCTGCCAGGCCGCCGTCGCCCTGAGCGAGGAATGCCAGCAAATCGTGCCTCACACCGAAGTTGTGGACTTGAAAGCGCAGCTGCAGGTGATGGAGAATCTGATCAGCTCCAGTCAGGAAACCATCAAGGTCTTGTTGGGGGTCATCCAGGAGCTAGAGAAAGGAGAAGCTCACAGGGAAGGGTGAGTACGAGGCTTTGAAGCAACTCTAAGCTGGTTTCTGTGCCTTCGGTTCTGAATTTGCTCATGTGAATTTGCCTCTGCCCTCCTGCAGAGCACTTTGTGTTATTCCTCATGCATACACGGTTTTGCTGCTTTAGGAGTCCCGGAGAAACCTGCCAAGGGTATTACATTTCCTACCTGCACGTCCCAGCAGAACGTAATTAGGTAGTTGTTTACTGAAAGACCTGTAGGAGCTTTTCTGCTCCAAATCTGCAGAGCCGTAATGAGTTTGTGCCCACGCGGGCACCGAGGTACTGCAGTCCCCTAACGCACACGGAGCCCCTCCTGAAGGGGGATTACTGGGGGTGCTCGTCCATCAGCAGCCCGAATTAACCACAGTCCCTCACCTAGCACGAAGGACAGGGCGAGTCTTGGGTGAGAAACTTCGCTTTTGAGATAAAGGGATATAACTCTCGATATAATTCCATTAGGAGCATGCGGGTTTTGTTTGCTGTTTTGTTTTCAGCCTTCTGAATTCTTTAAGAAAATGAAAACTTTGAGTATCAAGTCTTTGTAGCATTGGTACTACTCTGTATGTGACAAACTCTCGGGCACGAAGGAAGAAGTTTTGTTTATCACTAAGTTATATAACTTATCTCAACCTTTAGTGCATTACAAGTAGTGGTTGCTGCAATACAGCATTTAGTCCTTACCCAGAAACTCCAGCCTGTCTCCTGCGTTACCTCAAACACTCTTCAGACTTGTTTGCTAATATTTATTCATTTATTACCCTTCAAAATGTATATGCGCTGTTTGCTAATTAAGTCATAACTTCTCAGAAGAAATCTAGATTTTAAAAGCAGAAACCTGTGGCTGTTGCTACTTAAGGCAGGCTGTGCTTTAATTTCAGTCGAAAAGGAACATCTGAGGTTTGTAATCCTTCCTCTAGGAACGTGGAAAATACCTTGTTAACCCTATGATCTCAAAATGTTTTTCAGTAGAAATACTACAAGCAGCTGTAGAACAAACTAAAAATGCTAAGGTTGTGTTGAGAAAACTGTCCAACAGCTAAGATGATGATGATGATTATTATTGTTTTGAATATTTATTTTATATATTAATTATTAATTTTAATTATTATTTTAATTATTATCAATTTTAAATATTATTTTAAATAATCTGTCAATACCTGGATCTTTAGACTGGGAAGCTTCTTGACCTACCAGAAAGCAACACACTTTCAGATTTATTTAATTTTTATAATTACTCAGAAAAAAAGGATTCCTCTGACTGAATTAACTTACAGAATCTCTACGAGAATCGGAGAAGTGGTGTGCTGTTTCTCAAATCACAAACTACAGAAAATTATTTTGTTGTCCTAACTCATCAGCTGATCACCCTGCGTGTGTGAAACACTCACACCTACCCAACAAGGTCATCTGCCAGATACAACAGCCTTTCCTCCATGGACTTTCGTGCCCATTTTTTCCTCTTTTCCCAAAGATACTGGAGCAATAGGTCCACAAATGCTTGTTTTTCTTACCCTCACTTATATAAGGGTAATGTTTAAATGAAACCCATTTAATGTATCTGACATTAGGAGGGTTCCCATGCCCTACAACACTGGACCCACCTATAAACCCCAGTTCTTTACACTATCTGCATATCTAAGGCAGTACAGATTTGTGTGTCAGAGTCTGCGAGACTATATGATATTTGTAGCACTCCTTTACTTTTTCCCCCCCAGGTTCCTTGGCAATGGTGAGATGGCCCTTCCTCACCACCTAAGGACACATCACACGTTTTGAACTCATTTCAAACGCGTTCTGGTGCGTGGAAGAGGCAATTAAGATGTTTTACCGAGCCTTTGATGTTAACTGCAAAATCATAACCGGTGGCACTTCCACCAGTAGTGGAGGTTAATTATAAAAACTGGAGGCAAGATATCTGCAAATCAAAGTAAGGCTTGGGATGGGGAGTTGTTTTAAACACAAGGACATACAAAGGTACCGTCATAAAACTTAGCAAGAGCAGAAAAGAGCTCCTCAGACCTGCTTGCAGCTCCTCCTTCCTATGCTCTAGGCACACCCCAGATGTGCCTCCTCTCGTGAAGGATATAGAAATGGTGAAGGAGGAAAGGAGAGATGCGTATTGTATCTTTCCTCCTGGTTTATGAGTTTCTGTATTCCAGATCCATTGAATTTTCTAGCACCTGGGTGATCTTAAAGGCATTTCTGCCTTTACTAGCTCCTGACTCCGGTTAGGTCAGTTTACAACAAGAAATTGAGCAATATTACTGCTCCATCTCTGCTTTCTGTAGCACGTGCAAGTCTTCCATGAACCAACCCAAAAAAGTGTTCTGTGTTTGTGGCATTTCCTGCTTTTCTTACGTGCATTAACTACCTTACAATAACACACATCGAGAAACAAATACAAATAACACACTGCTGGGAAAAAAATCGCTAACACTCAGTCAGACTTCTCTCCCTTCAGGAAAATTGGTGTTCTCTAAGTGCTGTGGTAGTGCCATGGGACCAGTGCTCAGTGGATTCATTTTCACTAATATGCTGTAGGTCCTGAACTGCTATTACTGCAATTCATCACTAAATGAGTCTATGCCAGCAAAACTGTATCAGCATCTCTGAAGATAGTGGTAGCATCCTTTGGGTGAATATCACCCATGGATACTTTGCAAAGTGTCAGGACTACATTATCTGCAATTAGCAACAACACACAGCCCTCGGCTCGGCTGAAAAGCGACTGGAAAAGCAGGAGGAGGAAAAGAACATCTTGCCTTAACACCTGGCAAGGTGCAGAGGGCTCTTGTTGCCCAAACCTGATGCTTGAAGCATCAGCGTGAACTCTGCTCTCTGACCTGGGGTCAGGCCCAGGTGATCGGTCACAAAATGCAAAGTTTGGGCCATCAGGAAAAAACCACGGGGTGCAGCACAATTGTAATGCATTAAACCTAAACAGATTTGGGGGCAGGTTAGAAATCCTTCCTGCGACCTTGTGACATCCTCCACGTACTCCCACTGAAGATTATCAAAGCTGTACGCTTCTCGTGCACATCGTTATTTAATAAAACTCAGCAAAATGGTGATTATATCTTACTATGTGGGAGCCTCTACCAAAAAAAAAGGAAAAAATTACATCACAGCCAAAGGCTTTAACCAACCTTTGTGTTAAGTCATGCATGGCCAAAAGTAGCAGAGCTCCAGCTTCGACTCAGACTTCCAAGAGGAGGGGAGAAGTGCTGAGTACTACATGCAGCACGGGGCGGCGTTAGAACCCAGCACAGGTTATTTACAGGAAAATAAAGCAAACGGATTTCAGAGCAAACTATTAGCAATCTGTAACAGCTGCAGATGCTTGTCTCTATTGAAGCACGGTGCCCTCGGTTAAGCGAGGCAAAATTCTGCTCTGTTTACCTGTAAGGAGCCTCACCGAGGCCAGGAAGAGCAAAATCCAAGTCACTGATTTCCAAACCTGGCCAACGACGGCACAGCCCATGAAATATGTAACAGCGAAGTATTCGGAAGAGGAACAGATAATCGAAAATATTTTGCAGCTGGAGAACACCGATGACCTGCCCTTTAAATCTTCATCGTGAGAAGTAGCAGCAATCACGGCCCTTCTCGTTATACCACAAATCAGTAATTTTAATAAACAAAGTACTCAATTCGCCCTACAAAGCTGAGTCACAGTATTTTGACTCTGCCAGGCCAAACGCTACGTATTAGGCACCAGTTAAATGAGCCTGTTTCAGACATCATTTATATTCATTTGTTAGCAGGCAGTGGTTGAGGAATTTAAAGAGCTCTCAGCAAACACTGCTGCAAGATGCAGTCCCAGGCAGCAGCAGCAGCTCAGCCGGCTGCTTTGAAGGCAGTACGATCTCCTGGATGGGATCTGGATGTCATTTCACGTCTCCTTGCAATGAATACAGGATATTTGGGTCTCTATTATCATTTCTCAGCAGCAAAACAAAGCCAAACCGTGTTTGTTTGGATGTTGAAACCAAAGAGGAGAGGAGGGCAGCACTGCCAGCGCCCACCCAGCATCACACAGCCCAGCGTCAGCTTGTCCTGACTCAGGAATGATGGCAAATGAAAGGCAGGTAGCCGAAGCAATTATTACCCAGCTTGTTTGCTTTCCTCCTTTTCCAGAAGCTGCTCTGAGCACAGTCCAGCCACGCAGCTCAGACGAAGGGGAAAGAGCAAACACCGGCAGTGACAACTCTGCTGCCGGCCTCAATCCGCCTACGCACGAGCCAACACTTAAAAACGGGCAAGTTCCTTATGTCACATAAGGAGAAGGGTAAGCTCAAAAAGCTTACAAATACAGCCCTGAAAAACACAGCCTTTGGAAATAATGGAGTAGCGGCAGAAATGATATGACATGGCTTTGTTCAGGATTGGTTTTTATTATTTTTTTTCTTTAACCTCTCTGGTTTTGTTTTGCTTTTTCAATTACAGACATAGCACAGGAAACGTTTAAGAAAATTGTTCCTAAGAGAAAACCTGGAAATGGAGGAAAGCAATCTGTAGATAAGCTTAAAGGAAGACAACTGCACTGTAAAGTAAGATACAAAAACCCAGAGAACACAAGCAGCTTTATCTGTGATGCCCAAACGACATCACGTTTTGCATCGTGGTAGTGCAGCCAAGTTGCAGGACACGACACCAGCAGACCTTTGAAGTGTAGGGGCTGCACTGACTGGACTTTCCCCTGGGGGATCTTCACAGACATCCCTTTGGTCTGTCCTGGGGAGCTGCCAAATCCATTCTGGCCGTTAGTCTGCTTAAGACCACCTCAATTTCTTGCTAATCCCTTTTCTGTAAGCACACACTGGTTACAAACCCTTCCTGAACTAGACGTACCGAGACATCTCGCAGGCTGTAACAATTCACCTTCCTGTGGCACACAGGACATCTCTTCACTTTCATCCTCCATAGCCAGGGAAAAGGAATAATTGCTGCACAGATCAGTGCTTCGTGGGTCTTGTGACTCCAACCGCCTGCTTTGACAATTCTGCTCTATCCGTGTGTCATTCATTGCTGTTTCCACCAAGATCAGCCTCCCCTGGAGCATTCCATTACTGCAGTGCAAATCCATACTCAAGTAGCATTTTATTTTCTAGCTCCAACAACTCCCCACTCTCCTTGCAGCCATCCTGTAATTCCTCCCTCTCTTTGCTGGAAGCATGCAGATATTTCTAATTATGAAGAGCTAAACTGTCAGCTCTCTCCTGTCACTGCCCCACAGGTGCATCACTCCCTAAACTCTGAGCCACACTCAAAGGGCACTCCGTGAAAATTCCTATTTTTCCAGGGTTAGGTCATTAAAGCAGTTTTAAGACCAACTCTTACACTCACTGAAAAACAATGTGAAGTTGGATATGAACAGGGCCCAACTTGTATTTCACAGCACAGTGTGGCAGAAATCGTCCAGATTTGATGGGATTCATACTTCATATACTTTTTTTTCCCTTCAAGAGTTGAACAAATGTATTCCACTGCTTGTAATCAAAGCTCCAGATCATACTGGCAAGGAGGATAAAAAGCAAGGGTGAACCTTTAGGTTTAGACCTTTAGGTAAAAGACCTTTTGAAACAAATTTATTGGGGCTGAATGCTTACTCCGTGTGCTCCAGAAACAACAGGAGGACCGCTCCCAGTCTCGGGGCACAGCAAACTAAACGTACCGGCTGTTAGCTGCAGGTACCGCACAGCACAGCTGGAGAAAACAGCTTGGTGTGTTCAGAAAAATTATGTGATTTGTATCTGCTTGCTATTCACCAGGTTTTACGAGCCAAATGAAGGACCCCACCTGTTTCAGGGGGGTTCAGCAACCCTCCAGGAAGGGAAATCTCAGCTCCACTGTTACATGGGGGCAGCTGCACTAACATGAAGGGCAATAAAAGCAAATTTCCACTTTCAAAAACAGAAATACCGGTGAAGTCTTACAATGAATGACTGAGAAAAAAGTGTAAGCAGGCTCGTGTTCGTGCTAAATATATCCCTGTGAGTTGCGGCAGATCATAAGGGAAGCTCTTCCAACTGTCACCGAGCTGTCCAAATTACATACCTGCAAGGAGAGCTCTGCTAAATCAGTCTTTTAAAGAGGATGTTATTTAGGTACTGAATTACCAGTTTTTGCTTTACACAATTAGAGTAATCCTTTAATAACGGCATTTTGAATGCTGTAGTATTAGATTGCAACGAGACGGAGCGGTGAGCCACATCTCTACCCAGTCAGGTAAAAATGAGCAAAATGAGCTTTATGGCCCCAAGTTTCTCACCGCTGTGGGTTCTGCAAGAGATCAATCCCCAGATTTCTACCTGACACCTACGTCTGAGCCTTATGGGCGTGCACAGAGGTACGCCTGGCGAGGAATGGATCTTGACTATGGGCAATTTCAGTAAAGAGGTTTGCCCTTAAGAGGGGCTTTTTGCTTTTAAACTGCTCCTGGCTGCCCCCGCTCCAGAGCTAAGAAAGAAATGTGCAGGCCAGTCCTACGGGAGGACACCTTCACAGAGCTGAGGGACAACGAGGAGTGGAGCTGGACTCCGATATCCACAGCTTGTTTCAGAAATGGGAGGTAAACACCTCGTATGCCAAAGAGCTCCCAGGCACGCGTCTGTTTGTCTCCCCCCCAGTGTCACTGCTGGCTTTCTTCCTCTATTACAACACCCAGGTCCTGTTCTCAGCTCAGATCTTAAAAATCCCCTATCACACTGCCTCATATCTTCTTGTTGTGGCTTCGTTTTGGACGTTGCAAATACAGAGAAATTCTGAAGATGGATGAGTCAATAGGTAATGGATTTAAGGGACACGGCGCAGCCCAACACGGGCACGCCTTTGCTGCCTGCAGGCAGTACCAGGTTGTTCTTCCCACTCACCCAACCATTTTTCCACGTTATATACAAGCACTTAGGAAAGGAGCACTTTAACAGATCACAATTCACACATTTTCTGCAGCAGCTTATTGTCATTGCTCCTTTCTGCCTCTCGCTCAGCAGTAGGACAGGGATCTGCGGGGTCCCAGGGCAGCTGTGAAGGCAAAGTGTCCTTCTGCAGGCTGCTGGAAGCCTCTCCCAGCACCCCGAGCTGTGCCTGGCCCTCTATGAACAGCATTTGGGCAGCAGGATGATGGGGTGTGTTTTTCACAACATCACTTGTTGCACAAATAAATAGAACAGGCCATTAGATGGGGTATTCTGCTCTTTGTTTCCTCCTGGTTATCGGTAAGAAGATGAGAGAGGATCTGAGCGTGGTCTAATAACTCAGCCAGACTGGGCTGCGGAGATGAGCAGAGGTATTTGGACATCAGCAAGGCAATTTGCACTCCAGAATACGTCAGCCTGACAAGATTCGGACATCGCTGTGGTAAATGAGATTTGTTCCCTCCACTGCCACCGACACGAGCCCAGGAAGAACTTGTGAGGTGGGACCTTGCTGAGCATCTGCGTGCAGAGCCCTGGCAGATGCAGAGCTGCTTCTCCACCAATTCTCCTGCACTGCAGTGAAATCAAACCATCAGGTAGGGAAATGAGAAAACAAAGTGCCGGGGCCTGCAGAGACCTGCTTCCAAGGGCCTTCCTGCTGCTCCTCCTTCCTGCAAGTACTGACCTTCGTGGAAGCACTACCCAAACAGCAAGAGCACCGGGCAGCAGCTGTACTAGGCAGAAGTCTGAGTCCAGCAGGAGCCTGGCACCTAGAGAGGTCTGAGGGCACGAGCACAGCACGGGCTTGCACAAAGATCAGCCCTGCAAACCCCAGAAGTTACATGCAGAAGGCGTTCATTTTAAAATAAGGTGGATTTGGGGGTGGGAGAGCAACAGGGACTTGGAATAGGAACGAAACTACAATAAAGGGGGCTGCAGCACGAGGTTCACAAGTCTCGCAGCACCCAAATGATGATGCTGGGGTCCAGAGCAAAGCACGAGGGGCAAAGCCAGACCTCGGGGTGTGATACTGAGTAAGCTGTGTGACAGATAACCAAGCACTCCCCCAAAGAGCTGCCAGCCAGAGATAAAGTTGGTGCTCAGCCAGAGCCAACAAATTCCCTGAATTATTGATACACAAACTGCTGACATTTTAATTATCCTTCTCATTTTTTGGTGATATGACAGAGAAACAAAGGCATTCAAGAGAGATGCCAGGCCTCAAACACTCGTAATTCCTACAAGATTTTCTGATTTCACTTGAAATGCCTTTTTAATTCTTTTGATTCACAAGGTTGGGGTTTTTTGTTTGCTTGTGTTGTTTGGTTGGGTTTTAATCACTAGGCAGCCCTAGTGAAATATGGTGGTTGTTTTTTATTGTGTTTTTTGCTTTGTTTTTTTTTTTTTTTTGTTTTTTAAACCCTCACTCCCTAACTAACCTGAGTACAATATAAAAATGTATTTACGGGGTGAAAGCACTTGAATTGCTGTCTTGGGAGTTATGCCACACGCCCACAGCGCAAATACCTCAAAAAGAAAATTAGTCATCTGCTTCCAACTGTCAGGACTGGGGAAAAAACAACAAACTACTGTCTTGGAAACAGCCTAAAAAATCTCACCACTGAGCTCCGCTACATTTCAAAGTACTTTCAGAGACCAGATGAATAATACGAGCCCTGTAATAACAAGAAAGATAGGGGGAAAAAAAATCTGGAAAATGATTCTGCTATTAGAGCATCGCGCAATTTCCACTTCCATCCTCCACCATCAGTTAAAAACAACTTTCAGAAATGAGTTACTGAATTTGTGCGTAGTTTCTTTTGCCTTTTTTTTTTATCAGTTTGGCTCTGTTTTTAATGTTAAAACGTCCTGGTACCCAGCAGGATAACCCTGAGTACCTACAGCCTCCCTACATACCCCAGAGCCAGGACAGCTTCTGCCTTCCCACCTCTGCACGTGTGCTCTGACTGCACAGGCACGGAGCTTTGCAGCTGCCAGGTATTGCAGCAGTCCCCAGGAAGGTGCTGACAACTTCAGAGCAGGACAGGAAAGCCCCACCAGGAAGGCAAATCCCCACTACAAGTCCACGAGACTGCTAAAAAACGGGGCAACAGCTGCTGGCTGGGGGGAGCCGATAGTGCTGGAGGTAGCAGGGAGCTCACGGCCCTTTTGGGGCGCTGCAAAGCACAGCTCTAACAAAGAGTGGCTTCTGCTCACAGCTGTAACACCCAATCTATTTTAAATGCAATTAAATTCCACATAAAGCAACCAAACCTGAAGGAGGACACACTAAAGCACCCCTTTCTCTAGCTGTCCTGAGTGCTCCAAGGACCCTACGCTGCTCGTCACAGCGCTGTGTGCGCCAGGATGCTCCCAAGCCTTGTACCAGGGAAGCAAATAAGGTCAAAAAAACTCCAGAGAAAAAAAAATAAAGTAATTAAAACTTCAGGTGAAAGCAGAGGAGAAAAAAAGGTAACATCTGAGATGGAACAATTCAGTGTTTGCGTCCAGACGTAGGCGAACGAAATGTTTAAGCATCGAGTCAATCAAGTCAGTCGCTCTGGGCTCAACGCCGCTCTTCTGCAGTTATTTATTCTTTTGGCTGTAGCACTGCCAGCTATAAATGACAGCTGTTGACTGCTGGTTTTCAGCGTAATGAGAACACGGCACCAGGAGGGGCTGTGTCAGCTTTTCCACTGACCCACGGGGCCGGGGGCTTCCCAGCAGAGCTGGCTGTGAGCTTGCTGCCGGCCCAGCTGCAGCATCCCTGCACGCGGCTTAGGGCACCCAGAGGCAGCTTAATCCAGCAGAAACAGGACTTTGCTGATAGAAGTGTATTTATACGAGATGGCTTTCCATCCCGATACAATGCCACATCTTTCCTGGGTTAGACTAAGACCATGGCTAAGCAGGATTTAGCTTCATCTGCCAAACCTATCGAGTGATCTTCCTCTATTTATGTAGCTACAACATGGTTATTCACACCACAAGGACAACTACAATGCACAGAACATCGGGAAGTCATCTGATTCTGCCAGAAGCCGAATTATGTTAATAATAAGGGTGGACAACTCCCTCCTAAAGCCTGGTTATCAGCCACGTTACCCTTCAGCGCTTAACAGTAAATACAAGTTTTGCAAAGTTCACCACCACGCTGTTTATTTTTAAGGCATTATTCTGCAAACCCAGGTAACGTCAGAGTGTTTCACTCTCTGTGCTCTGTATAGTCCCAGCAGGAGGATGTAACAAAACTACTCTCCAAACCACTCTGTAAGGTTTTCTTTGTTTTCAATACTTGCTCAGGGTACTTGGATTAGTGCCCCCTCCCTCGCCACCTCCTGAACCACAGAAGGATTTCAGTATGTACAGACCTACACTTCCCTCTCAGCACAGCCAGGCCTCCAATTTATATTTGCAAAAAGCCTACCCAAATGCAAAGAGGGTTTTAAGGTGCTGCAGTTGGTATTTTCAAAAGACGCCTCAAGCAGGTGCACAAATTCGGCATTTCTCAGGGGTTTTCGAGGTGTATGTAATTCCTTTGGGCTGCTCTGAAACTCCTGCCTATTCTTAGCAACTGCCAGTCCAGATCAGCAAATGGCTGCTCGTCATTATCATATTTTCCTCCTTGGAGGTGTTAATTGAGGTTAAGCTCCGGTTGTGCCAAGAATGCTAAAAGAAATGCAAGCACGTAAAAGCCTTGGGAAAATAACACGCAGCGGAGCTGGCAACCACACGTGAAACACCGAGCCCGGAGAGCCCTCTGCTCGCTTACCCAGCTCATCAGAGGCAGACACAGCCAGCAGGAGCCTCCAGCCACCCCTCCTCCAGCACCTACATCCCCGAGCACGTGGCACTGGCCAGGCCCATCTGCACACATCCACGTGGAGGCAGAAAGACGAGGCGCAAGGTATCAAAGCACGAAGCTGCTGGATTTTTGTTAGGGGAGACCGAAAGCAACGTAAGCCAAAAGGGCAAAACCAAAAGCTGGTTGTTCAACAGCCACAAGTTTTATCCATCAAAGTTATGAAACCCAGCGTTTCCTACACGTAAACCAGTGCAGCGTTCCCAAACCCGTGATGGTAAAAGTGGGCAATGAAGCTGCAGGGCTAATAATGAAAAATAACAGTAATAAAAAATATAAAATAAAAGTAATAACTTTATGTAAAAATAATTTTTACATAGAAAATGTAAAAATAATTTTTATATAAAGTGCATTGCTCACGGGAGTCCCAGCTTGGGGGAACTCCTGGCTCCCAGGCACCCCATTTTGGATCTCAGGCAGACCAAAGCCACTCATCAGTTCACTAAAAAGCAAAGTTTTCCGTAGGAACCTTTGTGAAAAACTTCACATTTACCCATTCAAATAAAAATTGAAAAATACTTTTCAATACCTCCAGCTGCTCTGTTTCTCAGCAAGTTGGTTTTTACTTCACTGTGTAAGGTCTGTGTGCAGAACCACTGTGCTAATGGTAAAATCTTTGCTGGCATGAGGTAGGTAAATTCCATGCCAGCATTTCTGTAGATAATTATGTGAAAACAAGAAAGTGAAAGCCTGAAGCCCCGGGGTAAAAAACAACAAAATTCTTTTATAAAGAGTTTAATTTGTAAGTAATTGCATTTGTGCTGTACCACCTCTGGTACAGCGCAGCCTTGGCTAACGAAGCAGCATCACCTGAACCGGAGCTTGAAAGAAAAGCCCTCCCTGAGAAAGCTGAAAAGATTTAAGGAGGAAAATGATATTTTAAGACAAGTTGATCGTAAATTGCCAAACAAGTAATTGTGAACAGGTCGGTTTGGGGGTGGCAGCGAGGCTAAAAGCAACAGTGCTGAACGGGGCAGCTGGGAAATCGGGATTTCAACGTGATCAGATCATTTTAATGCTGATACCAAAGGGCCAGTTTTTATCGGGTTGAGCCCGCCTTATACCATAAATTAAGAAATACGGTTTTAAGCATTAAAAGATCACCATATGCTTTAGAAATTAATTTGGACAAAAGTCCTGAAAACAAGATTAAAGAATAAATAAATCAAAATTGCAAGTTACGGAAGCAGGACCACAGTTCATGACTGACCTGGCACATCTGCAGTAAGACCAAACAAAGCATGGCTTTTGCTAAATAAGTAAGCAGCCTACTAACTTGGGGTGAGCTTTTCACAGCCAAAACGTTTTGTTACGATGGGCACGGTGCTGGTGGGAGCTGGCTGGATGCCTCAGGAACTAGGAGCGCCCACAGGTCCACTTCTTTGTCACGGAGCATCCCAAGGGGGCGGCGATTCAGAGACACATCCATTTGCTCCGAGAAGCACTTTGCAGAGAGCAGAGAGCCCGGCACGAGCAGCACAGGCTGCCGGAGAGCAGGAGGTCATTAGTCTACGAAGCAGCTAATTACCTGTATATTAAAAGGTACTTTGCAGGCTTGCACGGAGAAATAAAAACGTCCCAAGTGACATCTAATGAAAAAAACTGGCACCCAGCACGGCGCGTTTGTGTCTTTATCTATAGAGAGGCATTCAGACACCCGTGCTGTTCCTCCCAGGGTGGTTATTAACTACCTGCGGGAAACCACGGCTTCCAGACGCTGAGCTGTGAAGTTCAGGGGCTGGGTCTTTCAGCGACGGGTTTCAGGATTTGATCAATAGCTTGGAAAAATAATTTCACAAGCCCAAGTTTAATGCAGTGGTGCCAAGCCGAGTGCCTGCCTCCAGGAGAGTCTTAACGGGGAACTGAAAGCAGAAACTACTTCAGGCCTCCAAGGGCCAAAAGCAGCATCCCGCAGTGTCTCAGTGCCAGAGATTCCCTCGCTGCCTTCAAGGTCACACGGAGGGATTTCTTCTCTCTTAAAAACATAAGTTTTAGGTAAAATATGTCCTTATAAGGAGCCTAATAAGCTTCTTAAACAACACTCAAAGCTTTTTAAATAGTAAGGAGAAGTGACGCAGCGTAGGTATTTAGGAAATGCTCATTTTCTGTGTTAGGGACAAGCACATGAAAAATTTGTGTATCATTTTTTCATTAAAATTGTGTATTAGAGAGGCCTGATATTTTGTTATGTAAAAATTAAATCAGTATTTCCACAAACGCTGTATTTTTCCATGACTATTATGGTGCCTGGGAAGCAAGAAGCAGGCCCTCTGTCCCCAGAACCTGAGCTCAGCAGCATTCCCTTAAATTACTGCTAACCCGATCCACAATCCTCAAACTTCAAGTTTCAACAAATGAGGTATTTCAAACTTCAAACTTCAACAAATGAGGTATTTCCCCATTTCTTTTACAAGTAACTAGGAGCAAACGGCAGATACCAGTCTGTATTTTACACAAATTGGAATAAAAAACCTTAAAATGATTCTCTAGTTTAGATATGTAAGTCTATAAAAAAAAAGGACAGTGCTACTATGTAAAAACCGACTTCGCAATTTTCATTTTAAAGTCCTTTGCATGCAAGAACATTTGCATTGCTATACAGGCTGCTTTGTTCCTTTTAATTTAAGACATTTATTTTAATGAAATTTCCGTCTGCGTACAGACAAATCCTTGCATAGGTGACAATACTTAGGGAAAGTAAGAGCTGGACCATGCCTCAAACTGAAGGGTGACGAGAGAGGTGCAGGCTAGGTGAATAAGGGAAATGTTAGTTAGATGGGATGGTCTTCCTCTTGATCCTGTTTTCTAGCTAGATTGGTATGGTCAATACTAAAGTTTAAAAAAAAAAGTTCTTATTTCTATGAAAAGCAATGACAGAAGGCAAAGGCATGTTAAATAAATTGCTTTTTAATGACCTCGTGTTCTTATCTTTGTAGGCTTTCATATCGGACTGGTCAAGACACGGCTAATTGCGACACGTGCAGGAACAGCGCGTGTATCATCTACAGGTAGGTTAAAATATGAATACTCCCTCTTCTTACTTAATGAGAGTAACAATTTTATTCATTAATGCAAGATGAAACGGTAGCCTTCATTAAAATGGTGTTTGTTTTTTCCAATACACAGAAGCAGATTAAAAAACAGAAAATAAATTTACCTTCACTAAATTACTTATATTAGCTGACATCTGCTTTCAAGCCTACAATGACAAATAGATGACTGCGGTCACTGCACCGCTGCAGCTCTCGGATGTGGAGTGCTACAAGTTGTGAGCTTCATTGTCACGTTGCTAGAGATGCTTCCAATTCCTGTCCAGCAGCTCCACGTGCCAAATTGATTTCATAGCAGTAACAGCCGGACTCAGGAAGCAATTTTGAGATTTCAGAGCACAGATAACCAGGTACAGATTCAATTTAGGTAGTTTAATCAGGGAAATGACATTACTACCCAGGCTTTTACATACTCTCACACTTGTAGTAGGTAAGTTTTTAAAACATACAGGGCAAATACGTCCTGCTCAACACGAACAGCACACGTCTGCCTTCTTCAAATCAGACCTGCTCAGTCTTCATGCAACGCACAAGTGAAGACTCGCTGCATGCATACAAAAATCCCCTTTAACAGACTCGTTTTGAAGGTGTACGGTTCTGGAAGGTGAATACAGGTTGGCTCATTACTGTCAAACCTTCAAACATGACAAAACTGCTTCATGGCTTTGTTAAAGATGTGTTATACCTGCTACAATTTCTCCTCCAGAAGGAAATACTTGGGAGTTTACTCGCTAGAACAGAATCAGGTGCAGACGGTGGAAGGATACGTTTCAGTTTTCTCTAAAGCAGAGGTTTGCCTCCTAAAGTTTATCAGCCAAGAGACCCGTTTTGCCATGTACTATGTAATGAATAACAGATAATCAGTGGGCATGACACGAAGCCATCAGGAGTTTGATGATGTGTTTCATACTGACAGCTTAATTATCCTCCTCCATTACAGAGAGTCTTAAAGCAAAGCAACTGCATGTTTACATGTGGTGCAGGTAAGATGGAAATAAACGTGACTCAGATTATCATTCTACCAGGAATTTCTTCTCTTTTCTGTACAAAGGGATAAAATATTCTGAGAACTTATTTCTAGATTTCCTTCTGAAATGTATCAGCAGGTATTTCAGAAAATCAGGCAATATAGTGCAGATGAAAATGTATAAAGACTGGTATTAACTAAAGATACAAACTAAAATGAATGTACAAATGCTGTCTAGGTCTGAAAACCACTTCCCCCCTTGTTTGTCTACTCGGTTTCTGATTGAGGTGGAAGACCTGCACCTATCCATACATTACACCCAAGCTGCCTAGAAGTGAAAGAAGGAAGGATGGAAAGCTTCAGCTCCATCTTTTCTCCTTCCCAGCTACCTAGGAAAGAGCAAGGTGCTGTTCTGTGCAGGGGAAGGACCCGATTTATGTATTTCTCCTTTAGACAAGCATTTAGCAGCATAGAAATAACAAAGGCCTCTCCTACTGCCCGGTTTGCTCATCCCATGCAATTTCTTTCCCAGGGCAGACAGGGAAGTTGCAACACAGCACTCTGTCATCAGAGGTGCTCTTTTTGTTTCAAAAACAATTTTATTTTATTTTTAAAGGGCTTGATTTCTAGTCAGCAGGTTTAAAAGGACGGAACTTACCCGTTTCTACCTCTGATATGCCCTGCAAATGAAAAGCACGCAGCCATGCAGATTTGAAGGGCTTCCCTCCACGCGCATTACCAGCCGGCTCCCCAGCACTTCCCACCAGAACAGCCATTTGGACTGAAGCTGTCGATGCAGGGCATTCGCCTAAAGCAGTGTTTCCAGGGGAAGTTTTAGCAAAAATCAGCTCAGCTTTTTGACACAGTAGGAGAATACACGCTGCAGGCAAGAAGTCTAAAAGCAGAAGACAGCGCAAAACAGGGGAAACTCTGAGAAGGCTGAATTACTATGACAAGATAAGCAGCCAGAAAGGATAAAAGAGAAATTCGCTGATAAAACCACCAGTAAGACACATTGCCTTGTAGGATCTTCCCCAAGTCAAATACTACAGTGCTGGAACCTCCGAACAAAATGAAGCATCTCATTAGGGAGGATACTCAAGCTGCTGGTAAACCTGAACTCTGCGTGCAAGGATACAGGGAGCACCTCTAAAGGACTGCAAGACAAACCTTGCACACAGGTACAATTAAGAAAGAACACGTTTTAGGGACAGAAATTAAAGCACATTCCCTGACTGCTTTTATGATACTAGGAGAAGTATTTTTACCCAGCTTGGACCCACTGTCCTCCCTTCACACAGGCAGTAGACAGGGGAGACCAAAGAAAATGTAACCAACACCCTTACGGGGCAAGTCAAGAGCTCAAAGAATTCTTGTCATTGTCCACAATTGGCTTTGCTTTCAAAAATGCGATTCAATTTTTAACATGGTAACATTAAAAAAAAGACACTTCGGAGGTCTTTCAAAGCTCTATTTTTAAACTGAAGCATCTTAGGGGAATGAATCAGTTGCCCTACTGCCAATCCAGCTACCTGCTGTGGTGTCAAGTGTAGCAGAGATGAGGAGCTAGAATGCAGAAACAATCACTGTAATTAAATTCTGCTCCTCAAGATGACTTCTCCGAATATTAATACGAGCTAGCACAAAAGCTGAAGACAGTGTGGAAGACACAAATCACTGGTGTACTCTAAGCTATTTTTGTTGCTTTTTATGTGCAAAAATGCCCAGACTTTTAGTAAACATTTCAAGTAGAGGATTTTGAAAGGAGTTATTTTGCATATGAAGTATGTCTTTTTTACTAATATTCCAAATCTATTCTTACATTGTCTTAATGTTGAAAAGAATACGTAGAATTAAAGAAATTTTAGAATTAAAGAAAAGTGGGAAACCAGGTTACTTTTTCCTTTTTTGATAAATAGGAAACTGTTCAAACATGAAACTGTTAAAGATAGAAGGTCCCAAAAAATTAAACTTTCCTACTCCAGGAACCAGTAGGAAAAGAACCATCTAAATTTGATTCCCCATTCCCTCAAAAATGTACTTGTTGCTGCCATAGGAAACAGGCTCAGGAACTTGATGAATTCTAACCCAGGTCAGATTTCTTCCATTGCATGAGATGAGCAACATTAACTGCATCCTCGTCCTGCAGCACACATCAATTCGCTGCTTCCCCTGCCAATTAAAGACCCATTTAGCTGCTCCCGTGAAGGCTGGGAAAGGCTGGAGCAATTACCCCAAAGGTTTCAGCAGCCTGCTGTCACCGGGATCCTAATAGGGACAGGATCAGTTGTGCCACGTCTCCTGGAGCTCTAGGCTCAAGGACAGCTTCAGGACTCTTTATCTGCAATATTATCAACAGAGCTTTTAATGACCAAGCCCCAGCTACACGACAACAGCCTAAACTAGTAAAAAGTGTTTTGCAGCATGTCTTTGTAGTAATCAGCACACAGCGGTTAAATTAGTAGTCAAAAAATGTCATTTTTAGTAAAAATAAGCAAACTTTTAGTCAGGTGTTGATGTATCAAACATTAACCCACCCCATCAGTATCCACATCTCAAAACAAAAGGCCTCAAAACAGTTTTAAAACCATCCGTCTTTTACAAACTATAGAACAAAACTTATAGAAAGATACAAAAAGAATTATCCATGTATCCTTTCCAAGCTAAATTCAGATTCACTATCATTTTTAAGGAGAGAGGATAACCCTTATTAGGGTAAATTGTCAGCACAAAGTCAACTTAATACTGAGGTCTACCAAGATCTGGTTATTAAGAAGAAATCGCATTGATATGCAGAAATTGTACTGAATCTATCACACCCAAACCCATGTGCACTCAAATCTTCACAGGCTGTTTTATTCCGTGATTATCTTTTAGTGGAACTGCCCTTTCCGTTTCTATTTAAATTACCATCCCTCATGAATTTTAATCCTCGAAAAGGAATCTTTATGAGAAAATGAGGCTTCTGTTTAATATTTTTGTGCATTATTCTACGGCCTCTATCAGGAATTATCCCTGTGAAGGAGCATCTTAAGGAATTCATGCTAGGCTTCCCTCTGCTCAGAGAGGTCACAAATACTCTGTAGTTTTTGCAAGGTTGCTTTAGCTGCTGGAAATGATCAAATCTCTAGCCAATTTCTGCACAGGGGGAACAAACAAACTTACATCAGGACTGCGCTATTGGAGCTCCTGGGAAAAAAAATTATTCAGAGCTGCAGCAACCATTAATTTGGCTGTTTTTTAGTCCTTCAGGATTTTGCAATCATATTCGCTGTTTTACAGTATTTAATTTTGTCAGTGACATTTTAAGGCACGCTCCAGCTATTTAATTGAAAACCTATTATTAGAATCTATGCAATTTAACACTCACTAAACCAGCAGCTGTTACAGGTTAAAATCACGGTGATGCAAGTCAACCAGGTAGCACAGAGGCCACGTGGAAGTAGTTTAATTGTAAAGGTTCGACATAATGATAATTATGAAAATACGTAAATATGGCATACAAAATGAAGACAAGTAGACAAATTCCTAAGATGGTATCAGTATAACAAAATCAGGTAACTAAATGACCAGACTAGGAATTTCACCTTTTTTTTTTTCGTTTCCTACCCACAGTAATTAACTTACATTCTTTCTCACCTTACTTCTAAGCCTGTGAGATGTTTAGTTGAAGATTTGGATCTTAACAGCTTCCCAGCACTGACAATGCTTGGGATCCTAGGCATCTGCGATATTCAGGTTGAAATGGAAAATTAAAAAAAAAAAAAAGAGATTGTTTGCAAGTGTATTGAGCTATTTCTCAAGTTATTAGTGCTTATCTGGATCCCGATCCTCCAAGACGTGGCACGCACTAACTCCATGGCATCCTATTAACGCAACCCAGGAGGAGAGGCAGCGATGTTCTTTAATTCCAACTCCGCACAGCCTGCTGTAGAGTTAAACCTCTCGTCAAATGCTTGTAGGATTGGGGCCTAAACATTACAAACTAGAGAGTAAAAAAGGAAACAGAGGGAGTGTCAAGTCAAAGGAGAAGGGTTGTGGTTGAACAGGAGAAAGGCTGGGTTTACCCTTGAGGGGGATCGCAGCCCCGAGCCCGTGCAAACTCCCTCCTTGGAGATTTCAAGAGCCAACTGGGTGAAGCCCTGAGCAACCTGGTCCTGAACCTGAACTGTTCCAATTCTGCAACCTTACAGAGCCGACGTACCAGACTGTTAGCATCCAGCACCTTAAGCTGATGCACATTAATAACGTGTGACTATGTTAGGAAAGATGAAAGCCCATCCGAATCTCCAAGCTTGTTGCTAGATCCGCTCCCACGTCCCATATGTTTAAAACCAAGTGGTTATGACTCCTCAAACTGTTTTCAATCCCTTACACAGCAACAAAATTAGAAAAAGTTCACTCTCCTGCCAGCATGCAAAAAATAAACACTCATTAACATAAATTCTCAAAATCATTAGAGAAGCCACGAAGCCGAGAACAGAAAACCCACCACACCGGTCCCTAATCCATAGGGCTGGGATTCAGCCCATGGGGTTAAGCAGAAAATAAAGCAGGCTGAGCGAGTTGGCTGCTCAGAGGGATGACAGCAGTTTTCCAGGCATCACTCAAGCACTGCCCGCTGCCTTTCTGCGGCGTGCCTCAGGTGTGGCAAGCCCAGCTCCCCGACACTTGTGTTTGAGTGCATCAGAATCAATTCCTCCAAGGTCTGCTACTTCGGTTTACAAGGCCTGATACTATTTGTTTCGTTTTTGTAGGGCTTATTCGTTATTGTTGGTGTTCATAATTGTCGGCCTAACTGTTGAAAAATACACTGCTTGGTCATCGAGCGACGGAAAAAATACTTCTGATGCCAATAACAAGCTCCAAAATGAATAATGCTAGAAGAGCACACAGCCCGCAGTCATATGGTAACTGCACTTATCACAGGGAGGCCTGAAGACGTGAGAGAGGCCATTCAGGAGTGAAACAAACCACACGGCATAAAGGAATTAAAAAAAAAATTGTCAAGGAAAAGTCACTGAGAGGAAACCTAGAGATGCTTAGGATACGGAAGTTTCACTCAGCAAAGCAATATTGTCAGCTGAGCCAGGTGACAAAAGCTAGTTCTCAAATACAAGGTTTGGGAAGATGGGAACAGGCTGTAGAGAACATCCACCGAAATATAAAGAAGCCACACAGCTATGTGACACTCTCTGAATTTAATTGTATTCCATCTGTTGGACAGAAAGTTAGAAACCCAAAATAAAAGCAGCTACAGCTGATTTAGAGAAATCTGAAAAATCACCAAATAAGGTTTTTGTGTTCTTACTGCAGCACAAACAAGTCGACGCAGAATCCTAAGTTTGCAAGCAAACAAATCATTTGCCTCAAAGGAACAGTTACGTTAGGAAACCTGCAGAGCTAAATAAATTGATCCTGATAGATAACAGCTCTCCTGCAAAATGTACACAGTTACAAGAGGTAAAATGCATTTCCTTTCACGCTCTTTAGAGTTTTCAGAAGAAAAAAAAAATATTTATTTTGATGTAAATAGATAAAGCAGCCTGCAATGAGCTGCAAATGGTTTCATGCAGTAAAGAATGACAGTAAGGGGGGTTTTGTCATACGGACCAGAATTAGCAGAGTTCTTCTCTTGCAGTCCATCTTTAATAAAAACTGATTGTGAAAAAAAGGTATTCTGCTCAGAAAGTTGCTTTGGCTTTTACATTTTTTTTTACATCAATTTTGAGTAGGTCTTAAGAGAGTTACTGAGTTGAAGACTGCTCTGCTCTGTCCTTAACAAGGATGAGTATTAGATGCAGGGCTCTCAGAGCGTGCCTCTGTAGTACCAGCAGATCTGATGCTGTTGTCTACAGCAAGTTCAGTGGTCACAGGGGCAGTTCTAAGGCGTATCTGAAATTGAAATGTAAATATATTTTTTTCCTTCCTTTTGAAATGTCTTTTTACCACTTAACAACGTGGAGGCAGGAAAACATTTTGAGTATTTCAACTCTTACCTAAAGAACTTCTCCTCTGACTATCGGGGAGTTTCTCCAACCACTCCAGATGACTGAAATGCTTTTTTACTCAATATGTGTTTAACCATTAAACTAGGTTTAACTAGTCTTACAGCCAGATTAAAAATAAATAAATAAAAAACCTAACACCTTTACAGCACCTCCTTCTAGGGACTTCACTGGAAGTCCTCCTGACAGGCAGACTCTTCACCAGCTCTGGGAAAAGCCACCCAATAACCCACCTCATCCTTGCAACATCCCAAACGTTTCCTACCAAACTTCTGATTTCTTCTCCTCCGATCTAAGAGGAAAATAAAATCCACCTAAATCCACAGATGGAGTAAAGCAGCATAGCTTCTCTGATACCTTACTCCAAACAAGCAAGGTCAGAAAGGACTCAGAAAACAAATTTAATAGTTATAAAAGTGAGCTGACATCCAGGAGCACTGACCTCGGATGTTTATGCAGCACTGAGGCATCCGAAGCAGTCACTGCAAACCCCACGAAACCTCAGCAGCAGAGTCAAGGGCAGCCTCTCAAATGCCTCAAAAGATGCACTCAGTCTTAAATTCGTAGTTTTAGAGTATCAAGCAACACGTAGGGAAGGAAGATATTACACCACTCGTTCCATAAAACTTCCTGAATTTCAAACCATGACGTTTAAGGTACTTGAATGTACGTGGCCTAGATTGGTTTTTGAGGATCAGATAAAATTAGTATTTTGCTGAAGTTCATAACGTGATTTGTTTTCTAAGCTAACCTTGAATCTGTAGCTCTCTCTGTTGAAATAAGGGTTATAATTTCATCGTTACTATGTTTCTTAATTGCTAGCAGGATTGTGTAGTGGAGAGTCCTTAGAATTCAGGAGGTGTAATCTGGATCTTAAGTATGTTTTCTGAATGCATGCTTTAAGACTAAACAAGTGTTTCCCTTATTGCTTTTTTAATATTTTTATTTATTTAGCAATTATTATTGCTATTAAATTTTAAAAGCAAATGAAACAAAACAACTACACACGAGCTATTACTGTAACGCGTCCTTTCCCTGCTACCTACAGATCTGATCAGCTAAACAAATGAGCCTACAGCCCCAGCTGCTTTTGTCTCAGCACTCATTCAGAGGCTTTGTAGGTCGTATTTTACCGTCCTTGTTGCAGGGCTGTGTGTATATGCAGAAGGTTCGCAATGTAAAGGAGAATTCGGTTTTTAACGTAGTTATTTTTCAGAGATGAGTACGTACACATGGTGGGAATTTGGTGAAATTAATCTAACAGTAAAACTTGCAAGAAACAGCTCAGGTATACGAGTGGCCAGGCCAGCCTCCTTACCTCTCACCCACTCAGCAGCTTTTTTCAGAAGCAAAAGTTCTCTGCATCTAGAGAGCAGCAGAGTGCCCAGGATGTGGGAAGTGCCTAGATTATCCTATAACAGCTAATTGCTTTTTTCTTCCCAATTTTAGCGTGGAATTGGATTTTAAGCAGCAAGAAGATAAACTACAGCCAGTTTTGAGAAAACTTCATCCTATCGAGGAAACTCAGGTTGCACCTTTGCCTTATTCTCAGGAGAGCTACTCCTCCACTCCCAAGCAAAAATCCAAAACTGAATCAAAAAAGCACGGAAGATGGAAACTCTGGTTCCTTTAACCAAGTCCGTCCCATGTGGAGTTCAAGGCCTTCTCTGAAGAAGATGTGGGGTTGTGTCCATCACCTACAACGGGATCTCTGCAGGTTGATCCGTGCTGCCGGCCGCTGCTGTTGGGAGGCGGCCGGCGGCGTTCAGCTCTCACCGTGTGTACCAAAAAGGCCTTTGTACCTAGGAACTCGTGCTCGGGAGAGCAAGGCGGTACCTGACCCCTTGCCAGCTTTTACTTGCGGTTCACCAATGTGGGATGTAAAACCTGAATTGCAATTTGTACAAAACGGAAAGTAAAACTATTCCCCCCCCCCCCCCCCCTTAGATCTGAGAGCATCACATTCTAACCCGGTCAGTCGTAGGCTGTCATCCTGTGCGCAGCGCAATATCACTCTTGTTTTAAAGCCTTCTGGGGGTTTGGTTTGTCGTCTTTTAAACAACGAGGGGAAAAAAAAAAAAAAGCGAGCAAGCCTTACGTTTGCAATGGTCTTCAGTTTTACAAATCCATGTTGATCGGGGAGTGCAGTTTTCAGCACATATATCCTGGACAAAGCACAATTTTTCATGTGGTCCGAGACCATGAATACTCTCTAAGACGTGACTGTGTGTATATTTGCCTTCATGTGTTGTAGACTTCAGCCAAGCTATCACATTTCGACAACGCACCGTCATTTCTAACCTAGCTGTGTCCTCACCACCAGAAGAAGCCTGCTGCTCTCCTCCAGCAGGCGAGCGGCTAGAAATCTCCCAAATTCAGGACGAGCCTTTAACCACACCAAGCTGACAGGGTCAAGGCCACAGGACAAACCGTCCTAGATCTCACTTTTCATTTTTTGGTACCCAAAAGGTCTAAATGACACGTTCTGGCACAGGAAAAAAAAAATCAAAACACACAGAAAAGAATACCAAGCTCTACCAATTGCTGGCGTTTGCCATAACGTAGGATCTTTTTCTGATGCAATCTTTGGAAAACCTCTCCATTACTGCAAAAGGCACCATAAATTTTATAGCACGCATTACGCTTTGAAACCTGCTTGGAAGAAGCAGCAATTTTAAGAGCTATTTATTTATTTATTAATCTATTTATTTATTTATTTACCAAGCTTCTCAGATGGGTTTCCCAACCCCCCACATTAGAGTTTCTACCTACATCTACTAATTGTACTTACTAACCAATGCACTTAGGGAACAAATGTGAATCAAATTTCTTTTTTTTTTTTTTTTGACACTTAAAATTTTGCTCGGAATTATAACCTGGAACCCTTTCCCTTAAGTATTTGTTACTGTCATTAAAGTCCTACCAAAAATAACCATTTGTGGAAAAAAATCTCCTGCTGGAAGTGGCATGGGACCGGGGATATCATTTTTTTTTTCTTTTTTTTAAGGAGTTAGGATCATTTGAATCATACAGTATCCGAAACTGGGTTACTCTAAGTTGGTTTTGAAATTGCACACCCTGCAGCAGGATTAAGATACAAATTCTTCAGTCTTTGGGTGGAAGAAAAGTAATCATAAGCAGAGGAGCTTGCACGTAGTAGCAAACTTGAAACGCTTTCACTTACACCGTTTCTTAGCTCGACATAAAATTTGAAAAAGAAAAAAAAAAAAAAAGGAAGATCACATGCTATTTGGTTTGGGGAAAAATAAGAAAAGGAGGTTAAAAAGGGAACAGAAATGCAGGAGATGTTTATGTCCACCTCGAAATTATTTTTGGCGTGCTTTAATGAAAAAGTCGCCTTTGTAGTGACTTCAAGAGGGCTCCGAGTTCTTGTCCAAACACAAACACTGTCCCAAAATACGGCTGTGAAAGCTGAAGGATTAAGAAAAGGTGATTGGTCCTGTGTACCAGGAAGGAAGTGCAATTGTTTCATCTGGAAAAAATGTGTGTTCCATGTATTTTATAGTGTTTTTAATTAATTACATAGAACTGTTTACAGGGCAGCCCACCTTACATGTTCTAGAAACCCAAATATTTCCCAACAAGAAAATCTATTTTTTTTTCCTACAAAGAAATATCAAATATGGACATGAGAAGAAAATACAACAATATTTAATATTTCAAAATAGCAGTAATAATTTATAGACTCATACATGCTACCACGCCATTTAGTTTCAGTAATTAAACCAAGCATCTCTCAATGGCAATCAATTATGAATCGTTAGCGTCACCTCATCAGTAGCTCTGCCCATAAATCTATTCTAAACGTTGTCGTGTGCAGGGACTCTGACACCAAACTCCACTATTTCTGTGCGGTTCCTGCCCCATCCGGAGACCCGTATCCTGTAAGCAGTTACTGTCAGAGGGGAAGTCACTGGTGAAACACACAAAGAGCTAAAAGTGGAAGTTCTCACGGCGTGTTCTGTACATGTCCAGGCTATTTTCTTAAGAAGTTGCAGATTTTTAATTTTTTACATTTTTTTAAACGATGGAAAAGCTAACATACATAGTCTTGCTTACAATTACATACCGTGTTATATCGTACCATACAATGTAATTTGTAATAAAATGTTTTTGCAAGTGTGTAAGATGTATCATATTGTATTGCATTTAGAATCACTCGGGCTAGGCACCGAGAGCCGAACCTGCTTCAGGAGAGCTTTTAGTTAGCTTCGTGTCAGTCACACTTATCTCCACCCCAATGTAGGGGATCCTATAAACTGCAGGTATGAGGTTACAGCAGAGAAAATGCATCTTCACTTCCAGTGTGGCACGTAACATGGCTTTGCTGAGTTCCCTGAGAGCACCACGCACTTTCACACACTGATTTGCTACAGGCACTTCTCCCTGAAAATTATTTTTAGCCAATAGATGCCGCAGTGATTTTCTACTCCTTGTTAGTTTCCAAGTCCGTCTAATTCCCATGAAGCGTCAGCTCCATTCTTTGGTTTAGGACCGTTAGGAAACACCACTCCTGTAAGTATCACTTGTTTTCTTAAAGGAAAAAAAAAAAATCACTGTAAAAATAGCTTAAAAATCAGGATAACATGAAAAAAAAATCATGATTAAAACTGGAAAATCCTACCATCAGTACAAAGTGTTTGCTTTTTCTTACCTCAGACGCAGAGGTGTCTATGCCGTTAATTTCACTCAGGGTTTTAATGGCTGATCACTTTTTCTAAATCAAATGGATTCGTTTTCATGAACCCTTCCTACCTACGGTTTGGAACTGCCGTGCATTGTAACCTGCGGAGTTCAGGGTCGCAAAGACAATTTACATCATCTACCTTCAGCCCATCTACAAGGTAAGCTCCAGAACTCTCTCTTGTGACCCCCAATTACTCCAGTTTCCCTTACAAACTCCTTCTGGGAAGGCACGCTGCCTTGGAAATGCCAGGAGACAGAGAATCCACCACTGTCTTTCACCTGTTACTTCTGTCTCCTGCACTGTCACCGGCTCCTCTTCCTTCCTCTGACAGGCGTCATTCCCACCCTACAGAGATTCTCTTCCAGCCCTAAATCTTCCCTGAACTTCAGGTGTCTGGAGGCTCTCACATCACGAATCACCTTCTCAGCTTTCTGATCATTTCTGCAGCTCGTCAATGTTGGTCTCACTGCATTCTTGCCCAAAATGTCTCATGGAAAAAAAATAGAAGAAAAAAAAAAAAAAAAGCGATGTGGGAAATATTCCACTCACTGGTAAAGCCACCAAGTCCTCTCCTACCTGGTCACACATCCCAAGAGAATTCACAGAAGCCTTTTTCCTGCTGGTATCACAGTGGGTTTTCAGCTGCCTTTTCCCCACAGACCGCGAAGTGATTTTCAGAGCTCCCAAGGACAGAGGCTGGCAGGAGCAGAACCACTTCCCACCCCTCTGCTCTTAAATCGCAGCTGTATTTTCTCTCTGGAAACAAGGAATGTGACTTGTTCCACAATACAGAGGAATCGAGATGGTCTACTGAACAGATTCATACATCTGCCACCTGAAGCACCTGGGTTTACCGGGGGCTGCAAAACACTGAGGAGCTGGGAGCACAGCGGTCCTCAAACGGTGCCGGGCAAGGGAAGAGATTATTTCAGTTATACTTAGAGAAGGAGCCAAGGAAGTCTGCTCAATTTACTTTTTTCTGACAATGCATCATCCAAAAGGGAAGGTTTTGTGGTCTGGCTGCAGGTGAATTCACAGAAAAAATAAAAGTATCTGAATCTCACCTTCACTGAGAACGACCTGCACAGCTTCACTCGGCAAACGGAGCAAGGAACATCACCACAGTGAGACTTGCAGAAAAATCTCGCCAGAAATAACAAGTAGTTACATGGTGAAATGAGGTTTTTTAATCTTAAAACCTCACTGGATCTGGCAAGGAGGGAACAAACGCTAACTTCCAAGCGCACAAAGTCACCGCTTTCACAGAAGACTGAAAGCCTTTAAAGGGTTTCTGCCCCTTCTCCCACATTTGGATTGAGATACAGTACGAGTTACCAAAACTCCTTTCTCATTGCCTGGACCTAGGTGGAATACCGATAAATTGTACACAAAACAGGCAAACTCCATCGGATTTCTGCACGGGTGCTGGCTCAGCACCGCGGGGCTGCGCTCCCACCTTGCACCGAAGGTCAGCACCTTCTCCAAGCAGGTACACCCAGCACAGCCAGCTTTCAGGAAGGTTTTTCCAAAGGAAGCTGACCTGGTAACACTTGTATCAGCATCACACGTACAAAACCCCATCCGTATGTTGTAACACAGAGCGAGCTACTGAATTATTTGCAGTGTCTTTAGTAGGCTCTAATTATATGTTCTCCGGTAACAGCAAATTTGGTGCCCCGTGCTCCCCTTACACTAAGGCACAACCCAGCCTAGCTCAGGAGCACCTCCAGCTCAGACAGAGGGATGAAGAATATGATGGAGACTGAAATAGGAATGGGAACGGGTGGAGACGTGCTCCCTGCAGGACACCAACACGGCTCTGCTAACACAAGGAGCAAATCACACAGGCTCTGTAGTTTGCTACTTCCAAAAAGAAGTTATTAGTTCAACTGTGCCTCTCTAAAATCACTCATTTTTAAACCTCCTTCCTTCTCCTCATCCCGTGTGATTAATTCTCTACTACAAACTCCAGGTGAAACCGTTCTAGCGGCGAGAAAGGAAAAGTTAATGCATAATTCCTGCCTGGTGCTGATCCGAGAGGGGTCAGGTTCTGCCTGCTAATTAGCGGCTGCATTTTAATCTCCGACTTTGTTGACACCACGGAAATGAATCGCTACCGGTTTGATCACAGGAGGATTCCTTCAGCACAGGACTGAATCTTAAGCTAGCAGTGAGTACTCCTTGAAATACCCGGGCCTGTTAATAGCCATCACCTAATTACAGCGCGCGCGGATCGAGTGACTTCACGGTGTGCTCACGACCACCACGGGTATTTCTGACACAACCACACTGAGCTGGAATACGCACAGGAGAAAGTTTCAAATCTGATTAAGTTCAAAAGGGATAATTAACATTTTGATACGGTATCTAAATAACGTTCACCAAAAGAATACTGAATTCACACTCGAACTGCACCGAAGAAATTTGCCATGTGTGTATCTTAAAAGACTGACACCTACTTCACAGCTGGGGGACAAAGCAGAAAGTTTCGTGCCCTAGCACAGACAGATATTTGAATATAATCTGTTCTGCACATTATTAATAATTTCTGGGGTAATACACAGAGTTACAACATATAAATCTTATGATTTTTTCACTGTTAGTCGAATCCAACCTTATATTCTGGAAGAATGAGAGCCACTTGTAACTGAGTTTTGCTCTAGCGAAGGATCTGGTGATCCATTATCACTTTTTATGGCAAAAACTATGATTGCAAATCAATGTGATAAAAGCTAAGACAGAAGATAAAAGTGGGTGAAGCACAGAAGACAGAACTAACATTGCAGTACGCTTGCAGACGCAAACATCGCTGTGCCAAGTAAACGGGACGGCAGCAGGTAAGGAAGATGCAAAGAGTTCTTTCCTCTTTATAATAAGAAGTAAAATATCACCGTGTGCAATTACACAGAAATAAAACAGGAAAAGAAAGGGGAGATCAAAAAGAAGAAAGTGCTAATGGACTCCCCCATTAGACTAGCAGATACACACTTTTTTTTTTTTTTTTTTTTTTTTAAGGAAAATTCATGACTTCAGGTGAGCTTAACGACAGCAACAAGTCTGTGCGTTGAACTGAACTGAACCAGATTCACGTAGAACAATAACAACCGCTCAGAAAGATGAAAACCCTGGTCCGATGTGACCAGTGCCCCCACCACCACCACCTATGAAAGCCACAGAAAACCGACAAGGCGATGCTCTCCAGCTTACCGAGCTCACACAGCCAGCTGCAGAAGGATTTGATTGCTTGGGATCACTTGGGATTTAAATCCTATTACAGCCCGGTTGACAAAGATGCGACAAAGGTATTTAAGTTTTCATCAATAGACACTTACAATGAGCTCCGAATCACGTCCCATGGAAATGACTGTTCTATTTACTGTCCTCAATAGCTTCTCCATGATTATCTGGACATGGCGTTGTGTTGGCCCCTAGGGAAAAAGAATAAATGAATGGTAACTAGGTACAAGAGACACCAATACAATTCAAATATTTATGTTTGCCTTTAAAACCACCTTTCTTGTGAAAGTTAAATAAAGCAGCACTTAACTGCTACTGATCAAAGGCAGAAAATTAGCCTCAGATTTAAAGAAGACCGTGAAACGTCTTATTAATACATGTTCCTGATAAATTTATTTTTGCTGTTAGAGTTATCTAAATTAAAAGCAAGCCCCTGGAACTAGCAGCAATAACCATGACACTTAGTTACTTAATTTTATTTTCCTAAGCCATTTTTCCAACATCATAAGTCCACAGTCATTAGCAAGTTCTGGGGGCTGATTCTACAAAAGCTCAATTAAAAGAAACCAAGAAAAGCAAAAAGGAAAAGTTTAAGTAAGGAACTTCGATTTCAGTCAATTATGTCCAGTTATTTTTTGTCTTGTATGTAATCTGCTGTTATTATTAGAAGAGTTGAAAATAGGGTGTTTGGCACAACTGGCCTTTAAGAAAAGTTCAGAAACTTCATGCAGGATGCTGCACACAGGAACTGAAGCCAAAGAAAAACCTGACAAGGAGTTAAAACCCATAATAAATGAACATCACTCCCAGCCTATACTTCATAAATGGATTTATTTCTTAGCTTTCCTTAGTCTGAAGGAGCAGACTTCAAAAGGGGAAGGTGGGAAGGTGAAACAATTCTACAGCCAGCACTTGGAAGCCTTCTCCCAGATAATTATCTAAATAAAGCAGCATCTTCATGGTGCTTCTTGGCTGCAGCACAAACACTCTGATGAGCCATTCTCTTCCTTGCCCTTGGATCCACATAATAACCCCCAGCTTATCATCTCATTATGCTTAATTAGCAAAGGCAGACATGCATATATGGAAAAGGCATTTACATATTTGAAGAGTGATCCATCACCTGTGCAGACAGACACAGCTACTGCTTCAGTATGGGTTTTTCTTCCCCCTCCTGACAGAGCTGTCTTTGGGATAAAGCATACAATTCTGCTACAAGGAGCATCTTCAGGGCTAAAGGCACCTCGGGACCCTGCTCCTCTCCACCCTTCAGCTCTCCCTACTCTCTAAGCATCTCCTCTAAGCATCACCCACTCTCTGAAGTCGTGGCACAGAACTTCTTCCAAAGAAAAATAAAATTAAATCAGAAATCATATAAATAAAACAAAATAAAATCAGAAACCCCTCGAAATAGTCAAATAGGATGTTAGGTGTTATGTGAGGAGGTGACCCCAGCGGGGTCAGAAGCAGAAGCAGCCACCTGCTAATCCAGGTCATTTCTTGCGGGGTGGAGAGCCCTGCTGTGTAAAACTAAACAGCACTTCAAACAGTTAAACAAGCTTCTGTGTTAACAAAAGCAGAAATTCACGTATCTGGCCTCATGGGCCAGCATCAACACATCTCAAATGTGTGTTTCCCAGACTGCTGGGGGTTGGTGGGGATGGGGGATGGAATCAAATACTTTCCAGCAGGCAGAGGCTAGACACTGTGTGAGAGGTTGATCTCCTAAGTGGATGCATCCTACTCACTGTTCAACCAGTATCTGGAAAAGAAATAGGATTCTGTAACTGGAACTGCTGCAGATACAGTAAGAAATATCCAAAGATGTCAAACAACCCATCCCTGTCGCTGCATACCTAAAAAAGAAGTCTTCCAAAAGACTGGTAAGGAGGAAAAAAAAAAAAAGCATCGAAGTGATGAGGGGTTACCTGCTGAATGGGTCCTACCACCATCCACCCCTTTTAGATGCTAAGCACCGCAGAAGCGCGAGATACTGACCACATCTTTCTTGTAGAGCACTTCCAGGATGTTACTCAGCAGCTGGCAGCAAGCCTCCAGATCTTCTTGTCTTTCCAAGTGATACTTGAGCTGATCTGTCATGGTTGGCAGCAAGATCTCCCTGCAGTCTGCACACAAGACACAAGGTTACACAAGTTCAGGACCTTCCCCGCATCGCCAACACAGCCGAGCTGCTCCGGTGCTTATGAGACAAAAAAAATTAAGAAAAAGAGAACTTCCAGATTCCCAGTCACCTGCATTTCTACCCGGGAATAGTCCCAGACAAGGGAAGTGTGTCAGGAAGCAGAGATAAGGGGAAGGTAAATCATGGAGTGAAATAATTCGGCTCAGTGTTTCAGCTCCAATCAAGGAGGTTTGGGAAGCAAAGTGAGTACTGAGATCTAGAGCAGGTATCACCGTGGCACTGATCTAATCAATGTAAGGAGTGTACAAGCTGCAAATCGCCCTGCACAGACAAGATGCAGGGACCTAGCACTCAGTGCCCCTGGGCCACTCCTGCCCTAAGGACACAGCTCCCAGCCCGCCAGCAGCATCCTCACAGCGGGGGAGCACCCAAGGTAAAACCCCTCAGCCTGTCCCCATGTCCACCCCAAATAAATCTGAGCCCAAAGGAGAGGACTGCTGTTTATCAGAGCCTGGCTTACTCCTAAAGAAATTACGGTGATGAAATTATACAGCGAATGCAGTCTGCCTGCTGCCAACCTACATTTTGGAGGTGAAGGAAGGGTGAGCACATTTTATGCCCCTACCCTAGATAACAGAACAGGAACAGACAAAAAAGGAGGCTATTCCACATCCTTTACCCTTCAGACATCAGTTCCCAAACCCCTTTCCTCCCAACCCACCCCCCTATCTCGTGCACATCAGGTCTGAGCACCGCCCAGGCTCCTGCCCTTTAACCTGGGGGGCAGCTCTGCCCTCGGAGGACTCCCCAGGAAAGCAGCCCCCACACAAAGCCAGGAGCCTTGGCTCAGTAACACGAGGTCACCCTGCAAGGACCCACACAGGTCCCCGGAGTGGTTTCAGGGCTCCCAGCCCCGGCAGCTCAAGAGAAATACCCTGCGGTCTCAAGTGACTGCTGTGGGTGGGTGCTGGGCAGGGATGCACAAGTGGGGATCTCACTCAGAGAGCACCTGGAAGCGTTGGTTTCCTCCACCTGGGAGTTTGCTATTTAATTAGCAACCCCGTGGGGCATTAGGTCAATTCTTTCCCACCGAGAAGCAGGCACCAGTCCCTGCGTAGTACCGACATGGAGAAATACATCCAGCCGTAGCTTCGCATCCCCTCGTACCTTTTTCCTTGAAGACTTACCCAGTAAGCAGCAAAAAAAATGGATTAAAAAAGAAAATCTAATAAGAGAAGCATCACCGCAAGCCCCCGTTATTCGTTTGCAGCTGCACTATCCATAAACCTGTAGGGGAATCCAACCCCCAGGTCTGTTCCCTTCCTCGCTCAGCTACCGGGGGCATTCCTACACGCCGGGAGCCACCAAATCACCACTACTCACTCCATGTAAATTGGGAAGGCAGAACTGCAGCTCTGCCCCTCGGGGTTGGATCACGGGGAGTGCACGGTGATCGATAGGGCAGGTATTCACGCTGAATTTCTGGGAAAGGAAACGCAAACTGATTTGTCACACTCTTATCTGGGGTCACCAAGGCCCAAGTTCTCCTGGGTAGCAATTCTGGGTGCCAGCAGCCCGGCTCTGCCTTCCCCAGCACCGACTGGTGAGCATCCATCCGCCCCTCGCTGTGTACCTGCTGCACCATGCAGGCTATGGGAGGACAAAGCCAAGTGCCAAGGTGTCCTGGCTGCTCCACTATTCCGTAAAAAAGCCAGATCCTTCCCAGTTCAAAACCAAACTCCTTCGTCCCGCTGCTTTCCCATCGCACGATGCTTTTAACGCTGGATCACCCAACGCATCCCAGCGTCATCCTGAGCAGAAACTGCTACCAAAACTGTTCCATAAACTACGTTGAGGTTTTCCAGATACCTCCAGTGAAATAACACAAGACCTGGAAGGCAATAAAATCCTAAGAGGGAACCCCACCAACACACAGATACCTTTATTTACGCACATATCCATATAACACGTGTATTTCAACAAACCTAGTGCTATCGGAGTAGAATCTTATCTCCACTTAGCGCATCCTTTGCCATAAAGCATCTTGCCAAACTGCGGCTTGCTTAGCTACGTCCTGATTATTTACAGGTACAGAACGGGGAAAAGTTGCCCTTCCTCAACCTGCTGGTCACAAACACCTCCGGGCACTGATTAATGGGAAACCTCGATCCACCCAGAGCCTGGGGGCTCCTGCCCTGAATCCAGTTGTGAAGCCAGCTCAGGAGGGCGATGCACAACGATTACAGACAACAGCGATCCCACAGCCGTTCATCCTCGGCTGCACAAGTCCAGCCCACCATGATTAATGTCACAGCAACGTGCAGCCAGAATAAAATATTCATCTTTATAAAGGGACGCTCAGGAAGCATTATCAACTCCGGAGCAGCCACGCACAGCTTCGATGAAACGCTGAGACGGGATCCATGCTGAAGCTAAACACAGGCAATAAATTTGGGTCAATATGAAGCATTTCATTTGGAGAGACGCTGATGAATGTCTTTCTTTCTTTTACGGTTCATTTTGTTTATGTGGACAAACAAAAAAACTGTGCTTAATAACTGTGCTTCTGCTACGCAGCGTGCAGATACAGACTGGAAGTTTAGCCATAATTAAACAGTAAGAGTTCATATAAATGCTATATGCTCTCTCCTAATATTTAATAGGCCAGCGACTTCCTAATGGAGAAATCACTTGTTTTCTTCCCTAACTATTTAAGGATACAGCAGCCACACAGCTCACTTGGTAATTAGCTGCAAGTCATTTGTAACGCTGAGCACCAGAGAACGCAAACATCTCTACAGGACAAAACAAATCCGATAAATCACTATTTATATAAAGCTGGGGTTTTGAAGCTTCCAAAGATGAGACGATTCACTTAGCTACAAACCAAGTATTTGTACGTTTAGAGCTGAAAACCTGCACTAGGTTATTATAAAACTGCTGCACTCCAAGTCACGAATTCCCAACACATTTGGGCAGAGCCTTACAGGAGACACGTACGACATCCAGAACTGTTTCAGGTGCTGAAATCAAGAGACATGTCCCGTGTGTCAGGGTTGGTGTGGGGGTGTTTGTGGAGGGGAGAGGGACACGAGAGGAAGAAGAGGCACAGGGCTGGCTGCAATCAAAACTTTGCTACTTTACATGGGCAAAAGGGTTTTTTGTGCAAACCATAAGAGGTCTACACAAAATACTGTGATAGCAGTAATAAATCTTATTTATGCATGCATTTACTTGTATACAGCCATACATATACACACAATTATTGTATATTCACATATCTTACATTTATACAGATGCATACACAAGATTACGTACGGCTTACATAAGGACCCACTGCTATATATACCTAGGTCCTCGTTGAACAAGGCATATACAGATTTCTGAACCAGTACATTTGAAGCTCTGTTCACGTCTGATAATTAAACAACTCGCTGAATCAGAGCATTAACCACTGAACTTAAAATCACTGCGTGCAAGAAGCTGAATTCCAGTTAGCTGAGATGAGCGCTGGGGTTTTCAAAGAAGCGTCCAGCCCCTATGCAAGAGATTTTCTATTAATTTATATTCTCTGTACAATAAATAAACAAATTAATAATTTATTTTTTAATTAAATTTTGCTTAACAAAAAAAAAAAAAAAAAAAAAGCAAGATGCTACTTATGCTCTTCCAGTGGAAAACTCGTACTTATTTTGCTAATGCCATGCTAGATTATTGGTAAGAACATGGAGAGGGGAAAAAGGCAGATCCTATGTACAAAACAGACTTGGAACGTGGTAAGTATAATCCCTGAAAATAGGCAGAAGCAGCTGTTCTCGCATCAGCTTACATCGCTGGAAAATCTTTTCCTCTTGGTGCTGTTTGAATATTCAAGGACAGGAATCAGGAGCACGAAGATGTGGCACACGTGTTGTCTATGCAGAGGGCTGATTCCTACCTGAGGGCCTCTGTAAATAGCCACGAGCTTGGAAAATATGCTCCTTGAAGTCACCGGGCTCTTATTCCCTCACCAAACACACATACACAAATAGACACACACACACACACACTCTCTCTCTCTCTCCTTAGCACGGCTTTGACTGCCTAATCACACGCTGATTTTCCTCACTCCCCTGGGTATAAGGGCTCGGTTATGAATCACTGTTAGGACAAAAGCAATGGAATGGAAGGAACGTACAAGACTTGCCTGCCAAGGCTGAAGAAAGCTTAATAAAAGTAAGTACAAGCTCTGCAGCGGAGAGAAGTAACCTTGAATTTCAGAAGGGAACAAACGAGACACACAACGTAACCAGAAAGCCAGTGAAGTTTTACAAAAGGATTCAAAAAATACTTTTAAAGACACAAACCACAATGCAAAAGGAGATTCATGTCAAAAATCCCAAAGCCTTGAGACTTCATGTCGACCACTGAAGCATCCATCACTCAAGCAGGATGCTTTATCATTCCTCACACCCCTCTCATCCCCACATCCTCCAAAGCCTCATGAATTCATGTATTTTGAATTTTTATTCTTCTTGAGGCACCACAAATCAATCTTCCGTGACTTCTCAGGGCACAGAATTAGTGCATTTTCTCCACCTACACTGATGAAATGCTGGTTGGTTTTTCGGTACGTTTTACAGCTTTCCATCAACTCCACAATCTTGTGCTGCATATTGCTTTTAGAAAAGAAAATCTCGTTCCTGTGACATGATACAGGATCATACAGCTACGTACATGAATTTGGCTATCAGTTTAAAAGTATAGAACAAACGAGGAGGAGGAAAGGCAGCAGAGCTCTGCTTCAGTAACACGAACTCAGCCCAGCAGAGCAGGGAAAACCTGAGTAAAACAAATGCCGTGGCTATTCATTTAATTTATTTTCAAGTGAATTTTTATTGTTTACAGAAGCTTCCCAGTATGATTGATTCTCCAGGCTTTACGCAGACCTATCAGCAGCACGAGAAGCTTTGACAAAACGCTGTGTTTATTGACAGAGAACACCCAAGGCCCTGCACAAGCACACGCAGCTATACCAGCAGTGCACCCAACTCTGCGAGTGCCCTCCTGGGCCAGGCTTCATCCCCCTGCACGTGGCACTGCCCCAGTTTTGCTGGGCAGCAGCTGGAGTGAAATGAGAGCCCCATGCAGCCCTGATGGGCCACGAATGCCTGGGCAGCACTTGGGGTACACGTGCCTTGAATCCCCATCGCACCTCAACTGATGCATGTTAGACTTTGGATGCTCTTACCCATGTTATTTCAATTTCCTCCTCTCTAGAGCATCACTGACTTCTACCCTGAAGATCTGGCTTTCTAAAGGCAGCTAGAAGAAAGAAAATGCACTGCAAAGAGCTGAGAAGGCCAGAAGGGACACACGTTACAGTAACATTACGTACACGTCAGGGAGAGCAAACATTACAGCAGCCTCAGGGAGACTTGACCCATTTCACCCAAACTCCAACCTTGATATTCAAATTAGATATAATTATGCCTCTCGTTTGGTGCGGCTCAGAAGGGTTGAATAATCTCAAATGGTCTCAAATGTGAAGGTGAAGCTGAATTGCATTTGGAGTTGCCGGTTCAGTGTGTGGTGATGTGGCCAGTAGAGTCTGTTTTAAGAGAGCTTTACCCCTACTTCCTCACCATGCATAGCTGCAGGAAGTAAATTCACAACTTCTGTGCCACAGGCCCACCTGAGCAACAAGGGGAAACCCTGCTGAAGGAAACTTCAAGCGGCAAGAGAGAGCAACAGGTAGCACTTGTTTCCGAAGTTGTTAGGACCAGGTCCATACAATACAATACTCTAACTTCCAGCAGTGCTGCTGAACTGCACCAGGTGGGAAAGCACAAAGCTTTGTGAAATTAAGGAGCATGTGCAGCACAGACTGTGTTGGCTTTATACCTTTTTTAAAAAAAAAAACTAACCATAAAAGATAAAAGTTACTAGGTGTGTTCAGACGTTAGCTAATCTAAGACCTATCAGTACAGAGCCAATACACCAAGACTTCATTTTTTTTTTTTAAATTGGAACCACAAAATTTTGTTATGTCAGCACCTTGTGTCACATCACCAGCATTTTTGATCCACAGAAGACTCAAATTTCCTTTATAAAATTATTTCCTTTCCGATTTCCTTTATGGCTGAACCATTACCTATTTGCTCCCTCATTAGCTTCTTCTGACAGCACATAAACATTTAGTCTGGGTTAGTTTAACTTGCAGTTATCTAAAAAAGCACAGAAGGTTTCACTTCAAACGAAGCAATCTGTAATACAACCACTTGAAGTCATCTTCCACAATGTGAAGGAAGAGAATAAGGAAGAACGGATGAAGGGATTATATGCTGTGATAAAGGCTTTATATGTTTTACTTTGGCTAGGGTACAGAGTGATGGGAAAGCAAGATGTTTCAGAAAGGATGGCCAGCAAGAACAGCCATTCTTTCTGCCAGACTTCACTGAGCACAAAAGCTTTTGATGAAATTATCACCATTGAAGTTATAACGCGTGCCAATAACACCAGATACTTAGTGCCCTCTTAAATGAAAAATTACAAGTTTTTCCTTTCACTTCTTTATGATCTCTAACCCGCAGTAAGTGTCAATTAGCATCTCCTCCCTGATTTTAAATCTCCTTGTCCTGCTAATGGAACAACCCTCATTGGTTACAACCTCTGCTGCTTTCGGTAGCAAGGACAAACCTTACAGCAGCAGAGGTCTGGAGACAATGAGTAATGTGACAGCTTCAGAGTCGCACAGGCTCTGCTTACCGTGCTGCGTGAAGAGGTCACTGTGAACTATTTCTATCAAGCAGTACAGCTTCTGAATTGTCAGCCGGCTCACAGGAACGTTCAGGATGAATTCGGTAAAAAGTTTGCTACATGCAAAGACACAAGCGAAAACATATTAAACATAATACATGACCATATAAGCCACAACATTAAAAATGTGGAAAAAAGTGATAGTCCATATTACAAGCTTTCACCAACAGTACAGCCACACAAAAACACATATTTTAGGCTGATATAGGACCATCAAACTCATCAGCTCAGTTCCCACATTAAAATGATTTTTTTTTAAAGAAATTTATAATAATTTTGTATCATTTCCTAATTTTTTATCCTTTTTTTTTTTCCCCCCTATTAAGGCTACATTTCTAAGTATTACTCAATTTCAATACCATAAGTGACAGAAAAATTGTACTGATTATGGGTAAAACAGGGCCAAATCCCAACAGTTCTCATTTGGTGTATTTTCAACAATACTTTTACTACCACATTTCAAAATTATGATTTAGATCAGAAACTCTACAGTAGATATTTTCCCTAGGGCCAAAGAAAGCATAAGCGTACACATAACTAAGTTGAAAGCTCAGGCAAGCAGAAGCTAGACTCCAGCTTTTTCCTCAGACATTTGGTAAATTAGTTTATAGTTATATAAACTAATATAAAAGTAATAAATATGAAAAAGTTTTAAAAAGTTTATAGTTACATAGTTTATTTCTACTTTATCTTTTCATCCTTTTGACAGAACATGGAAAATATACAGCTTGCATATTTATACACACATAATATATATTCTATAACTGATTGTGCAAGTCAAATCAGATTAAATCTACATTGCTAATTTTTCTTTCAATGTAGACACCCTGAGTATCACTGGGAGAAACTAATTTTTTTCCCCCTCTGAGTTAAAAGTGGTCCTAAACAAATAGTTTTGCTTTATTATTTTTTTGTTCTTGCTGTTCTAAAACATCTTCCCATTACGCTTTTCTATTCATTATTAAGAGCACTCCTGTGTTTATGATACTGAAATGTCCATCCATAAGTAAGGCTCACTGAACCAAAGCAGAGTTATTATTTACCTCACATAATTCAAAGAGCGATGCATTAAGTATACAGCCTTGAGTGTTTTGCAGTCCGTTACTTGACTGATAATTGTTGGTAGCTCATTATGTGGTTTTACTAGTCAAGACTGCAAAATTTATCAAGGCATTTATCAAACCCTAATGCCCCACATTACTTTACAAGCAGGATGTGTGTGTAGTCCTGCAACTACTTGCAGAAAAAAGGTGATAACTGAAGTGATAAAACATCTCAGGTGGTCATATTTCATTGCCCTCATGCTTCAAGCCACCAGTATACTAATAAAGCAATACATTAGAATATATATATTATAGAAATATATTTATAGATATATATTCATATAAAATAAAATTCCAGATGAGGTGCACAGTGCACTCAATTCGTTAACTACTTACCTAAGTTCTTTAGGATCAAATACTAATTTCACGTCATTGACAATAGCTGGCAAGTATTTAAGTGCTGCCCCCTTAAAAAAAAGAAAAGAAAAAAACAGGACTGAAATTCATGCCTCCTTAAATCCAGTGGGAAGAGAAGAAGAGGAGAATTACACGTGTAATTGCTTTGGCTGAACGATCCCCTCTGCCTTCAGCTGAACCCCACAACTTGCTCTTAGCCTGTTCTGTTTGGGGTAAAAGTTTCCTAACCTCCAAACTCCAGGAAAATTAAACTTTTAAGATTAAACAAAAAAGAAGGATGAGGCAATTTCCATGCTGTTTCATTCTCCATACTGTTTGGGTTGAATTTTCCTTCCACTAGGTCAAAATCAAACAAAACCCCATAGTTGTTGTCCTTCCCTTCTCTGTAGCCAAACGGCTGGTCCTCAATTCACCCTTGGGCTTGCGGTAGCCTCCCCATTTCACAGCAGAAGATGGGAGGATACGTAAGAGCCAAGTCCTGCCGACACAGATGTTAAATGTCTGAACTATTCAGAGTCATTTCAACTGATTCTGTTGTTAATGCAACCACGGCCGGGTAACTTTCTGGTCAGACCGTAGTAAATGGACCTCTGGTAACCCCAAAGCTGAAATTCGCTTCTTCTACACAATCAGTAATTTAAATGACAAAGTTTTTATCTTCTCTTCCATTTGCAAACGGATTGAAATGTCTCATTTTAGCACCAAAAAGACGAGATATATTCTGCGTAAGAAATCCTCATGCAGAATGTCATTTTTTGGTTTTAACCTCAGCTGTAACAGCTTATAAACGCACCCAGCTTTTACCAAGGCCTCGCCGGCGCTGAGCACCAGCCCGGGAAGAAAGGCAGTAATTCAGACAGAAACCACAACTGCCAGACACTTATTTCGCTTTGCTTTGCATTTTATCGATCCTACCCAACGGTTTGATTACAGACATCATTTTGCTGGGGATGATTCACTCCTCGTGCGGCAGCCGGGTGCTGGGTGCTGAGCCCTGGCAGTTTCCGTCGCTGAGAGCCCCGTGTGCTCCCCAGCCTCCTGCACAGGGAGGAAGGTGAGCCCTCACGCTCTTCCCTCTTATCAATTCCTTTTCAGCCTCAAGGCCGTGATGTGACGAGTTATTACGCCGTACAACTCCAAGGTTGGAGGGATTGAAGAGACAGCAAACTTCTGCTCGGCTGTGGTTGCTCGCAGGAGGAGGATGAGCCCACCAGAGCAGGCTGCAGGAACACTGCCTGACAGGCACATCGAAACGACTTGTCTGTTTTCCCAATAACCACCCTTTTCTGCCACAATACCAGCAATTTCAAATCAAACAACCCTGCTCTTGAACGCGCTAGGTCAATTGGTTGATTACAGACACAAGGCCAGCTCGGTCCTAGCTGTTAAGCAAAAGGGGAAGAAAATACTTTCAAACCCACCATCAATCAAGTATTTTAATCATCTTTCCAGCTAAAAATACAAGTACCATTAACGATTAATAAGTACTATTTTAGAGTAAAGTTCAGGTATATTATATAGCGTAATTATTTTAATTAAATCATTTGCATAGCTTAAGATTAGAAGAAGTATCAGTGATACAAAATACATCTTTTCTTGAATAATGCATGAAGCAGCCATTAATTTGCATATTCCTCAATAAAAATGCAGATTAAAATGATTTTGGTTAGACGGCTGAAGGAGGAACATATCCGTGGCCAAAACCACGCCCCATAGCGTTTATGTGCACGCTATGCCCATCTTCAAATCAGCTCATCTCCTCTTCTGCAATGTGAATGAGCAAATTTGTTTGCTATTACAAAGTGTTCGTTATTACAGAAATTCTGCTGAAACAGAAAAAAAAATTATGAAGTGAAGCTTTTATAGCCCGTGCTGTTCCCAAATTCTGTCCATCAACCAGAACTGAGTCAATACCCAGCATTTCCCACTGTTTGCTCAAATAAAAGCAAAATGTACGTTTCTACCGCGCCGATACAATTTTAGTGTTTGCTTTTTGTTTAAGAAATGTAGTATTATTTTTTTTTTAACCTGCAGAAGCATTCACAGAAAAAGTGGATTGAGTGGGAAAAAAGGAGATTTGAATTCCGAAGGCACCAGCAGGCTCTGCTTCTACAGAATGAGCTCTTCAGGAGAAGATGAAATCTGTCAAATAGCTCCGAGTGACAAACAGAGAAAAACTGCCACTGCTTGCTGACCACTTCTACCTGAGCAAACCTCAAACATGTCACAGGTTAGCTGCGAATTTCAAAGCTTTCCAGCTCCTTTTGGTAGTCCATTTAAACAGTCGAGCTTGATTGTCAAACGTTTCCACGTATGCTTAGCGGACTACTTCCATGCTCAGAAATCAAGCTCATAACTGTAATTATGCAAATAGTCCCATTATGCACAGGCTTATGTGTTTTGATGGATGAGGACTCTAATGACCAGTTATAAACCGCAGCCATCGCTGTGTTTTTATTTGCTTATCATTCAAATGCATGTAGCAATAAATGTTTAGTAACACGCTAAAAAGGAGCTTTTATTTTACATCTTGAATTACAATTTCACACTGCGCTGGCACAATCATTAAAATTAACGCTTTAATGACTTAAATGAAGCACTGTCAGGTGAAACTCTTTAAAGCATCAATTTAAAGCCTGTACTTACAGCAACTATCAGCCACTTCGGTTCTGCTTTATGGGCAAACCAGATGAAGTTCAGTATCTTCAAATTTTAACAAAATTGTACAATTTCTAATGTCTCCAATCTCTGATCTCAACTAAATGAGTTATAAGACAGGCAGCTTGGTAGTGCAGCTAGGGTCTGTAGATACAAATTTATTTATGTGGCTGTGTAGGAGAACTGCAGAAGTAAGAGCAAGCTTCACTTATTTTTTTTGGAACAACAGAAAGAACCCCCAAAAATGCAGCACTAACTTTAGGATGTCATAAGCTTGAACAAATGACACTTGCAAGATTTTAAACAAAATTTATTTTGAATACTACACTCCAGGTTTTTGTCTTGGATTTATATTTATCTCTTTATCCTACATAAAAGCAAAAATGTCGTTTTGTCAAGCCTTTCCTTTCACACAGCATAGCTAGTCTCACAATTGAGCATCAAATTTCTTTGCCAAATCCAGTATGTTCTAATAAACTCTTTTGTTTGATGAAGCAATAAATTTGTTTTACCTACACAATCTGTACACAACTTTAATGTTCATTTCCATCTTTTGTACCACTCACCAGAAAGCACATACCTTCTCCACAAGCATTATCCCTGGCTGCAATCCTATTAAGCTCATAAACCCAGCCAAATTAAGCCTTGTCAGCAGCTGGATGAAACAATTTCCAGGAATGCCTACACGCTAGTTCTGAATTGCCCCAGTCTGCAGCAGTCCTTTGTTCCAAGTCACAACTGAACCGATGCCTGTGGCACAAAATGCAGCGTAAGGCATCATAAAGCGTCATCACGGGGAAAGAAATTATTCTATTAGTTACCAGCGTAACAACAGACTTTCCCATACAGGTCCTAAGAAGCAGAAACCTCAGTCCATGGACATATTTTAGTAGTCAGCTCGTCTAAACGGAGGATACAAAACGTTCAACCTGTTGGAGAAGCCCTGCAGACTAGTGCAGCCCGTTTTGTTTTCTCCTGCTGATGAGAACGACCTGAGCAGCTTGTAATGTATTTCTGTTTGAGTACTTTTCTGTAGTTTAAGCAATAAATTATTATTGTGTATTGTTAGAGGAGAATAGGCGATGGATACTGAGAAACACGCGCCGTGCTAAAAGCGACAGGAGTTATAAATCCAGGCTCAGAAGAGAATTCTCATTAGCAAAATGTTATCATCTTCCCTCTGGTTCTCTGCGGTCACATTACCGGATCGTTTTTATACACACACCTCCTTTATCAGGATCATTTAAAGCGTACCAGCCTGCCTTTCCCCAGCCCTGCCGAAGCGCAGCACCAAGCCACGTGTACCAGCAAACAGGCAAGTGAACTGCAGGAACCCTGCTGCGAACAGTTCAGCTCCCTCACACAAACACAGCCGAAATCAGACAATCCTCAGAAATTCGATGCAGCTGGCTCAACTGCCCTTGTTTTTCAAAGAGATGCAAGAATAAATTACCAGGAAGCATTTGCATTTTTATCTAAACTTGAAACATCACGCTAGGCTTCAGCTGAGCTCGGGCTTAAACAGTAAAAGGTTAGGGAAATAATTATCATGCACCAATTAGCAGAAAATAGGAACAAAATCAGGAGAGCTCACGACACGTGTAATCATCACAAACACGTATACGTGCTGAATGCTGCACACCTTCATCAAGTAATTCTTAAAATCAAGCTACTACCTGGAAAAGCCAACAGTTCAGTCTGCCTGTGTCTCAAACCACGACTACAGCCCCCCACCACCGCACAGAAACACTTCTCCAAGCCCCAGGCCAGCTCGAGGCTTAGGACAGCCCTGGGCAAGAGCTCAGCTCGATGCCCTCCCCAGCCACAGCAGCCTCAGCACTGCAAAGCCTCGATTTGGGGGCACTGGAGCACTTGGCAGGCAGACAGGGGGGTTGCTTGCTTGCTTTTCCCTTTTAAGTCTCGAGAAAAATTCAATCAATGCGGTGTCCCTAATGCAAGTTATCCCTACTTGTAGTCAACAAAACCTCTAAATGCCACTCTTTATGTGCCCTCCTCAAAAAATACTCTCCATTTTGTTTCCTCAAAACTGAGGTCAGGTTTGCAAAGTGCCTGAAATCCTCATACAACCCATGCATTTTTCTTCTGGTGCAACTTTTCCCTTTTCAAGGCTTCGGGTCCGTCAATAAACAAGGGGTGGTTTAAATGCAAATTCTCAGGTAACTGAAGAGCTGAGCAACAGCCTGCAACAGCTCATCGGCTTCTGCAAGGACATAAATATTTGAATAGATAAAGAGCAATTCTTGCTAGGGACACAGGGCTCCAGTCATTCATTCTGCCCCTCGCAATGTCAGCTCGAAGGCTACTCCCTTCAGATACGCTGGGAGAAAACAGGCAGCACAGCCAGCCCAAACAGGGCAGCTGTAAACATCCAAACTTTTCCGTGGCAGTCCTGCTTCACGCTGATAAACTATCCCGACACATCACGGTTTCTGTGAGGAAAAAAAGCAATATTCTAATGTGTGAATTAAGCACCCGCCTCTTTAATGTGAAGCACCTTCATTTTCGGGGTAGGTCTATTCAGAGCCTTATCTCTCCCAACAGGCTGATGTTGTGTACATTTATTTAGCTTCCCCAACGTAGGGCAGAAAGAAAAAAAAAAGCCTGGGACTGCTAAAGCCAGATCTACTGATGTGAACTGAAGGACACCCCCAGCCAGCAACTTCCCTGTGTGTCACCCAGCCATGCACTGCTGGGGCTGCACCTCTTGGTCAGCTCTGGACTTTCCTAACCCCTTCCTGGACCTACTGACACCGCCTGCCTCCGTGATCTCCTGTGAAAACGAGCCTCAAAAGTGAAAAACTTTCCCTTTTAAGCCAATATCCTCACCTGCTTACTGACACCTCCCAGGTTTGCCAAGCAGTTTTCTTTCCAGAAGCCATCCTCACTCCTCAAAACCCACCTCACAACAAAAGCACGGCATTATAGCCCTACTCGATGATTTTATGCTTTGTAACAGAAACACAGAGCTCTGGTTACTGAAGGAATTACAGTGCTTCAGTGGATATTTGAACACAATAAAAGCAATCTCACAAGCTGCAAAAAGCCAATCCTAACAACTACATATTCTAAGAGCGAGGTAATTAGAGTCCAAAGGAGATGAAAGTAACGAATGAATAATGAATGAAAGGTTGGGGAGGCTTCTGAAAGGCACACACAAGCACACTTCTCAGGCAGCCTCACACGCTCAGCCCTCGCTGCTTCACCTACCAGTGTGTTTATTTCATGTAGGCAAATGCAGACAGGAGATGTGCTCTGCACAAGTTTGCAGAGATCTGGATGTAAAACACCAGAGACAGGGACAGACACTGCTGTAGTGTGATTGCTCTAGCCTTTGCTAGGAACTTGGTCATCTTTTCCTGCTTCTCAGGTGAATACAAAGTTAATTTGGGAGGTACTTTTTGACTTTTTTTTTTTTTTCAATGCATAATGCTGTTGAAAAAATAATTTCCCTTCAGGATGGCTGCATCTTCATTCCTCTGGCAGAGCACTTCTCCTGAGCCACGCAGTACCCCTCCTGGTATCAGACGTTGCAGTCTGAGTTCTGCCTTGCAAACCAAACTATTCCAGCTCGGCAGCTTTATTTCCCAGTACTTTTGCTGTGTGCCCAGCAGGATGCCACTACCCTGTGACCTGTCTGTACTCAGCTACAAAGGATCTGGGGCTTTGACTTGGCTGTTTTCCCACTCTACACCTCCCAGCTTCCTTCAACAGGAGCCTTTTGCACAGACTTTGTACTTTGCCACTGTTTTTCTTTGCCTCCCAGCTGCTATATATTTTTTTTTCCCTACTGTATAGACACATCGGAGCAGGAAGAGTCACACTATTCCCACACCAACCCCAGTTCTTAGTCCCTGTCTGACCATCTTCCAGCTGATTCAGCACGGCTGGGTCAAGAGCTGCATCTTTCATAAATGCTCTTGGGAATCACAAGGAGAACAATAAGGTGCATCTTATCAAATGTGTGTTTACTCTGGTTTCTATACTTTTTCATAGTGAAAGAGATTCATTAAAAGAGCTTGAGACTGACACAGTGACCTCCAACTGCTCTAAATGATAGGAATGGTAGATTTTTCTCTAATGCTTCTGCTCTGTGATATTAGCAACCTTTTCATTAGAAGTCAGAGAACACGTTCCCAATTCCATGAGCCAGCCAACTCTCCCAGAAGTTGACACCATATTAAAGAGAAAAAAGTGGAACACGAGGGGGTGGGGATGGAGTTTCCATATAAAAAATATGTGCTAGGGCTTAAGATACTATGTTGAAGTTCCTGAGCAGCCTAGGATATAAATAGGGACATGATCTACACTGCCACCAGCATCTTAAAAGTGCCATCTTAAAAATCCCTTATAGATCAGGTTACATGAGTTAAGTAAGTGAAACATCATTTCACACCTAAGTTCCCTTAAAAAAAAAAAAAAACTGAGGCATTTACAGCAAGGAAGTCAAGTTGCTTGTTTGAAACACGTTCTTTAGACAGTCAGAGACCCTTCATTAGAAGCATGAAGTATTAACCGTGTCTGGAGATAGAACACACGTCTGGGCACAAATACAGCAGATGCTTTATCAGGCACCTGATTAGAGTTTAGGATGCAAAAATGAAGCCAAGCTGGAGACCTCCACATACCTTCACTATGACAGTCTGGTCGGAGATGCTGCTCATCATCTCATTGATGGACTTGAAGAGCTGCAGCAAGGACTCCCTGAAGTCTGCCTCGCCTTTGTTTTCATAAAGTCTGAAAAATAATTGGGTGTCATAAACATGAGCTGGCTGAAAATGGAAATACATATTTAACATTTTGTTCCAGTGACAGATGACAGTTCATTGTGTTGCTTTATTTTCATTTTTATTTAGGTTCACAAATGTTTACACGTTTCTACACTGAACTAAGAGTTCTTTTCACAGAAATCTAAAGACAGACTGACCAGGCTGGGCCAGCAGTAACTAAAGATTTTATTTGGAAGCTGATGTCTGGCAGCCCCAATGCCAAGCAGCTCGGCGATGTGGAAAGCAGAAAGCACCCGGACAACTTGCCCGCAGTCATTACAACCTACCAGGGGCCTAAGGCGAGCGGCCTCAAACTCTGAAAAGATGTAGCTGCATCAACCCTCTGCTTCCACGATACTCCCTACAAATGGGAGAGGGCTCAATGTGTTTCACCTCTGATTTCTGGAGAGCTGACACAAATCTCGTCTCCCTTCTCATTCCCTGAATACACAAGATGACTAACCCACAGTCCACAAGGCGCCTGCAGGCAGGGTTTGCAGAGGAGTGCTGTGCTCTGTCAGCTCGCTCTGCTGGATGATTTCAGGGGGATAAAACTGCCCTGGGATACCTCAGGAACACAAAAGGGGAAAAAAGGAACAGCCAAGCTAAAGAACCTGGTACCCTCGTGCTCCGCTGGTTCAGTACAGCATAGAAATCAATAACTTTGAAACTCCTCAGTGTTTAAACACAGCAGGATTTGGGGTTCAGAGGCAGGATGAGATCATTCTCACTACAAAATGGAAAAGAAAGAGGAGACCACTAGCTCCATGCAATTAATTTCTTTATTTTTCCTCTTTGGCAATAGGTATGATGGACTCACATAAGGGCTGCTGCCTTGTATTTCGCACAAAATGTTTGGTTTCATAAACCTCAGAATAATAAAATTATGCCACACGCACTTAACGTGACCAAAACCCAATCACTGCTTTTAATCCAGGTCAAACCTTAATTCGTCTTTGTGCACATCAAATGGATTTTCTCCCTTAACTCCTGGTTTACCCACTCAGCTTTGATTGCCTCCAGGAGCCCCAACCGGCCCTTAAAGCCCTTTGGACTTGCAGCAGCCCCACCAGGCTTCCCCTCTATTTTGCTCCATTTTCTTCTGTGGTCAAACCCAGCAAGAAAAGAGCCTTGAATGTGGTGTGCAGCTCAGAAAGAGAACCACGGGCACTTCATGTCTACAGTCTTAATAGGATTTCTTCACGTCTGAAAATAATTAAACTGTAATTAAAAGTTCCTGATGGACCACCTGTTACGGAAGGGAAGGGGCATACAGTTTTAAAATGAATGTGGAAAACAGGATGCTCTTGCTGCTTTGCACTGAACCCAACGTTTATCATTCCTAACGCTGTGATCATAACCCTTTTGGAGCCACAGATATTATTAAAAGCTATTTAACTGCTACACAGGGGAAACACGTGCTACAGAAAAAATTATTAAATTGTGTTATTTTGTTGTGCAAACTTCTATTCCCCTTCCAGGCTAAAACTGGGGGTTATACAGGACAAATTATTTGTTAACTCCCAATTTCAATTACGGATTTCTGTGTTCTCCTGAACACACTGGAGAGGAGGAACTAATACTAATAAAAGGAGTAACTAAACTTGACAGTCCAATAAATCAGAATGCTCCAGACAAAAACCTTTGTGATTCAGGAAGGAAAGTAATAAAAATAAACAAGTTACAGTCACTAATATGTTTCTATTGCCAGTTATTTAGCATACATTTAATACACCTGGTAATACATAAAAAAACCATTGCAGTTTACCATTATTATACCAAGTTGACACTTCCACCACTGACTTCAAAGTTTTAAGCCTGCTGTAGGTGCTACATTGCCACTGGAATCCAATGATTGAACCACAAAGGTATTTCTGAAGCTCACAATATCTTGCCTTTAAAACCTCGATACACCAAACAACTGGATTTGCCATCAGGCTTTAATTAGTGAACCAGGTATTTACACATTTACCCAGACCCAAAGCTTGCCTCACGTTTCTAAGATGTTGTATCCATTCAGTCTACTTCTATCTTAAGGTTAAAAATATGTAATTTTTTTAAAAAAGATTGTTTGCTTGTCAAGATTTCTCAGTGAAATGCTAATGATGTTTCAGAACACTTCTACATTATCATCATTTCAATCACACACCTCAGGCAGGATTTCAGTCTCCCAGCAGAACAAATTGTGGTGCCATTCAACATTCAGCAGCTTTGCTGATTAATCCCCAGTCATTGAAAATTGCATCTCCCCAATGCTGAAGTGCTCTGAATTAGTGCTTAACAGGAGAAAACCCAATGGCCAATACTGAAGGGTCATATTGTCTGTAAATCTAATCTGCAGCAAGAGATAATTATTTTTTTCTTTTTTAAAATGATTTGTAGGACCTCCAACAGCATAAGTGGCATTGGGTATTTTACGAATATCACAGCCGGAATCTTAAAGAAGCAAATTACATCGTGTAATTCGCAGGAAGGTTGATGGAGCTGGTGACTTCAGAGCTCTACATAAATCCCTTGTAATAATTTTGCTACAGTCTGTAACAAGTAGCAAAAGGAATGAATCTAAATTAAGAAGAACAGGTAACTTGTTTGTAACTTTTTTTGTATTTTGTGTATCAGATAGAGCACCGATTTCCAAATTAACTTTGGGTAATTATTTAGAATTGACTTTATGGGCAGATACTCGTTGCAGAAGGCCCAGGGAGTTGTGGTGCACGTTACCATGTGGGAAATGGGCTGGAGGTAGGAAAAACCCTCCAGGAGTCCCCTTCCTTCCCAGAAGCTTCTGCTACCCCGACAAGGGCACTGTAGAAATCCAAGTGATTCTTTTAGTTAAAAACAGTATCACCGTGCAGACTACACATTCTGCAGCCCTTCTTTCTTTCCACTTTCCCTTCTTGCTCACTGACCCTGAAGAAAATATCTCAGAAGAAAATTTCTCAGAACACACATCTACTGAGTAGCTTTAACTTCTCAGTCACGATACCAGACAATTATTAACCACAGTTAATTATTAAGTTAACCAAAGATTGTCAAGTGCTGCTCCTTAGAGATCTAGCCCATAAAGAGCTAAAACACAGCACGGTTTTACTACTACAATGCTATTTATAATACGTGTTTCAGATACACATTTCTTCTGTTTACTACTTCCCATACAGCTGGGTTCAGGATTAAGGCAGTCAGGCTCACTCAGGCTGGTTTAAGTGTCACCTAAACCAAATCTTAACAACTCAACATACTTCTTAGAGCAGTGCGATATTGAGCAGGTGTATATCCAGTCAGAACTGCAGGTATTTTCAGCATTCGCCATACTTACTGATTGAACAGTATCCTGGAGCGGACTATGAACTTGAAGATGTACTCCAAAGCTTTCATGGCTTTAAAAAGCTGGTCAGTGATGCCACACTTCTCAGCGTTATCCACGTACGTTTTTAAAACTTTAGTCAGTTTTCTGTTTAAATACACAAACACAGATGTTAAAAGCATATTCACAACAAAAATGTCAACATTGAAAGACTGGAAGGAAAATTATGTTTGCAAATAGTGCCCTCCAAGTTTCAAAATTAACTATGCAACTAACACACCCATATTGTGCTCTTGCTTATGCTGATAATCAGCGGCAACCTGGTCTTGGGGGTGGGAACACGGACCATAATGTCATCCAACATACATGCAACACAAAGTCTTGCTAAGATTTATGTTATGCTGGATATCCAAAGATGTTCAGGCTAATAGCCAATTATAAAGATACAATTACTAGTAACAGTCAAATTATTAAGATTAAACACAAACGCCTTGTTAAAATTAGAACACTTAAAATAGGAGTTTCTTCTTTACTCAAGGATTCCCCTTTACATAGTGTTGCCCATGGATTTTAGGCTAGAATTTGTGAAATTTATTTCTTAAAAATTGCTATGGCAGCAGTTGGAAGTTCTATTATTCCACATTTTAAAATGTAAACAAACTTGGAAGCAATACGATTTTTAAAACAATACCATTCTGACTACATCATTCCTAATGAATATAAACCTACCTCCTATTAAAATGCACGAACAAGTAATGCTGTTCTAAATCCTTCCAGCTACAGCGCATGTTTCAACATGCACGTTCAAAGTAAGTACAACATTATGTATCACTAACACAAAACAGCATGTAGACAGACATCTTGTTACGTGTGCATTTATTTTGGTAGGAGTAAGCTGCTTAAGAATTTGAGGTAGGCACCTACATATTCTCAGTGCAACCTCTCTTTACTCAACTTGTGCAATAAAACACAAGTTGAGTAAACCTGGCAGGGAAGGGACAGGGATCTGTCAAGCCCACGGTCACAAATTAACCCAAAATTGTAAGCTCTTCCAGCATCCCCAAGCATAAACCTGCTTCTACACCTCTCCATGTAAAGAAGGGATAAGTGCCCGCCCTGTCTACCAGCAGAAAGGCCAGCTTAAAGCTCTTGCTGAGGAAGCCAGATGCTGCAGGATGCTTCATCCTTGATGCGCTTCGCACGAAGGCAGCAGAAGTAGCCGTAGCTCAGTGAAGTGAATGGAATATCAAAGATGTGACTAAAGGCACAACTTCTTCGCTATTTTAAATCAATATTTCTCAAACATTTCTGCTCACATAATAGAGACTGCATAACAGCAAAATGCACAGCAGGTTTGCTTGTCTGTTGTTTTTTTTCCCTCCTCCCAACACCAAAAAGATATCCATTATGTATTTTTCTCCAACATGAGCAGCAGCAGCAAAGGAGCTATCTGCCAACAAATACTTAAGACAGGAAAAGTAACAGACCTTTGTTCTTCACTGCTTGCTCCCCAAAGTGACAGGAACACAGATGATATCGGGTAAAACATCAATTTAATGCACCAAACAGCACAGATTTGAAGAATCTTAAATGGACATTTACTTTCTTAAGTATGACGGGAGATTGCTTATGAATATTTTTATTACAAAACAATTATTGAAATAGTCAATTACCCCCTCCTTCAGTACAAGAAAATCAAGACTTCCTTCTTACAAATGTTTTATTAGTATTTTTTTAAGAGAGAAAGACATATAATATCCAGTCTTCTCCAAGAAGCTCCTACCCCACAAGTTCTGTGGGCAAATTCCTAATTAAACAAGTAATGAAATTGCTGAGCCAGTCGTATTACACCCCCGATGTGAAAAAATAATTTTTAAAGCTTACGTGTAGGCTAACGTAGCACTGAAATGCTTCTTAATGTAGGTTTCCAGGACTGGATTAAAATGCTGAAATTTTCTGTCAGCTATCAGCCCAATGATAAATACCTGAAAAATTAGCATAACTGTGGCATTATCCTCGAAACACTTGAATTCTGTACATTCAGTCACTGTTTTCAGATAAGTATAACAACATTCAAAACAAAGAGACTTTGGTTTTTGATTATCCTCCCCATGCATTCATATTCTCCTTTTCTATTCCAAACCAAGTTTTCTGCTCCAAGTAGAAACTTGCTGTTTCTGTCATAAATTCTGCCGTTAAATCACTAAAATACTTGGATGTGATGGCTTCCATCCTGTCTGGGAAGATGACAGGATACAAACACTTGTCAATCAAGTCCATCTGAAACTTCAAATATAATGAAAACTTCCCATGTGTTTTTAACCAAAACAAAACTAGCTAACAGCCAATACTGCTTCACTGCAAAACTTCATTCTCGTATCTACACCACATTTCTTTATTCAGCATTACAATATCTACATTTTTGCCTATCCACAACACAGACTTACCAAAGCATCAAACACCAATGTGTCAAACGTCTCACTCTCCGAGTTCTCCATCATTATGTTAAAAAGTGCATCCAATGTATCTTGAAGGAACTACAAATAAATACACAAGTCATCACGCTGGAGAGGAATAATGAAAATCTGACTTCACAGAGGTGTACACAGAAACACTTGCTTTCATTTATATTTTATGCAAGACATTTTTACAAGTTAGCTGAGAAAGGAAAACTTAAAAACTTAAAATCATTTGCTGAAAAACAATGTTTAGTTGATTATCTATACATCCATATCACCCCAAAATAGGAAATAAAAGGTCAGAAATCACACTTGGTACCTGAAAAAGTTTAATCTACATATGGTAGATGAACAAAACGTATTTCAAAACTCAGTTTCAACAGTCAATGGGATCATGCAGTTTCTGAAAACTGATGTTTCAGAGCACAAACCAGACAAGCAACTCAGTCTCATGCCAAATAAGTCATCCTCAGCAGCTTCGAGCTGAGCAGTAAAAACCAAAAAGTGCAGAGCATATTGCTTTCCACAGCTGCACAGGCTCAGACCCAGAAGTTCAAGGAAGAGTGTACATGCAGGCATGGGACACCGAGCACACAACCCTCTGCCCCAGCCCTACACCTACGGGTCTCTATCCCTGCCCCGAGGAAGTCTTCGCTAGCCATGTTGACCTGCGCAACACGAGAGTAAAAGCAGATTAGCGGCAGGGGACAGAAGTTGAGCAGAGAGATAAAAGCTGTTTTACACACACATAATTACAGCATTTCTTCCCAGTGACAGCAAGTCTCTTAGGTATAAACCGTAGCTAGTCGTGAATGCATTCAGTTTGATCAGCACCGGGGTCTGGCTCTGAGCATCTCCTTCCACCAGGAACAACCCGGGCTCCCCCACGGAAGGATGAGAGCAAACGTGGCCACGGTTGGTGTTTGGGTTGGTGGAGAGAGAAAGGCTTCAACTTACTGCTGTTTGAGACAGATTTGCCAGAACAATCCTGAAACTTTTTTGTTGTTGTTGTTTGTTCGTTGTTTTTTCTTTAAAAAGTAGACAAGACAAAGGGTAGGTGGGGAGGAATGTCTGAACAAGCATTATGGGATTGTCTTCTGAGATTGCAACCCCCAGGAGGTATTATGTATGCCATGGAAAACACCTGGACTCCCACCAACCTTCAAGACTTCTACCTGCACAATGGATCTCCTAGGCCAAATGGGATTCATCGCCTGGGCTACACGGAAAGAGTACAGCTTTGTCAGAAGTTTCTGTCTCAGTTTGAAGAGAATGGGTACAACCAGACCCAACCCCCTGCCTGGCTAACTCTCTTCTGGAAACAAAGGATTGTTAAAAACCTGTGCAATGACTGCTCTAGTCTTTGTTTCATGTTTAGGCATCACATACTGACTTCCATTGGTAGAGCTCAAGTTTTAAATCCGTTTACAAGGACTTCATATAACAGCAAGGAGGATACAGGATGGATGCTTTTGTTTTAACAGTGGAAGCAAAACTTCTCAGGTAGGGAACTAGTATGGATAAGTTCTGGCCTATTAGTTTATTTTCTCACATCCCATAGACTCTGCTCAAATGATCAAGACAGCGCCTCTGCTACAGGAAGATGGCAATTACAGATTTCATACAGCACTGAAGCAGTTACTCTAAGTAAGGACCTTGGCTGATCCCTGCTTCGTGCTGAATGAACACCATTAGGCAGCGATGTTGTACTGGAGTTTAAAAATAAATAGTTTAACAGAAAACCTGGATATGTTTTATCAAATATACACTTTCTGTAGCACACATAGCCTGTGTCTGATGTGGCGTTTAAAAACATGAAGGACAAAAGAGCTGAAAGAACAGACAGGAGCAGTTACTAACCAGGTAAAGTGCTACTAGCATGCAACAGAGCAGGCTACACCAAGATTTTCTGAACGTTACCATAGGAGATAAAGCAAAACAGTGGTCTTCTGAAATGAAGAAACACGGTGAAAAGAGCAGTATTAAGTGTTCACACCTCTGTACTAAGCACACAGCCAGTTCTGCTCAGACTCCCACATACTAGGGGGAAGTGAGTAAGACGGAGGGATGAGCACGTGCTGGCTGGAGAACTCCCCCTGACTCTGCTCTTACTTGAACCCTGTTTGTGCCGCATCCTGGTGCTTCTAAAATCACTGGTATCCATCAGGCACTGATCTGCTGTACGCTGGTGTCATTTGGAGACGAGTGAAAATTACAAATGACACTACTGTGACAGCACTCGTCAGACCCTGGTATCGGTGTCAAGTTTTTAGCTATCAAATGATCCAGAACAAAGCAGCAGCAGGGAGAACTGAGAACCTTCCCGAAACACAAACCACACCTGAGATCCTGTATTTACCACTCTCACTAAAGAACACTGCCAGCAGTCTCAGATGTTTTAGGTTGCTTCAAGACATCACCATGCTCCTATTAAACACATTAAAATCCAAATGAAGTAAAAACACCATAGGTCCTTAAGGGTCACCTGTCCCCAGCACAGTACATCTTCTGACACTTCATTATATTTGATTTAGTACAACACATTCAATGAAGTCTCAGCCTACTCTTTTCCGCAAATAAATCTGTCTTTATGCAGGTCCCTGCAATCACTCAGTGGCCTTGGCAAATGTAAATACCTTGGCTCAGCCAAGTATTTTCAGGAGAAATAATTTTAAAAAAAAAATTACAAGCAGCACACAGTAAGGTGCATGCATTCCACATCCTTCTATTTAAAATATGATAAATATCACCATGTGATAGTTCCAAGATGTTTTGATCTTGAAAAAAACAGCCTCTCTTCCAGTATCTGTATATTAAAATAATAAAAAAATGCAACACTGAAGCACTAAAACAAAAAAAAAAAGAAAAACAACCTTCATTTCTAGAAATTTACTTAAAATCTGACATGTTTTTTGAGGGAAAGGAGAAGGGGATTTGCATTCCTGAAGGCCAAACTGTAGCCAGGTATCTCTTAAGTATGTTCAGGTATGCGCAGTATGGTTACAGGGGAGAGAAAATTAAACAGATGAGTACCTCAAAATACAGCCTTCAGCAAAATTATGACACCAAATTTGCTTTTAAAGAAATTAACTTGTTACCTTCACCACTTCACCACCATCAACTTTCATCAACTGCTTCAAATTCTGCTGCAACAGATTTGTGTTAGATCGCCATTTCAGAAGGCCCAGGAGGTCCACTAGGAGTGAAGGAAAAAAAACAAGAATTAGATCATGCCAGATATTTATTTCCAGGCACACACCAGGACAAACAGGCTTACTTCGATAGGTCAGCCCTTTTCACTGGCCGATAACATATTTGTAGGGTACATCTGACACTGCAGACAGGCAGTGCAATGCTTCTGTCATGAAAGATTTGTGAAAGGCTTTCAAAAAAGCAGACTGATTTTGAAGTGTCAGCATTAAAATCTGGGCCAAGGAAGCCTGATCCCTCGGTTTTAATTTGCTGCATACAACAGTTGTGTGTTTAAAAAAAGATGCCAAACTGGAATTAGTCAGCCACCAACACAGTGACATCTACACGGCTGCGATTCTTCCAGAGTGAGTGCCTCTAGCTTCTTTGCTCTCTCTGAATACAGAGAAAAGAAAATACACCAGCACAAGCCAAACAGTTGCACGCCAAGCTAATTCAGAGGAAAGCTGTCTGCTTCATAACTCAGAATGTCCAAATGACTTGGATGCTTCCAAGTGATGGACTAGGCTACGGCTCAGATGATGAAATGAATCAACTGCAATGGTCTCGTCCCCAAATCCTACATCCCACCACCAAGATGGTGCCACTTCATCATTCCCTGATAAATACGAGACAAGCTGCAGCAGGCAGGTTCTCTCCCTCATTAGCCAGGAAGAGCCACAGCGCCATTCTCCAGTTTCTCAGGAGACAGCTCGCAATTGTGTTTCATCTGCAAATAAGCACGCTAGTAAATATTAACAGCCACTCTGGAGCACCACTAAGTTATAGCCACTTGTACGTTTTCTGAGACGCAACATGAATTGAAACAAACCCCAAACTCCAAGCTCGTCGTGCCTTAGCCAAACTAACATCATGCAAATTACAGGCAGAGACCCAGAGCAGCTGCTAGACGTTTCCCCAAACCTTTCCCTCTAAGGAATAAATAAAATCATCTCTAATGCAATGGATTGCAGTTCTCCTTGGGGGAACTTCCCTCTGAGCAGCACTCAAACCAAAACGAGGCTTCTCTCTCTTTGGGCCTAAAAGAGACTTCAAAGCTATGGTGTAGTAAGACAATCCTATTTTTTTTTCCTTTTTTTTTTTTTTTATTGGTAATGCAATTTACAAGAAGTCTTTAGGATGAAACCGAAGTCTTAGAAACTCAACTTCAAAAGAAAAATTGCTTCTGAAAGAAAGCTGAAGATGCCTCCATGAGTTAACCAAAGTGTTTCCTGAATATGTTTATAGCCAGTGGCTCTCCACCACTGAACTGGGTTTCAGTCTGACTTCTAAAAAGGCACCAGCTTGACAAAAGAAATTAACTGAACGAAAGCCAGCCCGCACCTCTGAATAGCATTGTGCAATGCCCCAAGAAAGCAAACCCATGTGCTCTTTCCGTCTGATGACACAGCAAATACATGTGAGAACAGAAAAAGTCAACGTAGTCCAACAACCAAAAAACTAAGTTACAGCGTGCAGAAAGAACGTGGGTTCACTGTGACTGCGAGCTGTAACCCCAAAGTAACAGCCAGCCAGTTAATCCTCCCCTCTCAGCACGCCTACATCTAACACAACACTGTTAGTACAACAGAGTAAGAACGTAAATCGTATTTCAGCCTGTAGTAAACAGCAATTACTACAGGCACCTACATCAAGTGAAATTTATATGATCAGAAAGTATCGGAGGAAGAAGACAGAGTGAGGATGTTCAGTTGCTCAGGGTTAGAATAAATATCTAGCCTACCAGTAAGCAATAAAAACTTAAAACAGCTTAGTGCAACTTAGGATGACATCAAATTTATGTGAAGATCGTCTTTTACATCTTATTTAACAATAGAGCAGTCCTGTTTCTTGATTACATTATTACCTTGACCTGTACACACGCAGAAGTTTCCCTACACAGCTACCCAAACTTTCTTCAAACTGCTTCGCTGAAGTTAGACAGTACTTGTAACCTGATTTCATTGTTCTTTGAAATAATCTTCCCTCTAAAGCATTTGCTTTTTTGCTCTTAATGGCTTGCTTTAATTCTGTATTCAAATCAACTTCATTTTTATGCCACTAAAACACCTGAATTTGCATTTCATATGCATAACTTTTTTTAAAAACTTACTAATTATACGGAATGATTAAGTAAACTTCACCTCAACTGTTTTCTGAAAGCCTAGTCTCCCTGGTTCTTTGAAGTCCTGCCTCTGGATCAAGAGCAGTTACTAGTTTTCTACATGTTTGAATCCTTCATGCAGGGAAGAAAACACAAAAAAGGGCTTTTCCAACTTCTAGTTGGAAAAAGAAGATTCAGTGACCAAAATCACCCTGCTTCTGCTGCAGTATACAAGGCCTCAGTTCGTCATAGCTCAAGAGGCTACTTGTAAGAAGGGAAACAAAATGAACACATACTTCTGGCTTCATCGTGACATCAGGAATGGATGCAAACCAGCCCTCGCTACCTTCTTTTTTTTTTTTTTTTTTAAACGTGTATTTTAAGCAGTCCTTCTCCTGTGCTTATACTGCTGTTCTTCCTAAAAATTAAATTGAAAAAACCTAAGACGACAAGCAATTCGTTCCTACTAATATATTCTGCTACGGATGCTCAGAACATCAGGTACTAACAGAACAGCAACGTTAACGACTCGCAGTTCATAAAGAATGGAAATCAAGCAAGTGTTCAGAGAGACTGCAGACACAATCTGCAGCATCAAATACAACGCAGAAAGAATTCTGTGATCTACTAACATAATTTCATAATTATTACAAATAAGTTTCAAAGCAAATTCTGTGATTCTTACTGAGAAGAAAGAAAGAAGTGTTACAGATGATCAAAATGAGAAAAAAACTTTGGTAGGCAAAGATAATCACGGATTTTTGTTTCTTTTTTAAAGTTAGGGAAGCAATATTATCTCACAAGTCTACAGAAGGGAAAATCAGCTTCAAAACCTACAGCCTGAAGAGCACTACCAACTGTACACCTGAGGGAAAGGTTCAACGCTAAAAATTGTGCTTCCTTTAAAACTTGCCTGCGAATACATGAGGACTGTGTTTAGTAATGCTGTAACACTTGGAAGAGGCTTTGGCAACTCAGAGAAAGTTTCACAGACAACAGTTACCAGTAACATTAAATTCTGATCAAAATTCAATGCAAATTATAGGTAAATTAAGCACAAAACAATGCTCGGTTTTCACGTCAGTAGCAGTTATGTGAAAGCAGTCAGTAAATGGACCACTGCGGAATATTTCCAAATACTAACAAATATTTTCCTGCTACAGCAGGAAAGACTGAGGAGAAAAGCCTCACGATGTCAATCACAAACCAGAAGAACACGCAGTTCAATCCCACGTGCTGGTTCCTGCGTCGTACAAAGCCCCCCAAATCACTGCGTTACCGTTCAGCTCCCATCCTGTACTTGTGATGAAATTCCAGAAATCATTTCTGCATTTTTTATTTTTTTTATTTTTTTTTGCTAAGCATCCTCTTAGGCTCTAAGACTGCCAAACTGCAGTGCGCGTGATGTGCTCTGAATACCAAACACTTGGGATGTGCTCTAAGAGACAGCACTGGAAAAGACTGCAATCACACTGCCAGGCAACTACATCCAAGTAGTTACCTTCCCCCTGGGCAGGGGGTGGCCAGGAGAACAAGGCATCACCCCATGGCAAACCAGCATGAAAAGTAAAGAGAGGGCGCTGGCTGGAAGCGTGAAATGTTTGCTTTGGTGGCTGCCACCAGCACTGGCTGCTGCAGCCTCTGGGCTGACAAATACACAGGTAAAACTTCTGTGAGGTCGTTTTAAAAGCAGCAGCATACACGGAGCCTGTCCCCAGCTTTCCATGTTCCTATGAACGTTTGTGAAAAGGAAACCGACCTCCAAGCAGCACAGCCCCATGCACACACCTGCCTGCCCAACACAAGAGTGACAGCACTTGCTTCTGGCAGAAGATCCAGAAGTCAGAAACACTGAATATCGCACCTTGGAAATAACACAACAGATTATTTTGGAGCACGGCCATGATATCATCTCCTCTCGAAAATAAACTCACCCTTTTCCCTGGTGCTATTATTCATATCCACACAGTAGGAAAATGTCACAGAGCATGTTTTCAGTATATTTCAATATAAAAGTCTCAGTTTTAACCCTGAGTACCCCTGTTTGCCACAAACAGATACAGAAACCTGTATACTTGGAGACAAATACTCCTCTAAAGCAAAACTACATCCACAAGTTGCACACTACACTGGGGGCAGATGCTTTTGCTGCATCTTGACAATTTAATCCAGGGCAACATGTCAAGCAATCTACCATCCCTTCCAGAGGCAATGGGACAGATAAGATGTCTGCAAGTCACTGCACACAGTTGCACTCACGCTGCAAGGGACAGAAACCCAGCAGTTCTATGAACTTACCATTCTGGGTAAGTTTTGTTGAACAAACCAGAGTAGAGATCTGGAAAGAGTCTTTGCTGATGGTGCAGCTCCCGAGGTTCTGCATGCTCTTCCCCGTTGCAGAGTGTCCCTTTTCCTCCAGCTCTATTTTAGTTGATGGCAGACTTAAATACGTTGAGGCATCCTCCAGCTTCTTTGCTTCTGCCTGCAGCAGTGTTTTAAATACAAGATAGAAAACAGTTTAAACAACTTGCAGAAAGCCCTCATAATAACAAAATGTTGTTCTTTACCCTGGAATTTCTGCAGGTTGGCTCCAGAACTGGAGTTATCTAACAAGTCTACACAGCTCAGAGCCGAGATCTAATATTTAAAGATCTACACAAGTAGTTTTCCCCAGCCATGAAAACCCACACAGATAAAATTCAATGGCAAGCCTAAGAAATTCAACAGCTAAACCATTCCCAAGAAAACAGATTCAAAGTTTAACCATAAGTCTGCCATATTGGCAAATTGCACAGTATTTAGTTGCTTTAACTAATGTACCATAAAAAATACCTTACTTGCAATTGTCTAACACAACAGTTCACTGAAAGTAAGTAATGCTCGCACTTAGCTAGCAATTATGGAAACACCATCTCAAAATTCTACCTTATAAACTATAAGGTCGTGTTCTCCATCTCTCAAAGTCGTTCCATCGTATCTCATGAGCTTCACAAATGCAAGGGCAAATATTTTCTCAGATTTATCTTTGGCTGTTAAAAAAATACATAATTAAGTATTCGATGTTAGTACAGACACTTCACCTAAAACATAAGAAAAGAGAGAACATAGGAATGATACTAGTAAAGTTTCTCAGATGCAGAAAAGGTTCTAGAAATGAGGAGACTTTTATACATCACCTAGAACCAAAAATTGGAAAAATGAATGTGCATCTGGCCACGCTAACCCACTGCACAGCCAAATGGAACTAGCTAATGCATTCAGTTTGCTCTCACATTCAAAATCTAGCATCAAAAACTAAAATAACATGGCAACAAGGGTTAATATAAATTACAAAGTAAATTTAGAAATAAAACCAGAAGGAAAGTACAAGCAATTTGAGATAGTCCAATGAGCATGAGGAAACACTGAGGCCCTAAAGCAGGACATCTAATTAATATTTAAGCAGTGACCAACTGAATTTTTTGTACCGCCACTTAAATTTTTCTGACTCTTGTAGTTCATAGTTCACAGTCATAATTTTGACACCAATTTCACTAATTTTCCACATATTGTTTTCATTAGGTGGTATTACTTTCTAAACTAGGAGAAACTGTTATTAATGACCAATTTACAAAATACAGCTTTAACTACCCCTTATGATAATGAATTCTACATCGCACAGATGGGTGTATGTCAGAAGTATTACACACCTCAAAATGCATCCAGTGGATGTTACTCCATCAACACTAAGTCTGTGCACGTATTCTACAGCAAAAATATTTTGCTGCACCTTTTGAAAGACGTTCTTGTCAAGTAAGACAGCCACTGTAATTGCTATACGTAATGAACGTTATCATAACCAAGACAAATCCTCAAACTTTACTACAGAACAATTGCTGATATACGGAGGATGTCTAGCTGTCTTGGTCAGATCCTCAGCAGCTCAACGCACCTCAGCTGCCAGCAACATTACAGGAAAGCTGAGGAGAACCACAAGCTTGCAAGCATCTTTCACACCAACATTACTTCAAAACAACCGCAAGGCAGAATAAGAACCAGGAACGGAAACCAGGTTTCTTAATAGCTTCAACTACTGATGCTATTGTAACCTCTCTTTCAGGTTCCTATTTCACATGTGGGGCTTCTTTGTATTTAAATACCTTTCCTACCACCTACCTCTGAGATGAGCAACACCACAACCCTCTCAGTTGCTAACTGAGAGCTTTACTCCCTAGCCCTTTTATTTGGCTTGGAGAAATGACCGGGCAAGAAAGGAAAAAGGTGATGTCAAAAGGTAAAAGCTAGAAAGAAGTCAGAAATGGAAAAGCTGAGATGTTAACATTAAATAAGCAGGCAAAAGCTTATCCCCACACCAAAGCAATTACAGCAGTCAATTACAGATAGGAACTTTATGCCTGTTTCAGGACATTTTGGCACCAGACACTGACAGGAATCACAATGAAAAGGACAAATTACTCACAGTCCTGTGATGACCTGTGTCGGAACGTGAACCTTAAATGGCTGCGGTTCACGTCTTCAATAGGGATTGCGACCTTCACATATTGGGAGAGAAGATGGAGAAGAAAACAGTCGGCACAGTATCTTCAAATATCATCTACCACTACCAAATCTCATCTAGACGTTTTTCAACAACGGCCTTGGATCTTTATAAAATGTTAACATTAAAGACAAGCCTCAGTTTGCCATCAAAGACCTCAAAAGGTCACAAACTCCCCAGGAAAATCAACAATTCTTGCACTAAGAAACAGAGAAAAGACAAAGCAAGCCTGTTAAGTTACCCAGCAAGATCTGGAGATACTATGGCTGACAGGGACGTGATGGCTGTAACCTCAAAGCATCCCTTATCAATCCCCCGAGCTCAGGAACAAGCCCACCTTGAGTTTGATTGGCAAAGGCGAACTTCTTAAGGTGTCAATTATCTATGCACTGCTTGTACGCCATAAACTATTAGCACATCTCTGATCCTCGTGTAACCAACACTGCAGAGATGTAACCAATACTCTTCTCCCCCCATACTTCTGCTAGAGCTGTTGTATTTTCTTAACCATGTCCACTTTCAGGCTCTGTGCTGTTCGCTGCTCCCCAACACCAAGTCCAGGTTTCTATGACTCCCTAACAGCCACCTCCTGGCAGTGCATGCAACCAGAGCACCCCTGGACTTGAAATGGTGTGGGGAGCAGCTGTGAATCTTTTCTTGACGCACATCTACTGCTCCCATTGACTACAGATCAACAGAATATTTTTCATTAAGCTAACGTCAGCCTCCTACATAAAAATCAGCATTTAAGCTAAAATGTTATTACCAAAGCAAATTCAGCAAGCTTGAAGCACAATCAGCCAGATCCCAAAACAACGATGAGTTCAACAGTATGGCAGTTATATTTTAACCTCAATATCCTGCTTCTTTAGGTCAGCTTCATGGCAAGAGTGAAAGCCATTCCTAAACAGATGGTGCAGTGCCCCCATAACAGTCATCTTGACCAAAAGGACGAAATAAAATTTATTATGCAATAAAAGTGTAATCTATTTTCCAGCTGTCTCTGAAAGACTTCCTTTTGTTCCACTACCGATGACTACAAACATTCGTTTTCCTCATTTTGCTTCTCAGGACTTCCCATTGAAACATGTACTTGTGTCATATTAACCCAGATGGATAAATAATTGTAACTTTATATATATACCTTTACAGTTTCAAACCAGCGAGGCTGCTTTACTTGGTAATATATTACTGACTTGTATTCTGAGATGGCTTCATCACCAGCACCAGGAAAAATAACACTCTTGAAAACACAAACAGAAGAGAAAATGTTTATGCCCATCTTAAGCTCCACTCTTCAATTCAAGTAAACAAAAAATAAGTTCGTAAGTAGATCGAAATAAAACAGAATGGCTCACTCAAAATGTCCCATGAAATTAATATCAAATTGTATGCACTGATAGCACGAGGTGGTCATAATAAAGGAGAAAATTTTGTCGTATATAAAAATAGGGACTTTTTATAGTTGAAAGACTTCTAAAAAGATGTTGAGAAAGATCAGACAGATGCATATAAACCAGCTAATATTAAAAAAAATAATAATACCTCTAATCTTTTTCCATCTTCGTCATAAACAGACACTGTAACTTCTACATTTTTCGCTGTTGTTTTACTGCCTTTGTCAAAATCTCCCTGAACCAACGTTACATAGATATCGTTACGAACATCACCTAGAAGAAAAAAGGAAAGTTGGTAGCAATTCGCATAGCCTGCCTATTGAGTTATGAAATTGTGCATAGAAACAACAACCACCACATTTTCAGAAGTAACAAACGTATATATGGCAAAATATTTAAAAGCCACAGAATCTTGAACATTCAAAATTTGTAGCTGTTTTAACTAAAACTGTCTTTAGACTTCTAAAACCTGACTTCCCAACTCAGAGTGCACAAAACTGAATCTAACAAATAAAGCAACCCAAAATAATCACAATTATTTCTGGACTAAAAGAACACTACATCAACGTTATGTACCATATCATTCCAAAAACATCTCAGTTCTCTTTGTTTGTCTCATTTTTAAATCATTAATTTGAAAGGATAAATTTAAATTTCATCGTTAATTTACCCCACACACAGGTATTTTTCAATTTTAATATATGACAGCCTATACAGGTCTTCTGCAACATGGCATCAGGAGTTGGTTTGATGTTTGTACTGGTTTGAGGGCTGCAGGGGCGGGTTATATTTAGATTTATGTCTTAGCACAGTCCTCAGCTTCACCCCAAATTAAATTAAAACTTAGAAAATGGAATTATTGGAAATCCCGTTTCCCAATCCAAGAGGTAGATAACTTAAATAGATATTTATATCATAAACAGGCAGATAAATAAACACCGAATTTGAATGTCCACAGAATGTATGTATAACAGAGACAGTCTGACTTTCTTTCAAGTACATTATCCAAATCTAGCACAAACCTTAAGAGACCTGCATATCTGCAGATCAAGCCATTTGCTCTGAAAAATCTTATCTACTTTCTGGTTTGGATTCATCTCGGGAGATGGAAATTTTACATATGCCCTTGCTAAGGAAAATAATATCAAGCATGTCTTTTCCTCACTGGAAACAGAGAATTTCCATCATCACCTTGGTAGCATGTCTTTGCTTAGGGGGAAGGGAAGTGGTTATTACTTTAATCTGTTTCTGCAGCACATGTAGCAGGTATACTTTTACCATCAAACTATTTTATATTTATTTTAAGACAATATCCTTTGATGAGGTCTTATTTTTAATACATACCATACCCTAAATTAACATTTTTTTGGGTTCTTTTCCCCCCAAATCTTCCGTGCTTACAGATATGGAAAGAAGATCAAAACATAGCAAAGCAGAATTATTTCACACAACAGCTTACCAGGCATAATAATCTCAGGAAATCCCATTTTCCGAGCCACTGCTGTTGACCTATCCACTAGGTGTGGAAACTCTTTTCTAATTTGATGGATATCTCCTGGAAGAAGTTTCAAAGTCACCCACAAACCTGTTGTGTAAAAACCACAATTATTAAACTTGAGCTTTTTCCTAGTTATTGAAGAAAATTTTTTGTACATATTCTAAGAGGTAAGAGGATACATCAAGGTCGCTGTTCGTTACCTTACAAAAAATACATTAACACATTCAGAGAAACTCAAAATAGAGCTCATCAAGCAGAAATATGAGTACAACACAACCATGTCTGATCTTATCAAACTCTTTAGAAAAGTGACATCTACACCTGGTAACTAGGTACTTTAAAAAAAAATGAAGACCTGAGCAAGATAAGGATTTGTGCCTTTGCAGCGATACCGTCTGGAAGACACCTTGGCAAGGATGAATTAAGGCACGTGTTCAGAAGCAGGTACATGCAGCTTTCTCAGGGACAGGCTCATAAAGCCAGAGATTTTGGTGAACACTTCACTACAACGGGTCTTAATTCAGAAGGAAAACAGGTTAGCAGGGCCATAAAACATCAACTGAAAGAAGAAAAGCCTTCGGTCAACAGCTGACCCCTCCGAGGCCTGCACTGCGGACACACGGCAGGCCTGCAGGGCCCTTTACACGAAGCCGGAGTGAAATCAAATTCCTCCTCCTCGCAGCACTGTGAGAGCAGACTTCTCTCATTTCAGGCTCTTCAGACTCGTACACACACGGGGTCTTGTAGGAACACAGTTATTAAGCCATTAAGAGAACTGCCTCAAGCTTTGAACTCTCTCAAGTTCTTTCTAATGAAACGCTTATCTTCCACAGGAGAAAAGAAGGAGAAATGGCAATTTCTTCCACTGAAAGCAGAGTTAAATCTTACACCCACCCAGCATCAGTACCCCAATGAAGACCCCAACAGCTAACACATACCCTGAACTTCACCTCCACCACCCCATAAGCTGGTTTCATTGCCCTAACCACACCGACGACAGCATCAGCTTCCCTCTGTTGGTATTTTTCTCCTCAGTAGTAGGAGACACTAAAGCCAACGCTTGCCGGCTAACATCAGGCACTCTTGTTACAGGGGAAAAAAAGACGCTAAACTGGAAAAAAATGAAGTCTTACACACTTGGTAAAGCGACTGGCAATTAAGTTGAAGCATGAAATAATTACAGCAGCAATTTTCTGGAAAAAAAAAATCCCAAAATTAAAATCTATGAAAAAAATAACCCAAAAACGTTCATCTATAAAACAAATTGTGGGTTATCCTGTTACACACCCAATTAACTACGCGTTCTTTTTGTGGAGATTTGGCAGCTCGCTTTCTCTTCCACTAAAACCTCTTACAAATGGCGATGCTCTGACTTGTTGCCAAGGACAGTTCGAGCAGCTGCTATTTCATCAGGCAGTAACTGTACCCACAGCGACCGGCTAAGCAGCGGCTCCTCATCCTTCCTGGTTTGCTCGGGAGGTTTGTCTTAGGGAAAGAATTGAAAAGGAATCCAAGAAGCTGCAGTGAGTTTCCTCCTTTCTGATGCACACCAGTCACAAGGGAAAAATAACGGGAGGGAAATCAGATCTCAATTTTCCCTTTAGTTAAATGAGGAATTAAAAAAAATAAATAAATCAATTTTAAGTTCTACTTACTGTAATACATGATCTTTCCTGTGTCAATTGGTCAGATACCCCCTACCAATCCTACTCCAACACAACCTGGGAGCTCTGTGCAGGCCTGCCTAACAGTATATTAACTCAGACCAAAAAGATCAAAGCCAGTACAGTAATAACAGAGCCACACAGTTCACTTTTTAAATTCTAGGCACATTACGAAGTGCTGTGTACAGAAAAGGTAATCCAGTAAAGACCAAAGGCAAAAAAAAAAGCAATGCTGCCTTGTCCTGGGGCCATTCTTCCCCCCTGATGGGAGAAATTCCCCGGTCATCCTGACGGGAAGCCAACTGCTGCGAGTGCAGCTGCCAAACAAGCAGAAGGAAGGGAAGGAAAGGACTATTCCTTCCTTCAGCACGAGGAGGGCAAAGTCCACAGCTCCGGGGCATAAGAGCCGACTTCCTGAAGCAGTTTCCAGCCCAGAAACACAGAGGTGTCCGAGTGATGGACACTGCAGAGAAAGCTCTGAGTCTGTGGGATTGACACCGAGTGGCAAAAGGCACAGGGCAGGAATAGGAGAATGAGCTCGAAGGAAGGGGAACAGTCCAAATATATTTTCTGCTACCAAAAAAAACCACTCCTGATTCCAAACTTAGAATAATCCCACGCTGCAAATGAAGCAATGAGCAATTTTACATACACCAGCATACTTAAAGAGCAGTACGTACCCTGACCCTTGTGGTTGACTTCTTTAGCAGCAATCACTTTGTTTATAACAGTCTGAAGGAAATCATTCTCCCCTGCCACCCTGGGTGAAAAACGGGATGATATGTTCAGCTGCTTGTGTCGAATGGCGTCATCCAACGCTAGCCTGGAGGATGCACATGACGACCAACACCAGGAAACAAAGGGTCACAGAAAACCAGAAGTCACAGCAACAAGGGAACACAAAGATCATATCATAGTTGTGACAAAGAGTATTTATTAGTCAACGCAAGACAAAGGACAGGAAAGGTAACAAGAAAGATATAGGAGACCATTAATCAGAAGAACGCTGATCTACTGGAGAGAAGTACAGCAAACTCGCGGTGTTACTTCTTCCTGCAGGAACGTGCATGCACAGCCCCCGCAACACTTCATGAGGATAGGAAGGATGTCTCCCACCTGAGAATCCCCTGTTAAGCAGTGAAAACCTATACAGGCAGGCTTTGTTTGTTTGTTTGTTCTTTAATGTAAGTATTTAGCCTGCAACACCTCCAGGGTCACTGCAGTGGTTCTCTAAGTGAAGCAGCAGTGCACACTGTCTGAGGGAAAAGCTGCTCGAAATCCAACAGAAATGGCATAGGACAAGAAAAGCAGATAATCCAAACATTCTGTTAAACTTGATGAATAAATGAAAAGATGAAAACTATAAATAAACGCCAGCATTAAGTGTCATTTAAGTAATCTTGCCAAGTGCTTTTGACAGCCATTGTGTTGGTGGCTAGTGAATGAATACAAACAAACAAAGATATGAAAACAGAGTCGCATGTGGTACAACAGAAGCAAAGCATGGAATGAGAAGAAAAATGTGGCTCATATACAGCCTAAGTCTACATTAGAAATAATGACACCAGTATTCATTGCGTGCTTTCACATTATTCATGCTGTTTGGAATATACTTTTTCAGAAGAATGTTTTAATCTAGTGCAGCAAAAATAAAAAAAAAAAATCACATTGTACATCTTTTCAAATAGCTGATTTATATATACAGAAAAAAATAAATCAGTTTTAATGGAGCAGAAAACTAGATGTACCATTAGCATCCACTTTGATACACAAAGATTCATTTTCATTGCATATTTCCACACTCACTAAAAGAAAGCTTGCTATTGTTTACCATACAATAAACGTATCATGAAAGCTCTCTTCCCTAAAAACCTCTATTTCCCTTAAAAGATGGAATTATGATTTTCACAATAACACCCTCTACACCACTCCACTGATGCAGTTACATACCAGTAAAACCATTTTAGACCTTAGGCATAAATCCACTACCTGCAGCATCTCGTACTGCTCTACATGCCCACATCCTCAAACCACAAGGACTTCCTAATTTAGGCCTTTTTGCCAAAATAAAGTTAATTTGAGGCTGCATTATTTCAAGCTCTTTGGGTGTTTTTGTTTGTTTCTATTATTAGAAACCCTCTGAATACCCATTAATCAAGGAATTTGGTTAACATGTTAATAAAACTTCATCTTTCACCATGTTGAACAAGAGCAATAACAACAAAAAACCCGCAACCAAGTTGCTAGCTTAGATTCAAATATGGAAACGGAAAGGTCTGCAGTTTCAGATGACTGAAACCAAGACCAGGTCCATGCAGCAGACCAGTCTTTATTGCCTAGATCAACTACAATATGTGCAGCAGACAAATCTCCTTTAGCATCCAACCAAAATACTTCAGGTTTCTGGTAAAGTCTCATAAGAAATAGCTGGAGCATGAGAAAGTATTCCAGAACGTATATCAAGCCAGCTTTCAAAATTCTCAACCTTTGTCATCTTTGTTTGTACAATTACTGTGGCCCCTGCCATGAAAGTATAACTGCTACCAAGGAAAAGTTGTATCTTATCACTAGCTCATTACACAGAAGTCCCCTGTCATGGATGCTGGAAATGCTGCTGGTCTTTTTCAATCTTAGCCAGACTTAAACTAGCAATGTAACTTCTTTAAGCATTTCACCTCTCAAACATTATAACCCTGACAGCTTTAAACAAAAAGAAAACAAAACTGAGAATGCGTGCCTTAAACTCATTAAAAAATTAAAAAAAAAAAAAGTTCCTAGTGCTATCACTATTATAAATAACATTTCTTCTCAGTAATTTCCCATTAAGTACTATCCAAGATAAATTATCAAACTGAAATAACTTCAGAATACCTACAGAAAGTTTCTTTCAATCAAAGGTTAAACTATAATTAAAAAAAAAAATCATAATCCTTCATCTCTACTTATTCTTTAAACTATTCCCTACTTACGGCTGAAAGGGTATGAAGTGCTGTTTGTCCTCATCATCAACTTTTCCATTAATTATGTCGGTAACATCCATTACTGAAAACGAAAACAAAGAACACTGAATTTAATGATCTACACAGGAAGAAGGGTTGTGAGGGGACACCCTGAGGGTCAGGAAACAGTGATTCAGCACAGGGATGAAGCTATCAATTGCACAGTTTCAGGATATTCGTATAGCAGAACAGCATCGTGCTTTAAATGAGCTTTGGCATCTCCAGCTCCATGCAAGTCCTGAAAGCTACAGTCAGTTCTGCAACACAGGAATAAGCCTGAACAAACCAAACAATTCTGAGTTTATAAAACACCCCAGGAGTTTCAAACCCCCAAGTTTCTGTGCAACAATATGACATGAAACATACAGATACAGTGCACAAGAGTTTACCTGCTACTCCAAAGGGTCGCCGGAGCCCAGAGGTTAGCTTCCTCGTGTTGTTGTCCCTCAGTTCCATCCTGCCCACTCGCACAATCTGACAGACAAAACTGATTTTGTCTCTTTTCAGGTCTTTGCTGCCAAGGTCCTAGAAATATTAGTTTCGTTGGATTACTTTACAATAATGGAATTTCAAGCCCCATTTCAGTACGCAGAAGAACGTTTGTTGCTCGCAATTTGCCTTCGTCATTCTAGCCTCTAGCACAAGAGCTAATTGTTCTCAGAATTAAAAGAATAATTGTAACAGGAGTTTTAAGTCTTATCCTGACTTCTGTGTGAATTAGGAGACCAAATCTTTTCCTGTAACTTCAAACTTCAGAGAGCAACTTCAGCTTTAGCAAGGTGTTCAGAATTTTTCATTGCCACTTACGAGAAGCGTCTCATGTGAGCTTTCACCAGCAGAGGTAACTCTGCTGATCACAAACAGCTTGTTAAACTCCTGAGTTATTCACAAGACGTGAGAGAAGCACTTTAAAATTTTCAGGCTGAACCAGCCCCCCAGACTTACCGTGAACACTGCTCGGAGGTTATGCAATCTGTCTATGTCTTTGGGGAGTCCAGAGCTCGACCAGCGCACCAAATAGTTTTCACTGAAAGAACAAGGTTTTGAAGACTTTTTTGTTTAAGTGTCTTCCCTTAACATAAGGAATTTAAAATCAACTGCAGAATTTACAGAAGTCTATCTTAAGCCCAATCTATCCATGCTAACCAAATTAATATTTACTTAGTAGACAGCTGCCACTTCCCCTTGCATGCATCATTTATGAACGAAAGCAACTCTTCAGCAACAAAGCATAAGAATTTCTCTCCAGAAGCAGGGGATGTAGAAATCTAACTCTCAGATTGCTGTCAAAGCTGCTGTTAAGTGAGGACACAGCCTCGCAGGTGTGCTCACGTCTCCTTTAAGGCCTGCACTTGAGGAACTGAAGACACGGTGTGATAAGGAACAGCACGACCCTGCAGGGTACCCAGGGCGAAGGTCCCTTGCCAGATGCTGTGCTGAATACAACCATGAAGTGCTGCTGCATTACTTCCCAGATAATCCTGTCCTACACATTTCACAGAAATTTGACTTCCATAAGCCCCCTCATCCTGCAGAACTGCCTCACTGCTCTAACTGAGGACGCACAGATGAAGGAGCACACTCAGGAGTACGCTCACCTGATAAATTTTGATTCCAGGGGATCATAGAGAGACATCAGGACTTCAGCATCTTCGCCTATTTTGCAGACTACATTTTTTAAATTTACAAATAAAGCAAATGAAGGAGTGGCAGCAAACTTGGCTTGTCTGTTGATATCAATATTCTGTTTTTGAGACTGTAATTGAAGAACAGAAGAAAATTAACTTAGCCTAACAAATACCTAACCATTATGAACTTGAAGTCTTCCTAAAGCCTTAAAGACAGAAAAATATGGGTTATCTGTTGAGTGTCTACTCCCATCCTCTTTGTTTATACTTGAATTTACAACAGACTGCATTTTTTGGATCTATCTTGAAGTGCCACAGCATAAGGAATAAAAAAAAAAAGGTTAAAAAAGATGTGTCGATGCATTCACATATTAAAAAAAAAAAAAAAAGGAAGCTGAGCAAATGGAAGAAAGAGAACCTCAGATGTACCTGACAAAAAAAAGAAACTCGTTCTTTTCTCTGCCTGCTGTGGCAGGTAAAGAGCACCAAGACAGGAGAGAGAACAGTTTCTACAGGTTACCCAACCCTTTTCTTTTAGCTCCTGTGAACTTTCCATGAAATGCTTCACCTAGACAGAAGGGAGAAGCACACATGGGACAAAAAGGAGATGGGAGGAAGGGCACTGGAAGCAGAGAGGCTCTTCCCATCGGCAGCAAAGTGCTTCAAACTCTTGTCCCAACCCCAGGTCCCCTGCTGCGAGGACCTGGAGCTTTGGCATCAGTTTGCCAAGTCCCCAGACAGCAGCTGATGTTCAACAGCAAGCTACAAACCTCCTCTTAAAAGACTGTGAGCAATGTGAAGAGACAAGACAGGACAGGATGTCTAGATGATGGCTGCATAATTTCATATACTCTACTTCTTACAAAACTCAAAGCCAGGCTATGCCCACGGAAACTGGCTGAACTGGGGACAAAGAAACAACTCTGGATACAAAAATGCATTAATTTCAATTCTGTTCAAATTACCATGTTTCTGCACCGTGTTTGGTGAGGGCTGTAAGTGTGTCTATGCCCCTTGCAACTCAGGGAGACTCGGGAACTCGTTAAGCTGCACTGGCACGCTCATGAGCAACGTGCTTCGCTACCTCATGCTGCTGGGAAGACTCCTCACAATGGAAATGTTTTTCCTTTTAAAAATAAAAATTTGAATTGCAAAGAAGTTGCCTGTTCAAGTCTGAGAAAGCCTTTACGTTTGCCCCTGTAATTCAGCAAACAAATTTTCAGGATTGGCACACATAAATCCCACAAATATGAGGACACTGTTCTGGGTGATTCTCAAAAATAAAACCTCATGAAAACCCAGCATCCAAGTTTGTTACAGCTGCATCTCTAAGGCAAGTCTAGCTGATTTACTGGTATGTCTATACTGTGATTTCTAATAAACCTTTAAAGGGAAAAAACACAGAAATTAAAAAGCCAATGACGAGTCCTTACAAAACATTTAAGCCTAGTAACTCTGCATAAAAATATCAAATTCTTCATTACCAATGCTAATAATAACAATAACCTAGTTAAATTACAATTGGATGTTTCAAAGGGAAAAGCTTCAGTTGCTTTCTGCATCTTACTTTTTCCTCCAGCAGTCTCTCTTCAACTTGCTTGGAAGCTATTTCGTGTGCTCGAAAAAGGCTAATTGTGCTCGTCTGCTCCGGGTCCAAAATATTGCCATCTTCATCTCTAACGACCAGATCTAAATCAAGAATTCTGAACAAAACCAAAACATGCTGGTGAGTTAACAATGCTCAGGTAAATGCTTAAAAACCACCTGCAAAGTGCTAACGGTTAAAGTTGTGTGCACCTGATGTATGGTAGAAATCATGATCTGGTAACAGGATAAAATAATTTAACACGTTGCCAGCCCAGGAGATAACCACTCCCGGCTGGAAGTCACTTTTTCCCCACAGCACAGAAAGAACTGATGTAAGTTAAATAGCACAACAGCTGGGGAAGTAATTTCTTAAGGAACTACATTTGCAAGAGAAGTTGTCTGCTCCTCTGATTCATCTGACAGTTCGAACAAACAACATCTACATTCACGCCACATGCAAATCGGTCAGTTCATTGCTTCCCACTCCGTGCTCTCCTCCACAGCAGCATATTAATCATGGTTTAGCAGAAATCTTAAAAAAAAAAAAAAAAAAAAAAAAAAGAAGGCAGAAGATGTTTCTCTTTATTTAGGGCAGCAGCCAGATTTCTGGCAGCGGGGTGTTAACATCCACCATTATCTTCTGCAGTGGGGAAGGCTTCTGCCATAATCAAGCCCTTTAGGGAAGATTTCCTAAATTTTTCCATGTTACTGTAGTGCTGGCAGTGGAACCCAGGATAAAGAAACTTCCTGTCTAGGTTGTCCTGTGTTCCCCTACCAATCTTCTCTGCTCAGCTCCCCTTCACTACACACGGTCCCAAATATTATCAGCTGCTAATCTGTGGTCACCCCTCATGAGACAGCTGCTGTAACTTTGTCTTTGAGATGTTTGATTGTTAAGCTTAAGTCAAACTTGCAGAATCTGCTAAGCCACCCAGAGAGGCTCGTGGTTTATCAGAGCAAATCCCCTTGGGACATGACCTGTAAGCACTGGAAGAGAAGAGCAGGAGCTGTGGGTAGCTCCTGGCCCCCCCGACAAGAGGGAAACGTGGAGGTTTGAAACACCGCCCTGAGCAGAGTCAATCGAGAAAACCCTCTAATTACTCACACTGCAGTAACTGGAAGGTGGATGAACGTCACTCACACAAGTCACAGCGTGCAGGCAGCAGCTCATTAAGTAACACCTCCTCAGCTCCACCTCACAAGACCTCAGCAGCCCCACCAAGCTCACAGACACGCTTCCTACTGAGAATGGGGCTTCACCACCAAAGCCTAGGAGAAAAGCAGCCCAAACCATGCTCTTTGGGACAGCAGTCACAGCAGGGGATGCGCCTAGTGGTACCCTAACTGCATGGCCTGGGGTGAACGACAGCAGAGATCTTCTGCAGGAGAGACACCAAGCAGACCAGAAGAAAGCATAACTCAAAATCAGAGAACAGCTGATCAGCCGGCCCCTACGCACAAGCAGGACAAGGATGTCTGCACAGATTGCCAAATGAACAGCAGCAAACACTACTTTGATTTCATTTGTTTTATCCTTTAACTTGAAAGCGATGCTCAGGAGAAAGAAAAAATGAAATTTTTCCTTAAACGTCCCAGTTACAGATTTCTGCAAGCGAACAAGGAAGATGTTTTCCCAACAAAATTATCTGACCCAATTTCAGGCGAGCAATATAAATACAGCTTCATAAGACTACTTTTACTTCCTCGGTTATTTCAACAACATGCAATAAAATTGTCATCTTTATTTATAGGAAGATCTTACTTACAAATCAGCCTTTCACAAAACAGGAAAAGTTAGGATATGATTAGATCAGAAAACATTTATAAAACGCATAATGAATTCTTTCTGTCCAGATAGCGAAATCATCGCTCGTGCTTCTTGGAGACAAAAGTGAATCTACGACTAGGCTGAGAAACATATGGGATCCTTGCAGTTGTGGGGATTTACTCAGAAGTTCGACTGCGCTCTGCAGAGAATGTTCTGATCACTTAATTAGTCCATCAGCACATTACGAATAGAAAGCCTAGCACAAGATGTTCTATTGTATTTGAATAGTGAGCATCTGGAGGTTATTCAGAGTAACTTTAACCATCTCCTCAGACAGATGGTAAAATACAGTAGCCGAACAAATAATATCAACAACATCTGGTTAATTGTCTACTGGGGTACAACAGCCCGTATCTCGGATTATACATGCTAAATTACTGACTGAACGGGGTTATTGACTTGTTGTTTTTTTGAATTGTGGCTTTTGCTGATAAAGTGCACGAACAGGAATACCACAAGTTTGACAGTTCGTAAGGAATAAAGTACAAATAGCTGAAACCCGGTGAGTTATTTCCATCACGAGGAATTTAAAGAATGGTTTGCTGAATAGTTTTTCAGTCCCCAGTGCGCAGTACTACCACGCTCTCTCAGTATTCAAAATATTCCCTCAAATGCTTTCCTGATTTAAGAGGAAGGTATGATTCCTCAACTTTTCAGTCAAAAGGGAAACTCTATGGACAACTTATATAAAACCTGTATTAAAAAAAAAAAAAAAAAAAAAAAAAAAAAGCTTTGATCCAGATCACTGTTTGGAAGTTACCCTCTACTCAAAAGTTAATTCAACTGAATTACTAACATACCTGGCTTACCCAACCTATTCTGACTTCATTTCTTTATTTTTAATGTTTTTGTTTGTTTGTTTTTTGTTTGTTTGTTTTTTCCATAATTTTCACTTCATTTCTGTTTTTTAAATCTGTTAAATCTTTTGGTACAAGGCACATACTACATAAACAGAGCAACAACGAGCCAAACTCTGCTTCTGAGCCAAATCCTTCAACATCACATTACAGCATAAGTGACTTCAGGGCACACACAGCTGGTGGCACTGAGAAGGCAACAACTGTTTATGCTGCACAAGCAAACAGAGTTTAAATTACATCTTGAACAGAGGCACTACTTGCACTTTTTAACTGACCTTAAAGAAAAATCACAACTTCATACCAATATAAAATTTATAGTGTCATGAAGCATTCTGTATTGATTCTACTTTAATATATTATATTATATACTGAATTCTATACTAAGAAGATGCTATATCAACTTCATTCTTTATCATGCTGTAACAGGACTTTTAATATATTAGTATTATATTTGCATAAATACAGGAATAAAAAAAACCTGTAAGACATCACTGATAGCTCAGGTGTAATATACAAAGCTGATCTGGTTTTCATCACAAACACTTGGAAAATATTGCTCACGAACCTGTTTCCATAATCAATTTTTGCAGTCACTTTCTTTTTCAGTTCCTTGAGCTCATCTTGGGGTAGAGTCCCAGAGAGTATTTGAGATCTCCACTCAATAAGATCATATATCATGTGGCGTACGCTGCGAAACATTTCCCTGTTATCTTGCTGTTTGGAGGGGGAAAAAAAATGGGTAGAAGTTAGTTCTGAAGCATTCTGAACATCTTTTAAATACACATAATAAATTACTATTAGAAAATATTCATTTAAAAGGGTACAAGGGAAACAGGCATTGAATGAAATGATGTTTTCTTGGTTCATATCGTACCTTCTTTTAGTGGCTCTCTATAACAAATAGAGCAGAACTAAAAGCAGTGCATTGTAATAACAAGAGGTTCAGGTTCTGCAGCACTCCTTGTGCAACGTGTTAGAGAATCCTTTTCTCACCCAGCACCCCTACAAAGTTAAATCTTCAGAATAAAACTTCACAGTTCCTCAGTGAGCAAAGCCAAGTGCATTTGTACCTTATGAGTGCAAAAACAACATCTGAAGGCAAGTAGAAAACCAAGAAAGTCCAAAAAGCCTTACAGAAAAAGTTAAATACCTTTATTGTTTATAAGGAACGGAACTAGGGATATTAAGGAGTGCACAACAGCACGTGCAAACTTTCCTTGGCAACACACAGCTAAGCGAGAACACAGGAAGAAAAAGCTTCACACTGAAAATGGCCTTTTCCAGAGCATTTTATACTCTGAGATTAAAGACCAAATCTTCAACCACAGAAGAATATTTGACATTGGTCTGAACAACACAAATGTACAGACTTAGTGCAAATGAACAGTACTGTGCACAACCAAAGTTACAGCACAATGGCCTGTCTTTATTGTGAAAGACAATGTCAAGGAAAGGACAATGCTAAGGCTCTGAATGCTTTGATCTTACCCAGAAGCAATCTTTGTAGCCCTCAAAATCTAGCTAAGCCCTTAGCTCAATACACTCTTAAGAATACATCTTCCTAAAAACCCTACATCACCAAATTACTTAGGCTATGCACAGATATCCTTCGTTCAGACTATACCTGGGCCTTATTTGACTGAAAGCTACTGGAATTAAATAATTAAAATAAAGTTAAAACACTCTGCTACCTATGAAAGACAACAAAAAATTGCAGGTGCAGGAAAAGAATATGACTCCAAGACTCAGGGGGGAAAAAAAATATCTAACTGTGAAACGTAAAGACTTCAGTCTGTTCGGATTATCAAAAAGCTGACTTGATTATAGTGTGAGAACCTTCACAGAGCGAAAATACCAGTTATTAAAAGCTCTTTAATGTAGCAGAGAGAGACACAACAGGCTCCTGTGGCTGGAAGCTAAATGCAGACAAATTCAAATGAGAAAGAAGTTCATGATTTTCAGTGCTGCAGGCAATCAAACTACTAAGACGCAAAACATGCCACTTCCTCCACTATCTGCAAATCAGAACTGAAAGCCTGTTCAGCATTCAAAAACAAACTGTGGACTCAATAAGGGGATAGCCATGGTCATTTAGTGGCTTTTGATATGCAAGATGTGGACAACACAGAACATCCTTCCAGTCTGTAACTGACCAGTTCGACACCTGTTATCTCCAGTTAACCAAAATCAAAACCCTTGAACCTCCCATCTCAATTTGTATTGAGATATAAATGATGATACAAAACTCACCCAATGATGTACCTACTCAAACTACAGCTGTGTCCTGGACTAGAATCCTTTCTGCCAGTGAAAGGAGGCCACTGGCAGCATCCTATTTGCCTGCTCCTGCATTCAGAGCACTTAGCAAAGCACTGCAGCATTCCTCAGCTGCTCACATCTTCACAGAAGTAAATACACGACCATGGAGATGGTACACATTAACAGTTAAAATGATGTGATTCCCACGTTACAAGTGATTCCCACATTAGGTAAACTTTATAACTTCCTCAACCAAGTCTTTGCAGGTTCTGGAAGCAGTGTTGCTCTGGCATGAAGCAGTACCAGGTTACATATTAGGTAACACACACACAAAAAGAGACATCAGGGCCAAAACGTAATCTGCACTGCCTTCAGTAACATGCAGCAGTGGAACAAGAGGTAAATACTAACACAGGTTTCACCATCTGGCCAATATACTGTTTACCAAACAGTTGGTTCTAGTGACATTTTAATTTTCTGTTCTATATTCATATTAATTATTAAAAAAAAAAACTCTCTCTCAAATGCTCTTGTCTCTCTCAGCTTCTCCCTGTGTTCACTGCACTGTTCCTCCTATTTCACTCCTGCCCATTTATTTCTTCCCTGATCCTCAACTCTTTACCTCTCTAGTTTCGTGTCACATTAAAACTCTTTACATATAGTGTTTCTTTTCATGTAGCATATTGTCCTCCGTTTCATCTACTGCAACACAGGACCACTTCCAGCACACTATTTTTAATCTTAACTTTTACTTTCATGGGTATGATTCAAACCAACTTAAATCTATAGGTCACTTGATTAGCTGCAATGGGTTTTGGGTCAGGTGCTCGGAAATTCTGGTTTCTGTCTACCTTCAAATAACATTTAACTGTAAACTAAGTATAAACTAGGCACATTAAAACTGTAATTTCTCATTTCTTGCCATTGCCAGTTTCCCTGTATTAAGAGCAATAGTCCTTAGTGGTAGCTCGTGGTCTCAGTAACGTTATAATATTCACTCCCCATTATACAGCTTCTATTTTTATGATTGAAGATTTCAGGCATATAAGGAACGTTATAAGGAACAGATATTCTGCATTAAACCAGACCTTAAATGCAACACTTTAACGTTCATATTATTTCATGATAGTGACCTTACACAATCAGAGCATGAGAAGTCAGAGCTAGGGTACCTTATCTTCAACAATATAAGGTTGGTTTACATTTGAACCACCTTTTTTTTAGGTTTATGTGAAAAAACTTACGCCTTACTTATGAATGCTTTCATCTATGCAGTTTCATGGCTACTGTATTTTTCTATTAACTCATCTGAGAACTTTGAAATGCTTACTGCTATAAATTCCTAGGAGTGTATCATGTGTTTAGAACTTATATAAAAAAAATACTAATTTAATGCATGCAATTTAAGGTCAATATATGTGAAGTAATCAGTCAACTTCAAGTGCAAGAACAATGACATGTAAAAGGCCTGCATGGATGAATCTTCAAAGGTAGAGGTTTATACCCACGAATTTGACATCAAATATTCAAATTTCCTCACAAAAGATTAACTGCCCTAACAACTGCCCTCAGAATAATTTTCTCCATTTCTTTACTGCAATTGTCTGTAGATTTGGAAAAATCTAATCTATCATCTCAAAAAAAAGTTGGTGTATTCTGGATAATACCACTTCATAAAAAAGGATTTTCTGTCTAGTCAGTCATAATTGCTCAACAAATTACTGCTGTATCAAAGGATCACTCTAAAAACCTGATTCTGCCAAGAAATACGGTGTTCTAGAAAGTATTCAAGCAATCACTGCTGAGATTTGTGCCTTAACACAGGTGATGCTGAATACTGCTTGAACATTAAACAGCCTTCAGAAACAGTAAAAGAAGGGGAAATCCACTAACAGGTTCCTCAGTCTTCTCAAGGTACCTTTCATGGCATTACTTTTGTCACAAACCATGGAGTATTGTGTGTGTTGAATGGGATTGGTACTTACAACATATAACTGCCGCCATATTATGGACCACTCCCGGAGCGTTGTGGTAACCTCCTGAATCAGCGGGAGCTCATTGGGTATGACTGTTTCGTGTTGTCTTAAAAAGACAAGAAAAAAAAAAAGTCAGAGTTAAGTAATAGCTTGGGGTAGGACAGCAGAGTCATTTCTAGGAAGGAACCAGTCATTTCCAAACCCAATCCAGCAGTGACAGATTCAAAATAACACCACTGCATATTCATAAGCTAGCAAAGAATCTATCATCATGTACAGGAGAAGCAGCACACGCCACTACCGCCCTGTGACGTAGAGGATATATCTGTAAAGGATATATATAAATAGGGTTGAGACTATGCTACTGAGCTCACTGCTTTTTCCCCACTTGTTTCTGTAGTCACAAGACACCAACACACACCTCACCATACCATTCGCTACTGAGATGCTCATTTTACACGAAGCAGCCAAGATATAAGCCAGATGTACAGCACACACAATGCCCAATTGATTTTCAAAACTATTGGTCTTGCAAAGAAAATGAAGCATGCAGGTCGTTACCATTAAGTTTCTGTATGGCTTGTTTTAAAATTGTGCCATCCAAGGATGAAACACCAGCCAGGTCTTTTAATATTTCAGAAGTAGGGTACTCAAAAGTAGTTTGGTAATCAGCAAGAAAGATGTCATTATGCAGCAATCATATGATTAGCAGTTTTATCATTTACATATTTAATAGTGTATAAAAATAAATCAGGCACAAAGGAATATAGTATTTTAATCCTGTTACATTACATTTCATACCTGGCTAATTATTTATTAACTTCACTTTTTTTTTTTTTTCCTGATTTTCTACTTTTTTCTTAAGAAGTATCTTTTACACCAATTTTTTGAACTTTTAATCCATGTCCAGCAATGCTGATTTGACACAGAAGGATCCAAGCTCTTACATTTGTTGAAGCACTAACTACTCATAGCCTCACACATTAGGCAGGAGGATCAGAAGCCAACCACCCCTGGCTGGAAGGCAGCGCTTCGGCAGAGCTTCTCTGCAAGGTAGGAAATGATGCCTGGATAACGGCTGTCAGTGAGTTGTCCAATCCCTCAAAATTTATTGAAGGGGGAATTAAGCGACTTAAACTTCATCTGCACAAAAAGGAAGGTATCTCGAATCAAAGCCCTCTTTTAGCAGACCAAGCTGAATTATTAAAACTCAAGGGCTGGAAGATAAACGAAGGTTGGAAAAGTGAAATCTGAACTAAAATGGAGATGGGCTGGATGAATTTTATCTAAGTAGCCACGAATCAAGGGACTAATAAAACCTACAAAGCAAACTGGTAAATTATGTGCTCTTCCAAAGCTATTCATCACTGCAGGGCAGCTCAGCTCCATGAAGCTGCAGCTAAGCTGGGCACAGCACTGACAGCAGACCCCTGAAACCAAGGTGAGCTGCTTGTCAAACACACAGCACTGGCATAAGCTCAGTAACTAACTGGAAACAAGTGCAAGTTATCCAATAACGCACTGAACTTATATCTATACCAACAGAAAAATGGATTTTTGTGATTTTTCAAATGAAACTCACCCTTTTCCTTCAACTATTGCTTCCTTAAGGTGAATATAGGAGGCAGGAAATATGCCCTTTGGGAAGGAGAGAAAGGAAATAAGTTATTTGAAATAGCCAGGTGCACATAACAAATCTATTCCATGCCAGCCCACCAAGATACATTGCCAGGTCTGCACAGAGATATTCACATCCGCTTAAGCATCAGAATGTTTTTTTTAAATGTGTATTTAAACATTATATTGCAGGCCCTTTTACGAAGGTGTTATTGCAGCCTTAACAAGGGAGACTCCACCACACTGAGATCAGCAGAGCTGGCCTGTTCTAAGTGATCATACATGTGTGCAAGTTAAGACAGACTTGCTTTTGAAAGTATTAAAGACTACAGACAAATTATTTGATATAAATGTATTCTAGAATGACATTCCACCCGTAATTCAGATCCTGCCATTTGCTCTTCCTCGGGTCTAACCAAGCTTTCTTCTCCTGCTGTAAGGTATCGCTTCTGTTCCCCACGTGTTTTCTCCAAGGTTTATGGGCTCCCAGTTAAACAAATATGGGTTGAGAGCATGCATCACACTGGGCTGCCTGGCTCATTTGGGGTGACACAAATAGGGACACGTGGACATGCAGGACACAGTCACCTGGCATCACAACCATTAGTTCACAAACTTTGTATCATGTACTGTCTATCATCAACTTATCATTAGCATTACAAGCCAAAAACCTCTTCAACAGACAGTACAATCATTTTAGTGGTTGCAACTCACTACAATATCACAAAATCAGTTTGTTTGTGTGTTTTTTTTTTTTAAAAAAAAGTTACTACATTTAGTTTCAGCTGTACAAATTCACCAACACCTGGAATTAATTTAAGCCAAGAGGAATGCGTAATTTCTGCTTATGCTGAACAAGGCACACTCACGAAATACAGATTGTAAGAAATTTAGCCTATCTCCAAAAAAAGAAAATATCAAAATAGAGTAGAAAAAACATAGAACGGGCCTGGTTAGGAAATGGGTGGGATGAACCACAGAACTAACTCTGTTCCTACATGTCTGAAAGTACAACTTAAAACATACCTCTGTATGCAAACGTGCAAATTTTGTGTGTTTTAATTTAAAATTAAAAAGAAACAAAAGAAAAGTTGTGCAATTCTGATTAATTGCTGACACAAAGTAAAGCAAAAAATAAAAATAAAATTAAAAAAACATTGCAAGCTGCACTCGTGCTGTTTCCTTCACTATTTCAGGAACACTGCTATAAACAGCAGCCCTTTACGCACACTTTGAAGCCTAACAACTAGGCAAAATTGCACAGCAGAAGATTACTGCCCCTCTCATGGAGAATGACTGAAAATCACAACGTGGATCTCATCGCTTCCCAAGACGGAATTGCATTTTACAAGCAATACATTGTTTAGCAGATAGCGGAGCAAAATGTCAGCCTTTAAGCAGATCAACTAGGCTGTGAAGCTCTTAACTTTTTACAAGGGCAGGGACTTTGGCACACAAGTTACTGCAGAACACGGCTGATACACACCCAGCCAGAGTAACCGTGCGTACATCCACCCTTACATTGCAAAAAACAGATATGCGAGTCAGTTTTCAGGCTTCGCTGCAGCAAGTTCCAGTTAACTGGGAAAAAATATCACATTCAGCACGGGTCAGCAGTGCACCCAGTTCAGGGGGCAGTGGAGACACACTGGATCATCACAGGGTGGTAACACGGCGTGCCCACGAGCTCAGCTACACCACACAGCCCTGTCCATTCAGGCAGCACTTACCTTCTTGGATTTCTTCCGTAGTGTATAACCTCTGTACCAACCTAGGAGGAAAAAGGGAGAAAGCGTTGAAGCGTTAATTCATGTGGCCCAACAACTGCTCCCTCCCAGCTCAACAGCCCCTTGCCTTGTGTTGCAAACATGATTTGTCCCCCACTGACACACTCCTGAAGCTCAGTTCTCTACAGAATTCATACCCCGGCTACAACAAAGCCTCCTCTGAAAGCTACAAAATCCGAGTGATGATAAACAAAGTGATGGAGAACGCTGCGTGACAGAGGTGGTATTTTACGTGATGTGTTTAACTGTGATGCATTTCCTTTTAATTGGTAATTTACCAACATAAATGAAACCAACTTAAGAGTATTAACTTCACAGGTACATACTGTTCACCTAGTTTGAATTAAAAACCTATTTAAATTCATCAAATGCAAGTTCTCAAGCGCAGACTAGCCATTTGTCACCTCATCAGAAAACCAGAATACTTTGGGATTTACAGTTCACAAATCAAAACACAAAAGCAGCAGAAGGCTCTGATGGAGTTCGTAAAAAAATAAAAACATGATAAAGAACAGAACAGCTTCATAAAAACAATCAGAAATAACAATCAGAGCCTAGGAACAGGTAGTTCAGAGAGGGGAAAGGCTCTGTGGGTCTGAAGTTACTTGCACACTGCTTCAGGGCATCCTGGTGGGGACTGGCTCTGCACAGCATCAGCATGAGGACCCCAAGCACTGCTCCTTAAAGCATTAAAATGCTTTAAAAACCCCACCACTGGGAAATATGACAGGGAAATCATCTCCAACCAGCCTGCCTGAACACGCGGCCTGTTCACTTCCACAGCTCTCCATCCACTAAAAGAAAGCTCTCCACGTGCAGACGAGCACCCCGAAACCCACCAGCTCCCCCAGAGACATGAAATGAAGGAATTCAAGTCACAAAATCGCTACTTTTCTTCAAACTGCAGCAAATCCATCTGTCGACAGACCTCAGCAAAGAATGGGAAGACCGAGTAGAGCCGGGCTTCTGGGGCAGGCCTACCCAGCCGCCGCACCGGGACGTGCATGAACGGGTGTCAGTGACACTAAAAAGGTGGCCCTGCCTAATTTTAGTCCCTGATAACCTCATTATTTTTTTTTGGAGGGCAAAAATAAACAACTGGAGAGCAAAGAGGGCAAACATCTGATGTCAGGCCCTTCAGTGAAACACCCAGCGAACAGCTGCAAACGCTCCTCACGTTATTTACTGCCAATTTGGTTTCAGACAAAACGCCAGCAAGAGGAGGACAGGCTGATGCCATCCGTATTTTTGAAAGCGACCTGGGCTTTTAAGTGGCTTGGTTACGTGTTACAGGGTTTCCAGCCTCCCCTTTAAAAAGCTCACAGGATTTAAGGGCTGGAAATGCCCAGCCAAGGAAATGCCCACCTAAGAAATGAAGCAGCTGGGTCTGCTAAAGCTGCAAAGGCACAGGATGGGAAAAATTTGGCAGGTTCCGCTGTTTCTCTTGTCCTACATGTTCATTTTGCCTATTCCACCAAAGAAAGAGAATTAAAACAACAAAGATCAGGCCAGTGTTACTTCAGAAAGAGGCAAATATTTGTTCTGGGACATCTGCTATGGAAAACAATCCTTCTCTCCTGCCACATGAAAGCTGTTTATGAAGTCACCCGGCTTTGCTGTCTGCCTTTTCCTGTAAGGTTCACATTAAAAAGTGCGAGAGGAAGTTTTCTAATTGAAAAATAAAATCCTCTGCAATTCCACCTGAAAGAAAAACATTAATTTGGCTTTCAAGATCAATTATTCTCTCCCTGTTAGTATGAGAAATGAGCTCCCTCTTTTCTTTGCTTCCTGGCAGAGCAGAGGCATTGAGATTTAACAATGGAGTGCTCACATTCATTACCAATATCTTAACATCGATAAAAACCCGGGCTGCCTGCAACAAGCCTCGATCTCTACACAATCTGCACATAAAGATATTTGTACAAACCTTCAGAGAAAAAGATGTTTTCTTTGATTAAATTTTAAGAGATGAAAGCGTTTCGGTAACAAATTGCAAAGCTCTGCATTTCCACATCGATCACAGAACCTGAGAACGGCCGAGGTTGGAAGGGACGTCTGGAGATCATCTCGCCCTTGAAGCAGCACTTTAAGGAGGTTTCAGCCAGGTCCCTGCTGCAACCCATCCCACTGGGATCCTACAGAAGCCCTAGACATCGCCCACGAGACCCAGCCTTCATCTTCTCACCCCTTCTGTCTGTGGGGAGAGGACCAACTGAGCTAAGATTTACCATTAGCACTTCATGGTGACAAAGAGGATTTGGAGAAGCAGCCAACTACAAGCTCCTGCTCCAAGCCCGAGGGACACGGACATCCCCTGACATGAGGGGCTCGGTGACCGGGTCCCTACAGCCCTCTGGGGCACCAGGAGGCTGCAGCCACCAAGACAGCTGCAGGTCAAGCTGCACACATTGTGGGGAGAGGAACCTGGAGATCAAAAAGCTCAAATAATTACCCGATAATGACAGCTCTGTGGGGAGAGGTAACAATTACAGCACCTCGTTTCCCATCACAGCAGGTAAGTAATGAGCAACTGTTGTATAAAACCTTTGGAAGAACATTAATTTATTTGCATTTCTTTTAACGTAAACTCATCCCATGTGCCCAAAGCCAAACAACCATGAGCTGAGACCACAGAGGCCTCTCTGTTACTGAAATCTAAGGGAAAAAGCGACTCATCCCCACCACACCATTAAGTTAGCAGCAGCCATGGTTTCACATACCCTATTCGGGATTCAAAGTTTCTCCCACATTCATCAAATAAACCCATTTATTTATACATAAAAATATAAAGCTGCACAGTATTTAAATCATTCCATTTGCATGTACTTTTTTTTTTTTTTTTGCATTAAAAGATGATTATTAAATCACATAATATGAAACGATGGAAGGATTACTTTGCATAGTCACTTGCAATTGCTGTGGCAAGCTTAACCCTGTAAGGAAATGCCAACCAAAGAAAATTAATGTGCTCATAGTGGTGAACAAAGCTTGTTACTTCTGTTGAAATAACATTGGTTTAGTAAATGTAACAATAAAAAAAAAAAAAAAAACAACTATTAAGCCAATACCAAAAACAACTTTATCACACAGATGTACCAGATCAGTGTCACCAAAACCAAACAAGTTGCATTCGTACATTAAAGCAACTCACACTTGCAAGAGACAAGAATTGTTACAGTATTTTCAGCACAGACAGTTTAGTCAAATGCTACTTGTACCTCTCCAGGCTGCAGCATGCCTTAACGTTAAAGTCAAGGATATAATGAAAGAGCTGTATTTCACTTGGCTCACGACTGGATCAAGCAAAAGCAGAAAAGCGCTATGACAATTTTCACATTCTGGTGATTATCAAACTCAGCACTCACATTCCCTTTTATATGGATCAAGGAGGAAAGATTTTGGTAAATGTAACGCTTCTGCAGCTTTAATGTCAAAACAAGCAAAGCATCTGAAAAGCCTGAAGTCAGTCCGTGGCACTGCAACACATGTATCCATCTCTTCTAAGAGACGTAAATAATTTAGGACCCAGGTGACTTTCAAATTCAGATTAAACTTCTTTTAGCAGCAGGCTCCTTTGCATTACCCATGGGTATCCCAAAAACATCTATCATTTCTCTAAATGTGGGATAGATACTGCAATCGATCCATACAAATAAAGCTGTGAGAACATCCATCTTTCATAGAAAAGGAAATGGGTATTCACCAGGTATCGACCGCACGCTTCTTCGTTCACATCTAGCATTGGATAATTCTGGGCTCATTAAAAATAATGTGTTTTGTCCTTTAGCAAGAAAGCAAGCAATTCATCACCTGATAATATGGGACGATACAGTCACGAGCAGAAAAGCAATGGAATTGTAAGAGCAGTGGTTTTAAAACGCAAGCTTTGCAGGCTTACCTTCGTATGTTTCTAGGATGTGCACAGTGTCGCCGATCTGTAGGGAGAGTTCGTCTGGTCCCCTGGCATCATAGTTATAAAGGGCTGGACAGAGAAAACACTGCTGTTAGCACATGCAAACACAGCTTTCAAGATGTTTACTTCTCCACACAAATGACTTTATGATGCATTATTGCCATGTTCAATCCTTCTGTACAGCTTCGGCCACCTTTGGTCAAGTTCTTCATTTCCCTCATATCTCCTCATGAGCAAGTCTCAAAAGCCACACGTCCACTTTTTAAAGATAGTCTCCCAGTCTATTCATAATGCTCTGTTTCTCCATAACAATACATTCCATTTCTTGTTGGCCTTGTCTGCTTCCAGCACTTTGTGGCAATCTGATGCAGTTCTGCAATAACCCTGCTCTTGCAGGTTAACACGCAGCAAACCTATCAAACGGCTTCAGAACACCCCAATTTACACGGCTGTATCAAGGAATGATTTCTCAATCGTTCATAAAGTTACTGCATGAATACCGTATTTAAAAACAGCACAGCCAAGTTCCTTCTCCTTCCACACCAGTTTCCAGGGATGGGGTCTGTGTGCAGATCAGGTGCTCCAGGCACTCTCTGGGATGTTAAAGAAGAGAAAGCCCCGGACACATCCCACGGGTAGCAGAGCAGCCTCCCCACCTGCAGGATATCCGCAGAGCTCACAGGACACCAGCCACACGTGCCGTGCTCATTACAGGTCACAAAGCACTTCCAAAAAAAGCCTCCTGCTGAAAACCTACAGCACGAGGCCAAAAAGCAAACTTACAAAGCGCCGCGCCACCAGCCCCAGGCGCATCCCTGCTCACCACAGCCATGGAGGACATGGCCCCCCCAGGAGGGCCAGCCCCTGAAATTCCACCTAAAAAACTGGTAACTGGTGAAAAACACTTTCTTCATCTCAAATCTGATAACCAGTTTAGCCCCGAGTGCACGAGCAGGGCACAGCCAGCAGGTCCCAGCATGGGGACAGGCCCCGGCTCCCCGCTCAGCCTCCAGCGATTTGGCATTTGCCAGGGTTTATCAAGTTCCAGCTGACGGTGCTGACAATAATGAAGACACGACACGCTTCGTTGGTCCTTCTCTGAGTTGTATTCCTCCGGCTGGAGCTCAGAACTAAGTAAATAACATCTGAGCGCAAAATTGAAAAGAATACGAAACGAAAAAGGTAGGAAAAAGCACCAAATACAAAAGAGAAAACAGAGGGATCCTAAAGAACACAGGGAAGGACACTCAGGTAAAAAGGTACACAGATCAAGCGGACTGCAGGACTAATAATAACAGGATTTAATGAAGGTTTTAGAAAGTGATAGTTTTATTGACATCAAAACAAGCCCAGCCAGCTATTCCTGTTTTCATTTTTTTATTAGCTTTTTCATTATTACAAAGAGATAAATCCTCGCTGCCAGGTATCTGGAGCAGGATTTCAAAGCCGTAATTGCTATTCCATGGGAGGAGAGCGCTCTGTGAGAAAACACGAACCAAAATTACCATTTTGAACTGTTCGGAGCAGAGGAACATTAACAACTCCGGAACGGCGGCACAGGGGACAGGCTGCTGGATCCCACTCCTGGGCAACTTTTGCAGCTAAGGTTTGTGAGCTGCAGAGAGACGAAGTCAATATGAACTCTTCTGACCTTAGATGGTTAAAGCTCAGCTCCTAAATCCGGGCTCCTGGGCTTTATTTTGCTTTCTTGCATGTCCCAGCTGTCACCGCAGTGAGATGAACCTTTGGGTGCTCGGCGTGTGCAGGAACAAACCCATCCGAGGCCTTGGGGCCCCCGAGAGCAATCTCGCTGCCTAATACCAGGCCCCCAAATCAGGAAAAATTCACACCCTGACAGATTAAAACCAGCTGAGTATCACGTTCACGCTTCAGCCAACCATTTCTCAAGCATCGAAGCTGAATAGCATTAAGAATCAAAGGCAGCTGTGAAGAAGAGACGCTAAAATTGATACCCAGGAGTGCGAACCTGTCACAGCGAGGAGGGTCAGGCAACGTGAACGTCACTGTAACAACCACTTCTTGGGACTGAAGATGACAAAAAGCCATCAAGAGGTAATTACTGCCCATGACAGCTCCCACTGCCCTCAGCTGAGCGAGCGGGGGCCGTGGAGGGAAGGCTTATTAAAAAACACACACACACACACACACACCAGTACACTGAGTCAACATTTAAAACATGAAGTACGTGAAGTACAACTTGCTTTAAAAAAGAAAAAGGAAAAAAGTTTGGCTTAATTTGGAAAATCCAGCTCTCAGCATGACAGATTTTCAGCTTGGGGAGTCGTAAGCTGAACGAAACATTAGGAATATTTGCACCATCTAACGTCAGGCCTGCCCATTGGGCTTGAAGTTTTGGAAAACGAGCTACGTAGCCTATAACTGGGCTCCTAAAAAGTCTTTGCAACAATTCACAAGCAAGGAACACGCTTACTTAAGCACCAAAAGATGCGTGGCTAAGCCAGTGCAAGTCAATCTCCCGGTTACTGTGGTCTAACACAGCATCCCCATGCTCCCCTTCCCCACAGACTGACATGGCACAACCAAAGCAGCTCCTTTTCTATTGCAACTCAGTACCCTGCTCCTTACCATCTAAAATAATTGAATTTATAAAACCTTTTCTCCTTAAGGGATAGACTCATGTCAGAGAAAACTCCAGCAGCCACGCACAAGAGCTACCAGAAGTAGCGGGGCACACCAAGGCTGCCTTCGCCGTCCTCCTCCTTCCGAGCAGCCCTACACACAAGGGCTGAAATGCCAAAAGCAAAGGATCAGTGTGGGCACCGAAAGAGCAATTTTTCAGCGCTCCGAGTTGATAAAGAAAGGAACAACGAACAGGGCGTTACAGTAATTGTGCTAAAAACCCATTTATTGGTAAAGAATGGGAAACAAACACCGCTGAAGAACCGCACTCATTAATCTGCACGTGTTAGAAGAACTAGAAAAATGAAAGAGGGGACGGAGGAGAAAAGGTAAGAAGCAAACAAAGGTAATACGCTGGGAAAGCTTTTCTCTGTATGAGAGCTGAGATAGCCAGGACACCATAAAAATGTGACCGTGCCCTGGAATTACTTCACATTGAAGTTTGTATTAAACATTTCACACTTGGGAAGGAAAGCAAGCGGCCATTGCCATACTATCAGCTTTATTTTACACCCTTAGAAAAAAGAAGGCAGCACAGGGCAGCGAGATGTTACGCAGCACATCTGGGCCTTATTGCTACCTAGCACGGCTTGGTAAATCGGGGGGACTTTGTAAGGCCAGAAAATAAAACAAAGCTGAAGTCATTTTCCTTCCAGGAGCATAACCATTGCCCTGCTGCTGAATCCCTCCGGCAGAGATCAAATAGGAGAGGATAAGATGCTCACTTCTTTCTGTCCTAATAAAAAAATAAAAGAATTCTGGACTTAGTCTAGATTCTTTCAAGTTCTCGGTTTTGCTACTCCCACCTTTGAAGACAGATGCCGCATTTATGGAGTTGAAGATGCCCACTCTTACCAGCTTTCTCCCTCCTCCTTCCTGACACTTAACTCAGATTCAAAATACTAAAAAAAAGAGAGATGGTCATGACTCTGATGGCATTAACGATGTGCTGTAACGCAGAGGTAACCAGAAGCACAATCAAGAAAATATTATTTTGAATGAAGTCCACTGAATGAAACGCATCACAGGGAAAAAGCAATCAGACCACCCGAGCTCTTCAAACTGGTGTTTGCAGAACAGCAAGGTGCTGATTTAGACAAAATGGAAACGTAACCAAGTCTTGGCATCTGTCATCTGCAAGCATGGACTCACAGAGCAAGTGACTTTTGACGTTCCCTCAAATTTCCTGCACTTCGACGTTGCTGTGTATAAAATGTGCTGAAGTATGCGCTGGGCACGAGAAAGCAGGAAGAGTTAAAGAGGCTGGGAGGAGGAAATAATTAGCTCAGCTTACGGTCAGCGCTGGCACAGGACCAAGCATGTAGGAGCCGGTGATGAGTCAACGTGAGGCCGTTTAATTGGGCTGCAGCAGCACGGGAGGTGACACGGGAGGGACGCTGCTGCCACCCCAAACCCTTCAAGAACACAGCCCAGCTTTCCCCACGTGAGGATGGTGCCAAAAACAATCCAGCCCCTTAACACCAGCCCCGTTCCTTCCAGCTCTGCCCCTTACCACGGCAGCAGGTCCCTGTCACGCCAAGGATATGTTGGTGAAGGGGGTGTTTTCTCGGAGGCATTTCGGCAGCAGCGAGCTTCGTGTCACAGCTATATTTTAACAGCCATTCCGATGGACTATAAAAATCGAGTTCGACACAATAAAATTGCTGTCGCGCTACTGTGGAAATGGTTAGCAAACAAACAGCCCCTGCAAGCCACCATTCACCGCAACACGGAGCTGACGATGCGGAGCAAAAAGCCTCGAGCAAGGCGAAAATGAGGTGATGGGAAGGAGGTCTCATTTCCTACTCTGCTCTTCCTCCTCGGTATTTCTACCAGGAAACAACAACACCGAGATTCCTGCACTGCTTTCTCAGGAAAGTTTATAGAGTGGGAAGGAGAGGAGAAGGCACCGTGAGCTTTTACACATCAAACCTCGCTCCATTTGTTTGCGCTTGCCATCGCCTTATTTGTCTCCCAGTCCTTCAAGCTGTCTTCAGCAGCAAGTACAAAGAAAGAGCACGGATCCACCGTCAAACAATCCCCGAGGAACTTGTTCTGCTTTCTCAGAAATCACAGCCAGCGAGAAGAATTACCTGCGAAGAGCTGCAGTGGGATCCACCAACACTTTTTCTTCTCCCCAGCAGCTAGGCTATCGCAGAAGAGGCAGCGTGGTATCTTCCTGAAGTTGTATCTTACCCGGGAGTTAACGTGAGAGCGCAGCCACGGATGCTGCTCAACCAGCGCCGAATACATTAAAAGAGAAGCGCGGCATTTTGCAAAAACAGGGAAAAATTGTTTGTCTCCCAACCAAGAAGACACCACATGACTCGGGAGGCTTTCAGGCTAGCGAGAGAATCGCCCTGGCAGCTAACCTGAACAAAGAGTCCCTGTCTGAGGCACTCAGGGCTTTAGGGCCAGGCTCTCCCGGTGCTGCTATGGGGGAACCTGCACAGCCACACAAGCCCCACATCACCCAGGGACAAGCCTTTTAGTGTATGCTCGTGCTGGAAGAAACAGGGAGAAGAAAAACCCAAATTCCTACTCTTTAAAACCCGGAGTCACTTCTTCCTCTCTCCGTAAATCAAGCATACAAACCTCCTGGAAGCAAGGAGGAATAAAGTAGGGGAACACGTGGAAGATGTGCCCGTGCAAGCTCGACTCCTCACCTTTCTGCTCAGCAGGAACCTGGACTTACAGCTGCAACACTTCAGACTTTGGCTTTCTGCATCTGCTCCTGCACGTCCCCAGCCCGAGCTGCGGGCACTCGGACTCAAACGGGTCGGAAAATAAACAGGGGCCTCTGAGGGCAAGGTATTGATAAAAATCTGTTCATGCGCCACTTCAGGAATACTTTCAGCTGGAAGCTCCAACACCAGCTGAACCACAAAAACTTCTAAAAACATAAACAATAGCACAAGTGAGCGATTCTGCTAACTTTTTTAGGATGTGCTCCTCCAGCTATACCCAAACAACCGCCTTTTGTTTTCCCTCTGAGACTCAGCACCCAGTACTCCGCACAAATTACTCTGGGCACTCCTCGAAGACTCACTTCCTTCTCCAGGCATTTCTTTTCCACCTAACACCTTGCTAAGGAGACGTTCCTCTCTGTTAGGAGGCTGCTTCCAGGAGCAAAACTCCGGTGAGCAGTGCTGCGGGCACACTGCAGGCAGGCAGTCCATCCTATTGCCGAGATCCCCCCTCAGCAAACAGCAGGGGATTCTCCCCGACGTGTCCGGAGCTTTATCAGCCCCTGAGCTCTTTAGGGCAGCGATGATCAGGGCTAAAGCCGGGCAATCTGAAGGGACTGCAGATGTTCCCTTATCCGGAGAAATGTCTGCAATTTTTTTTTTAATCCCTTAGTTACAGCGAAACGTAAAAAACCAACAAATAAACAAAATGCAGCGTTAAATACCAAGAGAATAGTTGGCTCCTCACCAAGCCCCCGGGGTTGCTGCCACAAAGCTTCAGGGCAAGCACGCCCCTGTTCCCATCAGGGCACCCCAAACACTGCAAACTCTGGGAAAAGGCTCTTCCCCTACTGCTCGCAGCCCTGGCAGTGCTGGCACATCACTGCGCTCGCTTACAAAGGACCCGGTGCTCACAAACAGCAGCTGGCAAAGCCCAGGCTTAGAGGAACTCGGCGTTTGGCTTCAGCTTGCTGCTGCCCATCGCATGGTCTTCTTCTTTCTGCCTGCCGGCCGCTTGGCTAAAATAAAAAAAAATCAACCTACAGATGATGGTAGCAGTAAAAGAGTTGTTTTAGTTTCACCACTTAGCCTTTGCTCTGGGGATTTCACGAGGCTGCTCCACTCTTGGCCACAGCAGCCCCAGGATGCATAGGAGACGGCCACCATCCAGGAACCACGATCCAAAAAGCTGGTGGGCACGAAAGAGGCAGGCAGGACAACAGCGGGAGGTGAAAGAGCGCATTTAGTGCAGATGCATTCTGCTGCCCTAATGATTCAGCCTCCATGCACAGTAAAAAAGGGTTTAGAGTTGGTTCCAGGAAGGAAAGCGAGAAGCTTGAATAAGTTTTCCATCTCCCCTAGGTGTAAATCTCCGAAGACAAACCCCGTCTCCCCCCAGCACACGGGGTGACACCGCTGGGTGAGCAGTGCCAGGAAACCTCCTGCGTGACCACAAACTGAGAGGAAACAGCAAAGAAACCCACAGGAGGAGCCTGTCCGATCTCTTATCTTGCGACAGCAGCCTAAGATTTAGGCACAAAGAAGTCTGAAGGTTCCCACACACCCTTATCTGCGACTCTTCTGACTCACAGTGATGTCCTCAGCCGTATTTCTACTTAATAAAATCACAGAGCAACCCCTCCGTGAGCACTCGTAAGGCATTGGAGTAAGAGCCTCGATAACCTGCAGCCGTTCCATGGCCACGACTTGTTCACTGGGCTCATATTAAGAGCAGATCTCTGGAAGCACACGGCCTTTTAAATCATTCACCATCCGCGTCAGGACTTGGAAGCTCCATTTGGAAGCACCACCAGCAGCACCACCAGCAATATCCATCTGATTTCTTCTATCATCTCTTTTTATTCCACATCCAGAGCTCAGGGCTCGCCTCCCCCAGCAGCACCAGCTCAGTTTGGGGAGGATCCAGCAGCAGGAGCTCCTCGTCCAGCACCAGCTTCCTCCTTCCTGGCTGCCCCGCTGTGCTCCCTGAGCACACGCTGCTCCGTGACGTCGGGCTTCAAATCCAGCAGTGCCGGCACTTCCGTGCTTTGTCTGGAGGGAAAGGAAGACACGCAGAGCACGCACGAGCTTCCAGGAGGCATTTCCATGCCTCAGCAGCCTCTGGGGTGCGTGGCAGCGCCGGGTCTCCGCATTTCGTGGTCTGAACGCTCCCCAAAATCCAAGCACCAACCTTTACTCAGTGATGCCCACCAGCACGCTGACCTCGGGCACTTGGGTCCATTCCTCTTCCGAGATCACAGGGCACATCCACAGAGCTCGGCTCTCCTGCAGGGTGACAACGGCATCTTGCTCTTCCAATTCCTTTGGTAAAACCAGCTGCAAACCTCTGAGAACACCTCACAAAAAGGTTTATGCTAAAATACATTTCAATTTTCCTCCAAGCTAGAGGAAGAAAACTTCAGTAACTCATTGAGGAACTTATTAAAACATTATTCCAAAATAAATAAATAAATAAATGACTATTGCCACCAGCGGCTGCTTTGGGAGAGCTTCCGAGGTGCAGCAAGTAGGAGAAGAGAGAGGAGCCCGACGTGGTGAATATGGCAAATGCTTCCAAACAGGATTAGCACGAGCTCCTCGCCCAAGCTTTGATTCCTTCACCTCGGTTGGCTTTCAGGCACTCATCCGAAGCGAGGCACATCTTCAGGTATTTAACGTAACGTACTGGATTTCAGTCCTGGGGGACTCCTGAAGGATTAGCAAAAGCATATCCTGCACGTGGGCCACGGCCAGCGCTGGACAAACTCCAGAAACACAGCTATTTCCAAAAAATGCTTCTCCCCGTGCTTGCAGGCTGGATGAAAACCTTCCTGGCGGTGCTGTCCTGGCTTCAGCTGGCTTTCTGTTTACTTCCCCCTTTCCTCAAAGTTTTGCCTACGTACAAAGAAGATGCTTTCATTTCACACCAATAAATACCAAGAAAGCTGGGCCAAGTACGGCAAAACTAGGATTGTCTCAGAGCGCCTAAATCTAACATTTATGGCAAGGAACGGCCAAACAGGACTGCAACGAGCACTAAGGCACCACTTGGAATTCAGGGACGGTTTTTGCTCTGAATTAACACCAAACCCAAACCCTTCGTCAATCAGGACCTTGTCCTGCCGTCACTCCACACTCGTGCATGCTGTAAAGCTTAAAACCTCATCATGTGGAAATTCCCTCTTCCCTTTTCCTTCCAGGAGTAAGAGCATTAATTAATAGCAGATAAACTCCTAGAGCAACGGAGAACTTGAGATCTCGAGGGTCCCTTCCCAGCCCTGCAACCAGCCCCAGCAGGCAGGGAACCCGAAAGTGCAGTGCAGGATCACACACGAGCCCCAGGCTGGGCACGCAGCGGGGTACGATGTCTCCTGGAGAGCGGTGCTGCACATGATGTCTCAAAATAGCACCGCACTGATAAATACACAAGCAAACACCACATACACACACGTTTCCTCCACTGGTTTTGGAGGTCACGGCACAGCACTGCTGGGACAAACCCACAGTGTGCAGGTACCTACCCTGACCGCCCTTACGGACAGCTCTGAATGTCACTCGCAGAATAACAGCAGTAAAATATCTTCCTTGACTTCCTGAAACCCTTTCCTCCCCCGTTTTAAGGCACGAATCTGAAAGCACGAGACCAGCAGCTCTCGCTAACGAAGGGAAGGAGCCTCCGTCTCACCGCAGCTGCAGACCGCAAGCACTGCTTTTTGTGCAAACCTGAAATCTGCCCTCAGCAGCTTCAGCCTCTCCTCGCACAGCAGAAACAAAGAACCAGCACCCACTTGGAGGAGCTCCCGTGCTCTCAGATGGCATTACTCTCACCAAATTCCTGTCCCCCTGTTCGAAGAGCCATTACAAGGGCACACCTGAGGTTGCACGCCATGCACACCTTCGTAACACCGCTCCATCCACCAACTCGCTAGGGCACTCCCTTAGAAATAATAATAAAAATTAAAAAAATACTTCTGCGTATGCCTTTCGAAAAGCCATCCCAACTCCAAGAGGCACTAAAGCGCCCTGACCTGGAAATCTGGTGACACCCCTCCTGTTTCAAAGCCAGGCAGGTCAATTCCCCTGTCACAGGGCAACCAAAACTGACCGGTAACAAGCGAACACACGCCAATTTCCAAACGGTGTGGCTTGCAGTTAAATCCCTTCTTTTCATGGGTTTTGTTTGTTTGTTTGCTGGTGTTGCTGTTACATTTTTTGATGTTTTGCTTTAGCAGTGCATGTAGCAACATGAAACCCACACCGAATTCTGTGCACGTGGGCAGCTTGCAAGCTCCTGGCTAAGGACTGTGACCTACAGATGCCATCGCAGGTACCTGCAGTGCCCCGTACACCCAGGTGAGCCACAATCACGGGATGAGAGATGAAGCAGAGCCGCACAGATGAAGGACGGATGATGTCAGGAGTGGAGAAAAGCTGCTTCAATGAAGCTGTCCATTTCCCAGTTCCAGCAGGACCCCATATGTGTACCACGTAACTCCAGCACCCCGCTGGACCCACAGCCCTCCCCGCACCGAGCCCCAGGCCCTCTGAGGAAGTGGTACTGCATCACGCTCACAACTGCCCGCCGAGATAAGCTGTGTGCCGGCGTGGCAGCGCTCCTCCTCGAGGGCTGGCCGCTCAGCTCGTGCCTAGCCTGGACATCCAGCATCGTTGGGGAACTCCACACCGCAGGACGAGGCTGGCCCAGCAAGAAGAGCAGCGTGCAGAACGCTTGCACCCGTCGCCTCCATCATTTATTCCAAGCACGTCTCCGACAGCAAGCCTTGGGATGTCAGGAGAAGTTAGTGCACAGGAACACGCTGCTCAAAAGGGAAAAGTCACACAAAGTGTCATAGGTGTATCGTACACACACACTTGTACGTACACCGCATGTACCAGGGCTGGGCATCGCTCAGAGGGCAGCTCAGGGACAGCCCCGCTCGGGACCGACGATGTTCCTGTCCTGCTGTCAGACCACGCTGCGTCCCCACCATCCTCCAGCACCAGCCGGGGCAAGTTGTTGGGAAGAAAACTCCTTTAGTGCTCCCCTCACCTCGCCAGCGCTCACTGCTTCTGCTCCAGGACTGCCTAAAACTTATGCTCTCATTCCCCACAACCTGCAAATTTCAGAACTAATCAAAAAAAACAAAATCCCTGAAGTCTCTCTGGGTACAGAAGTGCCCTTTTTAACTACACGCAGGTGTGTAAATTGCACGTAACCAGGTAGAATATTAATCTTCATCGGGAGGAAGTTCAGCAATGCAGAATAGAGGCAATTGTCTCCACACCCCGCATTTAATGCCTAACAGGGAAAACTGGTGTTCAATTAACTTCAAATCCCATTTAATCGCTTTGTAACTCCTTCCAACTCTCGCACCCTGCAGTTCATCAGAGAAATGCTGACACTAAGGATCATCCTCCTCAACTAACTTGAAGAAAAAGAAAAAACTATCCAAGGAGAAGCAAAGCTGTCACAGAAACCAGGACAAAACTACCAAGAGCAGCTGACACGAACAAAACGCAGCCCGAGCTCCTCTCTGCTCAGGACCCGGAGCCTTTTCAAGGGTTAGGGCTTCAGAACACTTCCAACACGAAAATAATCCCGTGCTTTATGAAACCAGGAAAAAAAATATGATTTTTTTTTTTTTTACTATTATTATTATATTTAAGTCTAGTTTGCTCACTACACATCCAGTTTCCCACATGGGATGTCCACAGATAATCAGAGTTCACCCTGAAATGAAGATCCACCCAGCTGCTTCCACACCTTCTGACTCTCACCGTCCCAAAAGCAGCTCCCGGAGCCTTGGCATCCCCTTGATCAGAGCCAGGTGCCAGCCCTATAACACAGCACTTCTCCCCAGTGTCACCGGGTTTACAGCCCCACCGTATGCCATCTGTAGGGCAGCATTTCGGGAACACCCTACCTGCCCCACACCCCAACACAGCTGTCTGGGCTCCTAACAGGCACCAGCCATCCACATCGTCTCTGCATCCCCGGCACCAAATTTACAGCATCCACACCACGTAGCCGGTTTATTGTTGTAGAGTTACACTTCCTAGGGATGTACGCACACAAAATTCATCCCTGAAATTCACTGGGGCTCTACGCACACCCACAAATTCCCCTTTTCCTGCTCAATTTGTTTACACCAGGCTTAGCCGTGGGCATACACCAGAACTACACGGAGCCGAGCGGCACACGCTCCGCTTCTCCTTTCCAGCTGGAACAGCCAGGTTTGGTCCTTCCTTCCCCAGGACAAAAGCTCTCACCCGTGCCAATAAAGTTTTCTCCTCCTCAACCCCTAAAAAACCCCTCTGGATAAAACAAAACGCCCGGGTTTGAGGACGGGGCCTTCCCGGCAGCACGCACTGGAGCTCAGCTCCACATCCGAGAGGCGTTTCAGCCTCCGGCAGAGAACAATTCCCCTCTGTTTTGGGGCGGCAGACGAAATGGATCCTCGGGAAGCAGCCAGAGGGGAAGCCCTTGGATTTTCCTGCAGATTGGGGTGCCTGTTCCTGCAGGTTGGGGTGCAGGAACTGCACAGCCCCGTTTTGGGGACGCGCACCCCACAGGGTGGGCTCTGCACCACCCAACGCCCAGCTGCGGGACGGGGCGCACATCCTGCATAAAGAATAAATATATTAAAAAAAAAAAAAAAAACTATATATATATATATATATAAATACAGTGGTGCAGGGCTAGCTCTAACTCCTCACGGGTCCACAAGGCTCGAGGAAAGAAGAAAAAAAAGAGAGAGAAAGAACAAAAAGCAGCCCCTCAAAAATAAAAAGCGAGCCCCCGGCCGAAGGGGCAGCGGCTGAGGCCGGCCCGGTCCCCTCGGGCTCGGCGCAACAGGCGGGGACGGGGAGGGAGAGGAGGGGGGGGGGAGGCGGGGAGGGTCCTCACCTACGCCGTATTTTTCCTCCCTTTTGGTGGGGACCCAGCGGGTCATGGCGGAGCCGGGGGTAGGGGAGCGGGCGGGGATGCCGGAGCCCCGCTCCTACGCCGCCATTTTCCAACCGCGGGACGGGAAAAGTTTCTACCGACGGCGGAGTCATGTGGGGCGGGCGGGGCCAGCGCCATGGCGCCCGCCCGGGGACATGGGGACGGCCCCGGGCATGAGGGGAGAACCGGGGGGACCTGTGGGGTCCGTCCTGACCGGGGCTCCCCTTCCCTGTCTCCCTCCGGGCGTGCTGTCCCCCCCCGCCGAGGGAAGCGGGCTGAGGTGGTGCCTCGCCGTGGGGTTAAATTCCGGGCACCTGGACGCATTACTTTGCTCAAAAGTTTGTTTTCTCACCCCAAAGCAGCTGTGCGGGAGGCTCTGTGGAAAAGCAGCCCGCTGGCTGTGCCGGGGTGGGCAGGGAGAGCGGGCAGCCCCCACGGGAGCAGCCCGGTCTGCCTCGGGATGCTTAACTGCCCAAAAGTCACTGATTTTATCACAGAATTGTCTAGGTTGGAAGAGACCTCAAGATCATCGAGTCCAACCTCTGACCTAACACTAACAAGTCCTCCACTAAACCATATCGCTAAGTTCAACATCTAAACGTCTTTTGAAGACCTCCAGGGATGGTGACTCCACCACTTCCCTGGGCAGCCCATTTCAACGCCTCACAACCCTCTCAGTAAAGAAGTTCTTCCTAATATCCAACCTTTTATCAATACTTCTTGGCTTCTGCTCTGTTTTGTGATCCTGGCGCCCTCCAGGGTTTGTCACAGAATCATTAAGGTTGGAAAAGACCTTCAAGACCATCTGGTCCAACCATCAAATGCCTGGTTCTACCCCGAGGATCAACCCATAAAGCAAGGTTTCCACTCATGTTTCAGGGTGTCGGTGTTTGGGTATTGCTGTTTTCAGGAGAGCACCCACCGTTCCTGAGTAAATCCTCAGCCGTAATGGTCAGAAACCTCGTGATTTCTAAACCTAAATCGAAAAACTGGTCAAAACCCAGCCTCTCTTGGCTAATTAGCGTGGAATAATTTGATTACAAAAGAATGAAGAATGGAAACCATCTTCTTGATCCCAGTCCCTGTGCTCCTGGGAGTCTGAGACCCAGGTTGGGTCTGCACTGAAGGAGAAGGCCCCGACCGCATGTTTAAGAAAGTAAATGGGCTCTCTTTGAAGATCAGGGCTGCACATCTTTTTCTGCACATATTGTCTTACGTCACCGGGAATGCAGAGGGTCAATTTCAATATCCCAGGCTTTGAGATTGAGTATTCAGCTCAGATCTCTGAAGGTTCCTTTTTCCACGACCCTCTCCTTTTCCCATCCTTGTGATTTGTTTCCCATGTCACCACCTACACATTCAAACTAATCAGGATTTCATTGCTCCTGTCCCGCTGAACTCAAAGGCCGTGGTGATAGACCCAGTACCTTCATGCATTATGCCCTGGAGAGAAGATCAAAGGGTTTTCAAAGTCAGCTTCTTGGCTTATCAGCCTTATCCTGAATTAATGGGTAAATGATTAGACTCTTACCAAAGACAAGTTACAAGTGAGCTCTTTGATTTAACAGGTTTATTTTTTATAAGATAAATCAAAGTGAATTAACTGAAATAATGGGCATATTTGTTCTGTTCTTATAGTCGTCTTTGTTCCTCCGTGCACGCAAAAGAATGAGTGAAAGGGAAAAGCAGTGCAGCTATGGTATTTATTTCTAGTCATGAGTACTTTGCAGTTATGTACAGCCTCAAGTTGTGCCAAGGGAGATTTTGGATATCAGGAAGAATTTCTTCGTGGAAAGGGTGGGCTGCCCAGGGACATGGTGGAGACCCCAGCCCTGGAGTTGTCTAAGAGACGTGTGGCCATGGTGCTTAGGGACTTGGCTTAGTGGTGGACTTGTAGCATTAGGTTAAGGCTGGACTTGGTGATCTTAAGGGTCTTCTCCGACCCAAATGCCTCTATGACTCTAGAGGACTGACATATTCTTTTCTGTGGTGCTACCAAGAAAATACCTGTAGCAAAACTGGAAAAAAAGCAGCTCAGGCATTAGATGGTTTAGAGATCTTTAAGACTACTACTTCAATAATCTGTTATAGGGAACCTGATTTACCTTCATTTAGGTTACTGATAACAAGGAATCACTTCCAGGAACACCATGGTAGCTTTGCAGATATGGAATGTGAAAAAGTGATACCAAGAAGCACTGTGATGTTCATTTTAACTTTGAGATATATTTAATTTGCTCATAAAGCGAGCTGTTGCTATACGCTGTTCTTCCAGAGCCCCAAGATTCAAATCTAAAATTTAATCTGGTTTGCTTTTTTCAGTGTTGAAGGATGCTGAAAGAACATGTGTCCCCTCATGAGAAACGTACTGCTGACAGCCTTCCTTCTGGTGTTAACTAAGGATTAAACTGAATTCTTATATACGTTGGCACCGCTTTGTTTAAGTGTACGTGTATATATGCATGACATGGGAATTATGTATACCTATGATTATGTCCCTAAGGTAGGAAGTACCATTTTCAAGAGAATGAAAATCAAAAATTTATTTACAACTTGTACATATGAACTTCTTGTTCTGTATTGCAATAGAAGAAGTTATTTTGATGTCAGTGAAAAAAGGGGGTTGTCCTATTGTCTGGTCATCATCTGTAACACAAACAACACGAGTAATCCCATGACTAACATAAAGCCCCACTGATACTGAATGAGGTTCCATATTCATTTTATTACGTTCCACATTTTCATTATAATGAAAACTTGTTACAAATGCCATCAAAATTTTGATAGCCAGTAAAAAATATTCCTCCTAGTTCGCAATGCATGAATATCCCAATGCTTGTTTTTACAGCTAGGGAAAAAAATTGTCATGGGATAGGACTATAATATCGGGAAAGTAAAAGAGTTTTATTTTTCTCCAGCAAACATAATATAAAGTATCCTTATGAAAAATATTTTTCATTAAACTGCAAAGTGTTCTAGCTGACATATTTTACATACTTGAGCATAATATGTTTCTTCACACTGGGCATGTATGTTTTTCATTTGCAAAGAGGAAACTGAAAAATGCTTCTTTCTTTAAAATCTGAAAGCTTTATCACATCATTATGTCAGCTCTTTGGATTCTCACCTTATTTTTTTAATGCATCCCGTGGAATTGGAGGCACTTCTCTTGGAGCAAAGAAACATTCTTTTTCATAACATTAACTCCAAGAAATCCAAATGCAGCATTTGGCCACAAATGATACTTGAAATTCATGTCAGAGAGATTAGGAGTATCTTTGGAAAAGGATGAATGGAAAGAGAGCAGCCATCCTGCATGAAATATATTTGCAATAAATGAGAGAGACTCTTTAATGGACAGATGCAATCAAATTGTATTTCATACTTACTGCGTATGACTACACAAGAGGCATGTTTGTTCCATCTCAGTTAAGCATCACTCTTTTTTGTAATATGTATATATTTTCATTGTCAAGCTAAATAGGTAAATTCAATGTTTTCAGTCAAAATATGTAAGTAGTTATGCTGCACATATAGTGCAAATTCCTTTTGGAAATATTCCTCCCAGGAGATGATGTGGAGGACTAATAAAATTGTATAATAAATAACTGGTTTGCTTTTCTATTTCTCTTAAATGATATTCTGCTGGAAATGTTTTGTTTCCACTTGAGATGCTCGTCATCTACATTTTTCTGTACGATTTGCATTTGGGGTGAATGACCTCTCTGTCGGGACCATTTCTGTGATGAATGGCAACCTACGTTCCATGTTTGGGTGTACACAAAGAGTTTTTATACCTGATGGAAAGGCATTTTTTAAAAGTATTGTTTTGCTACAGCGTATTTCTCTTCATCAGAATGGAAATAAAATCTAGTTTATGAGTTTGTGCTACAAAAATGGCTTCAACCTTTTAGCCTTGGTCTTACATATACCTGATATATGTATGAATACCTTGGGGATCTCTTCCAGGTGAGCATGGGCATTTTTCAGGGAGAATTAAGAAGTCAAAACTGAATTGCCTTTGACCTGCTTGTTGGCTTCAGCCCGACAAGGCGTGGCTTTTATAAACCTAGACGGAAATCTGACAATAGCTAGAGGGAAGTTTCGTGCTCTTCCAGGCTTCACCCATCTGGTTTATAAGCATGCCCAGTAATCTTCCCCTTTATCTTTATGGAATCATTTTGACTATATATGGGTCAGTCTTAAGCCTTTTTTTCTAGCAGAATGACATGTATGATAACCGGCATGCTAGATGCTGGCCTTCCAATTTCCAACAGAAGTATTCAAAGGCAATATTGATATAGGAGTATCAATATGTGGCATACAGTGCATTCATCACGCCAGTTTAGTACCTTTCCGATGAGTTAAAGAGAGTATCTATCTATCCATATTGCTGACTTTTAATCAGCATTTGCTTCCTTCTTGCATTTTAATTTTTATTTTTACTGACTATGCAGCTATTAGGAATATAAAGACTGATTAATTATTTTTAAGTTCAGAAGAGAGATAAAGGTATTCATTTATTAAGTAAGATTTTTGATTAAACTGTTCATGTTTTAGCCTAAAAAAATGAGGCTGAAAGCGACTGTTTCATGAGTTATGCTCCATCTAGAATAATGTAGACTGTTCTTACTGTACTATACTGAAAGAGATATAATGAACAAAACATCTTCAGTGGGTTTGATGCTTAAATGCAAATGTGTGAACATCTCCTAGTTACTCTTTATAACTACATGGGTTTCCAAAGTGATGTATTTTAGGAAGGCTGTCATTAGCATAGATACAGCTTAGTTTATGCCCTGGCATTTCATCTTGTGCTCCAGAATACAAAAAATCAGATGAGTTTTACAGTGCTACAATAAATATAAGTGGCTTCATTTCTGCTCAAGGGGAAAATCTGTTTTCTGATCATAGCAGAGTGTAAGATTTTACATTCTTCAGAGGAAAAGCAAGATGAGACTTTACGATGGGTCAGTCTCTTCCATCCCTGTGCGCTCTGCACAAATACCATTTACGTTTGTAGCACATCTTGTTCTGGAAAAAGAACAGTGGGCATCATCTCAGGTAGTGCGTATTTGATTGACTGCGTGGATTTTGGACGCTGGAGCATCAGTTCCCGTTGGGCAGGACGGTTGCCTTGCTAATGTGAACTTTCTCAGCAGGGTATCAGAAGGGCATGCCACCTCCTAATTCCCAGTGCTTGCGGCTGGTGTTGGGACTAAGAAGAGCTGGAGCAGTGTGTTTACGGTACAGCCACGCTGGAGAGGAGAGATGTTTGTTCCCACAGGAGCGTGGGAGGCTTGGAAATAATGGTGGCAATTTCAGGTCTGTCCAACTTCATTGCTGCCCAAAATTCCTCCTCATCTGGCTTTAATGTTTTGTATTTCCAAGTGAAATGTGGAGCAACTGCACATATAGTGGAACAACTACATAGTGATATGTTGCATTGGTTCCTTATAAGAGCTGGACATTAACCCTTACTTAATAGCAGTGGCCTCTCGCTCAAAAGTAAGTGCTCAGGAATATCATGGCAAGCTTTGCAGCTAAAGGAAATTAGTGGTATAAATAAATGACTGCAAAATACAAGCTAAAATAGAGTTTACTGTTGGTTAGTGGCAACCTGATCCTCTGTGCAATAACTTTAAATAACCAACAGTGTAAGGTTTTGTGTTTTGGGCTGTTGTTTGTTTTGTTTTGCTTTTTCTGTTTAGTGTTTAGTGGCACTTTTTTCATATATTTGATATTTATAATCTAAATGAGGTTTTGAACTCCATTTACATGCTCTTAAGCAAATTCAGAAATAAAAGGCAAAGCAAACTGCTTTATGTAACAGCTTAGTGAAGAATCCTTCCCAGAGACCAATTGCCTTACTTTATAAAATTCCAACAGGTGTAGGTTTAAAATCTAACACAATGTGTTCAAAACAATTAAGAACAGTTTTCCAAAAAATAACGAGAAAGATGTTTTCTGGTAACTGTATCCTGGTAAACTCATTTTTATTGTAAGGTAGATAGTGATCAGACAGAGTACAGCTTGAGATGAAAACATACATTATTCCTGCTCACAAAGCACTTATGCGGTACCTAACATTTAGAAAGCACTGAACAAATATTAACTCTTTCTTGTGAGCCAGGAAGGTGTCCTTATCTCCGTTTGCAGTGGAGAGGCAGCTAAGCTAAGGCCAGCTTTTTAAAATGTGACAAGCATTCAAAAACTGAGAAACTCAAAATACCAGACCACTTCGGTCACACCTCTTGATTATGTGATTTTCCTAAGGCCAAAAGTGACACATTAGCCAGGGCAGGGTTCGATTTCATAATTTCCTCGGGCTGCAGGCAGTGTTCCCTCTCGCCTTTCGATGAATGATACGAGATGACAATGAGAAATGACGATGTAAGGACATGATGGACTCCCACCTGTTATAAGGGCTGAGAAACTGGTTACTGAAATACTGAGTATTTGGAGCAAAAATGAAAATGATTTTGCAGAAAAACGCCTTTTCCTGGACAGGATTCATAGACATGTCCTGCACGTCTAAAAAAGTGTTAATGTTGAAAGAAGAAAAAATATATATAAATATATAAAATAAAAACTTCCTATTAACTTTTTATTATATATCCATTTGAGCCCAGTTTTTGCTGCTTCGCCTTGCTTTGTCTTGAGTCCTGCAGCCCGACCCCTTCCAAAGGGGGTGATGGGCTGGGGATCCCCTCTTCCCAGCTGTCTTAGGGCCACTGGCCCAGTTGCATTTAGTAAAAAAAAAAATCCACATTAAACCTCGTGTCTTATATCTGATTACATTGATTAAAATAGCTCAAAACAGCTTCTCCAAGCATTACTTATTGACCTAAGACCATAAAGCAAGCAAAGAAATCAACCACTTGCTTTTGGTCGTCTGTATACATTAGCCTTTCCTCCCAAGTTTTTGTTTATTTTAGCTCAGTCAGAAAGTTTAGAAATTAAGCTTTTTAAAGTTTCTCTTTCCAAATATACCCCCTCACACTCTTTTAACTTTGAATTTTCCCTGCCTATATTGCTGCGCATATTTTAGGAATTCTGCTGCAGTATCCTTTTGACTACTAACATGTAATGTTAGCTGGGAAATAGAAAATACTTTGTGACCAGGTTCAGCACCACAATGTTGAACTTTCCTTGGTTGTAAATATTCCCTTCTGAGATCAGCAACATTTTTTGTCCAGTAGTGTAAGATCCAGGATCCTGGAAGAGTGGAGACCTATGCTCCGTATGGGTCTCCAGTGGGAGGCACCTTCAGCTCCCCACGCCGAGCACGGGGCTGTTTTGCAACTGTGCTGCAGTTGGCTGCCACACATCAAATGGTGTTCCTTCGCTATTCCTAGGAAAAAAAAAAAAAAAAAGAGAGAGAGCAGATAAAACTCTGAGTGCCTTCCTTTTGTCCAAGTTAGAAAAACAACTCAAAATTCTCTCCTGTCATGCTGGGAAAATGTCACTTTTCTATTTTTGTGAGGACACTGCACTTAGGTGAGTCAAATACGGTGAGGCTGGCTTCTGTATTCAGGAGCTTGCCCTGGCTATGCCCAAACCTCAACTCGCAAACTATTTATGAGTTGTCTGGAAACAGCAAGTGGCGAGCTCTGCTCCTCACTCTGTAATCATCAGTCCTTGGTGTCACCCCGAGTAGCTGCACGCAAACGTGGCCAGACAGCGGTGGCGAAGGAAGCGCAGAAGTCCTGCTCTGAAACTCAGGAAATCCTCCTCGTCACAAGCCTCCACCTGAAAAATGATGGTTTGCTCATTTGAGAGAGAGAAACACTGACGAAAGGAACCATTACCCGGTCCATTCTGAATGTTCTTCATCTGCCTGTCTGTATATGAATACGGAGTACCTATAAAACACATATATTGCCATAAACTGCAATAAAAGTATTAATATTCTGGACAGGAATCCAATTTTATTTTTAACCAGCATTTGCAGGGGATTGTTAAATCTTATAATGGACGCATTGTCTAGACAGTTTTCTCGCTGGCCAAATTAATTTTTTACTTTGATTGTTTTTAATGTATTTCCTGGAACAGAAAGTCCCAATAATTTGTTTACAGCCTTTTCTGGAAACTATCAGATTTGTAATATTCAGAACTGATATTAATTTTTCTAAGGGAAACCATATATTCCTGGAGTCTGAACGTTTGAGGGGAGAACAGGTAGCTGTACACTCTCTCAGATAGTTATATAAAAAAAAAGTTATTATTATTATTTTTTTTTTTCAAGTGAAACATTATCAGGTGTATCATTTGGAAAGGAGCAACGCTTTCTTTCAGTGAGAGCGAGCTGTTTCCATCCGATGATTTTTATCATGAATTACTGTGTATAAAATGAGCCTGTGTATTTCTGTATTTCGCCGTGGAAAATCACAATTACAGCCACTATCGGACTCGCTGCTGCTACATCAGCCCGAGCATCAAGGCAGAGACCGTGACACAGCTTACAGGCCCTGCAGTTTCAGCCTCAGCAGTGGTCTTTGTAAGGCAGGGTAAGAAATTGTTGCGCAGCATTTTGAAAGCTGCTGCGCGTGTTCCCTTTTCACCTGGCCTTGATCCAAGCTCGCTGAAAGACTCACATTGATTTTGGTGAGCTTTAGGCCTGGTCCGGCTCTTCCATCAACAGCTTTCAGGCTTCACATCTCTCAGTCATAAGCATTAAAACAAGTCAAAACATCACAAGTTTGGACAACGCCATAGGTGCTGTGCATAATGCCTGTAATGTCATGGTTTGGTTTATTTTTTAATGCACTTTAATAATGATATATTACTGCCTTCCACTTTCAGGAAGTGTAATTTTGATTCATATCAAAGGCATAAAAAGAATAGTAAGACACTTTAAAAAAAGCCAGAATAGATGTATGAGGCTGAATTGCCACCAAAGGCCACAAGTTTGTTTTGTGGTTTGTGATGTTTGTTTTTTAAGGGTATTTTCCTTACCCCCCCTCTTTTTTTTTTCCCTCTTCCCTCTTTTTGTTCTCTTTAGCGTCACCCCCCTGCTTTCTAAGAACCTTGCCATCAGGCACGGAGGAGGAAGTGCAACCCATCGGAGGCCAAATAAAGCAGAATTAGTCCTTCCAGGAAACCAAACTTCCTGCCCCTGCGGAGCCGCTGTCGGACACGCCGGCTGCCTGCCCAGACGCCTTCTTGCTCCTTCTTCGAGCCTCATGGCCAACACAACAGAGCCAGGGAAGGCTGTGTGATGGAAAGGACTTTGATTGCAGCACCAGGTCATTGCTGAGGGTTGCCAAAGCCACAGCACTTAGAGGGAGATTTAGTTTTGTAAGATTGCAGTCCTCCTGTAGACACTTGTTCCAGGAGGCTTCCTTCATTGCACCAACACACCGGGCTCATCTGCCGGTAGGTTTTTCAAGGGTAGCTCCACCAGGTTCCTTTGCCTGTGTAAGGCAGCATGGTTTCCCTAGCCACACTGCCAACCCCTGCATCTCCCTGCCTCTGAATATCTCTGCCACCTTCCAGTGCAAAGGATTGACTCTGCAATTGAGAGAGGTCTGCGGTGATGCGCGTGAGAACAGTTGTCGCATTTTGATGGTTCTTTTAGTGCTATAAAAAGCAAACTTCTAATTCAACTTCAGAGCAAGAAATATTTTTTTCTTGAACTCTTTGTATTTATATAGCTATCTGTCTTTAGATTAGACAAGTAGATACAAGAATTGTCTTGTAAAATTGTAGTTTCCCTTTAATAAGCCACTCTGACAGGCAATTATTCATGCAGTCTGCTCTGTGCTAAATGTTTTCTCATGCTGTGCATCCCTGTCTCTTGATTGCAGGAATGTGCTCCTGTGAATTATAATTATGAGTAAATATGAACTGGTATGTTTGAAATGATTTACTAGAGCTTCCATTGCTACATGATATTGATTCTGTTCTTCTGCTTTACAATGATACACTTCTAGCGAATGCAATTCATTTTTTCACCCTTTGGATTTTTAAGCTTGCTGTTTGTATTTACTGTTAGATATTTAGACAGAAGTTGGAGTTACAAGGCATCAGGTACTTCTTCAGTGGCAAACAATTTGCTAATGATTAAGATTCAGGGGAAAAAAAAAAAGAAGGTGTTAAAATTTGGTCCTGTGAAAATGAATGTATTGTACATATATAACAAGACAGGCCAAATTCATCTTCCTAATTATTCCATTTTCAGCAGCTACTTTTGGACAAAGAAAGGCACTGTGGTTGTGAATGTTGTCTTTAGGTTTGCCAGCTTTCAAAGGGAATTTCAGATTCCTGGTATCACAGCTTTATTTTTCCTGGGTAAGAGTTTGGAGTTGAACTTATCATAAGGAGCTGGAGTCTGGCCGAAGTTCATCATCCAGGATACCTCATGGACACTGCAGAAAGAAGAAATCTGCAGAAAGCACTCATCCCATTTATCTCAGATGTGTCAGGATGGGATAAATCATCTCCTAATGGCGCCCATCCTTCTCCTTAACTAGACAGCCCATATAGACTGTATAGACTGTAGACCAGACAACTCTTCTCATGCTAACACTTAAACTACATTTACTGGTAATTGAAAATTCTATGGGATGAGTATATATGTATAAAGTTAAAAGATCTGCTGCTGGGAGAGATTTATGCAACCAGCACAAGTCGTGTTTAACTTAATAAAACTGACATTCAGTCATGATAAAAGAAAATCCCGATCTCACTCAATGTAGATCTATAGATATTTGGGCCATACTGAGTAAAAATCTAAAACTATGTAAAAAATACGTGCTAATGATGTGTCATTTGGCTCTTTGGCTTCAAAAATGAGCTGTGTGATAGAATTGCACCAGTAAAGCACAAGAGTAAAAATAGCATCGGGGGCCTTATAGGATATAAAATATTTTTACTCCCAGGACTAATGCTGTTGACTGAAATGTCATGCTTCCTCCGAGAAAATATGAGGTTATGTAGGGTTCAAAGTTGTATTTAATTTTAAAAAATAATATTGCTTACATGGGGATGTGAAAAACAAATCACGCCAAGCAAAAATGATTAGTTTTTTTTAATTAAATTCTAAATTCTGAATTAGGAAGAAGGGAGGGTAGTATATCAAAGCATCTAGAATTTACTAAAGCATTTGACACAGTATGTCACAAAACTGTGTTTGACAAATGAATCCAAATAGATTGCATAGAAATGCAATTATGAGGACAAGTAATTGGCTGAAGAATGTGCTAAGGAGTAGTTGATAAACATGAGAGCGCAATGCTGATCCCACACAGGATTTTATTAGGGTTTCAATAGGCGGTGTGGAAGGAGGTTTCCAGTGCTATGTTGCAGAAACATCTAACTTTCTGGGGGTGCATCCGGCATAAAAGAGGACTCAAGAAATTACACAGATGGTCTTTCCTCAGAAGGCAGTTACTGCTGCCTCCTCTAGCCGAAGGCATCGGTGGGCAGCAGACATCTGGACCTGGATTCTGATCGCAGATATACTCAGTTTACATCCACACAGCCTTACCAACTCAGCCAAATTATTCCTCTGATTTACAGGTGGTGCCCAACATCACCTCCTATGTAAGGTTTTCACCTTTTGGAGCTGTTTCCCCACAGCTCGCGCATGCAAATGCTAATTAAAACATCCTGGTTGTTCGTGGCAGGGCAGCGGTCACTAATAGACCATGGGCCACGCAGAAATTTCTGACCAAACGTGGCACTGCTGACTGGCTGCTAGGAATCACGAAGGAGAGGAAAATTTCATTGCTATGAGAGCTGTACGGCGAGATGAAAAATAAATGTAAGTCGCTCTGTGTCAGCTTAGTGATTGCCTTCACAGTGAACAGCAAACCTGAGTAAAATATGAGATGGGATTGCACATCAAGGAAGCAACAGGCTGTGGGGGGAATAATAATTGCCTTATTCCACGATATCACCTTCTGTGTTCAGTTACAGCACCGCAGAGAGAGCACAAAGTATTCCAATTCAGGGTTGTGGTCCCAGTTTACACTTTATAGTGTTTAGCTTCAGTGTAAACGATTACACAGGTGCAGAGGTGCTGAATTTGGCTCGGCAAATACAGTGCGGTTGTGATGAGCAAGATGGGATATGAAAAAAACAAACAAAAAAAGAATACAACAGCGCTCTGGAATATATAAATAGATGAAAATGAAGCAAGAGCTCTGTCTTATTGCTCAGGCTGCAGTATCACAGTGGTCTATCGAGCAGTACAAAAAGCTGAGAATATTTATCAAAGTGTTCCATCGGTTATTATGGCTTAAAAAGTAGAGCATTTGATACAGGATGGGTTGTGGATTCCAGAGCCTATATTCTCGTCAAAGTGAACTAGCTCCAATGGCAGGTGTTTACTTAGATTTTCATCTAGTCTCCCTTTGTGATCACTGAAGGGAAAATAATTAATCTCAGTTTAGGATACATGCAACATGGGTCACGTAGGTAGTGTAAGTCAGTCTTTTCCTATTGCGCAATGTTAGCCTAAATAATTAGGCACAGCAGAGAGCTGTTCCAGCCAGTGGAGTTGGGTGTAATTCTTAAAAAATGTCAGTTTTGTTAGCCATCTCAGTTCTGGTTTACTTAATAAGGCTACAGGTAGTGGTGCCTGCTATTTTTTGTCCTCTATGCTTGTTCTACCTGCAAACAACTGCTCTGTCATTCGCCCATTCTATAGGATCCACATTTTAAGCCTTAAAGTATGCCATGCAAATTACAATCAAGCTGGTCAAGCTTCAGAAACCAGTGGCATCTTTTGATGGAACAAAATGTATTTTCCCACTAATAATAATAATAATAATAATAATAATAATAATAATAATAATAATAATAATAATAATAAAATCTTCCTAGCAGTATTGAACTGGTAGAAAGAAGTCTCCTAGAGCATTTGTCCAGGATATATTTCCCTCTAGTAATCAGTGGTTGATGGAAAGCATTAGGTTTAAAGAGCTGCTTTATGTTTTTGCTGATTCCCAAGAGCATAAACCAGCTCCACCTGCCCCCGTTTGCCTGGGCTGGTAAAGCCCAGAGATGAGGCCTGAGCTCATGAGCAGAGGTGACTATTTCCATTCGTAGTTCTTTTAATAAATTAACTGTCTCAGTATTTGATAATCAAAGAGCATAAGGACCTCTAATGATCTCATATTCTTCATTTTTATTTCTAGATCAAATGGGCACCAGCGCTGAGCAATGTATTGTCACTGTTATGAGTAACGACCCTGAAAAGCAGACACTTCCCTAATTTGCTAAAAATAAGATCCTATGTCTTGGTGCAAGCACTCTCTCTTTCCTTTGGATGATTAAATACAGTCCTGAGATGTTATGTTACTTTAACATACGGCCTGGAAAATTCTCTATTTAACAGAGTAGATATACTTCCTAAAGCTCGGTCTTTAATCCTATTTCATATTTGGTGGTCTCCTAGGAACAATATAAAACATGAATAGTAGAGACATAGTCATAAAATAAAGGAAGTAAAAGGGTTTAACACTGGGACAATGAAAACAGTTTTCAAGCAGTCCTTAGTGAAATCAGTTTTTAATCTGCTAAAAGTAGAACATACATTTACAAGAGTCTGTTAAAATGGACAGAAAATATTGTGAAATAAAAAGCTCCACAGTTTATCCAGTGTGTTACTGTTTGGTTTTATGAGAATTTTGAAATTGATGGAACAAACATCATATGGATGTTCTGATTTTTATTCTACTTGGGAAAAAAAAGAAAAAAAAAAGCCACCTTATTTTCTCTGTCTATTCAACCTGATAGGGCTCTGTATCTCTCTTCAAGTTATTTCTCTTCAGTCTTAGTGATAAATGGCACTTTGCAGGGAGCAGTCATAAAGCTCTCATAGTTTGTTATACATTGTTTGTACGCGTTCTAATAGAACATTGTATCATAATAAATGTTCATGAAAAATTATATATGCCAATCAGTTGTCCTAATGAAAATTTGTAAAATAAATCTTAGAATTCATGTATGCTTTGTACTTTCAGTGGATTCTGTTTGGTAGACTGTAGTGCGGATATTTCATTTTTCTGTCATATTTTTTTTTAATTCAGATTTGTTTTTTTTTTTAGACATACTTTTCCGTGCAACCTGAAATCATATCATCCATCAATCCATGTGTCTATCCATGCCTCCCTCCCTCCTTTTCAGTTTCCAACAGCACTAGGAGTGGGCCCCCGAGGTGTGCATCTTCACTCCATTCTGGGGGTGCTGCAGCAAGCTCGTTGGGGGATGCTCTGCAGTACAGCACAAATGCAAGGTTGAGTTCTGACCTGTGAAGAACACATTCATTCCAGACAACTTGGCTGAAAGGTCTAGTTACTCAGAGAAGTCAAACAAGATGTGTTATATCATTATGTTCTCTCTAATGAAGTTAATCTCCATTTTCCAATTAGGCTTTTCTTTTTTATCAGTTCATACAGTTAATAATATCTACAATTACTAATATAAATTTTAGTTAATAGTGTCTATTAACTACTGACTTTATAAGAATTTATCTCACATTTAAATATCTGTGGTCATAATAACTGAAATAATTTAGGACTAAATGAGTTTTCAGCCTTGAGCATTTGATAGATTGCATTATTTCTTTTTGTTATTTACACAGCATCATAGGTATGGAAGGCACTTTATCAGGAGCTCACAATTTAAATTACACCTAATGCACAAGTACTATGTTATGTTGCTCATTAGTTATGGTCCTCATAAGAGGATCATAAACAATGTATTGGAGACTGCTGGCATTGTTCATTTTTTTGTTCTCTTCATTTTAATCATCTGAAATGGTGATCAGGAAGGACGGTCGGTAATGCAGTGCTGACCAAAAGCAGTCTGTTTTTGAACACAACTTGTGCATGTGTACACCGATGACAGTGCACAGCTTTGGTGTCTTCATGCATGCCCAGATCGTGTTTTTCTGTTTTGAATATATATGCAAAAATCAAGATTTTTCTTCATACACTTTTGTTACTTTAATTTCAAGGGGAGTTCCACATGTGAGATTTAGTGAAGCAAAAGGAAGATCTTTAATTTAACTCATAAACCATCCTACAGCTGGCTAAAAGTATCCAGAGTTTATGAGATAAATATGCAATGAGAAATCACATTTAATATGCATGCAATGGTCCTTTTCATCTGTCACTCACTTTTTTAGGTATTTGATGGCCCTAAATAGGCCACAAGATGTGGACACGCACACTGGGGCTCTGCTGTCCATGCATTTAATCAAGTCTCTGTTAAACCAGAAGAATGGAGTGGGGTGGGGTGGGCTTTCTTGGAAAGAACCAAATAAAGGCATTCAGGAGGACCACCACCTCTCCTGGTCATGTTTTAAAACAAAGCTTAAGTCCCACTCAATTCAGTAGCAGAGCAGGGTCAGGCACCTTGTGCTGCCTATGGCAGGGTATAGGTACTGCCATGTCCTGGCCACACACAGGCCTCAACACAGCCTGGGGACCTGTATTCGGCTTTGGTTCCTGTTCAAGTGACTCCAGTAGTGTTCACACCTGCTCTGGGAAGTTGGGGCACCTGACAGAGTGGCCTGGATTTTGTTCTAAGCTCCAAGTGTCAAATTGCTGGGTGCCCCCGCTCCTCATTTCAGGTGTTGCCATAGGGCCTCAGGCCAGGCCAGGCCTTTGATTCAGGGTTGCTCCACATTTTCAAATGAGGAAATTTGGGTGTGCTTTATGAGGATCAAGACTGACATTTTTTGGATAAATCTAAACCCTAGGCACTGAGAACCCTGCTGGGTTTTGCAGTGGAGGTCACAACAACCTCTGAGCAGTCCCCAGGGCAGATCATTGAGGCGAGGTGACAGGAGCCCAGTGCTCTTGGTCACGCATGTTGCTGTTGTTCTTTAGGTCTTTGGGTACGAGGGTAGGATCAATACTCCCTTACTGATGTCTGAAAACATTACTGTGTTCCCTTCCTGAAGGGAATTGGGTTTCTTTAGCTTCTGCTAGCAGACCCCACGCCCCTCTGGCGCCCAGCTGAGGGCTGCTTGCCGATGCAGCTCCCAAAGCATGTGCTCACCATGCTGCTCATGCAAACTGCAGCATCAGCAGATTAATGTCACCCTTCTTAATCTGAAATATTATCCTCTTCTACTACCAAGTGAGCTGAAGACAGGACCGGATGTTACATGATGAAGAGGTTTCAGTAGAGGTTTAGGATCTCTCAGAAGCTCCTTTCTTACAAGCACCTGTATGTCTACAGTGTCATATTTCCATTTGATTTTACTTTCCAGTGGAAAAGCTATACATTTGCCACACATTTACTCTGGTTGGTTAAGCAAATGAGTCAGGAAATGAAGTATAAAGCATAGTGGCATGTAGGACAAACTCCTGAACGGATGGTAATTCTGGTTGGTCCCAGCTGGATCTGGCTGGGTGCTCCTACTACCAGAATTTCCATAACCATCATTTTTAAGCAACAAAATGAAACATGCAGTGCAGCCATATGAATGTCATAAAAAAATCAAAAGACAGTCCAATTACAGTTAATCTTTTTTGCTATATTGCTCATTGTTAGGGCTGGATCACTTTCTGGCTTCAGATAGTTCATGAAACTGTGGTGCCTCACACTCACAGAGGATCTTCATCTGCTTTCTGTCTAAAAGAAAACAATATGAAAGTATGACATAAAATTAAAAAAAAAAAAAATCGACTGAAAATTGGTGAAGGATCTGACCTTCAGAACAGGTCGGTATGCTGGGAAGTTCTTACCTCTATTACATGTTCACGTTCTGTTTTTTTGTTGTAGGTGGTGGTGGTTTTCTCCCCATTTTCTCTTCCATTAATGTCTGCATTGCTTCTTCTTCTTCTCTTATTTTTTTTTTTCCTCATTCACTACGTTTCTATTTTCATATTAGGAGTTAATGTAACCTATATTCTTTCACATTTTTCAGGGGCATTCTTTCCTTTTCTCTTTTTCTCTGTTTATTTTTTTCTCTTTACTTTTTAGTAATTTCCCTTTTTTACTCTTTGTATGAAGATTATATTAAGTGACAAGAATAATGTTGAATAAATGAGATTATATTAATGAACAGATCTTGTCACATTTCCATGATTCACAGGAAAAATATTCACACTGGCTGATTTTTCAATTAAATCACTTTCTGTTTTATCTATTCAGCATATCTTTATGAATATGCATAACTGTAATGCATTTAAATTGTTTCACAGTCTTTGTTAACCTCAAAAAGCCACAAGCTGCCTACTAGCAAAATATGAGATTTTTTACTTTTTATGTAAAAATCAGAATACTTTGTTTTAGCCTTGATATCCTTTCAAGGAAGTGCAGGGGATTAGATATTTGAGAAAGTGTCTTGATTCTTTCCAAAGATAACAGAATAACAGACTTATTCTTTTGTTGTTCAACCTATTTCATCTTTAAAGTATTATTTTTTTCCTCCCTATAATATCTCTTTTTCCCGTGAGGACTATTACCACTAGCAAGTACATCCGAAAATGCCTAGTAAAGAATCTGTAGAAAATTAGCTGTAACTTCAAAGATACGAGAAGTATTAATTTTGAAGTGAAAGATTGCTGTTACCCAAATACAAAGGGAACCTTTGGGGAATGGAAGTTGAGTTTCTTGAACATTTCTCTCCTACGTCTGTGAAAGAATTACAAAGTCTGGCGTATGGGTACCAGCAAGGTCTCTTATTTCAAAGCCTGGAACAAAATGTTGTGTAGCTGTTGCTGTTTTAAAATGAAAAACTTCCATCATCAGCTGAAAAACTGTACCATCACAGACATTCCCAGATGTTGTCTTTCCTGAAATTACTGAAATTGCTTCTCCAGTGAGATTTCACGGAGAATAAGATGGCAATGCAGCCTGCCATGTGTGCCACCGCAGAGTGAGGAGGATCTCTCTTTCCCCTTGAGATAGGAGGCTCCTAATACAAGGCAATTTGGGGAATTACAAGGGGAAATTATGTGGGCTGCTGGTTGTTGACTGAACGCAGTCATATAGTATAGACATGCCTCCTCTCACAGGTTCACCACTCTATTTCTCTCCCTGAGGGATTTTAAAGCTTTTCTCTTAGGGACCACATTAAAATTAAAAAATAGAGAGACTACTGTAATAATATATATAATATATATTTAATGGAAGATTAACATCATTTCAAACTTATATCTTCATATCTTTCTAAGGTCATTTGCTAATATGAAAAATGTTATTTTTCATTATAAAACATGGCATTTTTCATACTTGATAAGTCTAATTAGAACAGCAAAAATATTGACTAAAAATCCAGAATATTTTATCTGAGATTTTCATATTAATCAGAAAATTTTGCATGACATGAAAATAAATTAATCCTTGTCCTATTTCCTTTATATAGCTCCTTTTCAGTACATAGATGAGCAAACTATTGAAAGATACTGGCTTAATCTGTTAGGAGAAAATCCAGAAGGATGCAACCACTATTACCCAATCAATGACATTGCTGCTAAAAATACTTTTGTCCTTCCAGTGAGAGAGCAGCAATCGCCACTGCACCCTGCCAAAGGAGGCACAGCAGCTTACTGGGGAAAACACCTCCACCAGTGGCAGGCAGTGATGACAACGGACCACCACCTTTGGCCATCTTTGCTATGACAAAATTCAAGGCTGAGTTGAAGAGAGCTCTCCTCTTTCCAGGACTTCTTCTATATGCCCATGGGTGGCCCTCAGAACTCCTGTGTCCCACGGCTGGTCCATTCTGAGGTCTGGGGTGACTTTGTTCTGGTGGATCACTTAGGTTGTAATTAGTTTAAACATCCCTCTGTCTATTGCTGACTTCTCATTTTATCAGAAATAAATGTAACTAATCAATATCCATTATTTGGTTAAATTCATTATTTCTTAATTGCTCGCAGGGCGCTTGCCCTGCAGTGCCTGGTATGGAGCTGGAATCCAAATAACACTCACGTAGCACTGCTGGAGCCAACATTTTTCGCAGCTACTCCATTAACCCTCAAGATGGATGTTTTGGGGGGAATGATAACACAATAACTGTAGTTGTGAAAATCGCACCACCGTGTTTTAGAATGGAAGAAGAATTGACTTTCTGCCAAAAGTTTTTGATTTTCTGTGAACGTTCTTCCCTAAAATATGCTTGAATTCATCCCCTCAAGGGTTTAAACAAATAAGATAATTAAATAGATCCTTCACAGCAGAGACCAACTGGTGTGATGGAAACCTGTGGTTAAGCACAGATTTCTATTTGAAAACTGTAACTTTTTACACACCTCTTTTATCTTTCCTCACCCATCTTTTACGCTTATGAAATTATTATATGCTAATGACAGTTCAGTTTTGAATGCAAAGTAGGAATTTGGGCTCCAGCTCAGGACTCAGATTATGAACTATGCTAGTGTAAACTAAAATTTCCTTCTGATCCTGAAAAAAACTCTTATAACAGGTCCAATATAAGAGCATCACAGCTTCTTAAAACTCTAGCTCCTGCCATCAAGCAATATGGCCACTGGAACTTCACCAGTTGGCCATGGAGAGCACCAGTGTTGTATGTCCACGCTGTGTGACCCCCTCCCACACAGTTACACACCCCCTCTTGCACACTGTCCTTGGGTTTTTAAAATTGCAGGTTTTAAAAATTGCATCATTTCTTTTGCAAGATTCTCTTAGGATACCAACACATTCATTGGTTTCCAGCAGGCAGGAGAGAAAGAGAAAACGGGGAAAATAAAGCATAATCGTGTATGGAATAATGCAAAATAAAGTCAGTTTCAGGAGTCAGCTGTAAGAAATTAAGAGTCTCAAGTTTTTACTGCCTTCTTTCAAGGAGAGGTATAATTGTTTAAATTTGGAAATAGTATTGCTTGCAAATATTTATTGAGAGTAACTATACAATATTCTAATGCTGTTTTGTGACCTTCTGAGTTATGGAAAAATAACTCCACTTGTTACCAGGGCAGTGAGTGGGCTCTGCATGCTCAAAGCAGCAAATATCCCTTGTCTCAATCCCAACACTGCAGGTAATCTAAAGTAATCTAATCTATCCTGAATCTAAGGCAGGACCAGGAAACCACTCCTGGACATCCAGTTTCTACTATTCCAGGAAAAAAAAAAATAAACTGGAAATTAAAATAATTAAAATATAACAAATTATTAAGAGTTACACAAAATGAGTGAGAGAAAATGAGCAAATGATCTTAAAATAAATAAATAAATAAATAAATGAGTAAATAAAGGTGTGATTCTGCTGGAGTTTCAAGTAGCTATCTTTGAAGATTTTTACTTTCTACTCATCTTTCCTGGTGCAGCCCATTGGGAATCTGTAGATGAGCGTTCAGATCTTCATCTTCACAAAAGATGAAAGGAACAGCCATTCAGTGGTGAGAGCTGGTTTCTGAGGACTGCTTCTAACCCCATGTAACTGCAGTTAAATTATAGTACACAGCATTATTGGCTATGGGGCAGTACGGTACTCGGTGCTCTGCAAGGCAGGATAAAAAATAACTCCTGCAAACAGTCACGGATCAGATAACTTCATAACACTGGTGTTGTTAGGTGAAAAATTAGTTACTAGGGATTAATTGGGGCAGTATGATGTTATAAATTAAAGGGACATGGTAAAGATCACCAATAAAGTATACAAGAGGCTCTTTAAATCAGCTTTCTAATTGATCAGGATAAGTTCTGGGAAAAGATATGAAAGGATTTGAGCAGCAGAAGTCTGTAAGCACATACTGCACCTCAAAAAATCTTGGCTCTTCTTCATAATTGAAGAGATGTGCCGAATGTATCTCAAGAACTGACTCACCTGGCTGGGTTTTGGCTGGCAGGGCAGCAGAAGTCGGTGACTCAAGAAAAAGAAATGTTAACTCATCAGCTGGTACTGACAAAAAGTTTTCCTCTCTTTTTTGGTGGATATTATGAAATAAAACTAATACGAAAGCTTTAGTCACCTCTGCTCACTGACAAACCCATGTGCCTACAGGAACCAAGAGCAGTGGGCATTTAGTGTGCAGCAATTGCTGTGGGGCTGGTGAACACCTGAAGTGTTTTCCTTATGTTTATCTGAGCTTCTTGTGTTCTGAGCTTGAGGTTTGTGGGGTTTTTTTTGTGTGTGTGTGGCAGCTGTGCAGCATCTTAAGGTTGATTAGAGGTACGTGCCATTGGAATGGCAGCAAGGCCAAAATAAAGCTCATCACCTCTTAAACAGAGATAAAGGCGAAGGTAAATAGAAGTAGCAAGCGTCGGTGGCCACATGCATTATTTCATCTTTCTTCCATGATCCTGTCATCGCATGGAAATTTAAAGGCAGCTCTAATAGGAACTGTATGTAGGACTTATGGTGTACGGGGCTGTGAGGATTCACACTTCCTTGCCCGCCCTGCGGTGGCATTACAGGATGCAGCAGGCAGGGCACGTCTCCTTCACCCCCTGCTTCAGACTCCTTCGCCTTCCCTGCCACTCACGGCATTTTCAAACACCATGAATTGTGCCATGACAGCAGTTCCCCCTGCCTGTCTGATCGTGCTAATGGTTATTTCTGATAAATCGGTACGGTTAGCTTCTCAGAGGGCATATGAGAAAAAGAGATGAAAGGGCAGGCATTAAGAATGCCTCTTCGGAAAGGGCTCTGCTGTCTCCTGACGTCCTGCCACCACATATTTCTACCTGCAAGAACAGAAGAAAATTATAATTCAGGAATGGGAAAACCTCCACGTGCTTCCTAACTGCTCCTGGGGAGCGTTTAAGTGCTATTTAACCACAAGTTAAGTGCTGCTGCCTTAGGAAAGTGTAAGTACAACTTTGCATAAGTACGGGGTCTGCTCTTAGGGAAGTGCTTTGCGGGCAATCACCTCTTCATAGACAGCTATCGGGGAGATTGGCTGGCAGCTGAACTGCCTAAAACAAGTTGTTCGGCAGTTGAGATATAAAAGAGTTCAATAAATTAAGAATGGAAAAGACGTACTAAATAATCTAGGTAATTTCCCTAATACAAGTATAACTTAATTTTCTACATCTGAAGCAAAGCAGTTCCCAACACTTCCTTTGGGAGCCATCCTAATGAATCTCATTGCCAGAGAATTTTCCCTCGTATTCAGCCTAATTTTTCCCTGTCTTAATTTAATCCCATTACTTCTGCTTATGCCCCTTCTTGCTCGACTAAATAACTCCGTGTCAGTTATTAGGTACAATTTCAGAAGTGCCAATTAATGTTCATTGCTTTGGCTGCAATGCCGTGGGCAGGTCTGTAAGACCTGGCTGGATTTGTGGGATTGCAGCAATGCAAGTTTGGCTAACATCATCATCCCATATACTGCTTTGGTGAATTTCTGCTATCTTTAGGTTGAACAGAACGTGATACCAGCTTTTTGTCATCGTCGTTGAAGTCTCCCTTTCATTAAATGGCAGCACAACGTTTCTCTTGTTTGCTCTAACTTTTCCTGTAATATGATATATATTTAACTGCTGAACAGTGAACTGGAAGAGATTGGCTCTAGCAGCTTTTATAAATATCCTTGATGCACAGATGTTCCAAGAACCTATTTTGCATGCTTGCCTGACCCAGTTTCCTTTCAGTTTTTAAGGGCAATTCCACCTGTTATATCCATCTGCAACTCTTCTGCTCTCTTGCCCATGAATATATATATATATACATATTAACTTGCACTTTTCTACAGGTTAATTTATTAGATCCCATGGTAAACTCAGCAGACAGGCAGTGTGCACCTGATGGAGATGGAGAGAATTCATCCATGTCCTCGGTAACTCATTCAGGACTTAGGAAGTGTCCCACCCAACGTGACAGCAGATCTGAAAGAAGTGGGAGCCCCCGGTCAGCCAAATGACGGTGCCCACTGGCATTGCCCTGGTTTGAGAGCCCACAACACCCTGTGCCCTCACTGCCTTCCCTCCTGCCAGTGCTTGTGATCTTTTTTTTGGTGGCAAAGTCACAGTAAAGCCTCGGGGTCCTACGCGGTTTCGAGGGCATGAAATTGTTTGCTGAAACTTTCTGCAGAAGGCAAATTCACTGCAGTGGGAGCACTGCGGGAGAAGCATGGAAAAGGATTGCCTGAAACTGCAAGCTCTGCAGTCACTGGGTGTTTTCTGAGATCTCCATTCCCCACGTTACGTGGGTGGGAGGTACCAGACACGGATGTGGAAGCCTGTCCTTATTCCTGCTGATGACCCTGGATCTTTCCAGAGATTTAGAGACTACTTTTATCTGTCCCCTTGGGCCTTATTGTGCTTCCAGTTCAGCAATGTAACAAATTCTGTAATGCCATTATTCCATATAAATTGGCTTATTATCCTTTTGAAAAGCCTGAAGATCTGTGTTTGCCTGTATTGATATTTCTGCAGAGATCCACGTGAAATTGTTTCAGTGCATTTTAAATCTTAAAAAATAAAAATAAAATCACAAAGTAGAAATAGCAAGAATGAATGTATGGGATTTTATTTATTTATTTGTTTGTTTGTTTATTTATTTATTTTTAGTAGAAGAAAGCTACTCCAGCTGGAAAGAAATGAACCTGAGGGTGATTTTGCTAGAGCATTTCTTATGTGTCTTGTCCTGTATACTATCTCCAACACAGCAGACATCCTTCCTGATCTTAGAAGGGAAGTGAAAAGGTGCTTAAACTTAATGCATTTTAAAATAATTAATCATTTATTATATATGTTTAAGCTAAAGAAACAGCAGATCAGTGAAAAGGTTTCTTAAGTTTTGAAAACAGATATATCTAGGTCAATGGCTGGATTTTCCTGACGTTTCTCTGACATTTGTATAAATTAGAAAAAAATTCTGAAAAATGAAAAAAAAAAATCACAAAGTATCTGAAAATGAATACACCTAGAAAAGAAATTTGGGGATCCTGAATCTTCTTATAGCTATACAGTATTACAAGTGACACAAATAAAAGGGCTGATTGGAAAGCAGAAAAAAAAAAAATAAACTGAGATGAGAAAGTGGGCTGGAGGGAGCCCTCCCAGCAGCAGCAGCAGCAGACGATGCTGGCCTTGCACCTCCAGATCTGCACGCTTCTACCAAGGTGGGCAGGCAGCTGCTGGGGGTCATGAGTGGTCAAAATGGGCATGAGAGAAAATGAAAATCTGTGATCACGCTGTCAAATCTTTTGTGTTGTTTACGTGAAGCAGAGAATAAAGCTCACCTGATGCTTTATTTGACCTTCAGTTAAGCAAAGCAGAAGGGAAGGTAACAACATACTGGGAAGGGGCAGAGAGAAAGAGTGCCTGAAAGTAGGTACCTAGTTCTGTCGTGGCTGTCCTCACCGGAGATGAGAAAGGTATGTTTATTTTTATGATAAATCACTCGTGTTTTTGCCATCACCTGATGATAGGTTCTCTTCAGGCACCCATTACATTTTCAAAGAACCCATTAGCTGAAGATGTTGTTTCAATTATTTTGGAGGCCGTTAAAAGAGAGCTGTTCTACAACATCAAAAACCACCTTTCCCTCAGTTTGCTCACTACCTGAACCAGACAAAAAGGCCTTGGAGAGCACTTCTCAACTTTATTAAAGTTTTTTCCACGTACATTACAACCCTGTCCCCTCCTGCCCCACATCCAAAGCCCCAACAACTCAGACTTCTCACTTAGAGGATTACGCTTTAAAGAAGCTGGAAGATTGAATTCTTCACCCATTTCCCTGTTTAAGGAGTATCAGAGCATTTGTCAATTGTTGACAAGATGTGGAAGAAAAGGATTTTCAATGTGTCGGTTACCAGGATACACTCGCTATATTCTGCTTTTCCTGGGGGATGAGGTTCTGCTTTTTGGCACTCAGGTCCTGCGCAAAGGCAAAGTTTCCACATGGAGCTGCCCAGGTCTGGTCAACGCAAAAATGAGTCCGAGCAATCTCGTAGAGAAAGTGAGCGATCATCAGGGGATCCAAAGCAATGCAGACCAAAAAAAGGAGGTACAGGCATCCCGTGTGGGCAGAAACAAGCGTCAGATCCACCCTAAATGGGAAAGAGCAGAGCTTCAACTGAGCTTTAAAATTCATCTGAATGCTTTCAGAACACCTTGCTTCAAGAAGTTGGAGCAAAACCAGAAGCAAGCTGAAGTTTCTCGCTACTCAGAAACCAATTTCAAGTGAGGTTGGGTTTTGTAATTTTAAGACAGATTTCCTGGGAATCCCTAAGGGCGAACCTTATCCAAGCAAAAGCAGAATGATGGATGTGCTATCTAGGGCACGCAGATCCACATCTGTGGATATTTTAGTGAAATAAGATTAAATGAGGAGAAACTGTATTCTTTTTAATTTCCCTCGGGTCTGGTTAAACCACCAGAGGCAGAAGCTTCCCTAGAGGTACCGATTGCCCAACTGGGAAACTGAGACAGCGCAGCCACCTCTGAAACTTCCCTCGTGGGCTACTGGACATTGCCATGGGATGGACCCAACATGAGCATGAAGAGGACACTGCTGCCACAGCCCCATGCAGGAGGTCAACCACAGCCCTTTTCCCCTGCACCAGCCCCACGAGCTACCACCACAGCATGCCCTGGGATTTATTCCTTCAAAGGAGACCCAACCGCCCCGCCACGGGGCTTTCAACAGCTCCTTTGCTGTCTGTGAGTGCCAGGAAGCCTGAGCAGCAAGGCAAAGCACAGGGTGAGGAGTACAGTAGAGCCTACTGGAACAAAAAGCTACAGTCATTAATATGGATTCCAGGGAAATTTTATTTTTCATGAGCTTCTTTTCTCTTTCTCCACGAGCCCCCAGGAGATGGCAGATGTTTTCGAGTATCACATGGAGAGCAATGTGTCTTTTTGCTTTTTTTTTATTGTGAAGATTCCTCTCACTTGAAAGGACTAAAAGAGGAAAATCTTTTTTTTTTTTTTTCTTTCTTTCTTTTTTTTTTTTTTTTTATTTGTCAGATGCCTAACACAGATCTCTTCCGCCAAACGCAATCAGCATTTCTGAAAAGTTTGCAGCAGAACCTCCTTGTAGAGCATTTGCCCTTTCAAAGGGATGAGCTTGTCCATTAAAACTGACTACAGAGAAAGCATCGATCCCTTATCTTCTTCGGGGGTACAGCTCATGTGACATAAAATATCAGGCTCAGTGAGACTGCAAAATGTTTGCACTTCTCTCAAATTGTACATTTATTCCATATACATTATTGTCTACTTTCAAACCAAATTCAGAGCAAAACACCTTATAAATCAAATCTACACATAATATTTGAAAAAAGGTCTAATCTCGCAGTCTGTAACTAAAGAAAGATAGTACAAATAAAGCCATTGCAAAAGCTGCATTGAATTTCTTCTGTCTGAATCCAATATAAGCAATAAAACACTGTAACAATGTGCAAGACCTCAGAAGAAAAGTAATGGGACATAAAATCTCCATTTTCCTAGCTATTGCGCTACTCTATCTCCGTATTGCATACACATCTACTGAATTCATCTGTAATTGTCCCTTCCGTTCCTTCCTGTTGATTACTTGCTTTCCATTAACAATAAAATAAATTTCTTCCTGTCCTGCTTACAGACATAAGGGTGGCAAGAGAGCATCCTTTTTTTTTTTTTTTCTTAAATTTTATTTTTATGAAAAGCTGTACAACTCCAGCGTATTAATTCACTGTGCTAGTCAGTTGCCTACATGCAGAAGCATCTACCAGGAGGTGTCCCACCAGAGGCTGAGGTCAATGCTACAAAGCTGGCACCTATAAATACAGGAAAGCCGTACTAGAAGAAATACCAAAGCCCTGCTAACTTTGTTCCCTCACCCAACTTTTATTTTAGCTTAAAACGTAAGAAATAATTTACTTCTTAGCAAATATGAGGGCTGATTCATGAAGTATTCATTTCCCCCTACCTTGGTGTTTAAGGTGGCTCTATTTTTTTTTTCCTCCTATTCCCATGGAGAGGAACAGACAGCTAACGGTACTGAATGAAAGATATATGAACCATAAAATTGCTGGAGTATCTCTGATGTACATGTTCAAGTCATCAGGCTTTAGTTCCTTTAAGGTATGAATAAGGACTCTGACTATTCTTGTGTTTGGCTCTCCGTAGAGGGGTTTTTATTTTAGAGGACAAAAATGTCTTTTGCATATTTCCATCAAAGTAAGCAGAAATATTTTACAGCGTGATGAAGATTATATTTCCCAAACCTAATGGGAAGGCTGCCCCAAATTAGACCTTGTAATATAGGTTGTACAAAAGGAAAAAAATATATATTAATTTTAATGTCCCTTCACATCTCACTGTGCCTTATCACCTTCACTTGGTGTTCACAAACATAAAATGATTATGGATGCAGAAAAAAAAATCCTTTTAGTATTTCTCATAAAATGAGATACATTAGGGTCTATCAGAGTCTCCTAACAGCTATAACAGAGAGAGGCAGCCCGAAGCGAGCTCCAGACTAATTTTGCAATTGGTGTGTTATACAGTGAGAACATGAAACAAAGAGCTTGAAGGAGGGCAAGATGATGATGGAGCCCTTCCTCGGTATGTGATGTTCCTTTGCCCATTCCCAAGAAACAAGGAAGAAAAGTCTTGTGAAAATTGTTAGCAATATGAAAGTACATTATCTGGGACACTAAAGAAAAGAAGATCATAACTTTTGCTCTGTATCTTCTCTATTCCCATGGTAGAAAATGATATAACCTTAAAAGTCTTTTTCTCGTTTTATTTTTTTGTTTGTTTTCGCTTGCAAAAGTGGAACAAAGTGACAAATCTGAAGTTGCAGATAACCGTATTTTAAAAGAAGCTTCTAATAATGATATTTTTTGCTTATACATGACCCAATGTACTAATACTACTCCCCGTGGCCATGGGGTGAGAGGGGCTCCTGGGGCTCTCTGGGAGGTGCCCAGGTTGCTGCACGGCTGCAGGGGGCTTGTCTGGTGTTGGGGGGACAGCATAAATGTATGAGGGGAAATTAATTAAGAAAACAATACAAGGAAAGTATATAACCCACTGACATGAAAGCTTCTCAGTGCAAATAATATTTGCAGAATTGAGAGGTGAACTGCTGGCAGTGGGGGAGTGCCAGGGAAACCTGTCAAAGAGAGGAGACCAGGAACAGATGTATGAGTTGGCGAATACGCAGTTGTGTGTGCGAACCAGCTAAGAAGTCAGTAGACCTGAATATCCTTCATCCTCCAAACAATTCATTTATCTCATTTAACTTTTTTTCATTTTTCCCTCCTAAGAGGTCAAAAGTCCAAAGCTTCGTGCATAACTCATTGCGTGGAAGAACCCCCCAGGTCGTTTCAATCGGCTGCCATTGCACGTACCCCAGTTTTCCCTTGCACCGTGCACATCAGGGATGTCTGCAAATAATAAACCACTTGCCGTAGCACAAAACCCAAATGGACAGCTGGACTGGATTTCACAGCTGGCATGTGGATGAGGCACGGCACTCCAGAGAGAAGCGGGGAGCTGGAGCAACGTGACGGATCGGCTGGCCGTGGCGTTGGCGTGGATGGGAGCGCAGGGCACGGCTGCTGTGGACCTGCCACACAAGGAGAGGCTGAAGGCTTTTGCAGATGCAAGGCAGCAGGACGTAAGTCCAGGGTTCACTGAGCACACAATTATGTGTGAGATTCAATTATGAGCTTCTGAAGGAATCCCTTCTTCATCCTGACCGGTACTTATATAAGTTCTGCATGATATGTGGCTTTCTTCTTGCATACTAAACTAGAAGAAAAATCCCCGTCAGAATAAAAGGTTCCTCTGGAATCTGGTTCCTGGTACATTTGTCTTATGCAAGCAGCTTCTAGGAAGGGAATCATCCCCGGCAGGCGGTTACTTTTCTTTCCGCATCGATTTAAAAGAAGGGACAAGAATTTTTCAAAATACAGTTCATCATTTCCTTAACCACCGCAGTGACATCTCTCTCGAGAAAACACACACCCATTCCATCATTTTGAATCAAGCCTGACACTTGCAAATCACATTTGGCTGTCACGCATTTTGACCCAGCATAAACTCCACAGCTTATTTTGACAGGAATATATTCCCTTCCCTTTATCAAGAGGCGGCAGTTACCAGCCCAGAGGAAGCAGGGGCTGCAATCGCTGCTGCGCTCTGGCCAGGAGCCTCCCTCAATGGGAAGTATCTGAAAGATGTGTAAAAATGACAAGTCAAACCTTGAAGTTTTCATCAAATTTGAATCAAAGTCATTCTTAAGCATGTCGGAACTGTAAAATTTCTCTTCTTTTGCAATATTACAAGACCATGCTTGTGAATGTAAATGGTTTGACCTGCAAGGCTTATCATCAAACCTACACACCTGTAGATGTGGAGAGGACTGGAAGCACCACGCCACTAATGAGGCTGTTGAGGACAGGAGCTAAGATAAGGACCTGCGCCCATATGACAGAAATCATCTAAACCACCATGGCTCTTCTGGACTAGGTGATCTTGGAGGTCTCTTCCAACCTAGATGATTCTGTGATTCAGAAATATGTACATGGACCACAGGTTAAGCACACACTGACCATAAACATAGTTTTTTAAAATCAATTTATCACTTGGCTTAGAATATTGTCTGAGTTCTTTTTCCTTGAAGGCATTTATTGAAATCTATTTTTTTTTTTTTTAACAAATGTGAAAACCAATATTTGAAAAATAAAGTGAAACAGTGTGCTTGTATTTCAAATATCTTTTTACTCTCATTACTTTACTATTATTATTTTTTTTTATAAATACTTCTAGTAACATATAAATGAGAGAACTCTTAAGCAGGGGACTGATACTGTTTGTCCTGAGAGGCGAAAATTCAGGAGAAATGATGATAAAAAGGGGGTGGTGGCACGAGGCAGATCCACAGCTGCAGTCGGTAGGAGAAGTTTCACCAGAGAATCGAGCTAATTCCTGCACGCACCAGAGGAAGAAGCAGTCTGGAGGACAGAGGGCAAAACAGAAATGGAAATAAGCCAATAAATGTTTTTTGTTGTTAAGTCCTCTCCCATATTCATTTGGTACAATTTTCCTGATTATGCCTCTTTTTATTTATTTATTTGCGACTGAAAGGCTGGAAAATAGTTTTGCCTAAAATGCTTTTATGCATATGTGTGAACAGCACAGAGAGACCGAACACTAATGCAGAAAGCCATCATCTGGGCAAGGGATGGGTGGTTAGGGAGAAATGAGGTTTCCAAGACCAGACCTCTGAGGTTAAAATAAACGTGTTGTACGCAAGAGGAAAGCGCTAGCTGAAGAAAATAAAGCTTTTGGGGAAAAATCATTGACAAATAGTGAATTTCTGATGGTGGCAGCAGGGAGTGTGGGTTACAGCTGGGCTGCTTTGCCCCCAGCTCCACATGGTGTGATGGGGGGGTTGCCACCCCTGTGCCAGTCCCTGGTGGGTTTTGGGGTGCTACGGCACATTCGAGGACATCAGTGCACAGCATCGTCCTGGTACAGCTCCTTCCACCTACAGACAGTGTCTTTGATGAGCAGGGGCTGTCCGCACCCACTCCAGCTCCCCTGAGCTACATCACGGGGCTGTGCCCTCGTTCTTGTCCAGTGATGGATGGCACAAAGCATGATCGCGCCCTCTGAGCTAGCACTATGGGCTCACAGTCTGTAAGCTTCGCTCATTCTTCATTTTTCTTCAGCACGTTCCCTTTCTGCAGGTATTGATGCCTTGTGAGCTTGTGATGGATCTGAACCAACAGTTGTGTAGCCACATTGTCATCCTGCACAGCCAGAAGTTATCACACCCGGTGCGAGGCAATACAGAGACAGGCATTTACGCTTTAATTCTGCCTTTGAAACTATCACGAAGGATTTTGTGAACATGTTTCTTTGCATGGGAGGAATAAAGAATAAAGATAGGGAAGAATGAAAAATAAGGCTTGTGTTCCAGTATTATATTCCTCTGCTCAAACACTGCTAACCAAACAAACACACTAAACTCTGCCTATAATAAGCACAAGCTCTCCATATAAAAAACATCAACCAGCTTTTTAGAATCCAATTAATTATTAAACGACCCATGAAGATTTTGAATGCATGACTGGCTTTAATGCACTTATCTGATAAACTGAATTTCTCTGGTTAGTTTGTGCAGATAACCTCAATTTCTTCTTTTTTCTTAAAACATTTTTTGAAGGATTGATGAGAATATACATTCGTTTTGAGTACGGTATACTTGTCTGAGACGTGACATAGAAATGAGATCTCCAGAATAAGAGGGCTGATGATAAGTTCATCCTTGGCACTAAATAAAGCTCAAATTCAATTACTATTAGAGCTTATTAAGAAAGTGCTGCAGGAAAAGTAAGCACATTTGTCAACATACAAAGAAAAACCAGGTGCACAGTCATACAACACTTAAAACTAAGACAGTTTCACTAACAGGTTAAACGTAAGTTTAAATGGGTTTACTTGTGTAAACCTTTTCTTGTGTAAACCTCATTACTTGTGTAAACCTTTTCCCAACTTTCTAAGCCCACCTTCGAGGACTCAGGGCAGGTTTACTGCTCCTGGTGTGTACATCTGGTCAGTTCCCCAACCTTTCACCACGCTGATAAAAAGAATTGACAATACAGGGAAGATATGTATCACACGGCTCCGATTGCCATTTCTGTGCAAAGATGACAAAAAGCTGCTGACGCTACTTTGTGTGTTGTGCACTGTCCCTGATGGTGTACAGCTTAATTCGAAAAAGCATGTAATTAAGTGTGTGTTAATTTTTCATTTCCATAATGAGCTTTTATAATTCTGTGCAGAGCATGGAAAAAAAACATTTCCAAAATAGAAGTGATTTACATCGCGGGCCTTCCTGAGGATTGATTGAGGCTCACAGCGAGCTGCTGGCAGACGGCAGCCCTCTGCCCTGCTCCGGCGCCCCAGCTCCACCGCAGGCACCCCGGGCTGGCTGCTGTGGGACGATGGCACCACAGGGCAGTGCCACCTCTGGAAGTGAGAGACGAAATGGGATAACTGGGTGGTAAATAAATCCATTTCGGACACGTAGAAAAGGCTAAACTGTGATTATTTATGCAGAAAGAGAGTGAGTATTTCTTTGCTACCTGGAGTCTGTGAAGTAAACCTCCGAAGTCTTAGGTGAGACTCCAGCTATCATACAGGCAGAGTTACCAGCTATGATTAGCACATAGCTACTATTCCCGTTACTTTGGGGAGTAATACCCCAAAAATCCCACTCCTGCCCATACAAGGCCTTACTGAAATCAGTGAAGTACTTTGCAAAAAAAAAAGTGCTCTCAAAGTCAGCGTTGGAGCCTTAGTATTGCAGGTTCTTGGTAAGATATGAGGAATGTCTGCAAAGGAAGCTATAGGAATATGAAATGTTCCTACAGAAAGATGGGTTATGTATTAGGTAACATCTTTAAAAAATCATTTGATGAGAAAGTACATTATGCTTCAAGAACTTGATCTATGCAAGCTTTCCTCTTCCTGGCACAAGATTCTTCCTTTGTTCATCTCCAGCAGATCAATAGGTAAGCTCGGTCCTCTGTGTTATCCTCCTCTGCTAAAGCAGTAAAAGCAAAGCCAAGTGAACTCCAGTTCACTTGGAAGTGAAGTGAGGGACAGGCAGACTTGCTGCTTCTCTGCTGGTTTAAATAAACTTGGCCACGTCAGAAAATGCTGAGTGCATATGTAGAAGATCTATAAGCAGCAGTTCGGTAAGGAAATAAGGTGCTTTTGAACACCAGATCGTGAATCTAGAAAATAGGCATGGCCATATCAGGACTGCAGAATTACTTTTGTTGTATCATCGCCTTGTTGCTTATGGGATGATGATAAGCACACATTTCATATAACTCCAAGCCTGCATTTTGGGATACTGGTTGCCATATGCTTTGAAAGTGGTGTAAAAGTTCTCCTTTGGACTGTACCCTAGCATAAAACTAGTAATTTGTTGCAGATCAAAAAGAATGTTTTGGTTTTGATCCTATAGTTTACTGTTCCAAATAAGTGATTCTGTATTCATCCTCCTAGGTATCCTCAGTCTCTTCAAGCAAAAGTTAAAGCTGCAGTTCTAATGGGAACCAAGCTCCTCCAGTTTCCTGGATCTTTACCTGCTTTTTTTCACCCTGTCATTGTTAATAAAATACAGACATTTTTAATGCTCTTTAAACACTGATCTTCCATTTAATTACCCATTGATCCTAATGTCTAAATCCATAGCTGCTGCAGTGAGGTATATCTTCCTGTATATTGATAAATCCATGTTTTTACGATTTGTTATTCAAAAGAAATCCAGGTTCAATGTGAGGCACAGGTTTATGTTATAGTTTTATTTCTGTATAAATAACACAGAGCTCACGACATACTGCTTAGCCTGCCTTTATGCTATCAGTTTACAGCTATGCTCACACATTATTCTTGCTCTTATTTTTTGCTTTCTTCAAGAATAATGAAAAAAGTTGGCCTTGTATGATTCCTACTTGTATATTAAAATGCAGGAATTTTATCGTTTTATTTTCTGATGTAGAATGTGCTGAATTCTCAGCATGTAAATAATCTTCATTGATTTCCTTAGTGCTTAAATATTGTCTGGCTTGAGTTCTTCACATGCAGGGAGACAAGTCTCTTATTCCTACTAGCATTCCTGTAGTTCAGTTGCTGATTTATTTTTCTTCAGAATGAGATTTTGCCAGCCAAGAGCAGGACCAAAGAGATCCCGTCTCCAGTGCCATGAGAACATGCAGGCACTGCCACAAGGTCCGGGGCACTGCTGCTGCTCATGGTGGGAGTGAGGGCACAGAAAGTGGCCCAGGAGCAGCCCAGAGAAGGATGCTGCCCATGTTTTTTCTGCCTAGCTCCCAGCTATTTGGACATAGGGTAAAATTCCAATTAAGGCTGTTTAACATGTTTTCAAATGTTCTTTCTGTCCCTGGAAGTGTCTTCATTAAATTTTATTAAACTCATCCTCAAAAGTATCTCATGGCAATGAGAAATAAATGTGAGCTATGAATGAAGTGAAAAATTAATGGTATTTTATTCATAATTTCAATGATTTTTCATCAATTAGGCATTTAGAGAAAGCATAAGAGGAGACTGGAAAACACAGAAGTGCATATTAACTTGCTGGTGCTGAAATTAACTCAAAAGCTCCTTACCTAATTGTTTCTCTGAGTTACAAACACCAGTTTCAGTTCAGAGAACAGAAAAAGAAGCCTGTTCTCAGTACTGGCAAGCCAGCTAATCTCCCCAAACATGACACGCAGCTCATTCCTAAGAAAGAGCTTAAATCAGAGGAGAACAACAGCTTGACCCAGAGCAAATGAAAGTCAGGAAGCAGATACGCCTGAAGGACAGAGCTGGTTTTGAGCCATCCGTTCTCCTTCCTGTAGGGCTCGGAGACCTGAGACGCTGCAACCTGGAGCATCATGAACTTTCCACCCTGCTCATGGAGCAACCCCTCTGCTGATGCACAGGGGCTGTTCCAGCTGCTACTGCACAAGTTATGGTGTGACTGGCTTACAGAGAAAGGTGCTGCCAGTGCTAAGCTTGTTATAAATGCATACCTACCAGGGTATGGCTGCAAAATGTTTTTTAAAGATTTTATAAAACAGAGTATGTAGACAGTGAAGGTTCATGAAACAGCTGTACTGCTACCATTACGCAGATTAAAGTTCACAGCCTGGCTGATGTGGGCAGGGAGCTCAGTCTCTCTGGGTGCCCAGCCCCAGGTCCCGGTGGGTTTGAAGCTCTCCAGGAGGAGCCCCCAGCCCCTCTCTGGGCAGCCTGGTCCAGGGCTGCGGCACCCACCCAGCACAGACCAGGGCCAGGGACAGCCCCCGGGGCTCCAGCTTGGGGCTAAGACCTCTGGGCATGGCCCTGGGTGCTGTTTCAGCACCCAGGAGCCTGGGTCCATCCTCTTAACACCCTCCCTTTGGTAGTTATGGACATTAATAAGATCCCTCCTCAGCCTCCTCTTCTCCAGGCAGAGCAGTCTCAGCTCTGTCGGCCTCTCCTCAGAGGAGAGGTGCTCCAGGCCTTGAACATCTTGGTAGCATCCTGTTGGACTCCAAGTTGTTAAGAGGACACCCCACAACCTCATGCTACTGGCAGCGAGCACCCTGTGATGCTCATTGGGCTTTCTGCTCACCTCCCTTTAGCTTTTAGATCCAGTCCTTGTGCCCCATTCAGGTACTGACCCAATGCAATGAACAAGGGGTCTTTTGGTGAAGTGTGGGTTCTCCAATGGGGCAAAACCCTACACATAATGGGTCCCTCATTTTTTCATCTCTCAGAAAGGGAAATTTTGCCAAATAATGGACAGAAGCCCCAGAAAGGCCAGTTTCAGGTCCTGTGTCTTGCTACAAAGGCAGGTGTTGGAAGTATGCCTTCAACATTTTACTCCATGGACATTATATTAGGGAAATGCTCTTTTGTAATAACACTTGGTAAAGCAGTACTTGAAGCCCAGAATGATATATTCAGAATGGGAAAAATAGGTTATTTACCCCAAGGGAAATCACTTTCCCTAATTGCAAAAGGTATGCACCGGCCAAGTTCCTAGCATAGCCATTACAAGCACCTTATATGATCAGCATCGATCCTCTGCTATATGTTCTTCAATAACTCAGTCTTCCTGTAACTGCCCATTATTGTCCAATTTCCTGCTAGGATGACCTACTATAGCTGCATTTTATATCTTATTCTTCCAGTCTATAGATCTGTGCTGTTCTCCATGTTGTTTTTTAATCTGATTAATAGGTTCAAGCTCTACATTTATATTATCTTGTCTAGCACTTGCTTTAGTCATATCAATCAAGTCACTTAAAATAAGGTAGTCTAACGCAGTGTAGCTTATTCTTCTCAGTATTATTTCCTTCTGCCATTTTTCATCCTTGCTGCTCTTTATACCTTATTTTCTTTTAAAGCTTATGTGGATAGCCTGTTTTAAGAAGTAATGTTTTAAGGACTAAAGCAGGATGCCAGCTGCGTAATATTTTATATAGGCTTTGCTACTAACAGTGCAATGTTAGTGCAGTGCAGGAACACCCAATGTCAGCCCAGTTCTGCTGTAAGCCATGTACAGGATGATTGTGTATGCAAATACGGAGACAGGGCAGGCAATTTAGATATTGTTGATGAGAAAGTTTTTGTTGTTTCCTTGTTTTTCAGAAGTACTAGTGCTGGACCTTCCCCTGTAAATTGGGCATCAAAGGTCATGAACTTTTGTGATGCTAATGACTAAAACATACCCTCAATAAAACCTTGTGATGGATAAAATATACTGAAGATGACAAGGGAATGGCATGAAAATGGCAAGATACATTTTTGATTAGCCATATATATTAGGATTTCTTCTCTCCTTACCCAGAAAAGTCACATATAACTGTACAACATCCAATGCCATAAATAAAAAACAATTCTAAATGTTGGTGCTTAATTTCATTTTTAAACTACAATAAAATTAAAATGAATTTAATCATCCTATCCTGTTTTGTAACAAATAAAGCCACTGTGACTAATGCTGTCATACACAGTACCAAATTAATTTTAAATTAAATTACTCTTGCAAGATCCAGTAAGTTAAGTGTCGACAAGGAGAGCCAGCAGCCCTTTCTAAAACATCATACAGCCTGACAGGTCACTGCAATCTCTGATAGCAGACACAGCGCAACACAAGGGGAAGAGGCAGGGCCCAGGCAGAAAGCTTGAGCTAGCTCAGCTTCAGTTTATTGGGAATGGAAATTTTCAGATGGATATATTCATATATATTTTTTTATATAAGATGAGATGGATTAGGAGTGCATGCATTTCTAATTGAATTAATGGATTACAGCTGCAATTCTTACTTTACATCTTTGGCCTCATTCCTTATGAGTTTTCTTCACTGTCAGGTCTCTCATTTTTCTACCTTCAGCTGTGGGATTACAAACAGTTAACAATTTTAATAACTATTTTTTGCTTTTGCAGTGGGCTGTGTGTGTGGTTATCCCATATCTTCAGAACCTGGCAGTGAAAGGCAGTGGTTCGTTTTGGTTTTGGTTTCTTTACAGCAAACAACAAACCCATATATAATGAGTACGTGAAGGTTCGGGGTGGTGGGACTCCATCTTCTGCCCTCACTTGCTGCAGCTTGCTTTCTCCCCTCCTGTAGTGCAGCTCACTGTGTCAAGTCTTATTTTGATTAAAAGGAGAGAAAACGTAGTGCTTTTGCAGAGTGCTTTTGATTAGCTACCAACAACTAAATCATTTGGAGGCCTAAATTTAGAACCAATTTTGGTTTGAGAGCAAACTCCCTCGCAGTGAGCAGGCAAAGGGTCTCAGACGGTTCTAGGCCCAACCAAGGCACTGCGAGGCAGAGCTAAGCCGCTAACCAGACCTGTGTTGTGGCAGGGTGCCTCCAAAGCCCATCATCATTCCTCCTGCTGCCTTTAACCACCCCAATTCCCACCTGAAGCCACTACAACCTAACATTAACTCAGAGCAAACACAGCTGTGTCTGAATTCTGCAGCCCTTTTTGCCCAGAGGCAGAAGGACATGGGCCATGATATCAACCCTGCTGTCTGTAACCCCGCAGTGGTCCTCTGCTCATCCCATCTGTGCTGCCCGCCCCTTGTGCTGCACAGAGCTGCCTTTCTTTGCAGAGTGAAAAACACGGACTCATTTTTTTCATAGTGGGGTTTGTAATAGGCTGTGAATTGTTTGAAAAAGAGTAAACTTCTTCAGAGATTGGAAGCAGGATAAACGGTTTTGCAGTCTTTCAAGGAAAACGCTTATCAGAAAGACAAAATGAAAGTATTTTCAGGCAAAGAGGTATGACAGAAAAATATCCTCCATATGATAATGACTGTCATTGAATTCACTTGAAGCCTTATGTGAGAGCAGCAGGAGCGAAGCTCTTCTTATCGCTTTGTTTTAGGATGCTCGGTAGTTTTGGTGTTTACGCCTGATCCACTCCAGAGGAGAAAATCACCATGCATTGTATTCAAATGCTAAAAGCATTAGAAGTTTTAGAAGATTTCTGTTCTTAAAAGGCAAACACAATCAGGTAAATGTGGAAGTGACTCTGAGATTATGATAGTCACATACACGGGAGTTGTTCACAATTTATTTATCTGAGAGAAGCCATTATGTTTCCGTGGATGGCACATCAGGACTTTCATCCTAAAGAGAATCCAACGAGCTGAGGAGGAGCTTGTTCATGCCTCCTCTCTGGAGTTATTTCCTATCCCACCTCCTTGTCTCTTGGTCTCCTGTAGCACGATGGTGCCAGCAGATGCCCATTCACACTGCAGTTCTTGCAAAAACTAAGAAGCCATTGTTTCCCAGTAGGTTTTGGGAGGCTTGAAGAGGCTTTTGGCTGATGTAGCAATTAAATAACTACAGTTGAAGGAGACCTTGGCATCATAAAAAGCACTAGTAGTTGCATTTTCTGCCTCAGGGACTGTTTCTGAGAAGGTGACAAGCTATATGAAACTGTACCTGACTTGCCCATGAAGAAGTAAAAAACTGCATGTCATCAGCATTTCAAAAGAATCTAAGTTATCACTTCACGAATTCAGAGTAATCTGTTTTACTGCCGTGTAATGCTTTATTGGATCCACACAGCCCCCTGCAGATAAGCCCAGAAATGCTGCATCACCTGCAGTGGAACATCTTTCATAGCAGTAAACGTTAATCTCGTTATAAAATAGATTAAGAATTCACAGGCATAAATATCTGGCATAGAACACCTGTAGTCATTTTACCTTTTTTAATAATTTATTCTTTAAATACTTAAATGCATATTAGTTATTGCAGGATCTGTTGCATTCAAAGAGAAAAGGAATAGGTTAATTCCCAGTCACTGGAGCTTATATACATTGATTATGCACTAAAAGATAAATCTACTTAAATGTTTATCTTTCTCAGAGAATCCTAGGGAATGGCTTGGAAGCCTACAAAAATTTTTTGGTCATGTGAAGGTGCAGGAGGGCTGGGAAAGAAAGCAGTGCCCTGGGCCATCCTTGGCCACCCACGCGATGCAGCACAGGGCTGACGCAGGTTTCTCCAGGGAGAAATGCAGAGGTGATCCTGTCCCCCACATATACTCTTTGGGGCTTAATTAACATGGTGAGAAATACAGGATAATTGATGAAAGCAAAACTCTGCTTTCCCCTGAAGCTGCTGCTGCAATAGCATTGCCACTCACACGTGGCTGCGCTTTACCAGGGCAATGCCTCTATTTGTTATGAAGTAAAACAAATCAGGGATTTGATTGATTTACCTTGCCCTTGTCCAATATTAGCACTTGGCTGGCTTCCTTGGACAGTGGGAACATATGGACAGAGCCCGGAAACACCGCCCAGGATCCAGGACATAATTAGAGCAGAACAAAACGCTGCATTTCAGGGCTAGCAGGGAAAGCCTTTCCGTGAACAGCGGGGAAAGCTGCAGACACAGTGCCCGTGCTGGGAGCTCAGTGTCTGCAAGCACAGGGATGGGAGTACGCTTGGCTCTCAAGGGGAAGGCTCTCTGATGCATTCATCCGGTGTACATAGACCCCCTTTTGAAATAAATCAGTGCCAGGGCAGCAGCCTGCTGCACTGAGCAAGTTCTGGTATAGATGATGTTGTAAGAGTGGAGGCTTTGCTGTGGTGTGTGCCTGCTGTGCTCCATGCAGACCTCTGGCATACCGCAGTGCCCACTGCCGGGCTCAGGATCAGGCTACACAGTTCCTAGCAGACACGAGAATGATGCCATACACTAAGTACACCTGAAAATGACAACTTTTGTCAGAGAGAGCAAGTTTCCTTAGGTATTGCAAAGCTCTGATCCCCCAAACTGATCGCACACAGTAACCTTCTCTGGTGCTGCTCACTCTGCCCCATGAATGGATCCAGTGTGGAAATCCTGGGGTTTTAACACTACCAACATAATGATTTTGTACAACAGCAGTAGTGTATTTCTCTGTTCAAATTATTTCTTGTATTCAAGAACATTCTGTTTTTCATCAGTTTGTTTGGTTTTCCTAGGTTGTTGTCAATTTTAGCACGGAAGCTGGCCCGGAGCAGCCCAACATCCCTCCCAAGGCAAGGTGTGCACCTGCGCCACGTCCTGCAGCACACGGGGCATGTACCCGGGCTGTGCTGTGTGCAGGCACACAGGCCCGTTCTGAATACATTCATTGTGGAAAAACTTGTTCTGCTGCTTCATTGTATTATCCCAAATGTTTTCGCTGACTTCAACTGCTCTGATGACTCACGCAGAGGCAATTGGCCTCCCAGAATAAAACGCTCTTGTAGCTCTTTTTTTTTTTCTTCACATAAAAGACGAGTGTTTCAGCAATTCTGCTTCAACAGGATTCTGTTTTTTAATTTATGTAATACATGTTCAGTGTGATCTGGAACGCATTATCCGGAAGACCTACGTTTATATATAAGCAGGCGAGGACGGTCTCCCACTGAAGCAGTCTGGAGGAGGCAGCCACAAACCTTAATAGGCCATCTAAATTTGGATGAGATATAAACTTGTCTCCTGAGACAGTGTTATCTCTGTACAGTTTCTATGGTTGCTAGTTAGGGTCATTCTACTCCTCCTCGTGAAGGCTGCCTCTGTGGAAAAAAATCTAATTTTTATAATATGAAGTAATACTGACACGTTCATATTTCAGTATAAATGTATTTGACCTGCAGGACCGACACTTTCCAAGCCATGGGGCTGTGTTAACCAGACAGTTCTGAAGTGTGACGATTTGCAGGGTGATGAAGAAAGGCCATTTGTGTGCTCAGGACCACATCTCCCGCACAGGACCGGAGCACACCGTGCAGTGTGACATGGGATGGGCCCTGCAGAGGAGGTGCTGGCCCCACAGAAGCCAGTCCCACCTCACAAGGACTGAGAGAGGTCAGCCCTGGCTTTTGCCAGTCACTACAAAGCAAGGTCTGAAACATTTGTTAAGTTATGTTTGCCAGTACATTAAATGGTGTCTGTTCATTTTCGTTTCACCTGTAGAAGTGTGTCTGGCTGGATTTGGGACCAGAGATAATGTAAATTAAGAAAAGAGGGTTCAATGTTGTAAATCAAAATAATGTATGGGAAATATCTATGAATACAGCTCTGGATCTGTAAGAACACAACTGGCTTTAAAGCAAACAGAATTATACAGAATTAGTTCTTGCAGCTTTGTTACACATGAGGCTCTTCTGTTAAAGAATAATTTTACAAAATGTACTCTGTGTAGGAAGTTATTCTTTACTCAAGTGTATATCTTATCTTTTCTAGCTATAAGGACACTGCAGCTATTAGATGCTCACTCACTTACCAGTTGTGTTAAGGAAAAAGATATTGCTTTTTTCAGCAAAAAGTTCTGCAAAACTCCAGGGCTCTGGAGACTTTCTAGAAGACATTTAAGCATTTTTTAAAAGCAGAGTTTTAAGGCTGAAAAATACAGCGACTTAGATTAGATGCAATGCAATAAGATACTTTTTTTTTTTTCTTTTTTTTTTTCTTTTTTTTTTTTTTTTTCAGAGGGCTTTCCACAGTGTGAAATAAGGTTGTTTCTTTGAAACCAGAGCATGAGAGATACCTGATAGCCATGGGAGGATGGAGTGACACTATACCAGTGGGTGGTACACGGACCAGCTGATGCTGTCACTGACTTGGTGGGGCAGTGCAATGCTGGGGACATGGCTTCTGCATGCCAAAATCTCTCTTTGGAGCTTTAGATACAGCAGGCTTGAAAACTTTATCTCACGGTTTGACAGTAATTGAGCGGGGAGGTGAAAGGAGCGAGTTAAGAGCAGCTCCAAGCAGCTTTCAGCACCTGAACAGAAAACAAAGATGGGTCTGTTCCTCCGGCGGCTTCTCTCAAGCACAAAGCGCTTGGGAAACTCTGCCTGCAACTGCTAGGGGAAAGATCTTCAAGCGATGCTGAACGTGTGCTCAAGAAGCACTGGGTGCGAGTCTCTTGTCTGGAATCTGAAGACAGCCATATGGCGAGAAACAACTTTGTGGAAAGTAACTGAAGAAGGAAAACTTTAAAATGCTTTGCCTGCACCTGATAGACACTGGAGAACAAAGACATAACAACTAGCAAGTAGAAAGTAAAGATAAAGATATATTTGTAGTTGCAGGGAAAAATATTCATCTGGTGAAATCAGAAACGTTTAGATCCTAATAGAAGTTTTGGACACTATAACTGATACCACAGAAATAGTAAAACTCTGAGTTATAAAAATATTAAATTTCACTGACTAATGCTTAACTAACACAGACTTGATGAATGTGCTGGGGTAGTTTCCACTGGTAGCTATTTGCCACCAAGAAGAGCCACATGGATGTGCAAGGACCCATCCTTGCAGCCTCTGATGGGTGAAGACCTTGCTCTGGGAGCCAGGACTGCAGCACGAGGCCCTGCCCGCTGTCACTTGTTGGTGAAACAAGGATTTCTCCACCTCCAAAACTTCAGCTTGTCACTTCAGTAGTACCTCCGATATAATTACTTTTCCTATCCTTCAAAGTTCTAGGAAGAAAATAAACAATACCAGAAATACAGATGCTTTCAGTGTGGGCCTTTTGTTTCACTTATGCATACCTAATGAACTTTCAGATACATTGTGTGTCTTAAACAATGCGAGTCCTCTCATGTTTGGGAGAGATTATTCTCACAAAAGAGAACCGCTTTGTCAAAACAATGAGAATAAGAAAGTTTTCAAGATTAAAATGTCAGGGAGATAAACACATTACTTTGAACCGTGTTTGTATTCCGCAGCTCGTTCAAACACTCAGGCGGTTATCTTCCAAAAAGTAAACATGCATGAAATCTGATCAGCTCTTTATTGTACATGGAATAAATTATGCAGGGCATTGTAATAGACTCCTATATAGCTCATTTACACATCTTTTGATAAATGTAATATGCAGATTCCCGGTCCTGTGTGAGACATTAACCTTCGTGCATATTGATGCTGTTATTCTGCAAGGTGACAGGCATCAGGAGACCTCCGCGTGTCTCTCTGAAAGCAAGCAAGCCCCCTAGCTGGGGAGGGGCCTGCTCCGAAATGTACACATGAACTTTTTCTAGCCTTCAGTCTTGTCATGAATTTTCTTCTCAATGTCAAAGAATTAAAGGTTTCAACTAATTTTAATAGTGGTATCAAGTGGACAGGTTGGAAGACCTGAAGTTAGCGCACAATCCCAACACTGTTTGGAAGGAAGTCAGGACTAATTCGCTAGCCCCAGGAATTACTGAAAAGCTATTTTTTCTGGTGCTGGATAATAGAAATTCACTCCTGTTGAATGGCTAAAATCTTTGAAGATAAATGATTTGGGATACTTACATCAGTTTCAGACACCCAGAGCAGCTATTTTTCAGAAAGGGAAAAAAAAAGAATTTTCTTTAAGTGTCTCAATTCAGCACCCCATATGTGAAGTGACAATCTCCACTTGCAAAATGCTTGCTAGGGTAACTGCTGGAGGCTCTTCACAAGTACCTGTGTAACAGCAGTTTTTGCTAATGTTGTCTGGTAGGACCACAATGCAATGTAGGCATGTCCAGCTACAGAACATTTGCTGATAAATGGGATTGAAATTATGCCTGCACTCTCTTTGCACAAAAACGTTCCTTTCCCTTATTTGCCAGCAAAATAGATAAATAAATAAATAAATAAGTATGCACATAAATGAATAAACAAATAAAAAAGAATATTGCTCTCTAAAGGTGAAGATTTTTAGGTTTTTATTTGGAAAGAAGCAAATCCTAAGGAAATCTGAAGGGTTACATTTATATTCTCATTTAAGGTCAAGGCTAGAAAAAAAGATATTTTGGCACAGGAAAAAACAAACAAACAAACAAACAAACAAAACCACCATTTCATAACACATACTGCTGTTTTCCTGAGTTAATTGTTGGGGTCAGAGCACTTTCCAAACGCCCTTGGCAGGACGAGCCACCCGGAGGGATGCTGCAACCTGCTTCCACCTGCGGCTGGGATCGGCGCTGTGCTTGGCTGGTCTCTTTGTGTGTCCTCTGTGACACCGGAGTCACAGAGGAAGTGCTGCTGTGGCAACATGAGCAGGACAATGCACTAAAATTGGCCAGCAGACCCTTCTGAGTAATTTCCTCTCATTTTAACCTATCCTATGGGATAAGCTCAGCACGCGTGGGCTGCTGGATGCAAGGAGAGCAGCGGTCTGCTGAATTACATGTGTCCTGCTAAATAAAACAGCTGGAGGACTCAAACAGAAGCTGCCTTTTGCTTGACCATGCAACTATTATTTCACTCAATAAGATGTGGATGGTTATTGCTACCCAACATCCCCAGGCCTAGACATCTTCTCTTGGAGCCAGGGTTCATGGCTTCATTCAGGGAAATTAGAAAGGAATTGAGGAGCTGGGGAGTTAGAAAAAGAGTAAATGATTTTTTCCATAGATCTTCAGAGTATTGAAAAGTCAAGTTATTGTTGATAATGAAACAGAAGTGTTCCAAATAAGCTAGAACTTGGCAAAAGTTCAAGCAAAGTTAGGTAACTGCGCTACATAGGAAAGGAGCATCTTAAAAGCCACAGTATCATCAGAGTTTCCTTGGCATACTCCTCACGCATACATATCAGGAGTTAGTTACTTCAGCAATGAACTTTTCAGCTTAATTAACTCTCATTCAGACTGTCAGGACCTTGAAGTCCTTTGCATTGCTCTAACACTGAAAAACTTCTAACGCACTTTGCCAGAAAGCTTGAGAAATTGATGACCACATGAAAATCTCCTCGTCAGTTCGTCGAAGGAGATTTAGAGACTTTGGCTGGTGCGCTTGGCTCTGCGGTGCCTCTTCTTTCCTCCCCTCGTGGCAAAGCTGTGGCCAGTATGCAGGGTCAGAGCAGTAATTCTATTAAAATCATGATCAGGCCAACAAAAATAGTCACTGGCTCAAAAACCACGGGATTAGATGTTTATAGATGTATAATAAATAAAGCGGTGTTAATTGTTTTCTGGTTTTGGGTGTGTAGGACGCGCTTACTTGGAAGCCCTGCAAATGTGTGCACAGCTGTAGGGGCTTGGAAGCTGCTCCACTGGTTAAACAGAAAGGAAAAAACAAGAACAGGAAAGCAGAGCACAATCGCTTGCCTTTCGGAGGAGCGGCGTTAGGAGCACATCCGAACCGGTGAGACTTGGCAGGACTGCGTTATCGGGGGATTCACTCCCAGTGCCTGCCGGGGTGCAAATGCTTTAAAGACTGCTGTGAATGGGGAAAGACAGACTTCAAAGGGACTCGGATGAAAAAAACAATTAAACAAACATGCTATTTTCTCATCCCTTGTTTGGCACATTGTGGATTAATGAGCAAGACCAGCCGACGAGCCCCCAGGCTTGGTAGGGCATTTGATAACTGCACATTTTAAGTGAGATCTGCAGCTCGGTGGATGTGTCTGGTGCTTGTCTCTGAAGGGAAGAATTACTCACCCTCAGAATTACTTGCTGGCTGCTAGCATGGAAAAAATGGTCTTTGTATTTCTCTGCCCTGGACAGGAAGGCTTTCAGATGTTTATTTTAGGTACCAATATTTCCCTGTTAAATGATATATGAAGATCTGACAATCTTTTATGGATGCGTTTTCACAATGCTCCTGTGAGATGAGTAAATGCGGTTAATCTATTTTACAGGCAGGGAGCTGAGGCAGAGAGAAACCAAAGCTCAGATGCATGGAGATGCTAAAATGCCCTGTGACACTGACAGAGAACTCAAAAGCTCTGTTTTTTCTTTTTTGTTTGTTTTGTTTTAAAAAAGGAAAAACAAACTCGTTCAATATCCTATTGAAATGTTCCAGCATCGCCCTAGGTAACTTCATCAACAGCCTGTCCTTCTGGCCAAGGAAGGAGACATCAAACCTTGCACATCTGCTGGAGTACCTGATCAGATAATCCAAACCAACTCCAACAGAGCCAAATCAGAAGCAGAGAACAAAATCATCTAAATCACATAAACTTTCATCACCTGTACTGTCACAGCTGCTGCTGCACCACTGCAGACCCTACAGCTCCAGAGCAGACAGGTGAACTCCCATAATTAACTTTACACTCTTAATTAACCTTCCTCTATATGAAATGGTATAGCCAAGAGGTCTTCAGAAACCCAGAACCCCCCTCCAATCAGGGTATATTGCATATTTTGGAAGGATATTCACAGTCTACTTGCTTACAGAGCTCTGTCCTGACCTACTTTGAAAGACACTTCTAAAATAGCATATTTTGTACAGCAATAATTGAGTAAGCAGACTGAAAAATAATGCTGTGGTGCCCATTTTCCACAGTTGCACAAGCACTGTAAAAATGTGCCTATTGATAGGAAAAAATAAATTAATCCTTTGTTGCAGACAGATAAAATCATCAATCAGAGCTGAAGAATAGGCAACATTAGATAATCTTCTATGCAAAAACCACCCAATAATATTTTGAACTATAAATTAAGAGACAAAAATGTAATCTAGGAAGAGGAAACAGCAACAATTATTTCTCTGCCGATTTTTTTTTTTTTTTTTTTGTGTCTACTGCCCTTTTGGTACAGTCCTACACAGATTTGGGGGCAGAGGAGGAGTGGATGGCTGGCTGCCCGCTGGGTGGGTTTCCGTGCAGAAATGCTTCTTGCTTCACAGGTGTCCTCTGCTTCAGATGTTGTAACCAGAGGAAGCTAGAGGGAAATTTTGGCTTTTAGCTGTCTCTCTCCCGATTTTAAAACTCCATGCTGAAGTACATCAAATACAACTCTGGGAATCTGTCATATCGCTGAGGCTAATTTAGAGGGAAAAAATACACATATGCAAACCAGATCATTTATGAAAATTGCTGCTCCACTCATGACGATTAAGCCAAGTGCTGTATACTGTCCCTATTTCCTCACCCACTCCACAAGTTTGATGTAAAAAAGTGCTCATTAATCGTGGCTTTTTGCAGGCAGCGGTGCGTTCTTGAATTAAGACTTCCTGTTGATAATTGATCTTCGCAGATAAGCAGACGGTAGAAGCCAAGCAGCACACTAAAGATGTGCTACTGACATCCAGCCTAAAATTATCACAAGGAGCAGGGAGAAAATCGATGGCCAAGCCCTGAATTTGCTGGTCTTGGAGCCTGCCTTTAGCACCATGCAGCTGTTTGTGCGGCAGCTCGTGATGTATATAACAATCTGAAAATTATCCTCCAGTTCCCAAGCAACCACTTAATCGGAGGGTGGGGCATGGCATTTTCCTCTGACCTTCATGAACCACTGGAAGTTTTCAAAGGTAAGGGGAGTAGTTTTATTCTGGTTCCTCAGTCAGCGTTTTCTACAATGAACAAAATCAATACAGCGCAGAATCTACATGGGGTTTTGGATGAGTGGGCTGTAAAAAAAACCCACTGAAATGTTTAGAAAAGGTCAAGTAAAAAAATAAAGAAGCAAGACCCACATGGCAAAAACTCACCAATTTCCACAGAAAGCATCCTTTAACTCTTTGTGCTGCTTTGGTGACTGTAGTACTGGCTATGACTACAGATTCACAGTAGATGCTTGGCAAAGGTATATCACTTCATGCAAAACCCACGATCTAATAATTCGGGAAATTTTTTACAGCCATTTGCTCTGCTCCTGATAAAGGTGGATCTACTGGCTTGTATCTCATCTGGTTAATTAGTAGTATTCTGCCCCATTAAGTATGTGACAAATTGTACCTCATTGGCATAACAGAGAGTACAGAAAATTCTCTAATGAAAAATAGAGAGAGCTCATGTTTTTACAAACAGACTTTTTTTCCCTCCCTTTTATATACTGCTAGATAGAAAATTATAATAGATACAGGTTGAGGATAATCTAAGTTGCCTACAGCAAGAAGTATGAGAATGGGAAGTATTTTCTTAACCATATTACCTGTTATCATAGAAATATTGCAAAGCATTTAAATGAGCGCTTGCACAATGTGAGAAGTTGGGTAAGACTCGGGGCAACACAGAAAAGAGATTTTTTGCTGGGCACATCATCTCCTAAACACTTCTGAAGGTGTTTAACCAAAGAAATGAATCGTGGCTGTGTCCATACTGGCTGAAATAGGGCCTGGGACGGAGCTTTGGCAGAAGGCTCAGGGCCAGTAAAGCCCAGGCGTACGGTGCAGGCACACGGTGCTTACAGGAGGGGAGATTTCCCCCTGTGAGATGTCAGGCGGCTGTCAGTTTATTGCTGTAAAGGCTCTTCCCCATGTGAAATGCATACGCTCTGTCAAATTGAGGTGAATAACTAGCGTGTCTGGATACAGCCATTGGGAAACCCAGCATGTGCAAACCAATTCATCTCAGTGCAGCAGCAGCAGCTCATAAAATACTCATAGCTTAAAATAAAATAATACATTAAAAAAGGAACAACAGTACGGCATACACTTGTAAGTGACTACAGAAACAAGAAATTACATCTAGGTGCTATGCATATTGAAATAATTTTATATTATCTTGTTCATAAAAAAAGAACCCCAATTTGTTTTTACATTTTAAGGGGCAAAAAGAAGTTAGCTGCAACAACTCTGAAGTGACAACATGTTTATTCATTATTATTAACCTAACAATTCCACCATTTAAAATGAGACAAGGGATATTATCTTTGTAATAAAAGGCAATTGAGAATCTAAATGAGAAATCAAATGTTTTTTTCAAGCTGATTTATTGTAGATTAGAAAAACTTAAACCAGATGTAAACATGAATTGATGAAGCGTGACAAGGGAATCACACCAGAGTGATAAATATCTGACTTGGGCTGTTATAGGTGCAGATTTGCATTAGCTAAAATAAATTGATCTGTAAGCTTTTCTAAAACTTAATTAATGCTGCAGAACAAAGATGGAGATCAATTATCAGCATGGTGTGTTGGCACAGAAAAATTTGAACTAAATTAACCATCCAAAAAGGTATATTATCAATGTCATATTGAAATGATTATTGTCATAGGATAGAAATGAATCCCAGTGCAAACTGAACACTTGATTATGCAGAGATGTTGGAAAAGCACAAAGAATATCCACAAACTAATTTTGCCTTTGCAAAATGTTTATATTCTACTAAAATAAATGAAAAGCAAAGGACTATTGATGTACAGACATGAGAAGTTTTTCTAAGTCTACTTAGGAGCAGGTGTGACTAATTTATTTTTATTTTTATTTTTTTTTACAGAATAAAAGAATTTACTGTTGACCTGGTAGACAGCTATCAGGAAATTGTTAGTTACTGTCACAAATTTTACACAAATATTGAATTAGTGAGACAAAAATGCAATTTCCTTGCATCTGGTAACTCTATAGGTACTTTCCGCTCGTTTTTCCTCCTACTTCTTTAGAGCAACTTTATCTGTTTAGGTCTGCAGAGTAATTAATTTGTTTTATATTAGATATTTGTGCAGAGCAATGTTTTCTAAACTATGAAACGCCCACAAGGAGAGCATGTAGAAATGCAAATTTCTCGGTTCGGAAGTTCACACACACAGGTAAAACATTCAGATACACAGGGTGAAAAGCTGTCCTGCAAGACATATGGGGAATTACTCTAAATTCATTATTTTACTGCAGCCTTTACATTATTTGTAATGAGCATTAAAGTATTCTTAGTGGAAGTATACTTCACAAAAGTATGAAGTCTTATCTCAGAGCATCCCAAATGAGATTCACAACTCCAAGACTGCTTTCTGTACAAGAAATATAAATAAGTAGTGCATCAGACCCATTGCATCTGAATGCCTGCAGATCTTCACAAGTTAACATGCAAGATTTGGATTTCCTGTGATCATTACAAGGGAACAGATTTAAGCTATTTCTAGTTCAATTACTGACAACTTGGAATTCAGGGAAGGAGGGATGGGTGGATGGATGGATGGATGGATGGATGGATGGATGGATGGATGGATGGATGGATGGATGGATGGGTAGCTGAGTAGATGGATGGGTGAATAGGCAGATGGACGGGTGGACAGATGGGTGAACAGCTGAACGGGTAGGTGGATGGTTCTGTGTTTTCTTTTTCCTATCTGATAAACTACAAAAAAAAGAAAAAAAAAAAAAGGCTAAAAATACATGAGAGGGCATCCTGTCATTGGCATCATCTTCTCCATGATCCCTATTTTTTCTAAAAGCATGACAGTTTCACCACCTCTCCTTTACACAATTTTATTTAAAGGAAATGCCTCCATTCAAAGTTTTTTTTTTAATGTCATTTGCCCCTATTTTAAAAGTGCCTGGATGGTGGTGTAGGAGGCTGTTGCACACTTCAACCTCTGCTTAAGCAAGGCGTTCAAATGTTTCTGAGGCAGGAAGTATCACAGAGGTGGTTTTAGATCTCTTCAATCAATTGTATTGATCAAACAGCACTCTGTTTTAAATTCTGAGCCTGATAACCCTAATTTGTTTATAAAAGGGTCGCTTTGAAGATAGTCTTTATTAAGTAGAAAGAAAAATAGCATATCATTAACGTGAAGAGAGCAACATAGACAGCTAAACAAATACCCCATCGCTGAAGACACCTGCTGGTGTTAAACCTTTTCAAGAGAATGATTAGGGAATCACTAAATATAAAGGTATTTGTCCTTTGATCAAGGACTTCTGCTCGAGTCCCAACCAGATAACAGACAGCTTCCTCATTTGGTGTATTCACTGAATAGCAATGAGCGTGTGCACACAGTGCACTGGAGAATTCAGCCTCAAAAAACGTAATTTATACAAGCATTTGCCTATCGCCCTGCAGCAGGGGCCCTGTTCCCAGCAGGGCCCCCACGGCGCTGCTGTAGCTCGGGATGACCGTGGAGGTCCTGAGTCTCCTGGGGCTGGTTTGCTCAGAAGTTCACCCCGATCATCTTGCGGGGAGCCACCCACAGAGAACTGGATTGTAAGTTAAACGCCACGTCTCCTGCTGGACTAATAACTGTATTAACAAAAATGTGAATAAATAGTATTTCACCTCTCCTGTGCTGCTGCATTGGGTACTGTGTGTACACAACCCTACCAGCTTCATTACACCTTGGAGAAAAATAATACAGACTCAAAATAATTCTTTCCCCTCTAACAGTTCTTCTCTCTCACAGAGTATTTAAGTATGTTGGCTGATCATGGCTTGTTATTTAGTTTTTACAGTTCCTTTGAAGTCATCAATATCCCAGCTTCATTTTGTGGCAGAGCTTGCTCAGGGGAGAGAAGAAGGAATGTCTCATGCATTCAATTCCACAGCTAACTGCTTATTTGGAGCTGGATCCTGTAACCCTTAATCAAGCAAAACTGCTGTCCTTAGCGAGAGAGTGTGAAAATGCTCCAGGACGCTTCTTTTACTTGTTTTTATCCTGATACTCATTATTTGAAGATTACATATCCAGTAAGTTGAAAAATAGGGGGTTGTTTTTGTGTCCCTGCAAGAGTCATCTCATCTCAGACAGACAAGTAACAGGAGAGAATGCCTTTCCCATAGAGCACGGTGAATTGCATCCTAGGTGCAAGACTATGCTGTAGACTTTTTATTTCCATTCTCTTATAACTATTAATAATGATATATGCTCTTTGAAGTACACTCTGCTTACACATTAGAGAGCATAATGTAATGGCAATGACAACGTGTAAGGTAAATCTGGATTTGTAAACACATTTCTAAACGATAAAGCAGTTACAAGCAAAACACAATAACAATTTTGGTCACCTGGGGTACCATTGCTGACTTTTGGGATTATTGGAAGATCCCTGAACAATTAGATTAAAATCACCATAACACACCATTAAATTATCATGAAAAAAAAAAATAAAATGAGGATGACAATATTTTTATTTTTTTTTTACAAACCACTTAAAAAAATAATTGTAGCAGCACGCCAGCATCACTGAAATACAGTGACACAAGAGAGATTTGTAAGGCCAATACTATCCATTCGGTATGTCAGCGTAAACTGTTTGCAAATCAAACTTCATGCCTTTAATGAGATCAGTGCCGTCTGTGTGAGCCAAGCTGTCTAACGTGTGTTCACACTTTGCTATTAGGTTAATGGAAAGTTTCAGTTCAGGGAGTGCAACAGGAATAAAAAGGACCAAGTTCTGCTGCACAGAGCCGTTGGATTTATTGAAAAAAAATCTCTCTCCTACCTCTGTTTCTGCATCTTCTGAGCGCCAGGTTGTTGGCCTCACTCAGGGGGACGTTTTTCCTTTGGTTAAAAAAAAATAAAAAAGAATAATTCCAGTTAGTAATGGCTAATTTGATGGCCAATTACTACCTATGGTGGTCTGTGTGCAGAGCTGGAGGAGTTAGCAATGCAGGAAGGCAGGTGGTGGCTAACACAGTTATACCCAGGTCTTGTACTCTTTGCACTAAGCTAGCCATCTCAAACAGATGGGCTGTTGACTCAAAGACCTAAGAGCTTTTCCAGAAGTCCTAATGACAGAACGTGACCTCCCTGATGGGACGGGAAGGTTGTAACAATCCTTGTTATCCTCTGAAATAAACCTGCCCTGCTCCCTGCCTGACTTCTCCCTTGCCATGCCCCACCTGAGCCTCCAAGGAGCATGGACAAATACACATGAAAAAAATGAGAATTTTTCAACGTACAACAAAAGCCTCTACTCAGCTGCTGACCAGCAAGCTTGTGATTTTGCAGGGTAAGTGCTCCCACGCCTGCAGCTCTGCTTGGTCTGGTCTTGCCAGCTTCTGATTCAATAGGCATGAGAGCGAGCAGATTAGGGGCAGAGAGGTTGCTTGCAGGGAAGGAACTGCAGGTAGCAATGGTTTTTCTGTGTGTTTTCCTTTTTAAGAGCTTCGGGAGCCATGAATGCTTCAAACAGTGGAATTCTTTAGATCATATCAGAAGGGCAACAAATGTTATGTTAGCTACAAAGTGTATGAAAAAATGCATTTATAGTGTTTTCATATATAATTATTTAGCATGCAATTCAAAGACAGTAAACAAGAAACAAAGAGGCGGTACAGGAGTGAAGGAAAGGGAAAAAGAAACAGAAGTGGAAATGGCCCTCTCTAAGTGGATGCAAACTGATTTCACTGCAACTAATGCTATCCCACTCTCCTCAGCTCACATTTCTCAAAGCATCCCTCAGGAATGAGCTCCATGAAAAGCACCAGAACAGGTGGAACTAAATTCTGTGAGAAAAGGTACAGGTGGTGGGGGCTCTTCCAGCAACCCCTGTTGCTTCTCTCCCGGAGAGCATTGGCACTTGGAGCATTGAGGAGGCTGGAGGGACAATCTGATGCTCAAACCTCCAGGCATTATCCCTTCAATAAAACTCAAACTTAACGCCATGTCAATGCATTTAGGCAGGTACAAAGAGGAAAAGACTCGTGCTTTCTTCAGGGTTAGCATTTTGCTTACAGTCACCCACAGTTCGTGTGAATGAGGAGCAGGAAAAAGTGCCTGTACAAGCAATTCAAAGGGTACTTCAACAAGATTGGACTTGTAACTCAGAAGGCAGCAAAGAAAAAAAAACACCCAGACCCCAAAATGAAAACAACGCTCATATTCTCAAGCAGAAAGCAATGACTTGCTTCTCAGTCAAACATATGAATGTCAACTTGGGTAAGGGGCTGGCATAGTTCAGGCACATTTCTTCCTCCTGGTTCAGTTGTGTTTAAGACTCTTGGAGAACTGCTAGTAACCTAGTTTGAAACTATCAGTTATCAGTGCAAAATGGGGGCAATATCAACATAGAATTATTTTTTAAAACTAAAATTTGCTTTTTTACTAGAAAAAAAAATGTTTAATTCTTGGTACTGCTGTGCTCTTTTCCAAAACTCACTGTCAAAGGCAACCCACATTGGATGGGGCTGCCCAGGGAGGTGGTGGAGTTGCTATCCCTGGGGGTGTCTAAGAGACATGTGGATGTGGTGCTTAGGGACCAGGTTTAGTGGGGGACTTGGTAGGGTTAGGAGACTGTTGGATTTGGTGAGCTTAAGAGTCTTTTCCAGCCTAAATAATTCTATCATTCCATGGTACTAACAGCAAAGGGCTGTGGGTGTGCCCACAAGTTTTCTTTGTGGGTCACTTCAGTCCTTTCTGGCATCAGTGCCATGTGAAGAATTTCCCTCGGTACATCACGGATGAGATTGGTGAGGTGATGCTGCTGCCTGGGTGCATTCCTCCATGCTCGCCTGGCTCTCTGGGAGACAACTCAGAGCACAGCAGGAAAGGAGATCAATCAAATGCAGCTCGTGGATCAAGGCTTGGTGGCTGAAGTTAATGGCAAAAAGCTCTTTGACTTTACTCCTGCTGTTTCAGTGGGTGGAAAGAAGGAAAATGAATTTCGTATCTCACTTAAAAAAATAAATAAAAAAAAACATCAAAGCAGAAGAATTGTTCTTTACCATTGCACTCCACTGAAAATAGTGAGCCTGCTTTGTACAGAGCAATTAGCAGAATATTCTATTTAAGGTTTGATTTATGGCCAGACTGAAGAAAAGCATTGTGTTTTTTTTTTCATTGGGGTTAATTGTGCCTCATTCAAACAACTTAGAAATAAATCTACCACTGTTATTCTTTTCTCCAATTGTGATTTTTTTAGCTTTCATTGCAAGGTAGAGCTACTTCTTGTTTCTGTTGCTATGGAAGTCTTGTCTTAAGGCTCACCAGAGAAAAGAGTTTAAAAATGTAAATGGGAGATTGACTGAAAGACATTGATTATTTCTACATAAAGTGCATTATAATTTTAGTCTCCTCTAGCAATACACTTTTTTTTTTTTTTTTGGGTACCAGAGTAGAAACTGAAGTAAAGTTTCAAAGTTCTAACAGAATTGTTACATCAGGAAAGGATTATCTCAGTAATTAGAAGAGATATATATATATATTTTTTTTTTCAGTTGTGGACAATAATGAAAATGACAAGGAGAACTGAGTAAAACTTACAGGCTTCATCAATCCAAAAAGTAAAAATATCCATATTTTTGAAAGTTTTTTTGTTTGTTTTTTGTTTATTGTTCATGTGCTTTAGAAGGAATAAAAGCTTATAAAAGCTTATATCAAATGATACAAAGAACTGAAACTTTCACTGATAGGAATGATACAAAAGTTTGGTTTAAAGTTAAGCATGTCATGACTTACACTGTTGAGAAATGAGTATTATTTTCTATTTGTACAATTTTCTAGTTGTTAAGTCCAGAGTTTTGTAGCAAGTACTCCAGAAACCTCATTCTTTATGTGTTGCACATATGGCTTATTGTTTTTTTCATTTGGTTGGCCTTTTTTTTTTTTTTTTTTTTCTGACCAGAAAATGCTTTAATCCAATAAGAAAAAAAGAAAAATATACAACGCTGAAATTAGCTTTGAAATTGTGTTACAAGAACCTGCAGGACAAGTTAGCTATAATTTTTTTCCGTGCCATATGCTGGCCACTTGAAGATAGGTAGGTAGCTGTGTTGGTAGGCAGGCAGAGAGGCAGCTAGATCTATTGACCTGTATAGGAACTGGAAATCAGCTTGAAATATGTCCTGTTGTGCAGTCGAATCACAGCAAAACTGTTCAGAAATGTTCAAAGTGACTATAACTAGATTTTATAATCTTTGTGCAGAGAATCTAAAGACTTTTAGCTCCTTAGATACACAGACTGTTTGTAGCAATTAAATTTCTGTGTTATTCTAGATTAGATCAGAGAGCTGGGGTAAGCATTTAGAAAAATGCAATACTGGAGTCCCTCTGATACTCAATCAGAGTAAATTATATTCTTAAAATGCTCAGCAACTTTTTTAAACAGATTATAAGCCCCTTGGTCACTCAGGTAACCTAGTCTTTTATTAGGAAAATACCCTGAAACCCCCAATAACCCAGCAGTAACATTAACCATTTCCGGAAAATGAGAGAAAGGGGAGAAAAAAACAACAACTTTGAGCCATTCATCCACAGCAACATGTTTAGTGTGTGCTACAGCGATGTGTCCTGGTTGTTCTGGGCAGCCTGGAGCTGCGCAGGATGGAGCTGGTGATGCAGCATGACTTTTCTGCACCTGTGTTTCTTGCTGAAACTATGCTTCATGAATTGCCACTGCTCCTCTCCCTCACACAGTTTAGTAGCCACACATCTGTGCTTGGCAGCATGTGGGCATTCCTCCTGCTTCCCTGTTCTAGTCCTGTCTCCATCCTTTGCCTTAATTTCAAGCTTACCTTTTTCTGTGTCCTTCAGCTTCCTGCCTGATGGGTGGAGCTGGTGGCTGGCCTGCTGGAGCCATTTCAGCAAGAGAGAGATCTGTTAAAATACTCAAAAACCTTCTCCTGGCTTTAACATGGCTATTGAAGCTACCTAAATTATAGCTTTCGCTTGATGCTCCTCTCAGAATCTCTTTGGTTTCTCTTGTTTATTTGGACATGACATCAGGCCTGCAACCTTATTTTGTTCAATCACCAACATAACAAACAAGTTTTTATGCATGATTTGCTCATTAGCGGCTGCTTCAAACACCCCATCTCCCGGTACATAATCCAATTTTAAAAATAATTGGGAAGATGATGTAGCATAATTAGCATTCAGAAATCTGTTTTAATCCATATGGCTCTAGGTCAGTTCAGGAGAAGTAATTTCAATTAGTCATTAATTGCTGGGGCTGGGGGGAGCTTGCAGGTTACACAACCCTGCGGTATCGCCTCCTGCTGCGGGCGCCTTGGCCCGACGGCTCCGTGCGGCAGGGAATATGATCCTCCAGAAAGTACAGGCTTGCCAATGATTCACTTGGCAGAGCTTTTCTCTTCGATTTATTTCAGATGGAAGGATCTGATCTTGCACCTTTTAAAGTTGGAGCAAGTTTAGCAATTTACTTCAACGGACGCAAGATTGGAGCTTAAATCCTGGGTTAATGCAGGCTGACACGGTCGTTGGAACCGGGCTCATTAGAGTTTCTGTGGTTCTTCCGTGTGTGTATGTGTGCATGCATGTGTGAAAGTGGAGTGCTAATGTTAATACCTTGGCCATACACCAACCGCAGTAATGCCACATAAGTAAAATTCACCCCGAAGCCTCAGCTGGAAGAGCTCTTCACAGCCAGGATTGTAATGCAGTTGATGAGTGACTCATTTGTTGCATTGCAGAAGTGGACACTCTTCTGTAAGATCTGCTATTTATTTTATCAGGATAAGCACCTGGCAAAAAGTAGCATTCAACAGAAAGTCCCAAGGAAACAAATCAGAACAGACATCACCGAGGCAGGGAATATCTTTATAAAACTGCCCTGTGCAGATGCACAGAGGTTTTTAATGCTATGCAAATGACTGTTATGTAGAAGTCTAACAGGCTGTAGTGAAGATGAATCATTTAAATTAACTTAATCGCTACATATTCTGTGAAGGTGTTATCTGAGAGTCTCGGTTAGGTATCATTGCTAATGGCTGACAAGTTTAGAACATTGTTTTGAAATTCAGAAGTCACAAAGTTTACATCTGATGGAGAAGTAAAATCCTAGTAGCACAACAGCTTGACTTTTTATTTTGAATCTTTCATTTAATAACTCCTTGGAGAAAAAGAATGACAGCATTGGGATTTATCTTCTCACTTCAAGGTATTTCACAATTCATCTCAAGAAACTCTGAAGTTTTCTTAATGTAAACAGAATGAGTTAAGATTTGTAAATATATCCATTTTTAACTTGTTCCTTGTGCTCTTTTCAATTAAGTACACAGGGATGTTACCATTATCTCATTGCTGAGTTAGCCAACAGAGCAACACCCTTCCTCATTTGTGTCATTTAAATTTAACAAAAACCACTCTTGATACAGGATGATGTTGTATAGCTGTATCGCGTGCATTTCTAAGATGTCTCATACATCAGCTCTCACAGTTTATGCCCCTGGGGAGGTGAAGTAACTTGGACATTTTTTGGGTCCCGCTCAGCTCCAGAGCAGGCAGCAGCACCAGTGATCATTCCCACTATCTCCCACCTTCTTCTCTGTGTTAGAATTAATTGTATTAGCTAATCCATGGATTAATTGGGTCAGGTTAGCAATATTTCTTTAAGGTATAAAGTAGTGTAGGAGGGCAGAGCTTGAAGCAGAGGGTTGAATCCTCAGGCTTAATGAGAAAGAAGGCTTCAGCATACGTATTTAAGCAAGGGGTTATTGACAGAAGGAGAATGGATGTGAGACATGGAAATACAGCAAATACAGGAGTGACCCAGATCACCTTGACCACAGCTCCTGTGGGCAAATGTCTGCTCCGGCCTCGGGCAACCAGGGGCTGACAGGAAGCTTCTGCGTTGTCCCTTTTCCCCCATACAAATCCAAAATCCAAAGCTTTGGACTTGTCCTTCCTATCTATTCCCCCTGCAGAGCAGCTGGCACACCAGCCTGCCTCTGCCCTCTCAATCTTCCTTTTCCTCCCCCAGTAATTTTTCCATGCAGCTCCTCCCTCCACCTGCTCGCCCAGCTCGCTCACAGAACCACAGACTGCCTGAGGCTGGCAGGGACGTCTGGAGGTCACCTGGTGCTTCAGCAGAGACACCTACAGCTGATTCCCCTCCAAAAGGTCCCAGTGGGTTTGAAGCTCTCCAGCAGGAGCCCCCAGCCCCTCTCTGGGCAGCCTGTGCCAGGGCTGCAGCACCCACCCAGCACAGACGTGCTGCTAGGGGCCAGCGGCAGCCCCCGGGGCTCCAGCTTGGGGCTGAGACCTCTGAGCCTGGCCCTGGGTGCTGCTGAAAGGAGCCTGGGTCTGTTCTCTTAACACCCTTCCTTTGGTAGTTATAAACATTAGTAAGATCCCTCCTCAGCCTCCTCTTCTCCAGGCTGAGCAGTGCCAGCTCTGTCGGCCTCTCCTCAGAGAAGAGCTGCTCCAGGCCATAAACTATCTTGGTAGCACCTTGTTGGACTCCAAGTTGTTAAGAGGTGGCCCTCCTTTGGACTCCCTCCACTATATCTAGGTCTCTCTTGTTGCAATTCATACTGGTGTTATGCGAAACGGGCTTAATTCTCACAGAGCCACAGTGAGCCCATGCATGTGATGAAGGGCTGTGTGTTTATGTTCATGATACTCTTAGCTACTATAAATTATACGCGTGGGAGTGTAGTTTGCAAATTCAGCAGTCTTGTATGGTCTCTCCACCCACATAATTTTATTATGAGTGTGTCAGCTTGGTGAGAGCATAGCATGCCTGGAGGGAGAGGAAGAGGAGAGCCCAAAACACAAGGGTAAGGGTGCACGGCAGCTGCCCTCCACCTCTCCAGGCATAGATGTCAACAGGTCTACAGGAGATGATACTGGCCCCTGGCTTTAATGATAGGAAAGTGAAATAATGCTAAATAGAGCAGAGACAAAGAGGGGAGTGCAATGGACGGAGTAGGGTTTCCCTCGCTCAGGCTGTTCCCAGAGGGTCCTGCAAGATCAGGGGGTGCGAGGCACAGCCATGAACTCAGCGCAAAGGGCAAGAAAGCCGGTCACGTTCGGGTATTCATTGCCGGTGATCACACAGTATGCTTTTAAACCTATCAAAAAATGCTCAAGTACCGCTGCACTTCTTTATGGCTTTAAAACTGATGTAAATTTACATGCAAATTAGGTGCAGCCCTCAAGCTCTTGGCAATTTGCCACTGCAGCCTTCGATATTGCCCCTGAGTAGATCATCTTTTATGAGAAAGCCATCAGTCATCCCACAATACTGTAGGAGGATAATTTCCTTGCATGAGTTGCATAAAGATGGCACTGCATATTTGACAGAGCACAGCCTGTAGTGCTGCACTACCAAGAGCAAAGGGAGGAAACAATTTTGCTTTTCGGATCTGGTTAGCTGGTTGGTTTCTTTTCTAGGCTACTGAGCAACTGTAGAAATTGGACTTAAAGGATTAAAACAATACTTTTTTTTGGGAACTGAAATTCAGTATTCTCACGTATGTGCAAGTGATTGAGATCTTTCGATAAACAATACAATTTAACTGTTGTGTACACTCCCTGATACCACTTAGTACAAAAGTTGTATTTCTTTCCACTTCACTGGCTTAGTGGTTAAATTTACCTATCTGTAAAGAATGTCACAGAAAAAAAATAACTCCTGATGGTGAAATCCTGAAAATTACTGGTCATCCCCGCAAAAAATAATTTTTGAGAGGAATTTCTTTATAAGTCATTACAATTGCTTACGGCTATAAACTCCTACTGTTTGCTTCTTGATTGCTTGTTTTGGTGAAATGTTAATAATGCAGCAGTGGATAGAAAGAGTCGATAATGAGGTAATGTGTATTTATGGGATATATGTCCAAATGATCCTTAGTGCATGGTTGTTTGAAAATAAATAGTGTATTGATTGAAACAACTATGGAACTAAATGGTATTCCAACACGTGGTGATAGCTGATAATTACTTAGAAGCCATTTTTTTGTGTTAATACGGCAACTATTCTATTTTTACCTTCTTTGTATAGAAAGGCAAATCCACTTAGAAAAATATGATAATGATTTCCTGGGGTTTCTGTATCAGTTTGATAATTCTCCCACTGATGAAAATACAATATTCATACATATTTTCTGTCACAAGAATATCTACATAGTCCCATTTCAACACAGTCAATAGCAATTTGAAAGAGGTTTTAAATAGAATTTAATGTAGCCATATCACTAATACTCTATTAATACCACATAATCTCCTGTCCTGGGAACAATCAATGGGAACCATCTCCACGAGCTCTACATAGGTGAAAATATCCAACAGAAGCCTTAAATTTGGGGGGTGAAATCTTCCATGGCAATGTTTTTGAAACACTGGAGTTCTCTGTGTGTAAGTGAGATTTGCACATGCAGAAATTAGAAATTTCAGGTAGCCATTGCTACAAGAAAAATACAAGTAAGAAATAAGATCTGTTTGTGAAAAATGTCACGTAACTTTAGCAGCCACTTTTGAAGTGATGTTCAGGGAGAATGAATGGTTCTTTGTAAATAAAAAGCCTCTTGCCTTGCTTATGTTATGAAGACTGTAGGTTTAAAATTTTTCCCAAATGGCTTATTTTGGGTAAATAAATGAAAGTTATGAGGAAGATGATAAGATAGGAGAGGAGGAGAGGGTTATCAGATGAATGGGTTTTCCTTTCTGATTTGATGGACTCTGATTCAAGTTCTCTTTATATTCTAAACCCATCAGACAAAATTCCTAAAGAGAGGAAGAGCTGATAAAGTTTATGGGGTGAACAGCAAATGGAAAAAAGAAAAAAAAATCAACTTTGTAAAGGCTAGGATGGTTTGCAAATATGCAGTAAATTAAGAAACCAGTTTCAATCAAAAATGAAGCAGTAATAGGCTTGTTTGTTTGTTTGTTTTTCCATGTCAGAATAAAAATTAAAAATGAGTTTTTTAAATGTTAACTAATTATACCCTGAGTTGCAGTCAGTGGAGCTGGGTTTTACCAAATGTTTGGGATGCTGGGGTGTTTTAACCAAATATTTGGCATTGATAGTTGCCAATGGAATACAAATCCCAAATATTTGGCATTGACTCGCACAAAATGATGTAAATAATGACTTGATAATCTGTTCTCAGCATGAAGAAGATACACTCTGCCTTGCCTTATAATCAAGGCATCTTACAATTATTAGCAGCATTGTTTTGTTGTCTGATTTTGCAGTTGGAAAAATGTAGAATAAAGAAACCTGAGGATGTGTTCACTCTCCCAAGTGTGACATACCCAAAATGTAACACAAAGCCTCCTCTACTTGACTTTACACTTTAGGTTAAAAAAAACCTTGCTACTAGGTCACAGCTAAGATGACCACAATATCCTCTCTTGTAAGCATTTCTTTCAAGTGCAATTGGAGGCATAAAATCTATAGTGATCTATAATACTCTATCCCCTGGTTTCTTTTATAATTCATCAGACCTTTTGTAGTTGCCATCATCTACATTGAAAGCTTTGAAACTACTGAACTATGAAGTTAAATCACATTTAATTGCCTGCCCGCAGCATCAGAAAGGAAAAAGTTGAATCATTTATTCACTTATAAACACTCTCTACACAGCACATCCAGCCTGCTAGATTTAAGAACAGCTACCTTAATACCTGCTAGCTTAAAATCCAAATGAGCATTACACAAACCTATAAGCATTTAGCAAACAATTTTTAGCATTTTTTTTTCTCTCAAGGAAGGCAGAAAGAAGCATACGAATATACCATTTGGGTAATTCAAAGGGCAGTTACATTTTTGCATAGGAAAAATCAAGGTTATGGGGCATTTGTCGAAGCAGTTGTAAAGCCAACCCAGTTTCTGTAATTGCCAGCACAAGTCTAACAGTGCAGCCTGCAGCAGTTGCACCACTACAGCTCTGTGTTTATTGATCCCTGTGATTCAATGTTTTTGCTCATGGGCATAAGTCAGCACTTTCAGCAGATCAGCACAATGGTGGAAGGATCAATCATTACTTTCCCCCTCCTGAGCCATTTTAATTGTGATATCAAAGATGGAGTAATCCTTTCTTAGGTCAGAAGATGCATTTGAAGCCAGGACAAAACTGTGCTATAAAAGCAGACAGGCTCTGGTATGCAGATCGAGAGGAAAACTTCCTAATTCCACGAACTGACCTGAAAGCAGCAGCCAGTGACGCTGAGCTCAGTTTAAATTGTTACAACAACCAACTCAATAAATAAAGTGGTTCACTTCCCTCACCTCTCCCTTGGCAGCAGCTGAGAACTGAAAGACAAACCATCTCTGCAGGACAATGGCGCTCCAGGGAAATTATTAAGCTCAGGCTCACAGTCTTTATTTTGACATTCGAGAATAACCCAGAGTGCAGACATGTTACCAGACATGTGAGGGCTGATCTCATTTGAACTTTAGCTGCGTCTTTTTTTTTTTTTTTCCTTTTAAATTTTCTTTCCTTCCATCCGCCAGTGTTTAACCCATGAGAAATAATTTCTTTAAAAATAAAGGTCTTCAGAGCCCAGCTGTCAGTTGTTGTGATTAATGGAGAGGTGTAATTAGAGGCAGCAGAGAGTTGTGATAGCACCTTGTCAAAATGCAGGAGCGCTGCCTATAGCGGGATTCATCGTTTTGCTCTTTTGCTTGGAGGTGTGTTTTCTTCATCTTTAGTTGTGCTGGATATTAAGGCATTCGTGCTCCATGTGGAGGATTGCTCTATAGCTTCTGAGGCTTTACTGGTTGCTCTCCTATGGATGGGACCAGTATGGGAACTGCTGAGTGAGGTAGGGAGAGAAAGGAGCTTTCTTCAGAGGCTCTGTGCTGGCCACACCATCAAGACATTTTGTTTGGGTGCAAGGTAATCCCTTGATCTTCTCCCTCCTCATTTTGGTTCCTCTCCATCTTTTAATCCTAAGAACGATTCCAAGGAATTTAAAGCTGAGAAATCCAGAAGATCTTCTGCTGTAGGCTTTCTTCCACCTGGAGAAAACATCAATGCTGACCCAGACAGCCTCCTTCTACAGAAAAGCAAGGGGAAACTTTGAAGTGGGCCCGGAGAGTCAAGAGAGGAGTTTTGTCTGGGAAACTGCTTCAGAAATGTTGAACTGCTCAGCTGCCACTCAAGAGGTGCCAGAAGGACAGAAGAAACTGTGATGTCCCTCGCTCTCTTTGGGTTGCAAGGGAGAGATGGGACATAGCTGGGGGCTGGCTGGTGGTTGTGATCTAGAGACCAGCCACATTAATGCAAGGGCTTCAATTAAAGGATTTCACAGGAGGGATGCAGAACTCGCCCCCGAGGTCCTGATGGAGTGAGGAGGGCAGCTGCTGCAGGCAGGGGAGCAGGTCCTGCCCCTCACCACACAGGAGCACTGCGAGCGGTCATAACGCTGGGCATCTCTGTCCTGCAGCTGATGGAAAGGTGAGGAAAGGGCTCCCTGGCCTAATTAATTTGGAGTGGCCTGAAGATAAATCAAGGCTGAAAACACACAGCCTGCCTGAGCACTGAAATTACATTCCAGGCACATAGTTACTCAGCGGCTTTTACGTGGGGATCCACAGCACAACCCTACAGCACGAGCGTGTCTTCCTGGTCGCTGCTGAGCTGTCAGGTTGCACACCTGGAAACAGAAGGTTTGGGACCCGCTGCAAGATTAATTCACTGTGTATTGGTGAGAAATTTAGTTATCTTGATAAAAGACCTTCACAGGAGCCTTTGCATTGTGGCCAGTAGAGCACAATGTCATGCTGCGCTGTGGGAGTGCCAGAAGATGTCAACCAAAAGCAAAGCTGTGGTGTAGGTGTTCAGTAGTGGACCTCAAGACTTCTCATCTGACCCTCACACAGCAAAACCTAAGCACAGGTAGCTCTGGATACTTTGATTTCTCACAATGTCCTTCAAAACTGGCAAAATGTCCTCATTCAATTTTGCATTTAACTGAAATCACAGCAGTTGGCTCTTTCGTATCAGTGATATTAAAAAGGCCTCTGTGTACACAAATTGGGTAACACATCCTGCCACTTCATTTACATCCAGAAATGGGCAAAAATTCAAAATCTTTGTGCCTACATTTAAAGTGAAATTTGGAGTGAAGAATCTGTGACCAAGCTACTGAAAAGATGGGAGCACTGAGTGGAAAAGGTACACGTGTAAATAAAATAATTAGGAAAGAAGTATCAGCGTACAAAGCAGGGGAGGAATGGAAAAAAAGAAGGAAAGCAAAATGCAGATTCCCTGAGATGGGAACGCACAGCAGGTGTTTGGACAGTAAACAGGAAATAGTAGATGATTTTATGGCAGTCCTACAGTGAAATGAGGTCATCCTGCAGACAGAGGCAATCTAGTGGACAAAGATAGGTGCCTTTAAAAATTAAGATGTACAGAATGAGGTTATTGGAGGTGGAGCTGGCATAAAACTGCAGAGATGGAAGGAGAGGTATCAACAAAGAGGGAAAAGGTAGGAGAGAGAAGAAAGGCAGCGTATCATGCGTTCCCTGCAGAGAAAACTATTATGACTTTTAGATAACTTTAATAGTCCGAATCCTTGAGATACTGTTATCAGGAGAAGGAGCTTGAAATACAGCACTAGATAAAAGCAAATCACAGCTCTGACATAACTTGTGTAATAGCATCCCCCCCTCTGTAAGGCGATGCTGAGAAAGTTCAGATTTTGATCTATTGCTGCCTTGTGCTGGGTGTGATCCAACGTGGGGAAGTCAACACAGTTTGATACACAGCAAACAACTTTGTGTTTTAAATCTAAAGCAAGGCAACTTTTTGGATTTTTTTTTTTTTTTCTCTGAAAACCAGAAGTTTGGATGGATAAACTGGAACTGGAGAGAAAAGAAGTGGTTTTGTTCTGCTGTGTTATGAAGCACTTTTGCTTCCTCCCTCCTCCCCTCTCCCCCACTCTGGGAAGCAAAATCCAAACTGTTTGCCACAGACCTTTTTCCTTGCTTCACATAATTTATATATCTGTATATGTATTGGTAGAAATGGACCCAGGCTCCTTTCAGCAGCACCCAGGGCCAGGCCTAGAGGCCTTGGGCCTGAGCTGGAGTCCCGGGGGCTGCCCCTGACCCCCAGCAGCATGCCTGTGTAGTTATAAAACTATATAAATATAAATTACATTATTGTAAAGCACACTTTGCTACCCCTGCCGTCCCCTTTTAACTTTTCTACTCTCATGTGCTTTTATCTTATTTTTTCCCTTTTTCTTGTCTTTTTTTTTTTTTCTTTTTTTTTTTTTTTTTCATGTATAAGGTGACCCCAGCTATTTTCTAATCTGTATTAACATTAATTTCTCTCCCCCCTACCCAGGCAATCACAGCAAATGCACTCCATGGGTTAAAGATAGGGCTCCCCCTAATCACGCCACCATCCCTTCTGTTCAGGGCACCAAGCCAGTGTTTACCGTCCTACCGCTTGGTTCCATTACGAAGAGAAAGCGGTGGTAGAGTCGAGTGGCTCTCTGATGAGACCCTGCTTGTTTCTTATACTCATTTGCACTCCCATTTTCCTGAATGCAGCAGGGTTTGAGCAGTACAAGGCAGCATGCCCTGCTCCTTCTCAAGTCAGCGTTCAGAATCCACAGTGTTTTCTTCGCTTTGTCTCTGGGCAGCTCTGGGCAATGCTTCCCGTCTGCCTTTTCTTGCTGTTTCTCCACTGTTTTTCCTTTCTTCCACAATACAAAACACTTCCCAAGGTAACCTCAGAGAAATCTGTGCACCTGTGTGTACTTGGCACGTAGCAGTGGTTTGCACGGAAGGTGCTTTGTTCATGCATTAACCCAGCTACCTGCCTTACCGCAAGCACTTGTGTGCTGGTAGCTTCCAAAAGGTAGGGTTGTTCTTTCAGCTCGTGAATTAAACCTGAGCTAATCCAGTTTGTGGGAATAATCTGTGATTTTCTACCTGACCTGGACAGGCTGTCATGAAAACTTGCTACAGGCACGCTCTTAATAATGGTAGGTTTTTCTTTATTACTTATTTCCTTAATTTATTTATTTCTAGTTTCTGTGCCGTAAGTCAGAATAGCTGAGAAGAAATGACTTCTGAAAGCTAGCTCCTGTTGTGGGTTCTTCCCTGAGAAAAGTGGTGAATCCTTCTTGTTCATTGTGGCTGAGCACATAATAAATGTAAACACCGTGTTTGCTTTGTGGAAGGAGGTAGCAAACTACCAAAGCAGCCCCCTCATAATTCATCTCAAGGGCATGTTTAAAGCAACAGAAAAAGCTAAAGCTTGGCAGTAGTGATGAGACTCCCAAGGTTAGGAAGAGAACAGGCAACTGCTGTTGTCTCACAGCCAAATCCACTCTGACAAGACTGGAGGAGCACTCCTTGTGGGAATCTGTGCTTAATCAGGGGGACTAAAACATTTTCTGGTATTTAGATGGAACAATAATCCTGTGTCTCACTTCTTCCCAGTTTCTGGCTGAAACGGCTGGATTCCTTTGTAGATTTTGTGCTGCCTTTTTGTGTTTTGACAAATGCCTTAAGGGGAAACCAGCTCAAGGAGGTAGGTGTTGTGGCCAACTCTGAATGCGATGAGGTCGGTGATGGGGTCATTCTCACCTCCTTGTAGTGTGTGCCGTGCTCCTGCCCTGCTTTCCGCTCCTCTTCTCATGGCAGGGTGGAGGGGAGAGAAGAGGGAATCCTGAAAAAAGCAGCACTAAGTAGCTAGTAAATGAAAATGATCGTTTTTAAGAGTGGTTCATGTTTATTGCATAATGAAGAGGAAAGAGTCCTTTAATTAATTTTAACAATTGAGAGAAGATTAGAGCAAAAATACCCTATTAACGCTTTCTCTAATCCACCTATAATTGTATACCAAGCTATCAGTGAAGCACTTAAAACCCCCAAAAAAGCTTTGGTAAGAACCAGAAGGCAATTGTCCGCTTCAGCATCTCAGACATTTGGATGTGGACGTAATCCAGCTAGGATTGTCCTTCATTCCTCTATCACTGTGCTGCTGGTGGTCCTGGACCAAGTTGGTGACTGCACAGTTTTGGTTCTCAAAGGGAGCCCCGTGGCAGCCAAGCACTGAAACGTGGGAGCTGCCACTGAGGATGGGAGGAAATTTGCTCCTGTGTGACAGGAATAAGGCTGTCCTGCGTTCCCTTCAGTGATCTGCCCCTCTGCATTAGCACACGAGTTTCAGCATTATTCAAATAATCTTGATTGTTTTGTCTGGGGAAAAAAAAAAAAAAAGCGTATCTGATCACTGCTAGTTCGCATCACTTTTTACTTAAGTTCGGAGAAGGCACAGCTCTCCAGTGAATTAATTAATTTCAGTCAATTTTGACAGTCTGCTTAAATCAGCTTAGAAGTGCCACAGCTGAGTAAACCCATCTAGGAGTTTATGATTGCTCCTTTTCGAAGGATCTGCTCAGTACCAACAGCAACTGGAACAGTGCAGTGAGGAGAACCACTTAATTAAATAACAGTTACGAGAGCAGACAATGTACGGTTCCTATAACGAAATTGATACGAAGCTTTAAAGAATGATAAGGATTACTTTTAAACATTTATATGTTTTTAGTTACATTCAGGATTCAGTGGGAGATGTAAAACATCCTCCTCCATGTCACAGACCTGATCACGCGTCAGCTTTTGAGCCCAGCATGCAGCAGGCTCTCCTCCTGCAGCCAGTGTGCAGCTGCCTCTTCCCAAGGCTGGGGCACTAGTCTTTCCCAGATAATTTAATCACACACCAAAAAATATTATTTCATTAATGTGGCCCATCAGCCTTACATATGCCAAGCTGACACAAACTCTCTGTCCCAAAGAAAAAGTACATTATAAATGCAGACACCTATGAGGGTGACCTCTAGACCAGAAATTTCTTTACAATATCAGTTTGAGAGGACACAGTCTGTGGATCTTCTGTGAAATGTGGTTTTCTTCCATGCCTCCTATTTAATTATTTTTAAAGAGCAGTAAAATCTTAGAAAACTATGTTGTTATATCTCAACAGGTCCCTCTGCCCTTAACTATTGCAGAAGGTATTTCCCATGCTCTATTTTGATTATAAGATAAAAAAGTTAAATGCAGCCACCTTGAACTTAAACATGGGAATGGTATTTGTATTATCCTTTCAATTAGTCCTGTGTTTTCCTGAATCTCAGTGCCTAATTGTAGCAGCCAACCTAATTGACCCGTTTAAGTCTTAATTTACCGGAGGCCTGCCATTGATGCGACGTCTCCAGAAACTGCGCCAGTCCTAGCAATAGTGGCAGTCGGAAACTGTTGTCATCTCCTGGTTGCTCTTCCTTCTTGAATCATTTAAAAAGGTCATGAATTTCTTAGAAAATCAGAAAACAAAGCACCGATGAGTAAAGAAAGCCCTTTGTAAGTTTATATATGGGAATCAATTTACTTACATGAATTGGGAAATGATGCTGTGGCCAAAGGGAAAATGTGAAACCCCATACACTACACAATGAAATTACTTTTTGTTGCTCATTGTTTCAGGTCAAGCAGGTTACTGTGCCTGTAAATTTCTTTTACTACGAGGCACAGTTGCTGCAGATGACAAAGCAATCAAAAACTACACACCTTGGGGAGCCTTGGCAATTTACATGGCAAAACAAAGAAGATGTGGGCTTTGTGCCTCCTAGCAGCCAGCAGGAGGCTTTTCCATCAGCCCCAGAGAAGCCGAGATTTCATCCAGAATAGCTTTGAAGAGCTTTTGACTAAAGTAGACCCAAAGAAGAAGTACAGCAAGAGGAGATGACAATTAGCAAGTGAGACTGCAGAATATGGTACTGGGCTTGCGCTGATGCTTCATGGTAGCGCGTGATTTTCATTATCTTACTTGGAAAAACAGCAATCTTTCTGTTTTTAAACTAAAATGAGAGAACCGAGCAGCACAGGTAATACTAAGAGGTTGCTCTAATGCAACCATTATCCAAGCAATTCCAAAGCAGTAATGGGCAAACAGGATTTTCTTTCTTTTCTGTCTGTTCTGCCCCCTAGACTTCTGTTGGAAGTCAGTGCAGACTCTCAAGCAGAGGATGTGCATGTGTGGAGCACACAAGCTGGATCTGTTGGCTGACCATGAACAAGGGCAGTGGAGCTGAGGGACAGGCTCCCTGCAGAGGCTGTGCTGTCCTTGATGGTTTCAAAACTCATCAGGGTATAGCCCTGAGTAGCTGGGGCTGGCCCTGCCTGAGCTGTGTGGAGAAGACAATTTGCTAACCATCAGCTGAGAAATTTTATTGATATTTTAAAGGTTTGCTCCTGCTTCTCATATACTTTTTTTTTTTTTTTTTTTTTTTTTTTTTTCCTTTTCTGCTGACATCAGCTCTACCTGACCTGAATGGAGCCATGGAAGTATGAAAGGAAAACATTAAGTCGATATGGTTCGAAATGATCTATTTATTTTGGTGTGGCTGCCAAACGGAAAATCATGGCCCCATCTGTGCTGCAGTCCCGGCCAGGCGTCTCAGCTCATTGGGATGGGCATTTAATGAAAGCTGAAGTGGCAGTAATGGTGCCAGAGAATTCACTGGGAAAACATGGGTGGCTCTCAGAAACTGAGGGAAACGCAAGGTTATGCTGAGGCTCATAAGGGCTGTCCTGAGCCATTAGTTCCTTAACCATTATCCCTTTGTGGGTTTGTGTCTCTGTAGGAGCCGCAGCAGAAGTGACCTTTAAGGGAGGCTTTGAAGGAGGAACATCAGGTCTCCTCTCAGATTTGAGAGGGGAATGCTTTCAATTGCACGGAATGCAATTCAAAACTGAGAAGTATGACACAGCAGCAGCCAAGCTGGTATTAGTATTGGAGGAGAGGCAGGGATCAACATCTCTGTAATAGTTTGTGTTCGAAGCAATAGGGAAGAGCAGCCAGTGGAGGGCTGCGAACAGAAGAGTCATTTGGCTGAAGCAATGAGCCAGAAAAATTATCTGTGAAGAAGGATGGCTGTAAGCGAGGTGGCTGGGGATCTGTCAGGGTCAGAGAGATGCTTCTAATAGTCCAAGACAGAGGTTAATCAAGACCAATACAAGCATTTTGCAAAGTGCAGTTAAAAAGGCAAAACTCTTAGATCTGTTGTCTAAGGAAGACCTAACAAACGTGCAAGAAAAAGCACAGGGGCTGACTAACTCCAGCAGAGCTTATATTGAATTATTAGAACTAACAATAGGACCTGTCTCTTCATAAACTTGGTTAATATTGCTTCGGGGAAGCAAAGACAATATTAAATGTTTGTATCTATCCAGGAGATCATAACATCATCTCACTCTGTTTATTATCATTTAATTCTTTAGGACTCTTAAAATTGTAATAGTCTTCTGTTGGTGATGCAGTGACGAAGATATAACTGTACTGCTAATCAGGACCCATGAACAGCACAGCCTGTTACTGAATATATTTATATTTTACTACCATGAGCCCAATTAATACCAGATTGTTCATTAGGAATCAAATAGCTTATGTTTAAATGTAAAAAAAAATAATATTTGAGAGATAAATTTTTAAGCAAATAGAGGCTATTACGTGTGCTTTGTCAGTTGAGATATTTGGCATGTCAATTTATTTTTCTATTTATTACAAGAAACTAAAACGAGTCAAAATAGTAAATGCTTCTTCTTTTTACAAATTGCCCATGAAGTGAATCATTAAGCGGTAGGCTGTGTCTGCCGCGCAGAAGAGTTGCTCTGTGCTGCTGATTGCTATGTTCCAGGCTGCGCAATAAAGGCAGTTCTTCATAATTGTCTCTGCTACAATAAAGGAGAAGTATAATGAAGAACTTAGGTTACATTATTTTTTTAATAGCAGAAAGGAAGGGATTTTTCACTCCAAACAAAGCCTCTTCTTTCTCTTGCATCTGTGAACATGAGGTTGTCCTCAGCACAGTTCACAGTAATGAGTAAGTAATGAGTTGAGGGCAATTCAATGATGAGGTAAGTAAGGTTATATAATCGGGTATTATATGGTCACCTATAAAGGCATGGACAAATCTACCATTGCCTCTAAAAGAGCCAAAATTTCACCTACGTCATAGCAGACATTTGGGAGAGTAACTCTTAACTGCAGTGAAGTACTCGGCCAATTTTCAAAATCTTAGAGTCCGTGTGAAATGCAAGTTGCCAATTACTATTTATGTTCTTAAAACAAAAGGAAGACGGCATTCATTGAAAGGTATCCAAACGAAATTTAGAAACATAGCTTGATGAATAATGATGCGGAAAAAAATTGGGAACAATTGCTACAGAATTGCTGAAGTCCAATAGCGCAGTTCAGCTCATTATTGCTCTGTGAGAGCTTGTCAGGGGGTGTTTCTTCCCCATATTTTCTTGTCAATTTAGCAAAATTGCACCCCCATCTCCCTCTCCCTTTACCATCAATCCAATTTTAGATTGCCTCTAGATAAATTAAGGAATTTCTCCATCTCTTGGGATGGCTACAAAAGGCCATGGGAATCCCACAAATGGGTTCACTAATGTGTGTGCTGAACCCCCAGTCACCTCTCGAAACCACTCTGAGCCTGCCCCTGATGAAGTGGCCTTGTGAGAGATCCAAGGCTGGACCGCAGCTGAGAGGGCTGTGACCTGGACTGAACAAAAAGCTGGATCTCCTTGTTTCCCACTGATTTTAGTGTAGTTGAATGTGCTCAGTATCTTGCAACGATGTGTTTTACTATAGAAAAAAAAAAAGTTAATAACACTCCATGCAAATATTTAGTCACTTGATGTAATACATCTGAATTTTGAGCCAGCAAACTATCCCTTCAGTCCACTTATCAGTATTTTTCTCTGACTTTCTAACTTCAATTATTTTCTCATCATTGCGTTGGTCTTCCCTAATGCATGGATTACATGATGGAGCAGAAAATATGTTCTTGTTTATTCAAGGGAAAAATTACACAAGTAATTTTATTGCGTGTGTTTATAAGCAAAGGAACTTGCTTAAGAGGATGTGATTTCTAAAGTGTCTTCATATGTATTGCAAACATAAAAGAATTATACAAAGAGAGTACTATGATATTTATTAACAAATAATATTTTTTTCCCTTGATTCAGTGCTGACACAAAAATAGCCTTGCTCTTAGGTTTAAATTATGCTTTAATTAGGTTGTTATAAACTCACCTGTGACTTTATTAATCTTGCAAAAATAATGGTTGTTTCATGTACACGGTAGCTGGAGAATAATAGTTTGTATTTGTTTAAAATGCTTGTTTTATTAAATTAAGTGCTTAGACTAATTAAAGACATTTTTTGGGATGTCTCAGCTTTAGCCTACTAAATGAGAGGCACAAGGAGGTACACATAGATACTTGCTTATTGCCCATAAATCCACGCTTATTACAACTGTAAACTCTGGAATACAGCTTTATGACTCCCATTTCATTGAAGACTATATAGGCTATTGCTAATGCTAGAAAAAAAGACATTTGAATAAGAGCAATTTTGAATTTTGGATTTGATTGCTTTTAATTGTGAATTATGTTGAAGTACTGTAGTCATTATCTTAAAAACTATTTAATTAAATGTAAGCATCCAACTGTGCGTCTTTTCAAAGAGCCAAATTGCTCTAAGATCTTGAACGGAAGAACAATATATATATATGTGTGTGCAAGTATCACAGGGTTTAAAAAACATTCTCTCCTCAGGTTGCGTGTGGGTTTTTTGTATTTTTTTTAGAATTTCCTTATTTTAGGGTGTCTCAGTTACAGCTTTAATGATTCTTTTAGTCTCTATTTCGTGTATGCGATTTGAATTCCTGAAATAATAAGCAGCAATTCAGAATCACAACACAGAGGATCATATCTGCCATGTGAGTCTTTAGATCCACCTTACAAAACTCTTCCACCTGAGCTGATAGCTGATGTGGGTGGACATTAAGGATAAGACTCAGCTATGGGGAGCAATATGCAAACATCCTGGGCGAAGAGGGGGATGAAGACCTGAATCCTGATCCACGCAGTCTGTCAGAGAGGAAAAAAGACTATTCTGTGCACTGCCACCAAATCCAAGCTCTTTTGCTCTTAATTTTTCCTTTTCAGTCTCTCACTCTCCTAATTACGTTTTCTCCCCTCAGAGAGATCATTGTCCTCCCTCCATTTTCACTCCTGTCCCCATATTTGCACCAAATTGATACCAGAGCCCTATCCAAATGTCAGTCCTCTCACTCTTTGTTCCTCACCCCCCCGACACACGCACACACAATTATTCCCCGTCTCTCCTGTCTGAACCTCTTTCTTTCCCTGGTTGCCTTTTTACTCACGTCTTCTCTCTTGGGTTTTTCATTTTTCAGTGTCCTTAATCTTGCCTTTTCTGCCACTCTCTGGGATGAGCTTATCTCTTCTCTCCTCTGCCTTTCCCTACCCCATTTATCAGGAAATCTGTCTCTTGATTGCCCCTCTTTTTCCCCATTCCCTATGTCCATATGCCGTGTGGGTCTGTGCCCCCTCCAATGTGTGGACGCCTCGCCGGTTACACAAAGCAGCAAAGGTTCAGCTGAGGCTCCTGCCCCAGACTTCAGGCATGTCTGTGAGTTAATGACTTGAGTTAAAGGATCAGCATTAACTTTGAATTTTCTGGCTTTCGACTTTTCTTTTCACAGCTTGACATTTTTGTAATGCTTTGTTTTTCTGGTACTTCAAAAAAAAACAGATGGGGAATAATGTCACAGCAGAATGCATAACCCTCGCTTTGGCAAGCCTGCCACCCCATTACCACGGCTCTCTGGGGCTGGTTAATGTTGTTGTCCTCGGCTGTCCCGGAGCGTTTCCCCCTCCTGGCACCAGCTGCCAGAAGAGCCATTGCTCACTGTCCCATCCCAAAGCCTGCGTGGCCACCTTGGAGAGGTGCCACCATGGTTAGGTGGCAGCGGTGGACAGGCCTCTCGGCAGGGAACCCACGGTCTTGTGGTGGTGCCTAAGAACAACAAAAAAAAGCCAAATAACTGCGGTGACATGCTGAGAGGCAGCCAACAAGGAGGGGTCTGCCCACGGGCAGAGCGGAGGATCGATTCGCTAACCTCCTAGATGCGTCTCACTGATTTTCTGCAGTACCTTGACAGAAACCAGATACTACGGTGATAGCTAATTTAAAGGTATCAATAGGCAGTCACACTCCAATCTCCTGAATCCCAAATCTTTTCCTTAGTCACACAACCACCCTGTCCCTCCTCAGCTACCCAATATGCTTAATCTGTGCGATATTACACACGTCTGCTTTGAGCTGTGACAGATTGGGGCCATGCAGACTGTTTCAGAGGTATGACCCAACTTAGTATATTCTAGGCGTGACTTCAAGTAATTACGTACATGGATGCAACTTTGCCCAAAGATATTTTTTTATGAGCAGTGAATATTTACTGCAGGGATGTGGCTCTGCTAGCCCTCACTGGAGCTCTGCGTGCTGTACCTCGCTGGTCAGGGAGAGGTTGTGTAGCTCCCCCATAGCCACATCTCATCTCAAATGCCTAGAGGAAGCAAATGGAATTGAAAATGCTTGGTTTGAACTTGAACTGAATGCCATCATCTGGATGTTTAAAATGGAGTGGAATCAACTCGATCTGAAAAAATTGAAAAAGTATAATTGGGGTTAAAGTGTTATTGGGTCCTCATCAAATGCAATTAGAGGGAGAATATTCATGTTGTGAATAGCACACCTTTAATCTTAAAATATTTCAGAAGCTCCATATGTGTGGTTTTTTTTTTTTGCTCTGCATTTGCAGGAAAGTTCCAGCCTAGGTTAATAATATAGTAGCAGTACTTCACAATGCTCTCCAATGTACAGAAGTAGCTATTAAACTGTCAACAGCACTAAAAGATGATATTTTGATGGCAATGGATAGGAACCCCATCTTCCTGCTCATGCTACTCAACATTTCTGTAGCTTTCAAGCACAGTCAACCACAATTTGTCACTGACTTGCATACGTGACATTGGCTGAATAGGTAGTCTGAGCTACAACTGTGTCAATCAATTTTTTTCAGGCAAAATGCACATAGCATCTGTAGACAGCCGTTTCCTTTTCCTCCTCTGTAGCTCTTGATTGCACTCGTTCCTGCTCACCATCTACCTGGAGACCTCTAGAGAAGGTGCTGGACATGCCAACTTCACTGCTGAAGCTGTTCTGCTGATATCGACCTGCATAATCCCCCTTCACAGCTGCAGCCAGAGATATCATTATATATACAGAATGAAGATCAAATTCAGTGTTGGTACATCCAGCAGGGAAATGTTTCAAAGGACCGAGCTGGCCAGTATCTGCCTGGCTATCTATCTTCTCCTTTTCTGCCCAGCCTTGCCTTTCCTGTTGCACATATCCTAAAGGATGTTTTAAGCACAATGCAGGTGAAGAAGTAGTGTTATTTCAGGGGAAAACATATTTTTTGGCCATTGTTAAAAATACCATTTTGGGAAGATGTGACCTCAGCAGCGATCACTGCATCCACTACCTTGAAACCCTCCCATACTTGCAAGCTGGAAGAAACAACAAATTCTGGTTTGTGTCAAAATCTATCAGATTACCATAAACTCTTCTGTCCTTGCTGCAGTTTTAAACTGGTGACCCTTTGTCATTCAATCCCATCTGCATCAGAGACTGAACAAAGTTGTGCATTTCTCAACCTGAACAGTCTCGAATAAGAATGTCAGCAGCAGAAATATGCTCCACTTATAAAATCTCAGGCGAAAGAAAATGATTTCGTAGTCTTGTACGCTAAGTTGTTTTTCTTTCCTGTCTTAACCAGCATGGTGAGAAAATGGTGAGAGGAAAATGTGTGCACCTGGGTTATTCTAGAAGGGCCCAGCAGCAAACATTATGAAGTCTGCCATGAAATGTTTATCAGTCTAATTACCATTACAGTGTAATGGTTCTCTGGATGAATCTTGAAATCAAGTGCAAAACTCTTTCATTTAAAGATTACCGAAATCACTGTACTCAGCTGACAGGAAGACAGGCACTGTAGACTTCAGTAAACTACTTGAACACAATACAGAGCTAAAAGGATTTTAAGGAATTTGTTCTTATCTTCTCTACATTTCAAATCTACGCCTGCTTTAAGTCTAATAACTTTGTATTACTTGTTTGACGAAAGCATATCTTCTGGAAAGGTATCTAGGAAATGTAGAGGTCACTAATGCACTCAGTGGGTTTTTCTAGTGAGTAATCTCCTTCTCCATCAGAAGTATGTACCTCAGAAGTACTTCTACTACAAGTATTTGCTGCTTGTAAAACCCTTGTATGCTATACTCGAGTTAACTCAATATTCTTTTCAACAGCAAACCAGCTTGAATCACATATTTTTAAATCCTTTTTCCTTAGTAACTCCAAATAATTTCTGTGGCTATTTTTTTAAGTTCTCTTACTTGCCAGCGTCCTATTTAGAATATGGATTAAAAAAACTAATATAATATTCTTGATGAAAAGCTAAAATATGCTTTTATTTATTTCAGTAATGCATTATATACCTTCATAGGTAATTGATTTAAAAAAATCCTTCATTGTCTTCAATTACTAGTTTTGTCATCAAATGATCAGAATTATTATTATTTGTTATTATTTTCAATTATTATAGATTTCTAGATGGTTGACACTGAGGAATATAATGCCCCTGCAGCTGATTATTTACAAAACTGTGAATAATAATTCAAATGTCACATTGAAAAATATCACCTTCTAACTCCCCTTTAAAAATGATACTGCCAGGTATGAGTGATTTTTTTTTTTTTTTTAATGGATTTTTCATTGCAGTTTTTTCCTGTATCCTGTTTTTAGAACAAGAACGTTTTGCAAGCCAGGTGTTAGCTATTTAGCAGTCCTAGAGGTCATTACCAAAATATGTGCAAAACCACGTGCGAGCGGCATACTCAGAGATCTCCTCTTAACTTTGCTTGAGAAGCACTCAGAAACAAAGAGCCCGGCTTCAATATTTAAGTCAAGGAAATGAAACATTCATGTGCTGCAGCGAGATATTGTTGCTGTAGCTGAACCGACCCGTGCCTGCCTGCCTCAGGTTTGGAATGCAGAACAGGATTTATATTCGGGCCGTAAAACCTGCGTTTAGGGACACAAATTCCCACCAATCAGACTAAATAAATCAGCGGGCCCAGGTTTTATCATCACAGATAACCCTCATTAATCCAGCAAGCTTTTCCCGAAGACAAAGGACAAAATGAATTGCTTCATTTGCGCTGCCTGAGCGGCATGCTAATGTGGGGAGGTGGAGGCATGAATAATTCATGGCTCGCAGCCTGAGCAGGCAGCCCCTGGCTGTCCCTGTCACCACCGCAACAAGTGGCAGCCGTCCCATCGCCATCCCGGCACCCAAATGCCTTCTGGAGGGAGCAAAACCCTCTGCCTGCCCTGTGCCCGTCACGGCCGGCTGGATTTCAAGGTTCAGCCTCGTGGAAAATGGACCCAGGAAGCTCAGTCCTTTGTAACTCAGCTGTACTTGACCATAAACTACTGTTCGTGGAAGAGAGCCGGGTGCCTCGGTGAGTTTGTGAAACTTTTGACGTTTTCTCAAGCTGTTGCAAACTCTTTCCAGGTTATGGTAACTTTAATGTGTTGTGTTTTGCCAGGCTGCCTAAAACCCGCATGCATTCTTTTTGCCTTAAATGATTTAAAGGAGCCTAGGAAGGCATGCAGAATCTTCAGCTTTAACTCCAGGAAATATGTAAACAAGTATCTACAGAACTGACACTGGAGTTACAGTCAAGCCTTCTTAAATTTACTTGTACTATTTAAATTTTCAAATCCCTGTAGCACACTACCAAAACAAAATATATTTATGATCCAAATTTGATTTCTTGCAACCAAAACTGAGACTAATGTAACTCACTGTCAAACTGGAAAATCTGAAAGCATGTTTGTTACTCTTCGTAAGGAATTTTGGTTCCTTTCTGTAAGTGTAACTTGTATGGCTGCTCTTTTTTTTTTTTTTTTTTTTTTTTTTTTTTCAGCTAAAGACATTTCTGATTGGTTTGGGAACAGAAACTGGGGCTTTCCTGCCATTCTTACAATGCATTAACTATTCTGTTGTATCATAAAATAGTTGAAAAACATTAGTAACTTCCCCCCTTTTTCTAAGGATATAAAGGAGTTATATTTTGCATATAAATCATATGGCATTGATGAAGTAAGTGTAGACTTAATCCTTCATTATAACACCAGCACTTTTTGCTCTACTATTCATTATCAGCCTACCTACCTATTTGTCTCAATTGTTTGCCAGATTTTTGTTGTTTTCTGGTAGTGATACCGTCAGCATTTCCTGTGAGCTCTCAGGTAACTCACTACTTGGCACAGTTAAAAAATTGATATAAATAATCAGCTCCCAAGAGGAGAGGCTGTGAACAGGAGCATGAATATGAAATGAATCATAAATAAGTTTTGATTGTGGATAATAAGCTCTTCCTATTTTTATTTGTTTGCTTTTAATTAGATAGTCCAGATTCTGCTGCTTCTACTTTATTTTCTTTGTTTTGATCATAAAAGCATTTTATTTGACATCCAAAAGACAGCCACATTTTGAAGGGATAAAAGTACAGCACAGTGATATCTAGTGCTGACAGTAATTAAATGCCCTGTGTTTTAAACAAAAAAGGAAAGAAGAAAAAAGAGGTGAAAATAGGGATATGTAAGTAACAGGAGAAGTGCAAACAATGGATGTAATCCTGCACTCCTTAATCATGGGAGTAATCCTTATTCACGCAAGTAATCCTATTGGTTTCAACAGACTCACATCAGTAGGTGCAGTAGCATGAGGCCCATATTTTTCCAGGAGATAACGACGCCTGTCTTACCTGGATGTTCTGTAATGCAGTTTTAGCAACACCGTTTTTAGTGGTGTTTGAATGCATTAAAGTGATAATACTAAATTATACTTTGCCAAATGTCTCTTTTGCTTCTAAAAGTGTAAAAGAGAAAAATGGAATAATGCATTAGATGTGTCAGTAAGATGGTACGAACCCAACGTACTTTATTAGAGAGGTGCTTGCAGTGGAATAGCACTACTCACCTTGGTAACTGTATTTGTAGATTATTTTGTGGTACATGAGGTACATAAACTTTGCTTCCTTTAGGTTGGAACACAACTTCAGCATAAAGTCTCTGTGACACCTGATATCTCATAAAGTGCATATGGGCCTCCATAAAAGTGATGTTGATGAACATCGTTCACATTTCTGCTATAAAAGAGCGTGGATTTTGTGGTAATGTCCTGTGAATACTGTTATTTTTTTTGCTGATACATTCTCTCACCTTGCCAAAATAACACCTTGAGAATAATGCATTTGCATAAACCTTGTGGTGGTGTTACCCCGTGCTCAGCCCAGCACGGCACTTCTGTGCTTTCCACCCTTAGGCTGTGTAGTGCTGCCCTGTAGTCCAGGATAGGGCTGGGGAGCACCTGTGTGCCCTTCCCCAGGCAGTGCATCTATTAATGAGGGAAAACTAATTACTTAGAAGCTTTCAGTGCAATGGGGTTGAGAAGTGTAAATAGTCATGAGCTATGACTCCGCGAGCCATCAGCCTGTGTTTGTGCTGGATGCCAACCGTGGATATGAAAATCACCCTCCAAACATTGTAGCTGTTGCTGTGTGAAGATGCTTATTCTATGCAAATATTCTCTTGTATGCACCCCAAATGGATCAAAGTACAAATGAAATAAAAGCATAATGGATGATGGTTCCGGATGACATGCAGAACTTGCACTGAAGTGAAGTTGGTATTTGGCTTTTTGTTGATTGCACTGAGATATCAGACACCTCTTTGCACAGAGATGTCAGAGAGAAGCCATTGAATGCTTAGGCTCCATGGCTTTACAGGCAGTGGAGGGCTGGAGGCGATAAAATGACCAGTGCCAAGAGGCTGGAAGGGCAGCCTGGCTGGCTGCTGCTGCCAGGGAAGGCCTGGAGTGACCCTTAGCTGCGTTTTTTTTTTTTTTCCTTACTCCATTCAGGTCCCAGCAGGAGCACTAAGTCTCTCCAGGTAAGTCCCTTTCTGGCCCCTCTCCACGTTCCATGTCAGGAGCAATGTAATTTGTAACCCTTGGAGCACCCTGCAAGCATTGGTTGCACGTTAACTTGGACTTCATAACCACAGTTCTGAGAATATTTTTTTCTAGATCTGGTTAAAAAGAAAGAAACAAAACAAAAAAAAGTGCTCTAGATGGCTCAGCTCATTTGGTACAAGTAATCATGTGTGTGGTGATTTGGGACAGCCTGCTTTCTTCCTCTGTGCATACAAGCTGTGTATAGGAAGAGGCATTTTCCATAGTCACTGACACATCATTCTCATGCCTTTTTTCGGCAGAGGGTACCCGCGTCTCCTTGCTTTCCACCCAGGACAGAGGGCAGGAGGATGGGTAACCTCTGCTATTTCCCCAGGTTAGAAGCTCTGTAGAGCCGAGCTGTGGGTCTGCACGCTGCAGGTAATGGCACAAACAGGTTCTCCATGGTTTGGCAGCGTTCCCTCCTTTGTGTCAGATATACATTGCTGCTCTTTGAGGTGGGGGCACAGAGGCAGCACACTGTGGCCATTCACCCCAGCTGCAGGCACTGTTGCGATTCCTCCAGTTCTAAGCCCAAGGCGTGCACAAGGGTTTTAATGTACAGGTAGAGGAAATCTTCTAGTAGTTGTTTTGCAGCTGGCAGAGGAAGCAGAAAGACTGGAAAAGCCAGCGTGCAGCCCACACAACATGCAGATTGAGCAACCCTGGGAGTGTGGCCCTGGAAAAGATGAGCACTGGTGGAACCACTTATTTCGGTGGAACCACTTATTTCACCGGTCCCTCAGGTCAGAGCCCTGGAACAAACTTCAGCTGATGTGGCGTGATGTGGTCACTGCCTGTGGAGCTGGAGATGTGCCCCGTGGTTCAGCATGTCCTCATGGTGGGACTTCCAGGTTTGTTGCTTTAAAATGGTGGGGACAGCAGTGCCACCTGTGCCACTGAGTGTCTCCAGTGGAAGGGAGCTGTGAACCACTGCGGATGATTCAGTTTGGTCTTTATCCTTATCAAGAGACCAAACCAACACAACTGCCCTAATTATATGTTTATAGCTGACTAGTAGCTTCTAAGCAACTTCTAAGTGGAGGAGCTGAGCTGGTATGACTGTACATACTAAACAGGGCAACAGCACAGATAAAACTGCAGTGCAAACACTCTAAAAATAAAGGCATTTGCTTGTCCTCCGTGTGTTCCTTTGCTGCAACCCAGCTCTGTGACTGAAGCAGAACTGGAGGAGCAGCAGCACTCACTCTGGTAAGTGATCCAGCTCAACCCCAGGCTGATATCCCCCAGGGCATGTTTCAAGGCTGTTCTTCTTTCATACAACATTGCTCTTGCTTCATATGACATTTCTGCCTCTGTCTCTCCAGAGAGGGAGAGGTGGGCAGAGGACAATCACAACCAAGCCCGTGTGTGTGGTCCCCAGCCCAAACCTGTCTCAGATTGCAGTCAGTGATGTGTAACGTGCATTCATCATGGTCGTGTGTGATGGTGTAACATGTCAGTCTCACTTCCCGTGTCCTGTAAAATTAATGAGGTGAAAGATTCATCCTCAAGTTTTGAATTGCATAGTTCTTGAGGAAAGTTTGCTTCTTCCTCCCAATGGGATAATCAGATAAGGAACTAGCCAGGCTCCTGAGCAGTTGCTGTTGTGTGTGCACCCAGTCGTGACACCTAGTGATGTCCAAGGAAGATTTGATTTCTTAAGCAGAAGAGCAGGCAGGATGCAAGGGAAGAGAGCCCCCACATCTTTCCTGGCTTACTGCAGATGATGAAATCATTCAGAGCTACAGGAAGGGATGCTCTGACCCTGGATGTCAGCCTTTATGGATTTAAATGACAACTACAGAAAGGTCACCTAATGGTTGAAAGTAATTGCTATCAGGCAGGACACGACAGCATTTGTAGAAAACTAAGCTGTAAAGTGCATTGAGGGCCACACCACGGCCTTGTCACGTAGCCACAGCTGACAAACAAAGCGTCTCCCCCAGGTCTGGATTCACTATAGTAAATGAGTAAAATACAATGATCTAAAACTATTTCACAGCCTCCAGAAGGCGTACTAACTACAGCCTATAGTACATGTTGCTGTACAGTGCTGTGAGTGTGCCCAGCTGGAAGAGTGCGTTCATTTTCATTCATTAGTTGACAGCGGTGTCTTCAAAACAATCTCTGGCATTATGAGCAGTAAATGATGGGACGGTGTGCTTATAAAGGTTAAACTATTGGATTTTTACTATAACTTGCTTATGTTCAGAAAAGCTATATTAGGATTATTATTAGGCACAGGAGTCTCCCTCTAACCATTACAGTAATGAGCAACTGCTGGGAAGTGTCTGATATTTCCATGGTTTGAGGCCCCAGTGGCCCCAGTAAGAAATGTGTTATCTTTCAACCAAGTCTTTAATTGTTTCCTGAGTTGATAAAAGAGTTAATCTATCACTGGCAAGATTTTCACTTCAGTTGTGGGTGAATCTTACAACATCTTTCTGGTTGCTGTCAAAGTCAAGCGATCTGTGTGAATTGCTCTGAGTAATACTGTGCTGTTTTTCTGTAGCAACCACCTTTTTTGTAGCAACCATTTTTTGGTGTTTTCACATCTCTTGGCAACACATTTCTGCAAGCTTTGTTCTTGTTGTGAAATTATGGTTATGATCTGCACTTCTGGCATGTCTGGCACCTGAGAGTCCACCAGGAGCAGCTGGAAAAGTCCTGCACAAATGCTGTTAGCCACTACCACTTCTGAACATGCACGAACTTTCTTTTGTTCCCTGCAAAGGATGCAAAGCCTCCCACTAAGTGTTGTATCCTGCTTGTTATGGTGCTTTATCATTAATAATTACAGTCCTTCATAGGGATGTGTCACAGACAATTAAAAATATGTCTTTGTTGCCAGTATTTAGCCCTTTCCTAATGATCAGATTGTCACTGTATGCTTTGTAAGAGACAGAGGAGGAACACACATATAATAAACAGTGACAAAATTAACTATTGACAATTATTTTGGTAGCCTGTTGGAAGATGAAGAACAGAATCAAGAGAATATACGTAGATTTTCCCTTGTAGCGTAAGCCTGGATAAACATGTGAAAACATTTCCTGATTTGCGTGGCTGTGAATGACTCTTTTTGAAGGGAAGGGAACCCAGTGAGTCCTACCTGGCTGAGACTGATAGAAAACACCCGAGGATGTGTAATACTGGAGTGGTGTCAGGCTTTATCAGACCTAGGCTTGGAGATAAGGAGGGGTGTCCTGAGCCTGCACAGCACTGATGCAGAGCTCCTTCCATGCAGCGCTTCAGCCAGGTAGGTGGAACAAATGCATTCACAGCTGTCAGACAGTCGTGCATGTAAATCCTGCCTATAGCTCTTTTGTGTAGCTGGGGCTGGTTTGGCAATGAGTTTAAAATGCCATTTGGGATTTTTTTCCCCATTAATATCAGGCTTTAACAGGCAAAGTTCTCAGAAGGAGAGCACTTTTTTTTTCCCCCGTGTTGTCAGGTTTTGTTAACGGATCACTTTTCAGGCTGAATTGTTCTGAAGGCAAGGTTTAATCAACAACTATGTGGCTGGCTCGTGCTTTGCTAAAATGTGGTTCAGCTGTCCTTCTCCTCATGTGACTGAGTGAATGAAAATGAGAGACCCATTAAAATGAAGGCGGGCAGTCACCTTCATTAATAACACTGCGCAGTACTGCAAAACCACCTGAAAGTCAGTCTGCAGCGAGGTTCAGTGCTAGCTGCAAAAACAGCACAACATTGCTAAGCACAATTTAAAGAAGAAAGGACTTAAAGCAAGAAGATTTCATGTTTGTTTCCTATATCAAGAACTGGATGTACATGTTGAATTGGATACAGGGTACTCATGTTGGGTATGATGCAGCATTGAGGGCTCTGTGGATATCTCTCCTGTATGCTTCTTTCAATAGTTGGGGGAAGATACAGAACTTAATGGGAGGGAAGAAAAAGCTGCCTCCCAGAATGGACACAGCAAATTGTTAACTGCTGCTTCAGATTTAAGAGGGTTGCTATGGTTTCTTTTATAAAAATCTGCCAGCCACGGCACTGAGTCCTGCAAACAATGCTGTACGTAGGTGTACAGAGGTGCATCCATCACACGTGCAGCGCCCGCCCGCGCGTGCCGTGTCGAGGCAGCGTCCAGCACACTGCTGGGAGCTGGGCATCCTCAGGCTCCCTCCCTTCCTCTCCTCCCCTTGGGATTAAATTGTTCCAACACACATTGAAAACTGCCCGGTGGTAACAGCCTTGGCTTGGTGAAAAGTTCAATGCACAGCAGGACATCGCTAAAACACCCAAACTTATTTCCCTGCCATGTTCTCCTCTTTTTCTTATCTCAGATTTCTGAATTTCTTAATGCTGAAATTTTTTAGGGCAAACGCTGCTTCCTTCTTTTTTTTTTTTTTTTTTTTTCTTCTTTGCGTGCATAGTGCCTAGAACAACAGCTCATGACCTAGTTCTGTCTTTTAATTGCTACTGCAATATGAATTTTAATTCCAGCCAGAGTCCAGATGTATTGAGGATATGGAGCACGTGTTGGGGCCAGTGCCATTTATCTTGTAGGCCAGTGTTTCTCAACCCTTTGAAATCAAGGAGTCCTTAACCTTTCTGAAAAATGTTTAAATCATCACTATGTATTTCACTGTTTGGTGATGAGAAATAGAGATAACAACTGTTAATCTAAATGCTAATATGTATTTTCTTTTACAACTTAGCTTGTTTTACTGTTCTTTAATTTTGAACTAAAAATATTAATGGGGATAAATGTGAGCCTTGGGCTTGCATCCTCCAGTGCCCAAGTGAACAGGGCCACAGGTACTGATAATTTCTGGGAGGTCATCCTATAGGTAGGGAACAAGCTTATAGATACTTAATATTTTTTTGCATCCCTTTCAAACCATTTTTGATGACTTATGGACATTGGTGGTACAAAGAGAGTGGGTCAGTTCTGAAATGTGGGTATTGTGCATCTGGTGGAGATCATAACTCGATGAATGAGGTATTAGATTTAGCATACTCCAAAAGAGTACTTTTTGGAACAATTTAAACTTTGCTTACTTAAAGGACCTTAGCCTTTATTTACTTCTCTGTACTTTAGAATAAACACTGGCTACACTGAGTGCATTCTAAGTATCCCACAGATTTCCTCTATCAGCTGACATTTAGCTGTTGTGCTTAGCTAAGAATTCCCTCTCCTCTACTGAAACGGGTGGTGATGGCAAGTTATCAATATGCCTTCTACAGACTGCTCCAGAGAGGGCTTAATTTTAATCATTCTGTGATTGCAACTTGTGACAGATGTAGGAATCCTCCGGGAGGAAAAAAAAAAATACACATATAAAAATGTAAGCTGTTTTAGGTTAGATTATATCTTGAATGCTGGGATCCCCTAGTATTCAGTCAGCACAGAAGTGTAATTGTTCATCTTAAGGAAACTGCAAGATGGAACAAACCAGCACTTTCTGATGTACACACAAGCATGCCTTACCCAGAACATGCACATAGCAGTCATGTGTGAGAAGAGGATCCTTTACATTATGGCAGTGGATGTAGAAGGCAGAAAAGAAGATATAGCGATACCCTGGAGAGGCAGAGGAGGAGAAGAAATCTCAAACAAGTCCTGAAATGTGACTCAGAGGAGCCCAGGGACAGGCAGAGCATGGACATGTCTGGGCTGAGCATGGTCTTTGAGAAGGCACATGGAGAGGGGCCTTACTTTCATCATCACAGCATCCCCATACCCAAAATCTACCCGCCAGACCCTGATGTTAGCTAGCCACTGCCAAGCAAAAATTTAAGAGAAGGCACTTTGAATTGTTACCAGAGTGATGTATTATAGATATGATGTATAATGCAACTTATTCTCACAGTAGACATAACATTACTGCCATATATTATTAGTGATATTTGATGTATAATGCAGCTATATTTAATTAGCTAACTAAAATGCATTTCCTGCCAAGGAGATGGTGAGCAGGAAGGGAAATCACTTTCTTGGAGATATGCCTTATAGCAGGGAAAAAAAGAAAAAAGAAAAAAAAAATGAATAGTGCAATCTGAGAGACAGAAATTTAGTGCATTAATGCCCAAGACCCCCCTGTGGTACCTTGTAGCTGAAATTTCAGAACACAAACCAGCAATTTAGCTGTAAAATAATCTCTCTAAAAGGAAACCTGAATGTAATAACATTCTAGAACAGCAAATTCAAATTAATCTAGAAGTTAAGAGTAAGATAGCACAAAGCCTCTCCTAGTGTTACTTTTGGGAAAAAGGTTCCTCACCCAAAGGGCTGGGAACTTGCCTTTAGCACACATTCAGACACAGCCCATGGAGCTATCAGTGGTACATCTCTACCTCTAACATCCCCTTGATGCCCACCCTGACAGTGTCAATGTGAGATCATTAAAGAAGGTTTGGTTTTCTCTCTGTGGAGGCAGGACACCAGGATTGTTGGCCAGCAACCCATGCTGGTTTCTCAACTCATCTTCATGTGGGTGCAGCAATTTCTATGCCACCACACTGCCCAAAGCCAAAATCTGCCTCGGCAGCATGCAGAGCCCTTCCCTGGCAGCTGAGCTCTTGCAGTCGCCCTCGCGTACATCTCTCCGGTGGGACACGTGGGCTGGCTCAGTTACTGGGTGTGGGAGGAGGATGTGGCAGATGGGCCCAGCACCGCTGCAGGTCCCTCTCCTCTCACAGGTGGGAAGATGAAAGGACTTCTAAATGGGTCTCTGAGCCATCTTCCATAAAAACAGGGAGCTTTCTCTTGCTTAGGGCAACTGGCACTGCACAGGGTATGTATGTGGGGAGTGCCCCAGGTTGGGAACCCCAAACGTGGGGCTGGTAGACTGGGGCAGAGGGCAGAGCTGTTTCGGTGGCTCCCACTGGGTGCTTGTCCAGCACACAGAGCAGAGCATGAAGCCCTGCTCCAGGTATGAGAGAAGCCAAGGACAGGAAGGAGTGAGCAGAAGGAATTTCCAGCTGGGGAGGTTGGGCCCTTCCAGCCCTCCCAGCTGATAGATGGTCAAGGCAAGGTAGTGCATAACGATTTGGTTTTAATCACATGTGCTCATTTACTGTCTGGGTCTCCAGCGTGCAGCTCTGCCTCTCCCTCACATCTCAATTCTGCTTTATTAATTTTAATGTTGCTTCTCTTCCCCTTTGTGCTCCTCAGGTAGCAACAGTGTTTTTGCTTGTTTTCGGAATCCAGCAGTAATATTTCCTGAGACAATTCATTTCTTTAATTTGTTGTTGTTCCGGTGCCCAACGCTTCCCGCTCGTGCAGAGCTCTCCCCGGACTCGAGAGCCTCTCTGCAGTACGTGCATCTTCAACACAGTTCATTTTAATCAGAACTCCCGGAACTCTGTAATACTTCAGGCCAATTTCTACAGTAAATCTGAACGCATTCGACACAAACATGTGCAGCCGGTGATCAGACTTAATTGCCAACAGTTTCACACCCACAGAATCCTTGCTTGACTCCACATTCCTGGAGACCCATCCTTCCCGGCACTGTTTCCAGCAGGAATCTCTCAGTTGCTAGGAGATGGAATTTTTTATGCACTTAAACATGAAATATTTTTAGTGTGAAGTGGAGAAGTACCCATAGAGTATTCTTATGAATATTTTTCTGTATGAAAATGGAAGGACCAAAATGCAGTGAGAAGCAAATCTCTAGAGGCTTGGAGGCCAGGTTTGGTACTGGTACTACCCAGGCACTCAAAATATCGCTTGAGCCTGTGTCTGCTGCATTTACTTGGAGCTCTGACAATTACAGGTTGTCACAGGAGACTTCCACTTCTACTCCTGACTCAATTACCAAGTCTCATGCTTCTCATAATATTACCATTGCTGTAAATAAAGTCAAATCATTCTCTGCTTTCTTTACCGTTCTAAGGAAGAAGGAAGTGGCTGGCTTCTGGCAGCTAGCATCAAATTGAAGCTAAGCTGCAGATGAACTCTTGGTTGCATTTGAATTAAATATCTTCTCAATAAATTTGTGGTTATTGATGCATAGAGTTTAAAAAGCAAAATCTACCATATTTACTATCTGTTCCAAAATTCTCACTAAAAGTTCATCTAGTACAAAAAGGCAAAAAGAAAAAAAACACATGTTTAGATACTCTAAATAATTTTACAGATGAGAATCCATAGTAGACACAGTACTTTAACACACCATCAGATTATGTAGAGTGTTACTTTGCTTTCCATAATGCACTTTTTCCTTTTTCTGCCTAATACTTGTTTTCCTTTTTGCGTGTTATCACATGCTGAAAAGATGTTTACATTAAGCTGTTCGTGACTCTTGGTCCTTTTCCTAAGTGATTAGTTGATTGCAGCTCAATAACGTTTGAGTAGCTTAAATTAGTTCTTGCACTTCATGTTTGTAGTGATCTGAGCCTGTCTATATACAACTTCTGAACTGTGTCCAATTCTGGGACTCGCTAAACGTGCATGTGTCAGGCAGGCTCCACTTCCAGTATAAGTGCTTGCTTTGCTTTCTCTTGCTTGTCTCCTTTTCCAGCTGGGGTTGCACAAGCTGACTGCAAGAAAGAGCAGCAGCAGATCATCCCTGGGATTGCTCTCCTGTAGAAATGGAAGCCCTCTAAGCTTGGGATTCCCGAACCATGAAGTGCATGCCACAGTGCTACTAGAACATTGCATGAGTTGTTCCCATATGTCCATGTGTTGTTGAGGTCCTTACCTTACCCCTGTGATTTTACTTGCCTCTTTCAGCTCAGATGAACTTCCCTGTCTTAGGTGCTTACCCCGGTCAGCTGCAGAGCAGTGGGGCTGATGCACAAAGAGATGGGGCTGGATTTAACACTGCCAAGGATGTATCAGAGATTGAGGTGCAGGAGAAGTGAGAAATATTTTGAGGTCCTAGGTAGGAGTGGAAGGTTTTGCTATGGGTGAATAGAGGAGAAGGTGACAGATGCCTTATTTGCACGTGTGCGTGCCTCTGTGGCTTGAAGCTTTATCTTCCTTTAATAAGTTAACCAGGGGTGATAATACAGTGTTTGTAAATAGGTGGTGGTGGGATGGAAACCCCACAGAATAGATGTGGTTTGCAAACAAGGGTATATGTAGTGTTGTAAAACTTGGTACCACCTTTGTGGGTTTTACAGCAGCAGAAGGAAAAGTCTGGGATGCACTTCTGGATTCTTATTTTTTTAAATCTACTTTGTTAAAGTACTTTTTGTAGTGCAAAATGCCTGAGCAGTCCCTGGAGCAAAGCCTTCCTTTTAGCAGCAGATTGCCTCCCCTACTCCTTTATGTGACTTCTTTCATCCTATGAACCCTGTGTTGCTTTGCCTGGCTCACCCTCCAGCCTGGCTGAGAGGGTTGTTCTGGGAACTGGGAAGATACACTTTTGAAGCTCAGGTCAAGAGTCCATCTCCTGTTACTTTAGACCTTTTAATGAGCCATTTACTTTAAACTAGAGAAACTAGCTGAGACACCTGGCATGGAGGGGGTTTGGGCTGTGGATCTCAGCAACTGGGAAGAAGGCAGGAGCTGAGACATGTCCTTCCCATGAGCTCATCAGCTGCTGTGGGAGATGCTTCATCAACCCTCTGTTTCTTTATCTATTTATTTTTGTCTCCAGAATGTGAGACTTTTTGCACAGGGGACCAGGGCACCTCAGAGTGCATTCTGTGCTCAGAGGCAGAGCTGGGCCAAGGAGCTCACAGCTCAGTCTGGCTACAGACAAGGGGAGAGGGGTGAGCACAGCACCTCAGATGCAGAGCTGAGGTATGGTGCTGAGAGGGAGCAGCACCTGCAAGAGGACAACTGCTTCACAGAAATTAAACTTCTCCAAAAAACACAGCTCTACGTAGACATCCAACCTCTGCCATGTTGTGGGCTGTGCATCTATGTACCAATATCCACCCAAAGTCAGACAGAAAGAAAATTATGTATTTACATAGAGATTTCTGCCAGATTCTGCCTTTTTGCAGTAGGTGCTGCTGGGGAGAGGTGAAATATCTGGGCAAACAGTGCCATCGCTGATGCTTTGTGTTAGGAGGGCTCATTAACTCCTTAGTACCATTTGTGAAGATGAAGAGTCTTCTTTTCACAGTGCAGGAGTTTTAACTGTGCCCTGGCTAAAGATTACCTCAACCTGCTATAAATTGAGCTGTTTCACTAATTGGTTTCTTGGTTCATTAGCCAAATTGTGTGTATGAGGGAAATGGAAAAAGCTCAGGATGAATTTTCCTCGCAATTCTTAATTTAAATGGTGAATAATAATTTAATGTTGAACAAAACTTGTTATGTGATTTGCAGTGATGGAGCTAATTTTTTACTTTGGGATGTTTTGCCACCCTTAAAGCTCTCTGGGAAAATGATCCTGAGCTGTCTCATTCTGGCGTGGTGTGACACCCGGTAGGAAAGTATAATCATTATGGTATAATGTAGTTAAGTCCAATTTTGTACAGAAACACTTTATCACAGGCTGTTTCTCCTCATATATTATTGTTAGTATTGAGAGAACAGAGACAAATAGCAAAAATCTTAAAACATCAGCTTAATTGCAATGAATGGTGGGGCCCTATTTCCACTATAGCTGTTTAAATAACAAAAATATGATGTGTCCCTGGTTTATTCTTTCCAATGCAGTGCACTCAGCTAAAAATCAAAGATTAACTCTGAGCAGCTAAAGCAAACAATTTCTACTAATTCATCAAAGCAAACACTGCAGAATTTAATCTGTTTTATGAATTTTCCACCATTGATTGTTATGGCATGACTGGGGCACAGGAGGTCATTTGTGAGCACTGAATTGCTAGTTGTGTGACAGTAAAAAAAGAAGGCTAAAAGAAAGGTTAAATTAAAGAAGCTGCTAGAAGCTATTTTTGTAAGATGAATGTATATTATCTAAATTAATAACAGTAAACCTCCAATTAGCTGAATGTTGATGCAGAATTACAGCTTTATAAGGTAAATACATGTTTTCTCGAGCCAAAGGGTTGGGTAAGAAAATAGTTGGCTTGCAAAGTGTAATAGGGTTATAGGTAGATGAACGTTTGCTGTGAATCAGGGCACGGTGACCTCACTGCTGTTGCTGACAAATTTTACAATAAATCCCTCACTGCCTCCAAACAGCCCTGCAGACAATGCACCTTGTTCTCCAGAGTATCCTCCCATAACACGGGTGGGCAAAAACCTTGAATGTGCTGCTTTGTTCTTCATCAAGCAGCTTCGCTTTTGTTTTAGAACAGAGGTTTATTCTTCAGCTCAGCCTATGCTGTTTTGGCACAAATAAATTTAAAGTGGGACCTCTAAAATGGTTTCTGCTTAATTTATTGAATATCTCTGTAAATATATCTCAAAGAGAATAGCGGCTATGAACTGCCTTTGTGTCTTTTGCATTTTATACAGACTAAGATAATTGAATTATGGAGTTATTGGTACAATTTGCTCCTTGGGGATGCTAGAATCTTTTTGCAGATTGGTTTTATGTGAAAGGTGGGTTAGGCTCTTAGTTGCAGCCTCTTCCAGTAACACACTGCATTTGCTGGCATTCACAAATACTTGCAGTTTACCATTTGGCTGTGCATGGGAGTTTAAAGTCATTATGACCTTGAATATTATCAAGGAAAAAAATCTAGCCTGAAAACAAACATAAAAAAAAAAACGAAGAAACACACACACACACACAAAAACAAAAACAAAAACAAAACAAAACAAAACAAAACAAACAAAAAAAAAACACTTCAGCATTTTCTCTTTAGGTCTTCTCTTCCTCCTGTGCTAGAACATATAAACTTATTTGCCAGCCCCCTGAATATTTCTATATGGTGCCCACAGTGTCTCTTAAGAGGCATAGTGATGGGAACGTACCAACAATGCTAGGTCAGAGTAAAGATCCAGTTACATCTTGATCCCAATTCTGGCCAAAAAACTGAGGGCAGAGGATACGGCATTGTTCCTGGCACTCCTTCTTGATGTCCTCGGCCAAGGACCAGGGACCTTCCTGAGCTCGGAGCAGCCTCTCCATGATCTTGATTAATGCCAAGGTTGTACTTACCTTCCATAAGCTTGCCTAATTGCTTTCTGAATTTGTTCTCTATGTAGGTTTGTGGCATTTAGGTTCACAATTTAATTGTGTTGTGCAGAAAAAATATCTTGTAGTCTGCATGTTAAATAGTCTAGCCAGTAGTTTTAGCCCCCCATTCCTCTTCCCAAGCACCTTTTGAAAACTGTTTGTGATTTATTATTATTATTATTATTATTATTATTATTATTATTATTATGCCTCTATCATATCATTCCTCTTGACTTTGGCTGACAAATCCCAACTTATTTATTCTCCTCTGATTTTGCAGCATAGGTCCCCTTTCAGGGCCATTCTGGGACAATACTGTTCTTCGTATACTTCTTCTATTTAAGCAAGGAAATTGAGTTTTAGTAGAAGTTGAGGTACAGCTGTGTACATTTTGCTTATTTATCCATTTTCCTGTATATTTTCCTTGTTTCTTGGCTCTGCTCATTTGTCAGCCTGATCTTCTGCTATTTCTGTATAATTCATACTGTTTTGTTGTTGTCTTGCATGGTGTCCACTGATTTATCTTAACCCCATCATATTTCTGAGATGCCTGTGATATCAATATCTGCCTTTTTTAAAACAAACAGACATTCTGGGTTACTTAGCACTTCTATGCTTATTAGAACTTGCAGAGTATTGCTTTGGTTGCTATTTTAATGCTCCATGTATAAATGCAATCTTACTTGTGTTGACTATTCTTTGCAAATTTTATTTTTGTTGACCTGAAACTCTCCTTATCCTCTATGTCCAAGGAGACTTTTATATCCATCAACTTTTCTGCAGTTTTTATTGGAGGAGGAGGGAAGGTGGGGCGGGGAACAGAACACTCTCTCACCTTTCAAAGCATTACTTGTGCTGTTCTGTTCTGGGGTAGCCGGAGCCAGGCTTTTCTTGCAGGCCTCCTTGGTCTCTAAGTTTTCCCAATAAAGCTTTCATCTTTCTTTTCCTCTGTTGCATTTTCCTGTGCATGGTCTGCTCTATTAGGATGGGATTTTTTTTTATTTTTATTTTTTTTCCTGCTCTGTATCCCTCTGTCTTCCTCAGTTTCTCTAACTGACTTTCTGAGGAGAGATTGTTTTCCTTCTGAACGCTGCAAGTTGTATTTCCAACACACGTAATCAAAGACAAATAGCTATCTATATATGTTGCTTGACCCAGATCAGTGGTTGGACACCAGCCTGCCTTTTCCATAATTCACTTTTTCCTTGCTTTGATCCCCACGGATGTTTATTTTACATTTCTAGCAATCTCCGAGACATTTAGCAAAGGCTTTGGATATAAGATGAATTCCAAAATCCATAGCTTCTCCTCATAACATGTTTTTGAACTGAAATCCTCTTGAAAGGTCACTTGAAGGCTTGAAATGCTTGAACATTTAGATTGTTGTTGATTTTTCTAATGGTGATTGACTAACCATCAAGCTCTTCTACCAGAAACAGAATAAGTGATTGTATTTTCCTTTCTTGTAAAGCCCACTGAACTTCTCTAACACAGCTGCTGGTGCAACTGCAGTGTGCACAGATGGGTATCCAGGGAAATGGCACGTGGGGCAGACTAACCGGCTCAGAAATTGTGGTGCAGGGGAGAAATCACTTTGTATGTTTGCACTGTTGTTAAAAGAAAACACTAATCCATTTCTAAATGTTTACGATTAGTGGTTCATTTTCACGAAATATGGGCATGGCAGTGTTTAAGGTACAACAGCTCTGTACAACCCCAGTGTTACCTTATGGTGACTTCTTTTTTGTTGGTAGTTGATCTATGTGGGGCTCAAGTGAATGGTCTTGCTTATCATACCAGTTACATATTTTTAGTTGTTGTACAATAACTGTGGATATGTTGTATGTGATAATTAATTTATAGCTCAACTCTTGGTTTAATATCTTTTCACCAAGTCTGTCTGAAATATGGTTTATTGAGTTCACAGTCCTACAGGCAATCCCAAATACTGCATAATTTCACAGACATTTTGTGGTAGATTATAACTCCAAATTGACTTACAAAAGGTTGAAGACAATTCCTTTATAAAATAAATAAAAATAGAGCTGTCTCCCCCATCATATTAGAGAAGATCAAATTGCTTCTAAGACTACTTACAAATGTTTAAAAAAAAAAAAAAAAAGAAAAGAAAAGAAAGAAGTTATCATATAGCTAAAAACTTCAGTATTTTTCATATTTTAGCATTGATGTGCCTATGCGTAAGTTTGATGCAGTTTTAATTAGTCTCCTTTAAGCAGCATGATGGGGTGTGTAAATTTTCATGTGTCATCTTGGTACTCTTTTCTCTTTGAAATCAGTATGTCTCTCCTGCTCCACTTTTAGTTTGTCCTTAAAATACTTTTCCATTTAGCTTCCAGGCTTTAATGATCCATCTCTGCATTGACAAAAATGCAGAGTATTGAGTTATGGTAGAAAAATGTTAGTATCATATGGTGATATTTTTTCTTGGGAGAATATAGATCATGTAAATAAGGCAATCATTGCTGAAAAGTTAACTTCAGATTTTTGGTTTCTCCAGTACAAACTGCCAAGTCTTTTCTTGAAAATGGAAGATCATAAGCACTTTTGGGAATTCAGTAGCAAAAATATCTAAAATAGCTCTGAGTATCCCTTTGTGAAAAGCTGCAAGTCTGTTTTTCTGTAATGAGTGGTTTTAAAGAAAAAGCAGGTTACTCATCCTTTCTGGAAAAGAATTAGCTTTATCTAAGGCAATCAGTGTTTATTATTACTTCTGCATTTGGAGAAACAAATTTAAAAAAAATAAGCAACATAGTATCTCAAACTTCTTGGTGTTCACCACAATTAAATAAAACTTTATCCTTTGAAGAATATGTAACAGATCTTTTTATGTTCTTATCAAAGGTTTTTCAGTTCTGTATAGTTTTATATCATCTTCTACTTGGCAGCCACATAGCAGCCATTTACTCGCTGTCTTTTGATTAATTCTCTTACTATTCCAGAGCATAATATACCTAGTTTGTTTAGAGAAAGGGAATATGTTTCATATTTAAAAATACCTTTTTACTGGAGTTACTGCATCCCAGGAAATTAAGTTAGGTCTCAGTCCCTTCCAAATCATGCAAGTCAAAGGTGCCGTCTTACTCGTCCCTGAGGAATCATTTACAAAATGTCCCCAGGACAAGTCTAGTTTCTAACTGATGACTTTACCTTATAGGGCCTAACTGTTTCTAATCTTACACATTGATGGGTCTGTCTTTTATGTCTCTGAGCCACTGAAACTGTTAACTGCCAAATTATCCTCCACTGTAATATGTGGGTTATTTCTCCATAAAATGGACTGACTTCACAAATGACAATCCTTTCCTGCCAAGCTCTTGCATTTTAAGCCATAATTATTTCTGGCACACGGTGCTGTCCGATGAGCCCTTGTTAATCCATGTTATTATCTCGGATAAGCTGCTAGTGCCTGGCTGATTTAAGACGGGAAGGGCGAGCAGAGCGACGCGAGGGAGCCCAAGTCCCCGGGCCCTGGTTCTGCTCCGCGGTGCAGCCGGCTTGCTGCAGCTCGCTCGGGCCAGCTTTGAACTGCCGGGTTTTTCTTTTTATGAGCCATAACCTCCATCCAGTCTTTAAAAGAAATGACTCAACATTTTCACCTTCTGAAAGGGAAAAGCTGTATTTTGAAGTCTATAATGCATGAAGGTGTCGGAAGCCTAATCTAGTATAAACTGCCTTCAGTCAGCCCTCTTAAGCACCAGGGAAGAGAAATGAATATCTGAAAAGCACCAAATAACTACAGTTGCACTCAGATTTCATGGCTATATGTGATAGAGGTCAGTGACATAAAGCTGTTTATTTCTTCACAGAAAGCAGTGTCTGTTATCAGAACTTGCTGAAGGCAAAGGTATTGGAAACTCCTCTGTCAAGGCAACCTGCTCTGCTACAGCCTCACGTTGCACAGGGGCTTCCTTCCCTCCTTCTCTCTCAGTTGCTTTTGACCCAGATCCTGGAGATACCTTTGGGGTTGGCTCCTTGGAGCCTGAAGTTACAATAATTTGGAGCACAAAGTTACAATAATTTGGGTTTAGTGTATTCAAGATCTTCATCCACTAATTAGAAGCTGTGGTAGAAAAGCAGGGGCTTTGGAACAGTCAATTAAATGTTGGAAATGTCAGATCTGTGTCTCGGTTGGTTTCAGGGAAGTCAATAGCATCTTACTGATTTAGCTTTACTTCTTTAAAACAACAGGGAACTAAACAGGCAGTGGTGTCAGAAGGGGGAAATCTCACAAATCCCAGCATTATCCTATCACTATAGCTGCTGCACCTGAAAACATTAACTGATACCCAAGGTATGGGGACATCAGGTGCTCAGTTTTGGTGCTTGCTTTAATAAAAGAAGATAGAAAGGCAAAACACCGCCACCCAATTGTGGATTAATAAACTTTCCTTAAATGTTGAATGAAGTAGATAAATCTGCATTTATATACCTGTCAGCATTAACATTCTGGCCAGGGTGTTAATCCCAATATTACTGTAACTAATGCAGTACCACATTTAGAGTAATAAGACAGTACTAAATCAAAGTGACATAGACTAGACTGACCTTCCAGAATAATGCTTTCAGTCTAGAGTATGAGCTACATCTTTGCCCTTTTATTTAAAATAACATAAATCACCAGCTGAAGTGTTTGTTTACATGGTAGATCACTTTTACCCCATTAATTATTCAAATAGTGTATTTATTCATTTATTGGTGTCTTTATATATATATATATTTTTTTTTTTCATTCTTTAAAAGAAGGGCAATATCCTGAAAGTCTGTGATTTGATTTGTTTCAGAGGACAAGATCTTTAACCCAAATGAGCATAAGCTCCATCATGTCATCTGCTACTCCAGGTATCTCTGCAGTGTGTCCATGTGTAACATCAGCACATGCTGTAGGATTGCAATTAACAGGATATATAAAGCAGTGTATAAAACAATAGCCCTGAATTTGCTTTTTCTTTCTTGCCATTATTTGACCTTACTGTTTTGAGTGGTTACAGCAGCACATGAATTTTGCATTGATCCTCTACAGCTGGCTTCAACTGGTAGGATTTTAATTTCCAGTAAATACTTCAGTTGTAATACTCAATGCAATACTCAATATAATCGATACCTGTGTGTACACATCTGTTTATCACCCCCACAAAGTAGATTTCATGAATGTATCATGGGGAACAAAACACAAGATTTCTATGCTTCCAGCAGGAGGATAGATGTCCATGCTTTAAAACAAAATGTTACTGTCTTGTGACCCTGTTCTCATTCTCATGGTGGGACAGCTTTCAGGGTGCTCTCAGAACACTTTTATGTGTGCCCCAGCAAGAGCCAAGCTGTTCTTCATTTTTCCTCTTGGCTAACAACTCACCAAGATAACTTTTCTTTTTTTTTTTTTGAGTAGAAATGGAAAAATGTCAGATCTGAACAGCTGAATAATAGCTGAAGCTACCCCCTGCCCTAGAAAATCATTTAAAGGTAATGGAAGTTGCATCCAGTAATCCAATAAAGACATCTACCTGAGCTTATTGGCCTCAAAAAAATTAAGATGATGTAGTTGTGCTGTGAGAAAGGGGAAAAGCCATTACATGCTGCTTGGAGAAGTGAAATCTTGATTTCTGGGAGGAGGGATAACATGTTCTGGTTAAAACAGCAATATTTCACTGGACTCTCTCAGCTACCTGCAGTGGTTTTGTAGTGTCTGGGCACAGTGCATGGAGGGATGGGAAGGGCATTTTCACAAGGATTCAGAAACCAGGTGGAACTTGGCATTGGGGTTTGCAGATGCACGTATTAACTGAGTCAGCTAATGTGACTGGCAGTGAGTAACCCACTGGCACAAAGCATGTGCAAGTCCATTGCAAGAAGGTCATGTACATCATTGCAACCTAATCCATAAAAATACAGGCTGTTTCACAGGATTTTTTCTCTGGCACTTTTTCTAGGGTTAGAGAGGGCAAGGAGGGGGAGAGTCATGCTGCATTGTGAGAGAGTTCAGCTGGGAGCCAGCCCAAAACAGAGCATGGACACCCTGAAATACAGTTTACATGAGGACCATAGCAATGCAGATAGGCTGCAGTCTTATGTCTAACCCAAATTTCCAGCTGAAACTTTCCCAAGAAAAGATTCTACCCCAATCTTTCCTTTGCCAAGGCATACAGGATTGCATTGGCTCTCTGTGTGAGGATGAATCTCCCCCTGTGCACAAAGGTCGTTGCTCTTGGCTTTAGGCAGATCACCACCTGGTATGCAGGAGCCATCCCACCTGAGCCTTGCACTGAGCAGCAGATGCATCCTGCACGGGGTAGTGAGCGCTTAGCATGCTCCTTGCTAAGCCCCAAAATGCAATTTATGTCCTGTAGGTCATTCTGCAGCTTCTAGCGGGAGAATTTAATGGTATTTAATGTTGGAGAGAATATTGCTGATGAGCAAGAGGCTTTTGAAAGCACACGCAGCAAAGTCTGTCTCCTCTAAGTAGTGGATTTGAGGAGACCCTTAGGATCAACTCTCATCCCAGAGTGCCCAGCAGGAATACTGGAATTGAGAGGGGCCAGAATGTGGCTGGGGAGCTGTGCTGGATGCAGAGTGCTGCTAAATTATTTAATGGCTTATGCCCTGGCTCTGGATCAGAGATCGTTGCTGAACAGAAAAACTGTAGGACAAACAAAGTGGTGGTGGTAATCATCCGTAACGACTTAATTTTGCCTTCGATAGATAGTTGCTTCAGCAGTTTGTTATACCAACGTAAGCTGTTCAGTTATTACTGCACACCACATTATTCCAGGTATTCTCTGTAGTAAAATTTGGATTTCCAATGCCATGACTATCATAGCAGGCAAATTAGGAAGGTGACTACTCCAGTTATGATTTGCTATGTGACTTTAAACAGGACAGCTGTATGTGATTATGTCTAAGGCACAGCAGTACCGAGGTCAAGCAGTTATGGCATCATTAGGTCAGCCTTCAGCACTTAACTTTCCTTTATGGTTTTGAAAAGCCTCTCAGTTTCCATAATCTTAGCATGAGCTTTCTATATTTCTTTTTTAGAGAATGAAAACAAAGAGATGAAATAGAGGCTATCAAGAAAGAGGTGGGTATGTGAGCAGCAAAGCTGATGAAGCCCATGAGTCAGTACCCCGAGTCTCACCCTGGTGCTGCTCTCTCAACTCTGCATCTCCTCGCCCATCCCATTTTATCCGTCCCCAGTGCCTCCTTGCTGCTCCTGACAAAGAGCTGTGGCCCCTGTGGCACTGTGGATGTCCTGGCTGGCTGGTTTGTTTGCCAGGCAGCTCTGGGTCATGCAGAGAAGACCCAGTGATGATGTCTCTGTGGTGGCCTGTCTTTTCTACAAAACCATTTTATTTATTTATTTATTTATTTATTTGCAGTAAGCATGCTGGAGATCAGCTATTGACCTTTCTATTGCATTGGTTAAAACTGTCCAGGAGCTCCAAAGCCCCAGGTCAGACAGACAGAAAGATTGAACACAAATCAAGTTCCTTGATCCGAGTAGACAGCACAATCCAAAAGGGTTTTGTTGGTTGGTTGGTTGGTTTTGCTTTGTTTTATTTTCCTTTTTAATTGATTCACCTGCAGTAAATTAATAAGAAAAATATCAGGACTTCTAAAACACGGGGACAACTTTCCTGCAAGCATAGCTGTGCCCTGCTATCCAGGTATTTGTGTGCCTATAGGTATGGGAAAGACTTTACTCACAGGAGTAGCTCCTGCGGGACAACCACTGTGAATATAACCATTCATATTTTGAAATATTTTCCAGATTGGCCTTGTATCACAAGGTATGGAGGAGTGAGCGTGTGTGTTATGAATGCAACACCATAGAGCAGGGAAGTCTTGAGGTGAATAAAGGAAAAAGCATTTTCTTACCCACCTGTTGCAGCTCTGATACAATAATTTGGGACTGGAGCTTTTAGTTGTGCTCAAGGAATGGCAGATACGAAAAATCAGGAGTTTGGGGTTGTTGCTAGGCAGCAGGTTCTTGCTTCCCTGCAAAAGCAGCTGTGGGTGCTGGGTCTGCCCAGGCTGCTCGGGCAGGGGGCAGTGGGTGCTGGCGAATCGCAACCCCACTTGCTGTCATTTGGGTGATATCTGCCACCAAAAGAGAGCCCGCAAACACTTAATGTCATTCCTTGACAAAAGTAAAGGTTCTGAGGGTTTTTACATTTAATCATCAATTCTGAGCTTTTCCGCACCCTTCATTTCTGAATTGTAAGTCTGAGTGATTTAAAAAAAAAATAAATAAAAGGCAATTACCAGTTATCGGTTATGTTGAACCGCTGAACCTAGTGATAAAAAGAAAATCTCCTCTGCCCTGTTTTGTGTTCCTACTGCTGTGTTTCTGTTTCAATCTCTAGAAGGATCTGTGTTTCCAAACATGTTGCAGCGCAACTCGAAAAGGCTGATTTTCAACATCAGACAAAGCACGCCTGTGTGTTAAAAACACACCATAAACAGAGATTTGTTTTATCTTCCCTTCAAAGGCAAGCGTGTGTATTATCTCACCAACTGGAAAGTTTTACGTGGTAGAATAATTACCAAGTTCACCTGCATGAAGGGTGGTTAGATTTAGAGTTAAGGCAAGTCAGCGGTGACTGAAATCAGTGGGAGCTGCGTAGTCTTCTTGTAAAATAAAAGGCTTCTTTTTGCTTCGTCATAGATCTGGAGACTTGGAACTCTAACTTTTTAGGCTTTGTACTTATATAATCCTGCCTATTGTGTTCTTACCCTGTGAACTCTGAATTTTTCTTTTGCTTCTAGCTTTCTGCATCCACTGTTATCAAGCAGTTTCTGATGTCTGTAATCACAGCAGTTAATGTGAACAACTTTTCAGAAATAAATACTATCCCAAGTGTTATAGAAAACTGAATGCTTCCATTATATGAAAGTAACATGAAAGATCTATTTTAAATCTGGCATGAGTGGTGCTGCACTGAGTTTAGTTCTGTTGTACAAATTGTTTAGTGTCAAATTTGGCTCATGTGAACATCCTTTTTTTTTACTATTATTTTTTTTGTGCTTTGGAAACACAATTGGACTAACATAAATGTGTTGTGGAATCTCTACTCTTGATGTCTTGACAAAAGCATCTGTACCCACAGCATCTACCAGTTCCTGAAGCTACCACTGTATTAAGAGTATTAACAGGAAAAAAAAATCAATAAAACAAAATCCCCGCAGCAGGATATATATTGAGTCACAAAACGCATGCATAGCAGACAGTGCACAGGTTTTCTCTTATCCTCTTTACTGTTTCTTGTCCTAAAGTTAGGCTCTCACAAAAGCAGATGAAAAGTAAGAAATATTGAATTACCTCTAGCTCCTATTGTACATGAGCAGTGTTAGACAAATGCACACATTTTGTAATTGCTACCAGTTCTGAGTAACATTGGTAGAATTTTTATTTACAAAACTCATTTGTACCATCAAATTTTGTGTATGTTATGGCCTTTACATGAACACACGTAGCAACGCTAAAATAACTCTTCATAAATACACTTTTTGGCTGCAGCACTGCTTTTCCTTTGTTTGCTTATGCACAACATTTGTCATGTTTACAGTCACTGAAGATTTTTTTTTTGTCTGTCTTAAACATTCTTGTGCTTTCAGAAATGAACGTGGTCACTAAAATGCAGATGCATTAATAAAATGCTGTGAAGGAGACTTCAGGAGGGGTAGAGAACCACTTCCAATAGCTCTTTACGTATGAAATGTTTCTATTACTTGCATCTTTGTTTTGACATAAGCCAAATAATGGTACAATAGATACTAATGAATCTCAGTGCAAGGTTCTGAACTAGGAATGGTATTCAGAATGCCTTTAAATTACAGAGATAAGTGGGTTTATTTATTTATTTATTTATTTATTGCTGCTTATGCCCAATCTCTCACTGTTTTTGCAAAATCCTTTTAGGAAAATGTGTCCAAGCTACACAGAGTACCCATCGCCCAGAATCCCAGTGAAATATACAGACAATACTGCTTTTCTTTTAGCAGTGCAGAGAGAGACCAGTCCACCAGTCATCAGAGCAGGGAAGCCACGGAGCTTCAAGACCTCCCTTACTTGGCTCATCAGCACTGGGGAGCTCAGCAACTCACTCCTTGTCCCAGCTTCTTCCTTCATCTCCCATAAGAATAGAAAGCTGTGACACTTATGGCATCTCTTTCATTTCTACAACAAAACGACTGAAGAAAAATTATGAAATAAATGGTTTTACTATTACATGAGAGTATCCCTCATGATTCAACCCAGTTCTCCATGCCTTAGATATCATACTCTCTAATACCCCATCTTTGAGCCTCCCCATTCTATTCCTACCATATTTTATAAAAATTTTGGAAGTGCTCCAGAAAGGAGCTCCAGTGCCGTGTTATTTAGACTAAAGAAATCAAATCTATGTCAGCTTAAATCTTCCTGTGTGCTTCCATTTGAATCTCTGGCCTGAGTTATGTCCACACAGCTGGGCTTCAGCAGGTTTGCTGAGTTAGTTGCTGCGTCCAGGAACTGAGATTTGTTAGCTTGAGCTTATGCTGCCTCGAGAAACCTAGGAATGTGTTCCTCCTCATACTGCTGAAAATTTAAACAAACAAATGAGCAAAACCAAACCCGAAGCCCCAAGAAATAAATAGAAAACAAAACAAAACTTGTGGAGGAGAAAGGTGAAAAGGAAAAATTAAGAATATTCTTAGTTAACTCTGTGTGTGTGTGGTTTTGTGTGACAAATATGCTGGGGAAGATTCCCCACTTTATTAAGTGAAGATAAAGAGTAATGGAAGTGTGTAATGAAAACACAGTATTTTTCTCTTATGCATAGGTTTCAAGATATAATTCTCGTGCTCTTTCTAGCCCCCTGATGAGCACCTTGCTTCTAATGGCATGGATAATGAGAGATTTACGACTTCTGGCTTTCTGATAGCAGACCAGAACTCATTTGTCCGTTCCGTGGCGGATCCTGTAATCATCTCTGCAGGCAGTCAGCTACAGCTTCAAGGTGTGCAAGCAGGGAGAGATAATTCAGTTAACAAATCTCACGATGCTGCTTGTAATAGAAGAAAATCCATCCTGACATCTTAAAAAAATATTTTTCTATTTTGTTTACATAATGAATCCTGTTCACACTGAAGTGATTTCAGGCTGCGTTGCTTAGCCTGATTTGAAAATCTTCCCAGCAAAGCTGCCTTAAAATACTGTTATCTTTGTACAACTGTGTTCAAGCACTTTCTTTTGTGGCAAGGTACTTGTTTATATTGGGTTTGGCTTTTTTTCACTGCAAGAAAGATTTCAAGAAAAGAGCTGGCAGCTGCTTTCTCTCCCTTTAAATCTATACTGCATTTGACCCCCATTGTAAGTAGGTGCCTAGTACTTGTAACAAGAGGTGCAGCAAAAATGCTGTAACAGGACTGATGTACTCTCCCTCTGCCATCCTCTCTTGATGGGTAAGTACAGTGTGGTTTCTAGCTGCGTTTGAGCTATCAGGATGACAACGTGTGCTCCTTAAGTATCTTAACTTAGAAAAAATTGCTGTCTGCTCTTACATGAAGGTAGCTGAATGTCAGACCCCATGGAGATGAAAATCAGATGTATTTTTATAAGAGCATAAGGAAAGTAAAATCCGTGTGTGGCTGTGGGGTCACCTTCCTGCCTGCCCATGCCTGTGCCCCACCTTCACTGGGATGCTGCCATCAGACCATCATCGGTGTGACACAGCACATCCTTCTTGGACTGGAGATCACTTCTGAAGTCTTTGGATCCCTGAAGGCTTAGGATCCCTTCCACTTCTGAAGGCTTAGGATCCCTGAAGGAGGGCAAGACTGCGCCTGCGCCAGGGCCTTCTGGAAATGCATCACTGTCTCCACTAACAAGCAAACCCAACATTCTCCAGCAGATTCCCTATAAATAAATTTAATATCAGCAGGAACTTAAGCACAGTGAGGGATTTTCAGCACTTGTCTCTCTACTTTTAGTGCTGTGCCTGCGAACTTTAGCTTGGTTGTTCAGATTTATTTTAGAGTTGACAGTACTCTCTGCAGCTTTATGGTATTGTTTCTTTATGACACATGAAGAACACCAGGAGAAGTGGATTTGGTTCTGGTGTTTATTCTGACTTGGCTTTCATCTTAGGCATATCTGTAATGTCTGGATGTTTTTTGGGGATGACTCACTTCAGATTTCCAAAAGTGAATTATGATTTCTTCCAGCCCTTACAGAGAGGGAAAGCAGTGAATCTTTAACAATGACACTGTGTTCCTCAAGATTTCCACAGGTATTTGAATTAAATAAGTCACAGAAAAATTTAAACAAATATGATGTTTTAAACAGAATTAGGTATAAACGAATTCCTCCAAGTTGGTTTTAACAGTATGGTTTAGCTGCAGATAACTTAAAATACGAATAATGCATAACAAGAGAAATAGGTTTGAAAAACATTTAAAGTTATGCCAAAGACATAGTGTTAATTGAGTGATTGCTCTTGGGCCTGTGCCTAAGCCAAGCCATCAATGTCCTCTGCTCCCAGGCCCTGAGGGGGAAATTTGTATGGTTTTGGGCACTGATGGCACCAGTTTGGAGACTGAAGTGACCCCAGCAGCCATGGACCTGGGAGAGAGTCCAGTTCTCCTTGGAGGTCTTTTAGGTTATGAGCTAAGGATCAACAAAAAATGACATTTTTAAGTGAAATGCAGAAGTTCTCCCCTTCTCATACTGGTGTGTATGTTCTGTGATGCTGTTTTACTGTGTTTTGAGGGAAGTGCTGGAGGCTCCAGGAGTTCATTTTGAGGTGATGCTGGTGGCTCAGAAGAGATGTCAGATGTGGTCAGCATGGGGCTTTGAGCAGAACAGAAGAGATCAGAAGCGCTGACATGAGTTTGAAATTTGTCAGCATATGAATAGTAAAGAAATGAAACATGCAACTTTCATGACAAAAAATGGAGAGGAGGCCAGGGCAAGTGCTCTAAAGTCATTCCAGCTCTGCCTGGTGTCACTTTGGCTGTCACCAAGGGCCACCCCAGCACGGCAGTCTGCATGCTTCCAGTAAAGACCTGCAACGCTGGTACAATAGCGTTATCCACAGCTTGTTTGCATGCGAGTCTCGAGTGCTGCACAAAACCTTCGTTGGCTACAAAACAGGCTGTCCCCATGCATGCCAAATACTCATGGTGCACTATTTTTCACCAGCACCCTCACCTTTGCAATTTATCTGTGGTTCAGCAAGCTGAGTCCTGAGTACATCTTTTCTGAATCATTATCTGAGCCGGCTGCCAGTTGGCCTGAGGCAGACATCCAGGCACTCGAGACTGGGAGAATCGGTTCCAGCTGCACTCTGTAATTAGGAAAACCCTGGTCTGTAGCCGGATGTCCAGATGCCTTGCCAAGGAGCGTATCATTTGGTTCAACAAACAGTATGGGGGGCGGGGGGCGGCGGTGGTAAGGGGAGTGAAGATGCAGTAGGACAAAGTTCATATGCCAGGAACTGCTCCTGTTCCTCGCCATGTCTCTGGTTCATTAGCTGGAGAGGTGGGTCGTGGTGGGAAGGGAAGGGCTGAGGAGGTTAAGCAAATCCTCGGGATTTAACTCAGTGAGAAATAAGTTTCTTGTTCTCCCCACAGAGACAGAAAGTACTTGAAATGCCATTTCTTTCAAGCTTTTTCACCAAGGAAAGACTGAACTTCGCATTTCATTGTGTAACAAGGGTTACAGTGCTGTGTGTTTTGTCAGCAATGAGAATCTGCATGAAAACTCTGCATGGAACACATCTCAGCTAAACCCTTGTGCCCTCTGAAGAGTCTTCATTACAAACACAGATTCAAGCTCTCTCTTTATTTTATTTTTATTTTTTATTTAAGGATTTTTGCTTGTTCCGATGATATTAATTAACAATTCTGAAGCTTCCAAGACTATAATAATGAGGAAGTTACCAGAGCTTTTGCCACCACTGTCATTTAATCTATTTCAGCAACCACATTCAATGACTTGCCAAAAGTTTGAGTGTTTTTCAACAATAAGATTCCCATAGTAACATAAGAATGTCATTGAACAGGATAGGATACAACATACAATGCAAAACTCCTCTCTGGATGATTAAGCAAAGAAAATACATATTCCCTTTTCTTCTTCCCACCTCACTTCTTCCTATATCTCCTGCTCCAGAAACAGCTACTTTTTAAAGTTAAATGATTGAGAATTAACCGAGCTGCTTCAAGAGGTCTGTGTGAAATCGGAAGGTCTTACCTATTGCTATCCCAGGAGGTTACATTTTTAAGAATAATTTACAGATTATACATAATTTACGTGGTGGACTTTGACAACTTGTTCTTGGTTGACCCCATGGTATTCAGTAATTTCTCTTGTGCTGAAAATACATTTGAATGAAACTCATGAAAGACCATCTGGCAAAACATCTTTCTAGGTCTGATTAATCTCAAGCCAGAATTTTGGATTTCTTTGCATGCCTCTTGACATTCACAAGTTGATGTTCTCCTGTTGTAGCTTCTCAGCTCGACCTGAGACAACTGTGGTTTTCTTACTGTAAACTATTTGAGGAAAATGTTGATAGCAAAGTTGCTGCCTTAATTACATCCGCTTTGTTTGTAAAACCTCTGGATTTCTTGAGGTCTTGCCTTAACTCAATCCAACAATTTCATCTTTATCCTTCTCTGCAAGTTATTTCCTATTTAGTTGTTTAAAAAAAGTAGGAAAGACACCATATGTGGCAGGTTTTCGTTGCAAAAGTATTCATGTGTAATTCAGCAGGGTCCTGATATGCTGACAATGCCTTTCCATGGAGCCCACCCAGCAGTTACCACTCTGCTCTTTGTGGACATGTGTGAACTTTGTCCCTTCAGGACCCATCTTTCCTGTCCTTCTCTGAAGGAGCAACACCTCCTTTTTGCTGCACATCACAACAGTGGGGAGCAGGCTCCAAGGGAATCTCACCCATGATTTTTGCCAGCAGGTACCATGATTCAGTGCTAGGTCAGGTTCACTGCCTTTTTGACTGATTCAACTGTGCATTATTTAGCATTATAGTGTGACTTGTTGATATAAAGAAATATCCAGTAATGTCAGGAGATTTCCATCCAAATAGAGATTTTACCAAATAGAAAGTAACAATTTGTGGCTTAAGTACTGACAGCAAATGTAATACATCGTTATAGTGTCCTAGACTCTTTGTTATATGACAATTATTTCTTTGTAAAGGACTGTAGTAGAGATAGCCCTCAAAGGAAACAAAAGGTGATCACAAAGTTAGAGGTTGATGTAATGATGTAATGACATCTCAACCAGAGACGTTATCATGTAGCATGTGAATATGATTGAAAATTACTATACTTGTTTAAATGTGACTTACTCCAGATGAAATGGATCTCATAGCATCCAGTTCTTTAATGTGCTCATTTGTGCTCTTGGGTTCTGCAAACCAGGCAAAAGTGAAATTTGTTGAAGCCCTTGTTTTGCATCTCCCCTAATTACTCCAGACACATGCCTAAAGCCAGGTAAACTAGTAGTAGAGAGATTCAAGCTGTGATCAGCCCTGAACAGATTGTGAGACTGTCCCCAAACACCTCTTCGCAACAGGATCCCAGCAGTGCTTCAAGCTCCTCTCCTGGGAAGGAGGAGAAATGCAATCCCTCCTGTAACCAGCTCCCAAGGCAATCAGATCACTTACCAGAGCTTTTTCCCTCCTGCCTGTGCTTGGTTTGAAACCACACTTTATCACTCATCTCCTCCAGGATGCTGATGATAACATTTCTTTCCCTGCATTTGTTTCCCAGGAGCAGCACAAAAACAGTGGGGCAGTAACAGAACATGCATGGGCCTCCAGCAGGAGAGTGCTGTGGAGAGAAAATCAAGCTCCGTGGAGGTATGATAAATAAGTAATGGGTAGATAACAGTCAGCAGAATGCATTCGGGTTTAAAAACAGTCACTGATGGCTGAGCAGTGTGCTTGGACTTGGTTTTGTTTAACTGGGTTCAGCCTAGGCAGCCAAAAAGCCAAATAAAATGATGTTTAGGAGGCTGCAGTTCTGTGTGCTCTTGGAGAGGAAAAGAGATGCTTGTTTTGTGGGGGGGAAAGACTGTTAAAAACCTCTCAGGAGACTAAATTAAGTGGTATCCCAAGTATCAGTACACTCTGTCTCAGATGTTCTCTAGATAAAGCCTGGGGTTTTCAGTTCACCACAATTACTTGGTGTTAGTGCATATTTTTTTCACAAGATGCAGTGAGGCTTGAAAACTCCCAGTGAGCATAGGACAGCTGGTCAAACCTTAAAGATTCATTTCTTTGCCAAAGGTTGGGAGGAGGGAATAGTATGTATACTCAAGCAGAAGAAGTGAGTTATCTAATATTTGAATTTGAAGCTAATAGAGAACATTTTTGACATGCCTTTGGACTTTTGCAAGAAGTTTCCAACTGTACAGCCCTTAACAAAAGAAAAAAAATGCCAAATCAACTGCTGCAGCAAGAGTTGCATCCACAGAATGAAGTATTTCAAGGAACATTCTTTTTCCGTGACCTGTAAAAATCTCAGGGAAGTCAAGAGCTTTGGAAGCTATGTGAAGATCTTAAACCTGTAGGTAGAAGTAAATGCAGTGCTGAAAATATAAGGCAAATATTGTTACAAGCCATGAAAGAAACAAAGAAGGAAGAAAATGCTTTCCCTAGGGCTGTGAAATTATTGAATTGTCAAAACCACAGGCAGCTGGTTTAAAAGGTTGATAAAATTTACCTGACGTTTCACCTCGTTAATAAACTCTTAATCTAACTCTACATATTTGGGTTCCCAAATCAGCCTTCCCAAGAGCTACAAAGGAGACATTATTCTGTGTTATTTCCCGACATTGGGGACAGGAGCTCGGCAATGGTTTTCCTCTTGGGCTTCAGTGCAGGGTGAAATACTTGTTAAGCACTGGCATTGATTAGCAGATGATGTAGATGCTCAGATATGATCTGAGATGAATGCACAATAAGCAGGAGCAGTCCAGGCCAGCAAATGGCACCTGAACCCTGAACAAACTTGAATGAGCTTTCATTATGGAGCAAATCCTCAGATTTCTGAATGACAATTCAGTGTTTTGTTTTGTTTTGTTTTATTTTGGTTTGTTTTCTGTCAGGATCAGGAGATCTAGGAACGTAAGTCAGGATAAAGATATCTATCAGCCATCTATCATCTATCAGCAATCTAATCAGCCATTTTATAGCACCAAAGAGATGCTTTACTGCATGTGACCGATATGACCAGCTTTGTGGAAAATGACAGGAGATTTTAAGCTCAGGTTTACTCTCTGTTAGATATCTTTAACATACAAGCACCCCTTTTGTCACATCAAGTGAAGTAATATATGGTCTATCAAGATGTTTACTGTCATGGTCAGACACATGGACTTGGGCCACTGTCAGTCAAACTTGGACATATGTGGTTTTACAGTTAATAGGTGTCAACAAGTAATGACAAGCAAGAAGGAACTGATGAATTAAAATAGCACTTGTAGTCCTTGTAGGAAATTATATCACTTTTGTGAAGGGATCAAGGAGAAGCTTTTCCATGCTTTTAACCAGTGAGGTTGTAGAGAAGCTATGACCCTGATGCCATGTGCTCTCTCCAGTACATGATGACACACATGGACCTTTTTAGTTCACTAATATATATATATATATTTTACATTGGATGAGTGAAACCTCACAGACAATTCAGAGCTGATTTCTTGAGTTTGTATTTTAATAATGAGAGGAGAGAAAACCTAATATGAATAGAAAGTTAACAAGATATTTTGAACAATGGTACTATATGGTAGGTGAGAAATAGTTAGATATGTTATGATAGAATATGTTGATAATTTGGATCTTTTCATTTGCAGGAATCTCTGTCATCAACAAGTACGAAATTGATTTCACCAATAGTCATTTCACAGATGATTGATGAGAATAAATCAAAAGAAAATTGGTCTGCTTTGCTGATGCAGTCTGCAATCCCACAGCCCAGTGCTTATCACCTGAAGCAATCTTTGGCTAACCATGATTTGGTCAACATTAACAGTGCCTTTATGGTACTTCCCAGCAGATTAGAAATTCAGGCATCCTTAGATGACACCACCTCTTCGCTGGACTCTCCCACCACAAATGAAAAACAACGTCAGAACCAGTGGAAAGGGTTTGCCTCCATAACTATTACAGCCAGACGTGTCGCTGCGGGCTCCAGTGACCCAGCATGGAGATCCAGGGCCGTGCCAGAGCCTCATGCTGCATCCCCCACGTTGAGCAAGGTCCCTGTTGACCTCCACCACTGGCCTCCACCTGGCCAAGCAAACCAAAATGTCACTCCATCAAGGGCATCTGAATGTTGCTCAAAATCAGGTGAAGAGCTGAGTGAGAGGTTTTGCAACCACAGAAACAAGGAGAAGGGTGTGGGTCTTCAAAGCAGAGATGGGAGAGAGAAAGTACTGCCTTCGTTCATCTCGTCTGTCCACATTCAGGTTTCTCAGCAGTGTCCAAATACTATCTATTACATAGACAAGTCACTCAACGTGTGCCTTGTCCAGCCTCGAATTAAATGCCAAAAAATGCATAGATCGACATTGTCCTTCAGTATAAACTGTAGTTCGTCTAGATTAACAGCAGATGGAGTAGATGGCATAGCTAATGGAGAGCCAATAGAGGAGATGCTTCAGACAAAGCTCCTAAGAGAAAACAAGGCTCCACTCAGAACAAACTGGAGTGCAGGTTTAACAGAAAATAATGTAATTAATAAACAGACAACACATGAGGGCCATTTGGGTACTAAATACCCTTTGAAAAGTGTCTGTGCCTCTGAACTTCGAGCATTTGATATACCCAAAGGACCTAATACCATAACAACAAAGCAACATGACGATAAGCAGTCTGGCAGCTATCAAGCTACATTTTCTTTCCATCTTCCTAATTCCAGTGATGAGGCAGGTAAGTAATTTCCATAAACCTCAGTCCAGTGGAGCAGAGGTTCAGGCTGGAACAGACCCACCACAATGATTTTACGTGAGCAGATAACAGTAATCTGCTTCTGCAAAGGCATGCTGAGTCAGAGCACAACCCAGACATTTTCAGTACCAGGACTACTACGAATATATTTGCCATGCTAGTGATGCATGCTGTTCACCAGATGACAGAGAAAACTCTGCCTGTGTTGTCAGCATGAAACCTCTATTTTAACCATTTATAAGTGTAATTTATTTATTTTTCTCTCAGCAACATGCAAGCGCTTAGCCCCCAAAATAATTGTCTTTCTGGAAGGGCTGGATTTCAAGATGTGAGATTAAGAATGAGGTTGCTGTGCTGAACTTGGTTTTGTGTTCCTTACAACTCAAAATAATATTGCTTTTGGAATTTGTTATTTAGAAGGCCATAGTAATAAGCCTGGGTGTTTGTAAGTGATGGCTCCAGGTAAATGTTTTGCAAATCTTTAGCACATTTGTTCCATATCTCTCCAAGCATTTTGCAAACATAAAATTTTCTTCGCAATGTTGCTCTCAGGAAAGGGAAAGATACCGTGGGGATTGCTTTGTGCCCAGAGTGGTATAGCTCCTGCTGCACTGGACTGCAGCAGCTATTTTACAGTGCACTTGAATAACCACAGCTGAGTTTATTGACTCACCAGAAAGGGAGCGTGGATGGGAAGAATGTCAATGAGTCTGCTTTTTACCAAAGGCACTAAGATTGAAACTTACCCCCTGTGTATCCTGCGACCTTGGGCTACAATTAATTGCAATTACCTTGTACTTACACATCCTTTTTCATCTAAGGGCCAGTCTGTGAGCGTAAGCCATCTCCTAAATTTCATTTGTACCCACATCCTACCAGCTTATAAATGGGAAAAAAAAAAAAAAAAAAGAAAAAAAAAAAAAGAGAGAGAGAGAGAGAGAGAAAGAAAGATAAGGAGTTGCATGCTGTCTGATGGGCTGGAACAAGGTATAAAACCCAGACCCTGCAATTCCTTTTCACCTTGCTGTTACTTCTGCACTTGCTGCTCTTGCAATTATCAAGAAATAAATAGCAAGAAGACACTGCTTTATTCAGAGGCCTCCTGTTTAACACTAAAGAAAATTATCAGTATGTTCAGGGTCCTCCATGGAGAAACGTTATTGTATAGCAGCTTAATTTAAAGTAACTATGCCCTTCTGAAATTATCATAGGCACTACTATGTATTCAAGGCTTTGTTCAGCAGCACCCAAAGTCTCCCTTTGATGCATCACAGAAACAAGGATTAAAATAATATTGAGATTTGTCATGGGCTTGGTTATACAGTGGTCACTGTAAAAGGATCACTTTTACTAGAAGTAACTAGAAAGTGAAATAGAAGATTGCTTGTGGTTTGCCAGTTTTACAGAAAAAAAAGGAAATAAGTGAGGTAACTGGCTGAGAAATACTGTTTTTTTGACAGACGACTTCCACCATTTGTGTACACAAGAATACAGGTGTAAATAAATATGGGAAGTGTTACCTTCTTAACTGCTTCCACCATTTGTGTAAGCAATAATGTAGAATGTAAAGATATATGCTTCTCTTGATCAGACCTTTTGTAGTATATAAGAAGGTGTTTATCAGCTTACTACAACTTTCCTGTGTGAAATTTGTATAAACAGCCAGTATAATGCTTCAAAAGAACAGCCTTTCTCACCAGGATTCCCAAAGTAATGAGCTCTTGCATAGCTGTCAGCCATTAAATGTGACAGATCATGAGAAACTCAGTTAAATTCATGAGACATCCACACTGCACATTAAAATGAAAGGCGTTTGGTACAATTTTAACCTGGGAGAAAATGAAAAGCTGAGTTCTCCTTAGTTTGAAAAAACAAGGAAGTGAGAGAGCGATCTATTAGGTCCAATATTCTTTTCTGGTGTAAATCTGGTATGGTCCTACAGATTTTATTTATTTTTATTTTTATTTTATTTTTATTTTATTTTTATTTTTATTGTTATTTTTATTTTTATTTTTATTTATAGATATATATTATTTTTTTCTAGACTAGTTTTAATTATCTAAAGGCATAAAAGCTGTAATGGGAAACTTACTTTCTTGCTTTGTGATTTGGCATTTCTGTGTATACAGCTCAAAACTGCAAGACCTGTATAGCATGATGCTGCTTTACAAGCACAGCAAAGTGACAACTGCCCCATCAGCAAAGTCCCTTATACCACCACAGACTCCCAGGTACTTTTTAGGTACTTTTTCCTCCAACACTTACTATTTCAAATCCATTCATGTTAAGGTCGGCTATATGCTTATGCAATTAAGTTTTTGTGAAATGAAATGTTTAAGAAGAAAGAAGAACTAGCAAAGAAGAGGCAACAAACAACTTTTGACACCATGTTAATACTTTAATGTAATTATCTTACGGATGAAGGAACCGCAGAGAGCTCTTTGTCCATCACATTTCTGATGACCCAGAAAGTTTGAGTTTATATTAGTTTGCAGCTGTAGGCAATAGCTTCCTGCCAGCAGAAATTCAAGCGGTAATCATATCACCATGGCCAAAAAAATAGAAAAATAGACTTTTCTGTATGAAATCTGTAAATGCAGTTTCCAGGATGTATAGGCTGTCTTATTAGTACCTGAAGAGGAATGAGCACCCCCATACTTCTGTTTCACAGGGGCTAGCTTTGCTGTTTCTTATGGTGTTGGCTGGTTGTCATGGTCTCTTTGGAGTGCCTTTTCCTAATTTTTCTTGTGACTTCACTAAAGTAATGACAACTCTCCTTATAGTATTACTCATACTATTTCATGTTGAAATCCAAATGTTCAAGACTTGGCTTTACATGGACCTGGATAACCTAACCTAAGGCCCTTCTTTCAGCAGGAGCTTGGGCCAGATAATCTCCAGAGGTATATATTTCCACATCTTACCGTATATCAGAAGGATATTTTAGGCATATTATGAAATGTAAATCCTGGGCTTTGCTCATGGTTGGTAATTATACCTAGAAATCCCAAACTCTCAGTCTTAGTTAGCATTCAAAGCCATGCCTTGTGTTATATCATCCCAAGGACGGATTATAACTTTGTGACTTCACCACTACGGACTGTGTCATCTACTGGCTCCACTGCTTTTGGTGCTTCACTTCCATTAGCCAGCAAGAAATTGGACTCTTAAGTGCTGGAAAATCCAGGTTGCGTGTGAAGTCAGTCTTCAGCTGTGGGAGGGCATAGAGAAGTAGGAGGTAATTGCATTCACTTTAAATGAGTGGTCAGCATCTAAATCTTGTGGGGAGCATAAGGGGCACATGTGACCACTAATGAGAAATGTCCCCACTGAGAACCACAGGAACCAACTCAGAGAGATACAGCCAACATAAGCATGGGCCAGGCTCTGTGAGGACCTTGTCACAGGCAGTCGATGTGGATCAGCTGGCCTTCAATCACTACTTCTAACAAGCTGTCAGAACTTGCTAACGCTGCTTTTAAGTCAATGCAGCAATTTCCTTTACTGTCTGTAGCTAATGTCTCATAAATACAAGGTAAGTTAAAAATGAAGAGATTAGTCTTGTTTCTGTTGAAGACGGGAGCATTTTTAAACTTAATTTCTCACCTACCTTTCATGAAGAATATATTCCACAAGAATATCTAGCTTTACATCCATCTTTTATGATATATTACCTACTTGATGTTATGCTGAATTATTAAAAAGGAGCAAGGAGAAGGAAAAAGGGCACGTTTACATTCGTTTTAACCTCTTGATTAGACAAAATCATCACTTTTATAAATCTTACATAGCCAACATCTGAATTTATCTGTTTAAGCTTAGATCATCATAAATGTCTTGATGCCTGAGCACCTTCACAAACCTCAGCTTTGTTATAAACAAAGTTTTATTATAGGTTATTTCTGCTAGCACTTCAGCTCTTATAATGTCTACACCTGTGTTTTTCTTTTGTTGATGTGCCCAGAACTGCCAGGTAGTGTTATTAAGGAAAAATAGCTGTGATGGAGAGAAATTTAAATCCAGTTGAGGTGGTGGGTGCTGCACGGGCTGTCACAGCCCATGCTCAGCTCTGGAGAGCATGGAGGATGCAGCGCTCACCTTGCTCGTAAGATAGCTGAAAGTGGGGCATGAGGATTATGATGTGCTCATGAGTCAGCGTTTGGAGGTGAATGTGATGCAATGAGGATGGTTGTGACTGTGGGTGGGGGCGGCAGCATGTGCTGGGCATGGGGGAGTCTCGGGGGGGCTGCCCTACCAGCACCCCTTCTCCTGCAGAATTCAGGAATGGAAAATAGTGGTAGCCGGCAGCACTCAGGAGGCGGAAAGTACATTTAAATCAGTGAATGAGACAGAAGGGTGAGCTAGTAGTGTAGTTGCTTATATTCTTTTCCCAAAGAGAATATTAGGTAACTTGAAAGAATAATTTACTTAATTAAAGCAATAGAAGACAGCTTATAGGGAAAACTGGGATCTGGCATTTTGGGGTGTTGGACAACCCAGATGGTTATAGATTTCTGTTTCCTCTTAAAGAAGAGTTTCATAACAAGTGCTGAATCTAGCAGGATGTTTGCTAAGGAGGAAATAACTAAATATTAATTTGTTTCAAGACTGTATTTTTTTTTTTTTAATATAGTGTTCATAGTTACATATATATGTATTGATACTTATATTGGAGTAAAATCAAAACAGGAGGTGCTGTGGGATTTCAATATGCTGCTATCTGCAAAACAGAATGTTTTAGTTTTAAAAATATATTGAAAGCTTCTGGTATTTGAGACGTTTGTATATCAGGCAAATATTTGGAGGTCACCTTTAAACTAATATATACTAATGGAAATCAGTACGAAATCTTAAGAATCAAGAGTATTAGTAGTGTTTACTTTCAACTATTAAATAGCAGTTGAAACGTTGCAATGAATGAATGTGGCCTACCTGATGTTCTCACCTGACTTTCTGCTTATGGGAAGTCACCACATAATAGCCTAGAATACGAGGTTAGTGCATTCCCATCTGTATATATGTACACATAAATATGTATTATACATAAACAAGATATAATTAGAAGAAAGTTGTTCCTTACAGTATGGAATTTATTGTATAGAAACTTGAGTACCTACAGCTGATGCTAATTAACTCTCCAGCCCGAGAATGTGTAGAGCAGTAGTGATGGCGAAGACAGGAGAAATGTGAAATATGTCACAGAAGATTTTACTTTAGCATGCACCTGCTAAACATGAGGAGTCAGATCTTTGGCTGATGTCTACCAATAGAAATATCTGCTTTCAGAGGAGCTACGCTGATTTACATCAGCCGAGAATCTGGCCAGGGACATTACTGACTTGGCATTATGGACATAGCAGCTGGTGCTGACTTGTTAAGAACAAAGCACCACATGCCAAAAAGCCTATTAGAAGGGTCTCCTTTGATGTTTCACTTCATCTGGTATAAATTTAAAATTGAGGAGGTTGTCAATTTTCTTTAGTCTAGACGTTTTGTGTCATTGGATCTTTGTCACGCTGCAATGTGACCTTCGTGTACTGTATCAGACGCTGAGAAGCTGAAGACTCGTCCTTATAGATGTTGAAAACTCAGTGAGGAATTGCAGCCCTCAGTTATGAGTGACTCTAGAAGATGCTCCCACCCTTCAACACAGACCCCAACCTGTGTGACGGGCAATAGCAGTGGTGCCTCCTTATCTTGGAGCTTTTTAATCCCTATTTAGAATGATGTCTCCTATTCTCAGGAGGGCCTTTTCACTTCTACAGAGTGAACCTTTGAGCTTTGGTCCTCGTTTCAAACACTGACTGCCAGTTGCCCATCCTTTGGTTTGACAAAGGAAGGGGTGAGGAGGCTCATTGGGTCTAACAGGAAAAACTAGAGAACAGTGTTGTGGGGCATTTCTTCTTACTCTACTTATTTAAAGAGAAAAAACTCAGGGACTCATAAGAATGATGTGGCCTTGTGTCCCGTTGTATGGATACTGGCTTCCAGTGACAGGACTGGTGCTTCAGTGGTGGTTGATTAGATGTCACAGTGCCCCTGGCTGTGATTAGTGAACTCATAGTTTTCTATGTGGCAATTTCTTTAACGATTTCTCTGCAGTTTCAGGCAACAAGCAGCCATGGACCTTTGGGGTTGGTTATTGTATGTCTGTAATGATATCATGGACAGAATTTCCAGAAACAAACCTGCTGAGTTAGCATTATTTTCCCCAAGACAATCATATTGTCTGCTGAAGACCCAAAGTAAAGTTAAGCCCTCCTGGTTTTGGTATGTGAAAGTTAAAGATTTCATTTTTCTGTTGTTCTCCATCTTGTTCAGAGTAGGTGAGAAGAAACCATTTCTATGTTGGCCTGCCAGAGTTGGTAAAAACAATTTGAAGTGAAAGGATCTGGAGGGGGCAAGTCACTTGTCAACACTCAGGAAAGCAGTGGATACTAAAATAAATAAAATAATGATTAAAAGAAAGAGAAAAGGAGAAGGGCTATGTGTATTCAGTGACTGTGTTATGCCACTAGAGTAAAGGGCCTAATTTTCCCCTTCTTCATTCTTGGTTTAGTGTAGGAGCAACTCTTCTGCAGTCTGCAAAATGAATACTTGGCTCAGTCTGGCTGTGGTAAATTATCAGAAAGAGCTGAACAACTAGGTGTCTTAGACATGATGAGAATACCAAGTGGTCAATGCATTTCTCACTCTGCAAATCACCACTTAAGTGTTTTAAATCAGAATGATATTTTTTTAAAAAGTCACACTGCATCAGATTACTTCTTGAATCACTACAACAGCACGCGATAGCTTCTAAGATGACATCCTTAAAATGCAAGCATGGACATCCAACTCTGAGATTTTGTTATGCAGGTGTTACAGAGAATGTCTCATAAGTACAGCAGTGAGTTTTGAAGTTTTTTCAATAGCCATTCATCTGATTGTTAATAATATGAACAGAGATCCTCTCTGTCTAAGGACCAGGAAGTCCTTGGCTTGTTAAAGACACGGCTTTGGTGTAGCATGGCCAAAATGCATGACAAGAAAAATGATGATTAAAGGTGTGACTCTAAAATCTAAGATCAACTTGCATCAGTGAGAAAATAATTATCAGGTGCTTGACCAACTTCCAAGTTATAAAAGGTTTCAGGAGCTGGACTCAGTGATTGTTGTGGGTCCCTTCCATCTCAGGATATTCTATGATTCTACGAAAGGTTTAATGAAAAGGGAATATTTTTCCTTTTATGCTGTCCCAGCACATAGGAATCAAAGGGGAAAAATGCTAACAAAATATACAAATGCGATTCTTGACTAGCTGGATATTGGTAATGCACTGGTGCAGGCAGTCGAATCAAATAATGTGGGTGGATTATTTCCTGACCACTGAAATATTCTGCAGCAATCGCACACGCTCATGAGTCAGAGTGTAAGATGATCTCCTGCAGGTGCCAGGCAGGAGCGTTTCCTTTTGGCTGCTGTAGTCATTACAAATTACGCTCTTGTTCCACCAAGCCTCTCCATGCGCCGTAGGAATCAGTGCATCACATCCTGTCCTAAACACCACATCGCTAGGTATTAGCTCCATATTTAAAGTGGCGTCTGCTTATTTAACACCGAGAGAGAAGATCAGTGAATTATTTGCAAAGTGTTTTGAGAAAATAAATTGGAAGTCACCACAAAGAGACTTATTGCTAGGTGCCGTTGATTAAGCGCATTATGAGATTGTTTGCTCTGAAGCCAAGGGTTGGACTCCACTCTAATTTTGCCAAAAGCCTTCTGTAAACAAGCTGCTTTTTGACATCAAGAAGCTCTTCCTACTTTGGACTGATTATAGGTTTGAAGCTTAATAGCCCTTAGGTACACTTGATAAGCTTTCCCTTTTAAATGATTGCAACTTTCTATAATCAAATATTAGCTTTTACAAAAAAGACAACATATTCCTTCTTAGAAATGTGTCCGCAGCTGTCAACATCATTTTAAAATCCAAAGCAAATAAATAGGAAAGGAAAAAAAAAAAGTTTTTTTTTTGTTTTTTTTTTTTTTTAATGTGATAATTTTTTAATCTAGCCTTTTAGCTTGAGGTGTTACTGATATAGCTGAGATAATGAAGCCTTATCCTTGCTGGGCAGGGTTGTTTGAAGAAGCATTAACACAGGTACAATGACATCTTCACAGGGAGTAGCAGCGTGGCTGATTCTCTTTGGTTAAGCTTGCAAAGTTGTTTTGCCTTTCGGTCATGACAGCTCCAGAACTGGAGCTGAGGACGTGGCCAAACCCTGTTTTTCAGGATCCAGCCTCAGCTCTCTATTGGAAAGTAAACCTTGTTAAGTATTACATTTTGATTAGGGAGCACAGGCAGGGCTACATTTTTGTCAGGATTTTTTTTGCAACATGGATAGTTTCCATGGATGTTAATGCTGAACAGTCCTGACACTGCCTCTTGCAAACAAGCCATTTGACAAACATCAAAAGGCAGTTTGGGGCATAGGTCTCGCTGCTGATCAGCAGAAATTTTAGTAAAAATGTCTGAATTTTGTAGCATTCCTTGCTGACTGTAGCTTGTTGACTGATTAAAAGCAATGTCCTTTCCTCAGCTGTGATCTGAACGATAAATTATCCTTCCTATCTTCCATGCCTTGACAAACACTGAAATAACTAATAATATTGTCACTGCTCTCAGTGTTTCCATTTTTCTGTGTTACCAGCCTGTTGAGATGATGCAGTCTGTTTACTTATAAGACCGTATGGCTTAGCAATGGTAATGCTTGGTGCATGATAGGAATTGAGTCATCAGTCTTTGTCATCAGTAGGCTGCAGTCTTGGTTTGGATTTTGCATCACTGCTCATACAACCTACGCCTATGCAGGCCTGGGTCTAAATCTCCAAAACGGTAGAAGTTTCTTACATTTAAGGTATATTAATCGCTGACCCTGTCTGCTTGAGGTATTGGCATTGTCAGCTTCCATTACAGAGGTCTGGGAGAGCTCAGCAGCCCAGGGCATGGGAGTTTTACTAATAGAAAAAAAAAAAAAAAGAAAAAAAAAGTAGTTGGTGTATCATGTATAATGTAGAGCCTACCTATAGTGGTGATGCTTGATGTCATTAAAGACACACAGGGAATCATCACTGTGTGTCTCCTTCCCCAGCCATGTCTTGTCAGGCTTACTTGGTGGTCGTGGAGGATTTGTGGTGCTGTGCGTCTGCTAAGATGAGCTTTGGCCATTTCAAAGAAGCATTTTGTCGTGAATTGTCAGAAATCCACAGTGAAATACAAGGAAGAGAGTTATATGAAAGTATGAAAAGCTGCTTTATCCTGATGTAAAGTGAAAAAAAGGAAAAAAAATGTAGTAACAATGGAAAAGTGTATGCTTGCCTGAATTGACAATGTTTCAAGGAAAGGCAAGCTTAACCTGCTCTAATACAAGGTCACTTCCTGTTAGCAAAACCCCCTGAAGGGAGGAGAGGAAAATGTAAAAAGATACTTTACAGTAAAACAATATGGTCATTTTACTCAGAGATCAAGGATTCTTTGACAAAAATAAATAAATAAATAAATAAATTTGAAAATCTAGTCTTGGTTTTACAGAATATTTTTAACTCCTCCAACATCACATGATTTTCAAGTCATTCTTTAAGAATTGAACTGTTGTCTTTTTGGTTCTCGCACAGAGGCAAAAATGACTTCTCTCCAGATTCAATTATGATTTTGTTCCTTAACTTTTTCTCCTATAGGCAGCTGAGCTTTTACAACTCGGATACCTATTCACTGAATTTTACTGACAGCGTCATTCTGCTTTCCCTTTCTTCGAGTTTTGTTCTGTTGTATCTCCCACGGCATTGCACTTGCATGTCTTTGTTCATTAGTTTTAAAGTCTTTCTTCAGCTCGGATAATAGAAAAAACATATATATTACTAGTCATCCAGTTGCAATTCTAGCTATACTCAGAGGGGTATATATATTTCCAGTTTGCTGCGTGGGGATTTAGATATATGATTCCAGATAGTCTTAATGAGAGTAACAGCCCTAATTCCCCACACGGCATATTAAAAATGGATCCTGAATGTACAGAGTGAAATTCTGTGATCTTACCTTTCAGTACCTTTGCTTTTTCTTTTTTTCTTCCCCTGAATATCATTTGCATCTGCATTTGTTAGTTAAGGTAATTGACAGCTGCTTTGAGGATGAGAGAGTTGGTCTTCGGAGCCCATGTCTGTGTTGCTTTGCTGTGTTTTCCCGGGGATTGACTGCACCTGGGTGTATCTTTTGAATTGAAAGGTTAATTCAAGAGGGAGTTAGAGGAAAGATTTTACCAAGTTGGTTCCGTTATTATTCTGGTTGCCTTCAATGTCAGACAAGAACAAGGTGCACCTTTTCTTATTACCTTAATTAATTACAAAAAAAACAAAAAACACCACCACCAACAACAAAAAACCCTATTGTGTATCTAATAATTGATCTAATGACTAAGATTTAGTTATAATACTAATACAAGATCTAAGGTAGACAATATTCATGCAGAAATGGTGCAGTGTTCTTATAGCAGAATTTCTTAAGATTTATTTATTATTATTTTTTTATTATTCGTAGACAACCTTGTGTTACAATAAAATACTAAGAAACAGCCATTAGCTTTTTTGTAATTTCAGATCACATTCCTGTTTCCATTCATACCTGTATTTTCTTTCTGTCCTAATGATATGTCTTTGCAGGGAATCCCCAGACCTTGTGGGCAGAATGCCACTGGTGGCATTTCCTTTAGCGGAGAAAAGGTGCAGTGTGGAAGGGAAGGCTGTCTCCACTTCAGCTATATACTAGAAAGTTCCTGGGGCTTAATTTCTCTGTTTCTGAAGGTTACTGTACTTACACTCAGCAGCCAATATTCACAAGTAGCTGGTCTGGTAGTTAGGGGTAAATGGAGGATGAGTGCTCCAGGTACCACTTCTTTCTTTTGCCCATTTTATTTGTTTAATGTTTTTTTGGCCCATGTTTTCAGATGTTACAGAGGAGTGGTGGCCAGGAGATGATTCCTCTAACACCTCTGGTCCCAAATATTTTTTTTGCCACCTTTCAGCCTGTTCTCATCCCCCTGATGATAGTTTTGGATACCGATGCCTAGCAGTAGCAAATAGCCGGTACTGGGAACACAGCGGTGGTTGCTGAGCAGTAAGACAGTCTGGTGAAGAAGCTGTTTGGCTTCACAACACACGCATTTGCTGTGCAGACCATTTCTAGATATGAAGGCAAATGATCTCCTACTGCGATGCTGCTTTGGAGGAGCAGGAACTCTTCTGCTTCCCACTTTCTTTTTGTCTCCTCTCTGCTTTCTGCTGGCCAATAAACTATTTTAATTTAAAAGATGATTTAAAGAGATAATCTGTTTTCCATTCAAGTTCTTTCTGTGGCTGAGCTGCCCTCCTTCCTCCCACCCTCCCTAATTCTAGTGTCTTGGCTGCCTTTGTGAAAAGACTTCCTTCTCTGCTGCTCTGCAGTTACTTAATGCTACCTGCTGCTTTCTTCATCTTCTCCTACTGTGCTGCCTGTTTCTACCTCTTGCCACAAACACTCTTTGATGCCCATGACACCATTAATCGGTCTCAATGTCTTTTCCCTCTGTATGTCATGAAACACTTGCAGAAACACGGTTTGTAACCGCAGGTACAGGATCGGTCAGGGACTGTGGGAGCAGAGCACTGCATGTGCATGAGCTCCAGCTGAGGGGCTGTACAAAACTGTGTCTGCCTGGTTTGTTGACAGTATTTGCATCAAAACTGTTTTCCTCTGAGAGGAGAGAGATGGGGTTTGACAAAAGAGAAGGCAAATATTTGCAATGTGTGAAAAGCAAGGAGAAAAATCGGTTATACCAGAGAGAAGTGGGAGAGCTTGGATTGCTAGATTAGAATATGTGAGCTTTGTGTGCACTGCCTTGCTTTGACCAGATTTTCTGTATGGATGTGATATTTCTTAGGATGTGGTTCATCTCAATGAATTTAATTAGAAAAAAAGTTCTTTTTTCTGTCCATGCTGACCTTCTGGGATTCCTCACCAGAGACTCCCCTGGGGAGCTGGCTCCTCCCTGTACTGACAGTTCAGTTTACAGAAAGAAATGTGAAATTATGTTAAAAAAAATCTGCTCTGCTTGTTAAGGAAGAGGCTAGAAACTGTACCTTAGTGTTTTTGATTTTCCCCAAAATACAGGAAGATCAGTACAAAGCACGAGTTATTCAGATCATTAAGGTGTGTAGGAAACCATCCTTTTGTGGCAGCGTTTTTCCCATCTAATTAGGAGTAGATTAAGTATTGGGAAAGTGACTTGAAAATACCCCACACCTCACTGCAGGATTTAATTTTACCTAATGACTATAAAGAAGGGTTTAACATAATGTGCCACTCCATCCCTTCTTTTCAGTTGGATCAGAGGGCAAAGATAGCAGCAATCTTCCTTCTGTCCTCATCTGAGACACAGGGAAGAAATGTTTAGAGAGGGGCAGCTGTTGGGAATGAGTCAGAGGAGAGAGGAATTATGTGGCCACTTTTTAAAGTGTCATGAAATGCCAGTACTCTGTAAAATGTCTTATGTCCACGTAAAAAATGGGACAATCACTGCCTGGTGTGTTTGTCTTTATGGTTAGGACTGAAACCACCTGTGTTGGGTTTTTGTTTGTTTGTTTGTTTTACCTTGCACTTCCAAGTTCTCCCAGTTGCCTCAGTTCACCAAATTTTTAACAGCTATCAGTCATTTCCACCTACGTAAATCTTCAGATCTTCAGCCAGCCTGTGACTAGGACAGCCATTAGTAATTTTTGCACAGTATTAAAAAACAAGAGCAGAGTCATGCTGTGTTCGTGGCTGTGTGGGTGTCTGCCTTTTAGGAACCTCTGGGAGTGGTTTATAGGGACCTAAAATAGTTCCCATCTGCTCTTTCTGTCTTTCCTCCCCCTGGCTGATCCTGATGCCCTTTCCATGCTGTTCCCAATTCTTTAAATTCCCTTTCCTGATATCTTTGTAATTACTTCCTCTTCTTTCTGAACTTTACCTAAGATGCAGCTATGAGAATGGTCACTTCTATGTGCTCATGTACCCACACTTTCCATTTGCTAGGGTTTTGCAGGCTGTAGTGATGGTCTGTTTGAATTGTCTTTCAAGGTTTGTGTAGCAGAGTGCTCCGTTGCTTTTGACATGGCAAGGTTCTGCAGTTGCAGATGTTGTGCAACATCCTTCACATGAAAACAATTTTAGGGGAAAGTGAATCTTGTACAAATTGGACCTTTTTGCTGCTGGTTCCTGCCATGGCTTTGTAGAGAGATAGAACATGGACCTTAACATGTTGGAGATGAGTGGTGCTTCTGAGGCAGGCACCCCACTATGGAGACCTTAAAACCCTGACCCCAAACCCTCATGGACCTCAGCTTTCATCACAGCCATGACTGGATCCATAATTATAATTTTGACCAGGTTTAACCAATCTGAAACTTTTCTCTTAAGTGAATAAGAGATGAGGGAAAACCACATGGCATACATTTGCATTAGAGTTTTCTTGACTCCTTCCACACTGTCTATTGGACATACATTATTTAGAATGAAAGCTTATTTTTATGAAGAGTATACTCTGATTATTTCTATCAGTAACATTTTGTTGCAGTACAGCTGCATGGCAGTCATGATAATATTTGTATCAGTTACAACTTTTAAAATATATGGCTAAAAGCAGTTTCCAGTTTTGCTGGAAATCAAAATGATGAGGAACAGAGGGCTGAAAACAATAATAGAGTTCTCATGCTATAGATTTTTTTTTTCCCCTGTTTTTCACAGGAACACAAATGTCGTCTGGAAGCCAGAGGAAGCAGTGCGCCACCACGATCAGAGGCACAACAGCCTCTGCCTCTCTTCTGGATACACCATCCAGAAGGACAACCGCTGCTGGTGGCTCATTGAAAAACAAAGATCCCTCCAAGGACACCTCCATACCCAAAGAGATCCAAGCACAGGGCATCCTGAAACCAAGAATGTCTGTCTCCAAAAGTATGTGCAACACAAAAACTTCATCAAGAGTCCTCTTGGAAGAAAATGTTCACAGGCAAAACCAGCTCCTAAAAAGTAAGGTACAAATCCTGCTGTGCTTGTTAGGAATATGGTTTCAATAATAAGATGAGATCAGTCTCAAAGAAAAAAGTGAAATAATGGAAATTCAGTCCATTTTTGTCCAGCTTTAAGTGCTGAGTATGAGTCATCTAGTGAGAGATCCCATCAACTAATCAAACTGTATACATTGCTATGGTTAATAGAAAACAAAATGAAAATGAGAAAGATGGGTTTACTTTGTAGGTAGGTTCAAGAAAATCTTGAAAAAACATTAAAACTGCAGAGTCAAACACTCCCAGTCTGAGCAAGAAACACCGTAACCAAGGTTATTTTTACAACCTTGTTTAGATACCATTTACCTCTGCAATCTTTTTTTATCAGCAAGCTTTCACTACTTAACCGATATTTTCTTCTAATTCAACAGCTATATGTATGTCTTATTTCCCACATTTGTACAAATAGCTAAAATGGAGATGAGTAGCAGAACTCATGCATAAGAGAGTTTTGCAGAAGACAACCGAATCATACTGTAGATGAATTTGGCTTTAGTATCAATATATTTGCAAGAAATTTACTCTAACTATACCTTAACAATGTTGCAATGGTCATATATCCCTTTTTCTTACAGATTTCTTTCTTGTAAGCAGGTAGGGAAAACATTTTCATTATTGACTATAAAGATAGAGAATATAACACCAACTTAAGCAAGTGAAACCGATGTTCTGCTTTCAGTGCAGGAAGTTAAATCATGCCACTTCACTACCCTAATGTGACTTTGTTTTAAGAAAGTGAAGCATCCATGGAGATTTATTAAAGATAAAGTTAATTGACACCTCTGAAATCTTTACTTAATTAAAAATTTTAATTTCATGTTCACAGGTTTCAGTTTTCTTTTTTTTTTTTTTCCAAAAAATATTATATTAACAAGAGCAGTATTAGGGAGGAAATACAGTTCAGGCTTTTATAAGGCAGATGTACCCAAAACAGATCATTTTAACATTTTTTTTTTAAGTACAATATAATATGTACAATATGTCATAGCGAGGAAAATATTTTAAGTTTATTGTAACCAAAAATTGAAATAAAACAGTAATGGGCTTTATTCCCAGATATTTAGTTCTAGAAATCAAATTATTTGGCAAGGAAGAAGTATTCCAATTTGACTTTTCAAAATACTGCATATGGACCTTTTCTGAAGTTAATTTGTTATTCTGGATTACATTTAATTTTGTCCTCTAAATGAGAATCTTGTCAACTGTCTGATTTTTGAGTACATCCCATCTTTTGGTCCTAACTTTTGAAGGAAATATCAGTAAGAGAGCATTAAAGCATAGTCCTAAGAGTAGAAAATCAACTATTTTTTCCTTAATGCAGGACTTTGTGAATTGACAGGTTTCATAATAATGTGCTACAATGTATATTAAGCCCTAGTTTATTAGTTTTTTCATGGAGTCATTCAACTGGCTAATGAACACATAGAAATGACAGAAAGCAAACCATATTATCAGCAAAGAAATAAACAAGAGGAGGGTTTATGAAAGCCTCCGTGTGGTCAAAGAGAAATGATATGTGATTAAGATCTATAACATTATGTTATTTCCTGCGATACATGCAATAAATTGAAATAAACTGTGAGCTGCAGCGTGATAGCCTCTGCTTTCCATAATGCAACCGTATTAGAGAAGCTTTTGGGAAGTGACTACCATCAAACGGAGCTAAGCATCAGAGCAGGGTAATTACACCTCGATGCGGTGCCTGGCTTAATGTGAAAGATACTCTGGGTGTCACAGGGCAGTGAGTAGCACCTATGATTAGATTTGATCTATTCTGCTTAATGAGGCCTATTAATAATACCTTGGCATTCTTATTTCAGAAATTGCCCTCTCTGTCTAATGAGGTGGAGAACCCAATAAAAAATTAACCATGCACTCTTAATGAACTTTTAAATCTCTTGAAGGTGATTACGAATCTTGTGGTTCAAGTGGCAAAGCGGAGGAGCATGAGGAGGAGGAGGAGCGGGCTGGAGCCAGCTGGGAAGCTCTGTCTGCACCTCGCCGCCTGGATGCCGCTCGCCAGAGCCGCAGCGCGCTCGCCCAGCCAGATGTTAGCCCCGAGCCCGACAGAAGACCGCCCACCCCACTGACACTGAAGGTAAAATACCCATTGTTTTTATGGGTGGGCTTAATGTGGGGAGTGATTTTTTTTTATTTATTTATTTTCTCATGGATGGTGTTGCTGCTGGGAACTGGCTGGGGGCAGAAGTTGGCATGTCCTTGATTTTTCTCCTTTCTGGTGATGTTTGGTTGCTTTCATTACTTGCCGAGACTTGCTGGGTTGCCTGGTTGGGCAAGTCCCAGCTGCCATTCCGTGGAGAACCATGATAAAAATTGTAAAAATTGGGGGCTTACAAGGGTCCCAAATGTGCTTGTGAAATCATACCCTGAAACGGGCGCTTTCCCAATTTTGCGTGACATCCAGTGCCACCAGCAGCTGCCGCGGGCATGGCTGTGACCCAGGTTGGTACAAAGCACATCAGCAGATCCAGTGTTTTCCTCCTTCTGGTCCAGTGCATAAGTAAGAGCAACCTCTGCTCCTGTCCTCTGCCCTGAAACATTCCTAAATGCTGAAGCAGCCTTTGACTGGAAAGCATTTTCTTTCTGGATCATCCATGAATGGATCTGCGTGATAATCAAAGTAAACAGGAAAGTTTGTGAACGGTCAGTGACAAGCTGCTTTGGAGATGGGGTGAGACAAAGAAATAGGCAAAATGTCAAGAACTTGAATACGGGTAACTTATAAAATGTGTAATTCAAAACCTTTTGGATATGTCTTCTTATTTTTTTTTTTTTCCTATAAATATTCTTTGTCTGATGTGGAAATATACACGCTAAGGCAGCTTTCTAACAGTGAAAGGGAGCAAAAGCAGATTGGAAGTTTATGAACTTTATTCAGACCAGCAATGATTTTCATGGGGAATCTCTTATGAACCCACTTAGATGAATACCATTTTGTTTTTTTCCTTCCTTTTTCTAAAGTTAAATGTTTTCTCTGTTTCATTTAGGAAGCGCTAGAAATTCACAAGCCTCAGTTCATTTCCCGTTCGCAAGAAAGGCTGAAGAAGCTGGAACATATGGTCCAGCAGAGGAAAGCCCAGCAGAATGATGCTCCTGTAAGCAACCAAGGAGCGCTTCTTGTTCGCAAACTTTCCTCAACATCTGCCTCAAGCAAAAAAAAGCAATACACCATCCCTCACCCGCTCAGCGGTAAGTTGAATTGTGACCAGTAATGGTTCTCTACTTGTTTTTGAAACCTTGCCATGTGTATAGTATTTCTGTATTAATGCTGTGAAAAAACATGAGACCTGCTGCTCCTGTTTCACCCTGCTGGTGTGCCAACATACGTCCTGGTGCTCAGAGAATAAATCCTCTGAAACACAGAGACAGGGTTAGTGGACATGGGGTGCTCCATGGCATCCTTCCTTGGGGGTGTTTTGTCATTGTCACATCATTCAGCACGATGCAGGTTGCTGCTCGTTATAGAGACATTAGCAATTATTGGCATTTTTTACCTGCCACAGCTCACAGAAGGACTGATCTGGGGTGAGAAGTCCCAGGTAGGGGGACAGGTGGGGTTTGGGTGTAGGAGACCCAGTCTGCTCTTCTCGGCAGGTGAGTTTGTCTTGTCTGCCCACCAGCTGTGTGCATGGCTGCTAAATCAGCACATCTAAACTCTGTGATTTCCTAATTTGAATGATTAGGTTGTTTTATTGCCCTTGTGGTAAACAGCCTCAATATCCAGCAGCTCCCTCCCAATAGCATCTCTGTAAATATTATCTAGGCACAGGATGTTAAACAAATCACCCATTTTTATTTTTTTTTTAATTGCCATCTGGCTTTTACTTAATTCAGTTGACGAAAGAAAAAAAAAAAAAAGATTTATTTGATTGGTTGGCATTCCTCTTAACTTTTTGGTTTTAAACCGTGTCTCAGAAGCCACATTATTCTGCTGAAAAATAAAACAATTAAAAACATTAAATAGCCATGTTATGATTAAGTCTGTCCTCAACTCTTCTTCTGACAAAGCCTAAGCAAGCAAAAATACACCCAAATGATCTAAAAGACCAGAGATGGTCTTTTAGACCATGGACTTTAGGATGGAAGGCTAATGACTCACAGAGGTCAGTAACACTCACCAAGTCTTTCAATGAGAAGGTGATGAAGCTCTAATTAGTGTACTAGTTTGTAGTTTTTAAAACAACTACATCAGCTCTGCGCATTCCCCCTCAAAATTATTTTTCTTGGCATGCTTAGCATTGGGGAATATTATTTGCTATCACTAAATCTATGCTGTTTGCTCTGGTATGGTGGCGTCTAACTTATATACGTAATGGGATTTCCAGTACAAGCTAAATAAGCACATATAAACAAAGCACAAAACATGAAGTGCGTGTTAATGAGTCAATAAAATTTATTCCCCACTTCAGTTATCCAAGGTAATTTGTTTGGGTTCAGATGGCTCAGGGCCACGCTGCCCAGCTGCAGTGTGGTGTGGGGGCTCTGCCCCAGCCCCAGTGAGGCCTCCAGGCTGGAGGAGTTTGTCATTTGTCTCTGAAGAAGTGGCAGATATCTCCTTCTTTGTTTGGTCATCTTAAAAATCCCCCCAGACTGCTCTGCAAACACTCTGTGAAACAAAAAGTTGAAAGGTTAAACCTCGTTCTCCTTAAATGATGATTAATTTTTATGCTTGTTTAATGAGCAATAAAAGCATAATATTGAAACATATTCATTATTCATTCAAGTAAATTACTATTTCCCTCTCTTAGTAGTTGGTCATTAAAGATAAATTTGTCTAAAGAGAATCTTTAGTTTCCATAACTCATCTGCGTTCATGTAGCCGCATGTAATTTCCTATTTGTAAAATCTTAATATTTTTATAAAGACAGAAGTGTCACATGTCTGTTGTTGAAGAATAACTGTAATTAATGTTGTAAATCCTAGATCTCTGATAAAGCACAACTGTGTGGGCTGCAGTTCAGAAGGCTGTGTGTAGGAGTGTACTGAGCATATTTAATTTGCTCTGAGTCCTGACAATTGGTATTTTAGGACTTCTCCTCGTGGATGCTATTGTGCAGAAGGATTAGTATCATTAATGAGTCCCAGAGCACGGGATCTTTGTTTAGTACAGATGTTCTTAAATTTTTTTTGGCTGCACCTCTTTTAGAAGAGACAAGGGTTTCCCCTGCATGCTTGCCGGGGTGTTGGATGCCTGTGTCCTGCTGGTGGTTCTGCTGGTGACAACCTCTGTCCCACCGTGTTCACAGCCTGCTCCTTCCCTTCTGCCTGCTCCTCAGGTGGGAAGGAAGGGAAGTTGTCATTTATTGTCATCATTATTCTATATTCTCTGGAAAAGCCATTTTTGCACATAAAATGTGCTTTTCAAGTAAGGAAGGGCTTTGTGTCTCATTTAAAAAAAAAAAAAAAAAAAAAAAAGACAGATCCAGCTCATGAAGCAGGACTGTGACTGGGAGGGCAGACGGGAGATGGAGAGGGAGGAGAGCAGCACCACCTCCCTTGGCACCAGCTTCTTGTTTTTATGGGTCTAATGAGACCGTGCCCTTCCCAAAGCAGGCTCCCAGGCTGCATGTCTACCTCATCCCTGTGCCAACAACACCAAAAGCTGCCTGCCAGCCAAACTGGCTGAGCAAAGGCAACATGGCAAGGTTCACCCCTGACTATTGCACTGTTTCTTAGCCAGCTCTTGAAGTGGCTGAGCGCCTGGGATTTATGTAGATCACAAAGTGCCCAGAAAAGGAAAAATACCATCCTACATCAAGTTGTGCCTTCAGGTCCAAAGACAAAGTCCTAAATGCCACCACCCTCTCTGGCTACACCCAGTTGTAGGTCAGTGGTGGTCCAGGAGCAGCTGTGACACCAAAGCCAAGCAGGGGACGGGCCTGGTGGCTGCTGCCCAGTGTTGTGCTATTGCAGTCATGAAGGCCAAACCAGCTATTAGACATCAACAGTCCTTAGAAGTCAAGGGCACTAGGCACCAAACACTTCTGAGCATGCAGGACAGTGGCTCTGCCACATCTCCACAGCCTCTGGTGCTGATGCTTCTCCTCCTTGCTAGTCTGAAAAACCTCTGCCAAACCCAGCCCTCCTGCAGCTTTCTTGGTCTCAGAAGCAGTCTGCTCTTTCACAGCAACATGCATTGAAACCACATTTGAAATTAAGAACCCAGGAAAGTAAAACGAGTACCTGGAAACTTGCTTAGGCATACAGCATTGTATTGATGGCATCCCTAGGCCTCAGGGTGTGATCTTGTGGTTGCTTCTCTTCAGCCTGATAGCTTCCGCTTTGCTCTTTTTTGTCTTTGGGATGTGTGGAGAGGTCTTTATGGCTTTGAGGTTCGTAGGGCTCATTGCCAGCACACCCTCATGCATTTTCCAGTGATTTTCATAAGGGCAGGTCGGCTGGGGAAGGTAATTTCCACTGGCCCCGACACAGTGACCCCAAGGATGGATTATAAGTGCGTTTGTGGTTGGGCAGAAGGAGCGTGTCTGTGCGAACCCCATGATGCTTGCAGAGCACACACACCACAAACACTGGCAGTAATGCTAGCTATCCCCTTCCTTTTCCGCCTCCAGAGGACATTTCCTGGCCCAGCTCCCCGTGTGCACGTCTGTGTCCATGCGGAGAGAAGTCAAGGTGGGACTGCCCCATCAGATGGCAGCCAGCTCCTACTCAGGCATAAATGAGGGGGGTTCTGCAGCCCGAGATGTTTCCCTTCTGCACTCCATAAATTTGTCGCTATTTCATGTAATCTCTCCAAAATAAGCTTGTTACGTGTGCTTCTCTCCTGACTTGCATTATTTCAGTGTCACCCAGAAGAAAGACCATGACCTTCAGAAATTTTCCTCTGCCTAAAATTGTTCTATCAGGCTAAAATATCTTTATTGATAAGATGAAAATATCAGATAACACATTTTTCCAATGTTTTGACAGTGTTGTTACAACTTTACAGTTTCTTGAAGATGAAAGAAATAGCTGGCACTCAACATCATTTCCATATAAATACCAACATCTGTGCAGCTTCCGTCTACCTTCTCATCCTCAAAAAAAACCCAAGTTGTTTATGATTTTTAATTGTAATTCATGAGTAGGATTTTATGAAAGGCTAAAAGTAATCTTGGAAAAATAAAAATGTTTATCCTGTAGAAGATTTTATCGTCACGAGAGTGCTTTGAAGGCAAAGAACATGAGACTCTCACACTAGCCTTTGTGCTGGATAATGTGTAGTGCTACATTTTGAGAGTGCTAATTAGTCCAAGATAGACTACTCGGCTGTTGACTATGTCGAACAAATTAGAGATCCCACTGTGACGAACTGAATAGAAACAATGTTCAAATAACTGGATTTAAATCTCGAAAACCGTAATGTAATTACTTTAGTGACAGGACTACCAGCTGTTTATAGGCCTTTAAATCTGCATAATGAACAGCCTTCTGATCTTAGTGTACACAAGCACTTTCAGAGGTTTAAAACATTTCTCAGGCACATATGTTTTTTTCATACCTTCCATTTTGCTCTCCTTTGGGAGGGTGGTGGTTCGTTGGAAATGGCACTGGAAGTGGAAAGTCGCCATTCAGCTCCTACCGATGTGCCTGCTGTTCCTCTGGGTTTGTATCCAGTAATACTCCAAACCCCGTATCTTTAGCAATATTTTGGAAACAAGTTTATACCTCCTCAGCCATGCTTCTAAACCATTCCAAAAAGCCTTATTGTAACTTCAAAAGCCTGGAGGGCAAGGAATTGCTGGTTTTGTTTGTGTTTTCAAGGTGCCTTTTGGAGGTTGTTACTGGGACTGCAGATTCATTGGGGAGAGGAGAAGACAACAATCAGAGAATTTGCACTAAGAGTGCAGCCAGCAGCTCCTGCAGCAGTAGATGTGCATCCTTGTGCTCTTCAGATGCCATTGGTGGCTGATGGGATGTTTGAAGCCTCCTGCCCATCTCTGCTCATATATGACTTTAGTTGTGCCATTGCTCAGGTTTCTTTTCCCTGTCAATATTCATAGCTAGCGGTAGTGCTACTGATCCTGTTGGCGCCTGGCCACTTAGTTAAGGCTGACAGTTCTGAATAAAGATTAAGCTGCAGTCAGGTAATTGAATTAGGAAGAGGGATGACCTATTTTTATGATATTATTATCCATCACCTTGATTACAGTGGTGCCTGTGAGTCGGCTAGACGTGGGCGGCACCTTGCAGGGCACTGGCACCAGGGGACAAGGTCCTGTGGGGACTTGCTGTGGTGGCAGGGGAGGAGGTGGGTGTTGTGAATGGGCTGACCTGCACGTCCCTTCCACGTCCTCATCTTTATGAGTGGGGGGAGAAAGTCAGCATCTGTGCAATGCAATAGTAACTGGAGAGAAATAGGAAATGTATAGGAGAGCCCAGGGAGGTGAGCAAGAAGGACAATTATAAATAAGCAAGACTGAAGTCAAAAGCCTGTGAAAGTGTGCTAGAGTACATTGCCAATTAATATCAAGCGGAGAAAATCCAGCCAGCATTGCAGAAAGCTTTTTGGGCATGTAAAAGCCCAGCTTTCTGGGTTTCTGGAGCTCTTTACAATGGGGTGAGCATCTGAGAGAGGCCCCTCAACACAAGGGGTCCGTGTCCCAAGGTGGTGCCAAGGAAGGTGGAGATAAATTGGAAAATCTTCAAATATGAAGTTTTCTGTGCAAACAATTACAGTGTTGAAACAATGCGCATTATAGAGGGTGACTCACAAAGTTCAGTCAAATTGCTGGGGGATAATTTCATTAGGGTCTTGAAGTAGCCAAATTGAAAACTGAATTTTCGATGACGGACTTTTTAATCATGGAGTAAGAGGTCTGATTTCATCCATGATTATAAGCTGAAACTAAAGAAAACAGGACTGAGAGGATGGTGCAAGTTTTACTAAAGATGGAACAAACCTTTTGATCAGTTTGCCAAATCTGTCATACCTTCTTTATTAATGCCTTTTTTTTTTTTTTTTTTTAATGGAAATTATAGGCTTTTCAATACTATATGCTGTAGTCAAACAGGAATGAATTGGGAAGGGCAGGTTAGATAGTACTTATTTATTTTTTTTCTGGATGAAGTCCAAGAATATTCAAATGTCATTTGGATAGAGGGGACTGGTCTCCCATATCATGCCCAAAATGAATTTATCATTAAAGTATTTCCATAAACCTGTAGTTTTTAATGTTTTTATAGACACTAGTGACATTTTCCTTTGCTAAGACTGAAATACTAGGGAGGATCCGAAGTCTCAATAGCCACAGAGTAGGCCACACCTGAACAGCCCATGAACCACCTGTCTTTGGGTCCTCTTGGTAGAAGGACCTCTGTAGACCTTCAGCATTTCTTGGAGATGAGCAGAAATTCCAGGCAGTCTTGCCTTCACACTTTTATCTAGTGGGTTACTGCATTCTTTTAATAAATAACACCAAAACATCATCTATTGACTGCAGTTGATGTAATTCATTTCATGAAGTCATTGACATGAAATGTGTAAAACTTTGGGCAGTACCCTGGGGTGTAGGCACTCTTTGGTTTCTCTGGATGAATTCCCAGTCAAGTGCTATGGGCATGCTAAGCTGAATGCCACCTTGATATTTATCTTAGATTCAAGGTTAATTTATTTTTTTAGGGGACTGTTTATTTTGAAAGCGGTGTTTAAAACAAACAAACAAACAAACAAAAAAACAAACATATATCTTAGAACTTCTCTGGGTGAATGGGCATTTGGTGAACTATTTTTTTAGTTCAGTGAAAAAGCAGTGCAATTAGAGAATCACTATTATCAGTGCTTAGCCTTTCAGGAACTGACAACACACCCTCAAAGGTACATTTTAGCTCCTAACAGTTTGAGAATTCACATAAATATTAGTGGAAAATGTATATGTATTCTGATGGGCAGAGTTTAGCCTTTGATTTTTATTAGTTTTATTATTTTATTTTATTTTATTTTATTTTATTTTATTTTATTTTATTTTATTTTATTTTATTTTATTTGTTTATTTCAATTTAAGTGTTTGAATGAGTTAGTGGTAAACAGGAAGTCAGAGGACAGTTCCCACACACCCTATTATCTGTTCTTTGTCTAAACGCTTAATAACTTCCAGGCAGGAAAGTTGCTCATCCTGTCTGAGGTGCAGTTTAGCATGAGTTAAAATATATTGCAGTGATGACCCATTTACCTTCATTTACAACTTGCTGAAGTAGCTTCTTTCCCCTGCCACGGAGATCTCACAAACCATTGCTGCACACAGAATTGGTATAAATACTGGAAGCTTGCTGGTTTGACAGGGTTTGAATAAAACACCAAGGAAGTTCTTCATGCCTGTCTATACCTTTTTATTATTTTTTTTTATTATTTTTTTAATTATTTTTATTTTTAAAATTATTTTTAACTGTGGTGCATCACTGGAAATACCAAATGTCTGTTTTGAAATCCCTTCTCTTTTATCCTTCTTTATCGTTTTCTCCAAAACCATTACAAGGCTATGAGATCTGATAAGGAACTTTGATAAAATGCAATGTAGGAGGCTATCAACTTGGGGAACTGTCCATTTTATGCCCAACCTGGGTCTTGGTTTTGTAAAATGAATGTTAATTCAGGTCTTCATGGTGTGATTGGCAAGTTTTTATAGCACTGAGTACGTGCTGCTCCTCCTCTTGGAAATATGTTTTGTTCAATCCTATGTTCAGTTCTGAACATAAAAATCATATGCATGTTTAAACATTGGTTAATTTTCTAATTTTAAACATTTTTTATTTATATTTCAGTTAATTTTAGAATTCTCATCCCAAAATTCCTCAAGAACATTATTTGTTTGATACTTATACATGATTATTTTCTCAGACATAGTGACCTGAGAGCAAGCTGAGAGATACTACATGAGTGTTTACCTATATAAGTGTTACCCTTTTGACCTTGTACTGCTTCACGAAGGGTATATTTATAACCAAGGCAGATTTATTATTTTTCTTGGAGGATTGTCCCAAGAATCTCTTTTTGATTCCTCCTTCAAAGCCTCTGGCACAGACACATATAGATTCCAGGTAGAATCATGGGCAGTGATGAACCTGATACCCTTCAAGATGATTTCTGTGTCATCCAGAGAGAATTATTCTCACAGGTTCCAGTGGCTCTGCATAAAGATCTGGAAGATTTAATGTGTCATTAACATATTTTATTCAGGGGGTTAAAAAAGGGAGGGGGGGTCTTTATAACAATTGGTTTACTCCCAGAAATCCTCTCTCTGAGAATTCCTGGAATAGAAGTTCATACATTTCATGAGGTGTAGCTCAGTCCATTTGAATTGTTATCAAACCAGGCTCTGTGTTTGCCAGTCATGCTGCCTGATAACGTCGTGTCTTGGGGAAGGCCCACCTTGCCTGCCTGTGGAAAAGCCTGGTGTGGGCTGTGCAGCTTTCTGCTGCACCCAAAGACATAGGAACGGCCAAGGAAATGTTGGTCACACCAGGGACTGCCCAAGCATCTCCTATTTTTGTTTCAGCGCTGCAGAGAACCCATGGTGATGGCTTTATATGATTTCAGACTGTGGTCCTGTGCCATTGTCCAGGTTAGAGGACATGCCTTGGGGAAGGGACGTGTCCTGCAACCATGACCTGTCAGATGACGTTTGCAACCGTGAGCAGCAAGGGACTGTGCTGGGAGCTGCACTGGTCCCAGCAGGATGGTGTTGTTGGTCCCTAATCCTTCTGCAGGGTCACAGAGGCAATCTGCTTCATGAAGCACTAGGATTATTTGGGGAGCTATAGCACCCAAGTGTTTATTCCTTTTAAATTAATGAGCATGTAAATGAACATTAAAACACTAATTAAAAAAGTCAAATTATATTTTTCCAGTAAATCGAGTATGTTGCTTGTGTCTACTGAAGTTGTAATAATAATTATTAAGCCTAGATAAGCCCTGAGTGGAGAAAAGTTATTCCTAGGGCAGAGGAAGCTTCACGGCCTCCTCTCCTTTCACAATTTGCATTTTGAAAGCAGTACCAGGTTAGAATAGAAACTGCTGCATAGCTCCCTTTTATTTTTACATGGAGATACAGCAGCTTCAAGGACAAACAGCATTTTCCTGAGCAAGGCGGTAATCTGAGCATGGTTTTGCCTCTGGGTGTAGCCCCGTATGCTGCTGGAGGCTGTTAGGTTGCTACGACAACTCCCATAAATATCCCTGAAACATTTGGTGTCTTCAACAGCGTGCCCCACAAACCTGTTGGGAAGGGGGCTTTTTTGGGTAGTAGCGGTTGGGTTTGCTCTGGCCCAGCGTCTGAACTGGGCAGTTCTGGAACAAATTATTCACTGTATCTGTTTTCTTGTCTTGATTATTCTATTTTGTCTCTTCAGTGAGATGGCAGAAAGAGGCTGACGCGGTGCCTGCTGTGATATATATTATGTCTTCTAAACTTCCTTGGCAAATGGAAGTGCTTAAAAGTTTGCACACATTTATCTTATACATATGTTCTGCAAAAGCACTTGCAAATTCCTCTGACTTCCAGCTTAATGTGACTACTCAGGGCACTGCACCCTGTCCTCCGTGCCTCCTGGCTGCCCACCCTGTGCAAATGACATGCAAAAACTATTCGGAGACCATTTTAGCAAGCAAGGTGTTAAAATTACCTATTCCTGGGACCCACTGACTATGAAGATCAGTAATTATTTCCCTGTATCAAGGGAAACATTGACTGAAATTATCTCAGATATCCTCATAGTTGATCAGCAAAGAGTAATACAATTTTCCTCCCCCTAGCATGCAGCATAATTACTCGCAGCCCTGTAAAATAGGTATAAATCGAAGTGGAAAGGATGGTGCCAAGCCAGGATCCTGACACACGGTGGCTGGGGACATGGCCTGCAGCGTGGGCCTCACCTGCTGCAGCCCTGCTGGCAGCCGGCGCTGGGCTGAGCAGAGGCCTACATAGCTGCGTGTGGCAATGACAAGAGTCGGATACATTTAAAATAAATGTCTTTCCCTTGCTGGATGGCAGCTTTGGGACCCAACTGAGCTCCAGATGAAGTTGTTAAAAGCCTTTCTATTGACCTATGCAGATCTGACCTCAAGTCATCGAAAGTTTAATCAGGAATACCATAGCATGACTAAGTGGAAAGAGAAGCTTGAAATTTCAGTAAACACAGATTCATCTAATATTAACTTTATTTTCCCTCTGCTAGATAACCTCTTCAAACCAAAGGAAAGATTCATTCCAGAGAAAGAGATGCACATGAGATCCAAAAGGTACTTCCACATCACCTTCACACATTGGGGCTGGTCTGTCACACTTCTTGCCGTGCTTTTGCACAATGCTAAAGTTTTGCTTTGTTTGCATCAATTTGATCTATTTGGGCCAAGCCTGCCCTTTAAGCAGAGTCTTTCTAGGAGTTTCAGACAACACAGAATGCCCATACCCTGCAAGCCACATCCCTGAAAGAAGGAAGATTCTCCTTCCTTTTTGATCCAGTGGGAATTTTGTCATGGTTTTCGATGGGAAAAGATCAGACCAGAAGTCACCTTTCTGAGGGCAACTCCTGTAATATTTGAAAAGGACAAATAATGTCTTTTTTTTTTTTTTTCTTTTTTTTGGTAAAAGAGTTCCTAGTGACGGTGAAAAAATATCAACAGATTACAGTCTTCTATGGATGGTTTTCTTAGATTTCAGAGGAATGCCTGAAAATAATTGCTCAGTATTAATTTTGTGACATAAATGAAAAAAAAAAAAAAAGAAAAAAAAGAAAAAAAAAGTGTACAGGCCAAATTCTGTTTTGAAATCAAAACCACTTGCACCGAGCTCATTAGAAGCTTCCCCAGAATTATGCTGCTGCATTGAGATAACCTGATCCCATCTTTCTTTACTCCTTAGCTCAAAATCAGCACTGTTTTTCAAGAATTCAGATGTTTTTAATAACATTATTATTAATAATTTATAATTCTTGTGCCATGGATCTAATTCAAATACTCAGAGATGCCCATTAATGCCAAGTATTGCATTGGTGGCATACATTTCCAATAGAAGAATAAGTCATTTGCAAGTCCCAGGGATGACGTGAAGTTAACTTTCCAAATTCATTCCAGGATTTATGACAATTTACCCGAAGTAAAAAAGAAACAAGAAGAAAAACAGAAGCGGATAATCATCCAGAGTAATAGATTGCGTGTGGAGATCTTCAAAAAGGTAATGATTTATTGTGAATGCAAAGCACAGCTCTGTAATCCTTCTTGCCGCTTTAAAATATGAGTGTCTGACCACTAGTCTGTAATTAAATCTATTTGTGGCTTTATTATCAGTATTTGTGCACTTCTCTTCGCTATTATCCTCCTGGGCCCTCAGCACCCCTATGAAGCAGAGAAGGAACAGTGAGATGTAGGATGCTCAGACACCAGGCCCTGTGGTTTTGCAGTGATTAGTTTTTCTTCTCTCTAGCAAAGAAGTTTTCTAGTTGTCTTCTCTCTAGCCCTGTAGTGGGTGCTGGCAGGAGAGGCAGATACCTGTGTTCACACAGGCCCATGGACATAGTGCCCTGGGGAGCCTCTGCTATCATGTGCAAACTCTGAGAGCAAAGGATGTTATTCAAATCTTGTCCTTGGGATTGGGCACTTCCTTGGCCTTGGAATTGACAGATGAACCTCATGTCAGAATAAGCACCCAATACTTTATATTTTAAAAATTAGTAATTTGTCCTGGCAGAAATCTGCCTTAGTGCAGTTAATCTACATGGAGATCTGATGAACTGCCAGGTAATCCTCCTCCGTGTCATCTACATGTAACAATTTTTCCTTAAATGCTCTACTCCTCCATCTAATCACACTGTTCCTGTCCAAGCTGGAAAAGCTTTCAGTGCTTTTTTTTTTTTTTTTTTTTTTTTCTTTCTTTATTTTTTTTTAAAGATTTGAGATCTAAGGAGGCTTATGCCATCTCACAGCATTGCTCAGGTTTCTACAGCTGTTTCCGCCTCATGTAGTTTAACACTATCTTAAGGTTGTTTTGAATTGTTTTGTTTTTTTTTCCTAGCAATTACTGGACCAGCTCCTTCAAAGAAACACTGAGTGACAAAGGATTCTCTTGCCGATCATCCTAATTGGATCTCAAATGCCTTTGACTGCTAGATAAGCCATAAAAGTTACTGTTATCTTAATTACCTGGAGGTATTTTTCTTATCTTTAGCTCTTTATAAAAAGAAAGATCATTTGTATTTCAACTGAAATTTTAAGGCAACTTTCAAGCAAGCAAACTATGGTCTAAAAGGGAGCTCAGCTGTTTGAGAGCATCAACTTATGGTCAGTTTACCCAGAGGAAATAATTTTAAGAATTTTTAATGCAAATACTGAATTACAGTGGTATTGTTTATCTTAATCTTTTTAAAAGTATACATCTGTGTAGCAATAGAACTGGGTTTATAAGACCTGGGAAACTTATTTCTCTGAAGTATTCTATTAATTGATTTCCTGTGAGTTAAATCCTCAAACTAAAGAAAAATGAATATCATTATTTGTTATGTTTAGAAACTAGCTGAAATAGCATTACCACATAATCATAGCAGCAGCAGTTTCACATTAATACTTAACATACCAAAAGGGACCAATATTTCATCTCTCTGAAGAACTCTATTCCTGTTTATGTAGTGAATCTGCATAGCAAGCTTACCTGTTTAAAGGCAATATTTAAAAATTTGGTTTTAACTGTTTTTCATGTTTTTCATTGTAATATGTATTTTACTCCACTTCTGTGAGCATTAAGTATTTATAGAAATGGCATATTAAGAAGCAGTGCCAAGAAGTATGTTTGCATCAAAACTGCAGAACTAAAACCATCTGCAATGTTTCCTCCAAAAATATTTAAATTGTTATTTGTACATTTTGGAAGTAAAAACAACCAGCTTACAAACCAATGGAATTTATTTATGGAATAAAACACGAATATAATATTTGTCCAACTGCTGTGTTTTTATTTGGTACTGTTAAATATAACACAATTATTGAAACTGCTTGAGAAGTCATGCCTTTGTCTGCCACAAATCCTATGGTAAAAAATATTGCCCATAAAAATCATTGCAAGTGTTAACCTCTGTTGCATGAACACTCAATTGAATGTGTTTGAATGAGGCTGGAGTTTAGCCTTTGATATCTATGCTTTATTTTTCTAATCCATCCTGAGATGTAAGGTTAACTGTTTTGGAAGAGTTATGTTGGTGAGCAGAGCACTGGCCACTTAGATAGCCTCCAGCTGCGTGACTTGTGCTGGACACCAGGAGCCTGCTTGTATCTCATGCTCTCTCTCTCTGTTAAATTATTTTTCCTCTTTGTGTTTCAGCTTCCTAGTTTGTAAAGTGGGATTAATGATGTTAATTTTTGCTCACAGAAAAGGTAGAGATTTATTGAACAAATACACTGCATTCCAGGCAGATATTTTTAAGTACTCGACAATTGGTTCGATACATTTTGAGAGAAGAAGGTAAGGAAACGCTTGTTGTGAGAAAGGAACTGCCAGGGCTCTTGCCCAAAACAAGTCTTTTTAACCAATCAAGTAATGCTGTACTGGGGACTGAGGTCAGGGCTGGACCACACATGGCTCCAAACAGGGGAACTTGTGAAAGGGACTGAGAGAAGGGACATCCTCCAAGCTTCACGGCTCAGCTGCATGGTAGGTCTGCTCTCCTGTGGCTTCATTGATCCCTCTGCCGCTCTCCAGAAAAAACATGTGGCCTGCCTCGAACAGGAGGGCCTTTCTCTTCAGCAGACTTCTGGGGCTCCACCACACAGTGATAAATGTCAGCAGTGAGCACACCCACACACATGGTCTCCTAGACTGGATCTGAAGGATTATCTTTCAAGCTTAGTTTCAGTTAGAGCTCACTACAAGAACTGAAGACATTTCCTATAGAAGTCAGTGCCAAATCCCCTTTGAGTTCAGTAGGAACCTAAAATTTCCCCCCTTGGTTCCTTAACCTCTAGTTTCTTGACTTTGGAGGAATGCAGCTTTGATTTATTGGGTTTGATGAATCAGGAGCATTGCTTCTCACACACATCCATAGGGGAGTATTATGTACATTTAAGCCTGTTTTACTGTATCTACTTAAACTTGCTTGTAGTCCTTCCCTAGAGCCACAGCGAGGCATACCACTTTGGTATGGAGACAAGATGTTAGGTCTTTGGTCCCTATCCTCTGGATGAGAAGAAAAGCAGCCTGGGTCGGGGATTTTCTCTGGTGTAGGACTGACATCCTATACCAACAGGAGAAGAGAGCCCTGAAACTTCTCCTAGTTCTTCTCTGGCAGAGCAGAAGACCAGGAGCCTTCCTGGTTGGGAATGAAAGAGTATTTTACAAGGAAATGCAACATTTTTCTTGTAGAATGCCAAGAAACTAGAGAAATGGGTCTTAATCTAACCGTCTTAATCTAACTGCCCAAATATATCCATCCCTCATGCCCATATAATTTTACATGCCTGTGTAAATACATATATACATATTTGACATGTTTCTCACCGTCTGGCTGGGAATTACAGAACCGCAGCCTGGCTGATGTGGGCAGGGACCTCAGATCCCTCAGGTCCCTCCCCACCCGAGCAGGGTGCCCAGCCCCAGGTCCCGGTGGGTTTGAAGCTCTCCAGGAGGAACCCTCAGGCCCTCTCTGGGCAGCCTGTGCCAGGGCTCCCTGATCCACACAGTACAGAAGTGTTTCCTGATGTTTAGCTGGAACTTCTTGTGCTCCAGTTTTGCCCATTGCCTCTTTTCATTGAACAGAGGAGCTGATCCTTCTTAGAAATCCATTACATCCTGGTGAGAAAAGGAAACATGAGAGCAACTGAAATGAGGCGTGACAAGGGTCAGCTTCCTTTCTGCCCCTTGGCAGCCCTGTCAGCAGGCTCCCTGGGGCAGGGGTGGCTTGGTTTCCTGTCATTTCTGCTGGCCATCCTCAGAGATGGTATGGCATTGGCTTGCTGCATCCTCGTGTCATCTTGCTCATAGGTAGCTCCACCTTCTCTGTCTTAATATGCTGTTCATAAAATCTTTTGGCTTTGGAGAAAGGTTATTTCACAATGTTTTTTATTTTCTCTAAATGCAGCTTTCAAAATCTACAGGACAAGTATGTGGCAACTTGAGGTGGGAATTGTCTCCCATAAATAACCTTGGAAGTACACCTAGTGAACAAAATGCCTAATGCAAATCACTGTCTGGGAATGCTTTATATGACATGAAACCTTCACTTCAAAATAACAAAAATGATCTCTGTTGCAAACCTAATTTCTCTTTCTGGGCCTCAGAAAAGAAGGTATCTGGTAATGTATCCAGCAAACAATCCTGACATTCATTTCAGTTCTACAATCAAGTCATTGTAATAGAAAATAGACTATACAGGAAAATGTTACTTCAGAAAAACATGGGCCTCACAGGCTTAGCCCTGTACAAGTAGGCATCAACTTAATAAACTTTAGAGCTAGGAACAAAATTGACGTAATTTCACTTCAGACTCTCAGGCATTTCAAAGGAAAGAATACATTCACCATTGGACAGTACGCTCCACAGACAACTCCCCAACCTGTGCTGGAGAGCACCCACATTTGCTAAATACTGGAATTTTGCTTCTCTTTGGATGCTGTTAGGGCATGGGTTCTCTATTTGTCAGCCCATGCTGTGTGTCTTTACGGGGGACGCATTTTCTTGCTGGTGCAACTGCATGAGGATTGACACTCAGGTGACAGCCACTGCCGCTTGTTCCTCAGTTCCTCACTGACTTTCCTGGTTTCTCACTGCTGATATGAACATGCATCCAAAGCAGTGTTAACGAGTTCTAGTCAGGGTAAAATGTTGAGATGGTTTCAACATGTTAAGGCTCACCACCTCAGCCTTTTCCCTCCTCACCAGAAGCATCTAAGTAGGGCTGAAGTTGTTCCTTGCTCAAAATGGCGCCCACATGGGGGACACGCAGTGGTTTAGGTGTGTGAGACACATTTGTCTCCATGTTGGCAACATTAATTTCATCTGACAGCAATACGTCATTAAGGGCTGAAAGTCACTGTAATGTAAAGCGCTGAGGGTTACAGTATTCTGGGGATTTATTTTAAACCCAAATATTTTCCTGTGTACGTGTATGCAAGTCATTAGTTACTTCTTCAAGTTTACTCAGCTGGTCAGATAGAAGAGGAGACTGTCTGGGTAAGGCTTGCTCGGAGTTTTGTTGTTTAGTATCTGGGATTGGCCATGTCAGCGTAATGTTTTTTGTGAGAGGGCTGATTTACAAGGAAAACAACACAGCAAAGCAGGGATAAAGTTTCTGGCAGCTCTCTCTGGAGGAATCCATTCCTGATACATCCATCACAGCAAGAGCTCTGTGGCCAAAAATACCCCAGCTTGCCTCTTCCGCAAAGATGTTTGCTCCTTTGACTCCAAGGACAAAAATGCCTGTGTGCTTTGATGGGTGGGTAATTGTCTTTCCGGGAGCATTGACTGGCCACTTGTTCACTGACAGAGTAGATCAGTACACGGGGTTGTCCCACAAGGTCATATTTCATCAAGCACTATGACTTCAGCCTGTGTAGTTTATTTCTCAGTACGCTTCTTGCTGAGCTGGGTTACAGCAAGCTGGATGCCTGGGAGGTGCTCTCTCTGTGCTCCCCCGCTGTCATGCCCACGGGTCAGCACCAGGCAACAGGGGGCTGTGAAGTCCCAGCCCCCTCTGAGGCCATTCCCCATTTGCAAACTTCCTAATAAAAGGCGATTAGAAAGCAGGGGCACAAATGAAATGCAAGAAGGACACCTGAGCATAAAGAAAAGCATTAGGATAAAATACGGTACTGAAATGTACTGTAGAAAAGTTTAATATAGGAATGCAAATACACATCAAGCTTTGATTTAAATACATATCTACCACTGAAATCACAATCACAAAAATCCTTTCCCAAAGTCCTTGCTCAGAGAGAGGAGCCCGTGCTGCTTGTTGGGTGGTGCTGGCCTGCCTGCTGATAGTGGCATCATTCTGGTTTGGCTCTGCAAGCGAAACTTGTTTCCCAGCTGAACTAACTGGAAGTGTTTGGGGAGGTCCTGATTTTTTCTTTAGCTCTGTGTTTAGCTTTGGCAAAACTGCCAAACTGATGAAAAAAAAAAGAAAAAAAAAAAAAAAAAAAAAACATGTCATGTAAAAACACACTTCTACACTGAAAATAAAAAAACATTCCATTTTTCTGTCAGGCGTCTTACTTATCCTAGTTCTCCTTGGCTCCTTACCAAAGCTGTAGGAGGTAGAATTACTTAATATCCATTTTAGATGACCCACAGAATAAGATAATGAGGTGTATCATCTCCCTAGCAGCTGCAGAATGATTAAAAAATGAGAAGAAACTGCACAAATGTGCTCATGGTACACACAATTATATAAAATTAGTAAAGAGGAAAAGTGGAATAAACTGCTTGAGGTTCTTGTTGCATAGATAGGATTATGAAAAAGACTCCCTAATTGCAGAGATTTTTTATTATTATTATTAGAAATTGGTCACAGTGATCTATTGTTAGACTTTATGTTTTAAATACTTTTACCTTCTACAGTACCCTGCAATGACTAGACGTTAGTACACATATAATTATAGGAAGACCTTTATGCAAACACTTACTAAACGTAGGCTGCTGCGTGGTTCTGGAGTTACTGCAGGGCTGCACATCACTTCAGAAATTGAAAGTAGAAAATGGCAGCATTTCTTAAACATGCATTAGCTTCATTTTCTCACTTGGGTCATCTGATAATACACTATCCAACACCTTTTAAGAGCAAAGCTCTTGCAGTTCATGAAGTTGTACCTGAGAAATTGTTAGACTTCCAATTTTATTTCAAAGTTTTTTTGCTTTTTTTTTTTTTTTTTTTTTCCAATTTCTTGTTCTCTAAAATAAGTGAACTCCTTGTGTTCCCTTCTGGGGTGATGTGATGAAAGTTAATGAAGTTTATGACCAAAAGGGTGGTCATGGGAATGGTGTCAGTCCGAAACTGGGTTAATTGGAAGATTATCTGATACCGGTGTCTGAAGGATAGGTCCCTCAGCAATCATTTTAATGAATTGTAATATGTAAATGTGGCCAGAGAGTCAAAAACAAAAACAAGAAGCAAAAAAACAACACGTATTTGGAACAGGAGAAGTCTGTTTCTTGTAGTTGGGATGTCCTCTGAAATTGTGTCACTGCAAAAAGTAGGAGGGAGATGGGCTGGAGACAGATATGTGCCATGATTTGGGGGAAGAACAACAAGAAAAGGATGATGCTCCTCTCCATGGATAAATAATGAGCTGGATGCTCACCGTGGCTGCCCAAGCAGGCAATGACAACAGCACAGCCTGGTTTGAATACCTGTCCTGGTGGCGGTCTTCAACAACAGTGCAGTGATGTCAGTGACAGGGAATTACCAGTCTATTCTACACTGTCGATTTATAGAGAAATAAACCAGCTCTTAGATATTATATCCACATTAGTTCTTCGTGACTAATGTTATTACAATGAATACCAGAGGAATTAGTAATGAATACCCACTTACTGTAAAGTGTCGCCAAATATATACTTAACTTGTAATGCTACTGGGAGCACATATATAATTTTTGTGTTTGTTATTATGTAAAAATATAACTTTGAGGGCTCGTTGGTCTAAATTTAATTATGTAATGGCATAAGTTAAACTGCATGAAAGATATATAATTATGGCTGACTGTTCTATCTAATACTATTAGCAGATATTACAAAACCAGCATTTTACTTCTATTTGTTTTAGTTCAGAGAGATTTTACGTGCTGTGTTTATGACCCAAAGCAAATGAAAGTTTTGCATCAGAGGATAACAATCAGAAAATGTCTATGATAAAAAGAGCTCTGTTTCACTCTTCCTTTCATAAATAATATAAGATTAAGACCTGATTGATTTCATTCTCCCATGATACATACCATAGTACTTTTTAATGATTTCTCTCAACTTTCCAATTAGAAATATTTATTTTTCTTTAAAAGCATCCAAAAATATGCTGTCCTTCTAATTTACTGTCCCAGCATTTATGATGATGGATGTTGCATTGTTTTGTGGTTTGCAGAGGGCTACACAGGAATGTTAAAAATATATGACTTCATAATTTTTGGTCTGAGTTGAATACTATCCTCTTGTGAGACATGTAAAAATTTGTGGTCCTTTTTTTCTTTTGTTTTCAGGGAGACAGTGAAATTCGAAGCAATGGATCAAAGTGCTTGTTCTCAAAGTCTGGTCTGAAGTCAGAAAAACTTATTTAATGGGTTATTTGTCATATTTAAAAGATTTGTAGTGCAGGAAACTTTTCTGCCATGCTCTCAGAACTGTTCTCTCTGATACAAGGATTGTGGTGCAGAACTGTCACTTCTATAAATAACTGCTGAAATAGATAGCAAAGCCTAAAATGATGTGTTTTCTGCCATGAGAAAAGAAGGAGCTATTCAGGTCCTCATGGAGAGGATGTTGGATGCCCAGAACTTAGGGCCACATCACTCTGGTTTGGACTTTCCAGGATCTTCTATAGCAGGCTGTTGGGCAGAAAATCCTTGCTGCTTCTTCCCACATGGCAGAATTCCCTTCTCAGTGCAGTGACCAGGGGCTGATCATGAGCAGAACACCAAACTAGAAGAGAGTGCAAACGATGATTTTGCAGAATATTAATTCCCACCTGGTAACATCAACTACCCCAGAGTGCCACGTGTCTTTGCTGCAGGGGAGGGCGAGGGTCACCAGTTGCAACAATAGCTTTGGCCAGGAAAATGGCAGCATCAGAAGGAAAAGTGTCACTCTGGGGCTGCACAGCCACGCTGGACCCCCTCTCTGATTTATGAAGATAAGCACTGGGGCACGGGGAGGCTCCACTGCCGGGGGTGGCCGTGCTCACAGAGCTCTGTGTTTGCATGACCGAGGGTTTATGCTACAGGAAAAGAATGTAACGAGGGAGCGCATGAGATATGGGTTTTTGTGTTTTAAGTGCTGAAGAATTTAGGGGGTTGCTGTTGTTGTTGTTAAGGTCCTGTATCCTTGGAGCGGTGGGTTTCTTTGTTTGCTCTCGCTTGAGCTCCTCTTGGCTTTTTCACCCTTGGCCCTGTTACAGCAGGCTGCAACAGTCTCTGTGTAGTTTCCCTATAAAGTAGTATATAGAGCTTAATCAGCATTAAAGCTGAGCCTACTCCCCTGCTTTGTTAGAGAAAAGGAGTTGTTTTCCAAAACAGTGTTGCAGTGGGGGGGTAGGACAAACTGGGCAGAGCAGGGAGGGCAGAGGAGGGTGATGAGCACGTGTCACTTGCCACCAGCCCTGCTGCCCCCCTTGCAGGTGGGAGTCATGCTGGCTGGCAGCGTTCTCCAAACACAAATTACATTTTATGCCTGAAACAGGTTACAATTATTGTCTCATTTATTAAATATGTAAATAACTTCAGGATGGCTGTGTCAGTTTTACTTATATTTGAATATCATGTTATAATGCTTTAGCCTTCAAACAAAGTGAGGGTGGTTTAGTTTCTTCTGTATCTAAAAAGAAATGTACCTAGAAGCACTTTAGTTCTGGGGTTCTGCGGTCAGTGATGAGGTGAATCCAGTATTGTAACCTCTCCATGGGATGTAGCTGTTCGTGGTTCCCTGCCATTACAAAGAACCGTGTTACTTCAAACAGCTCGCGGGTTTGTCTCAGGAGGGAGTCTCTGCTCAACCACACCAAACTCAGTTTTGCAAGTTTGTGTGCAGCAGAGGAGACACTGAGAAAATCCTTGGTCCTCTAGAGAGGGCAGGAGGAGGCTATGCCTGGTATCAGGCTGAGCTCTAGTGGCACTGGGTGCCCACCGGCTCGCCTGAGCAGGGCATGGAGCAGCAAAAGGCAGAGCTCCAGGGCAGCAATTTCATACGAATTTGGCATTGTGGGACTTCTGGGGCAGGAGGTGAAAAAGGCCATGACCAAAGCAAGGACCTGCAAGCAGGAACATAGGAATATATCAATAGCACGAAGGTAGGATTGCTGACCTTGCGTTGAATTTCATGGGCTTAACGCCTTGCTGCAGGCTTTGTGCACTGCTTGGGGCAGCATGACAGCCCATCAAGGCGTGCAGGAATGCGTGCTCCCTGAAGATACGGAGGATGGAAACTTGCCCTCCCAGACCAGAAAATCTAGAGAATGCAACTTCTCCCAAGTATGTATAGCAAACTATTCAAATGCATGCAATAAAGCAAGTATTTCATTTCAGTGTGCAGAGCTGATGGATGCTATTCTTGGGAGCATGCTATTTTGTGTCCGAGCATTGTGGCAGAGGTCTGCAGAAAGGCTCTGTGGCAAAGGGTCAGGCTGTACTATGCCATATCTCTGCCTGTTAATTACAGAGTACTGCAATCTGCCACTGCAGTCACAATTCAGCAGGATCTTGATTTTGCAGCAAATTAATGAAGTGAGGGAAGACTGGAGACACAAAGTCTCAGCAGCTGGCTAGGGGACACACAGATTTCAAAGGGAAAAGTTTTTTTTTGTTTTGTTTTGTTTACAGTACAAAGCAAAAACTTTAGCCTGGAGGCCCCAAAACTGTAGATCCCTGTAGCTAAGCCCAGACAAGTCTTCATGCCTTTTGGCACATATGGGAATAAAAGGACTCAGATTTCTGGATAACACTCGATGCTGTGATTACAGTGAGGTTTCCTGGATATCCAAAAGGAGATCACGGCTGATCGGGGAAGATGTGAGAGCAGCATTACAGAGGTGATTTCTCCCCACCAGAACCTCTCCTCTTGAAATAATCTTTCAGTTGTCTGAAGGGTTTATCCATGCTTCATTAACTTCATCCTATTCATGGATGCAATTCCTGCTGTAGCACAGAAGGGTAGCAAACACAGTTTTTTTCTTCATATTTTAGTACTCTATGCTCCATAGTGTACCAAAGTCCACCTCACAAGTGCCATACAGTTTGTTACTCCTGTATATACTCTTAGGTCCTGTTTGTACCTCCTGTCTAATGTCACCAGAGCATATGGTATTGTAGTCTGAAGTTTTTAAAACATGTTCACTCTTACTTTTTTTTTTTTTTTTTTCAATTTATTCTCCCCCTTGTTTTTCTTCATGTTGTCTCCAGCAGCCCCTAATTCCTTCTAAAATTTCCTTCTTCTTTAACCAAGGGGAAACTGATGGAGGTTGATGTTTCCCTCAGTGTATCTCCTTTCTTTTAGCTGTCTGTACAAGCCCTCATGTTATGCTTGTTTCCAGGTAAGTTATTCCATACTTTATTCCATACTTGTCTTTTCCATATGGCTCTCTTCTGACTTGACCTTTCCAGTGCCCTGTGAACTAAAGCTCCCGCCTGAACGTGTAATTCGATAACCAGAGGCCGAGCGCCTGTATTTTGATACAGTCAAATATGAACTGTTAAAAATCATGTGTGCTTCTTACATCAACATATTATCAAAGTGAATGCAAGCTGAGGGTTAAGCCCCTCCAACCCGATCTTTTAAAGTGACACAGTGACACCAGGCAGGGGCAGGGATGGCGGCTGGAGAGAAACGGAGGCCTACCTGCAGCCCTGCTTCAGGGCTGACCAAGAGTGAGGCCAAATTGCCAAGCACCCCATGTATGTTACCAATTCTCAGCCTCCTGCTGAAGGAGGAGTGTTAAGTGTTTCCAAACAACTTCAAGGGGAAGTGGGGGAAGAATAAACAGAGGCAATGCAGTTGACAGACGTGCCCAAAGAGGGCTCCATGATGGCACCTCGGCCATCCTTGATCCTCGCCTCTCCTTTCCTGAGGCTTTCCTCTAGCCACAAGTGACCCACAGCTGCAGGGGGGGATATTTCGTCCACACATCCCAAATCATAGAGACAGTACAGCAGAGGGATCTGTGGTTTGGGGTTTTTAGCTGATGCCTGGCTTGCTGTTCCTGCAGGGCAGAGGCTGAGCCTTAAAGCTGAGCGCAAACCAAGCTGCCAGCATATGCCACCCTCTGCCCCTATCTATAGGGAAGAAATGGCCATTTGTTAGCTTTCCCTTTCCCAGAGAGATAAAAATGAGGAGTGAAAAGATTATTTAGCTGTTCACATCCTGCTGCTATTGTAGGACAGAGAGCAGAGTGTGTTTTGGAAAGAAAAGCTACGCGTGGCTGAAGTAAAGAAAAACTAAATACCTATGCTAAGGAAGATAAGGAGAACAAAAATGAAAAGGAAAAAAGAAAAAGAAAGAAAGGAAGGAAGGAAGGAAGAATTAAAGAAAGAAACCTTAAAGAAGCAGTAGCAAAAGATACAAAGATAAATAAAATCTCAGACAGTGAAACCCCCTACAGCCATCCCCCCACCCCGTCCCCGAGAGTGCTAAAGAACAAAGCTGGGCAGGAGGAGCGGACAGCCCATCGCCCGCGGGAACAACCTGCAGGATCGGGGCTGTGGCCCCCTTTGAAGCAGCCACACAACCTGGATGCAATTTTCATTTCCTGCAGGGAAACTCAGCCTTGTTCTTCTGAAGTGGATAAGCCAAGCCTCGTAAAACTAATTGTGGGAGGTGGTTTGACATGAGAAATGAAAAGTCAAGGTTTGGTCTCTCGTAGGCACATAGTGAGGCAGGGGCACTTCAGATTAACTTCACTTTTCTTTCTTTTTTCAGCAAAAGAGTTTTGAGACTGCTGTGAAAACGTACTGCTGTTCTTCAGAGTCAGAGTAACTACAATTCAGTAGCATTCCTTTAAGGATGTTGTTAATAAAGTATTTGGGGCTGTTTTCTGATAAACTATCAATTTATCAACTTCAACCCCATAAAATTAGTGCAGTAAAATGCAAGCGTTCTTTTCTTGTTAAGTTTTGGGGGAGGAGGAGGAGGAACATTGATAATATCTAGCTCATTCATGCTAGTGAATGACCAAGATATAATTGGCTCCACATTCTCTGTTAGCAAATATAGTTACTCAAAATAAAAATACTGCCATTTAAGTGAAAAGCCACATGGGATTACCAAAACTGTATTTAAAAGTCCCTAGCCCCCTTTGACTGTTTTTTGTTTGTTTGTTTTTTAAGTGAGGGAAAAAAAGCTTCAAAGCGTAAAAATGTCTACGTGGCATTTATAGGGGCCTGCCACAAACAAATCTTCTGGTTTAATTTTCACATTTTTAACCAGTGTGCTGTGTGGATTATGCATGTCCTTAATAAGATAGTCAATGGAGTTCATTAGTTTATATTTTTAGGGATTAAACATTGCTGAGTTTAGATGTTTTTACAGAAATGTAATTGATCCTGGGGAAGCAGGGATAATTTAGCATTTTGGTAATTAAGGCTATACATTAACTGCTCACAAGGATAGGGGTTGCCCGGGAAGGGGTGTGATGAAGAAAATCGATGCTGCCAAGATAAGAAATGAGGGATAGATGTAGACAGCGTTCAGAATTGAGGGCAACTTGGGGTGAGTGGTCTGGGGTGGAAGGCTGAGGGGAGAGGTGGAAGAAAACAAACGTTTTAATTGTGGGGAAAAGCAGCTGATAGGAGGCCCAGCTCTTTTCTAGGTGTATTTGTTCCAAGATGACCTGACATTACCACTATTATCCCATGGACGTGCCTGTCCCACAGGCGGCCCAGCAGGGGTCAATGGCTTGAGCCAAGCACAGCAGAGGGCTCTGGCTTGGGAACTGCGGGACTTTGCATCCAGAGTTTCGCCTGAGCTGGGGAAGGCATCGTCCAGATCATTGTGAACAGACACAAACCTGTGCACCCCAAATAATAATATATATATATATATTTTTTAATAGAATCACATGGCTGTTGTGCCTGAGATGTCCAGGGTACAAGGAGCATGGGGTCAATAGGCAGAACTAAGTATCAATACCCAAAAAGTGAGACTGGGGAAGAATCTCACTGAATAAAAAGCAAAACTGCACAATAAGGGTTTCCAGGACTGGGATCTTTCTTTCGGTTGCTCTGCAGCATTCTGCACAACATGTGGGCATTATATGTATTTTGGTGGTACACCAAGGATTAGATAATCTGTATTTGGTTATTCTCCCAGACAGTCGGTAATGATAATTTGAATGAGGAAGATTTTAAAAAATGCATCTGGCAACTCTGTGGGCGTGTTGTTGTTTCTTTTTTTTTTTTTGAAAAAAACAATATAAAATAAGTTTCTGGCGGCACCAGGAATAATTAGGAAACCAATAAATAATCGCTGAGCTCGAACACATGCAGATGACTTTCCAGAGGAAGCAGCCAGGGCTGCGTGTGCAGCAGAAAATGGGGAAACCTTGGCTCGGGGTGGGGTGTGTAGGGAGAGGGGGGGGATCCCGAGGGGAGGTAACTTGGGGGGGTGCTCGGCGCTGGGGGCGGCGGGCGCTAGGACCCGGCGGGGGCGGCCTCATTTGTTCCGTGGCTGCAACGGTCAGCGCATCCCGCCTGCCAAAAAGGGGGGAAAAAACCCAAAAAACACACACACACGACTCTCTGAAAGAAAAAAAAAAAAAAAAAAAAAGCCGAGCAACTTTTTTTTTTTTTTTTTTTTCCTCCCCCCCTAAGAAAGCGGAGCCCCGCGGCAGCCCGTGCGGCAGGAGCAGGAGGGGTTTGGGAGTTAACTGCATGCAGGAAATCTCTCACATCCTGAGTCCCGGCTCGCTCCTCGCCGTAACTGTATATTATGGTGCTGCTCTCCAGCCCCAGCTGATGAAAGTTTGTCTCCCTCAGTCCGGGCTAAGATGTCAAAGCGGCTCCGTGCGGGGCAGCGGCGCTTCCCTCCTCCGCGCCCCCCAGCCCAGCTCGCCGTGCTGCTGCTCAGCCTCGGCTGGCTCCTCGTAGCATCACCCAGAGCCCAAGGTAAGTTACCGAGAGCTGGACGTGCACACCGAGAGCTTTGGAAACCTCGAAACCCTTTCCTCAGCCCACGCTCCATGTTACGGGGACACCGGCAGCCGCCCGGACAACGTGAGCTGCACCGGGGGGGCTCTCCGCACCCCTCCGCACCCCTCCCGAGCCCTCCTCGCTTTGCTGTCCCCCTCTTTTCCCTCCCCTAGAGGCCTCCCTGCCCCTTGGGGGCCCGTCCTGGGATCCCCCCTCCCGGTCCCGGAGCGGTCAGAGCCCCGCAAGCAGCCCCTGGCTGGGTGCAGGGTGCGGGGTGCAGGGTGCGGGGTGCGGGGTGCGGGGGCTCCTTTGGGGTCTGGAGCCTGTTTGCAGCCGGTGCGAGCTGCCCTGCCGGAGAAAAGTTTGCTCGCAGCCCCGCTCATTCAAAGGGAGCGCAGGCAGGCAGCACTGGCTGCGTTTGGAGCATTGGTTTGCAGCCCGGTGATCCCCTCTCACAGCCGAGAAAGAGCGACTTGGCTCTGCACAGCAGCTCCGGGGCTCATTCGGGAATCGCTGGAGCCCCGAGCCCTGTCCTCTCCCTGTAGCCACAGCTGACAATGCATATCTCATGCGAGAGAGGGAGGGAGATCCTCTCGTATAAATATCTTTCACAGCGCTGAAGAGCACGCAGATCTCTGCGTGTTCCTGCAAACTCGTCTTGGGACTTTTTTTCACTGCAACGTTAAACTTTGTACATGTTTGTTGGTCTCCAAATGTATGCACGGAGACTTTCTCTGGGACTTTGGCTCTGGGCTTGCTAGGAGAGAGGCAGAGGTGTGCTTGGCCACACGTCAGCCAGAGCACTGACATCCTAGGACAGGCAGAGCAAGCTGATGCATTAACCTGGGATTTACATGAATGGATTAACGGGACTTGAAACTTTTGCCTCTGTGAGGGATCCTAACTTCTGTCCTTCAACAGTTGTATTTCTTTGCTTACACCAAGTCAGTGTATTGGGGAGAAAGGCTGCAGAAAGTCTCAGGTAGATGAAGAGCCATCAGTCTATGGTGCCTCTGTGGCTGTCCCTGCTGTGTGGGCAGGGGGTGGCTTTGGGTGGGCTGATCATTGATGTCCTGACCTGGCCATGGGAGCTGCTGTGGTCAGACCAGCCCCTCCATGCGATGGAAGCACGCTAGGATGGGGTACGCCTGGCTACCTGCCTGGGAAGGTTTGGGATGCGGGGCTCCAAGAAATGAAGAAATGAACATACCCCAAAGTAATGACCTTCTAATAAAATTAAAGGCACGCTGTGGGTGGCTGAGATCTGACACTGAGATGAGAAATGGTGAGCGGCGGTGGAAACCCCAACGGCTGTATTTTGGGATTCCCTAAGAGCCAAGCTGAGTCTCTAAGGTCACATTTGTGCTGATGAATTAAGCTCTCTGAAGTGTACATCAGTTTCCCGTCCTGATGCTAGGTGTCAAGCAGCAGTGGTGCTCACTGACCCTTGCAGCTCAGTCGGATTTTCCGGTTGCTTTGCTACATCCCTCCTGCTCCTTTCCGTTACATGTCCATAACTTGCTCTTTTGGATCTGTAGCCAGTGTGCTCAGCAAGTAGCTTCTTTTTTTTTTTTTTTTTCTTTTTTTCTTTTTTTTTCCTGGGGAAGTAAAGAACAGCTTGAGCCTTGCCAGAGCGTGTGTGTGCTGCTTTCTTGGTCGCAGAGGTGCTGAAAGTTACAGCCGCACACTGCTAGACCCAGCGGAGCTGCCCGGTGATGAAAAGCCCTCTTAGCTGTGCTGGCACACATCTCCTCCGGGTGCTTTGAAGCCCTGCGACTTCTACCTCAGCTGGCTCCACCGCCGTGGCTGCTCCGGGCCTGGTGTCCATGATTTGCGGTGCCGCCAGGGCATCCTGACTGTTGCAGCAACGCACGCCTAGAGATTAAGACAGAAATTTTAATTGTGATACGCCTTGAAAATCATTTTTGAGATGCGGTTGTTTGAAAAGGCAAGAGGCACACATAACATGACAGCTCTCATATTAAACAGAAATTACCAGGTTACGAGCTAGACAAGTAAAAGTAGCCTCGCCTCTCGCTTTCAGAGTGAGTTTCCTTTCCAATTTTTATGGTTTCACAATTGCATTTTCCAGTTGCCAAAATCTCCAGCTCTTGGCTGCTGCCCGAAAGGACCCCATGGATGACATGGAAAACTGACTGAAGTACCGGCCTCAACAAGATAGGAAAGCTGGTTTTGCTTTGTTATCCTAGTGGGGAATAACGTCTGGAAGGTTAAGATCTAGTCTTATAGGTTTTGACAAATGCCTAAAATTCAATGTCTGTGTAAGTTTTTTGCAGAGTCAAGGCCTTTGTGTATCTATCTACAGGGCAGACAACGAGGTGATGGTGTGTAAAGGCAAAGTCCGTATTAGTGTGTGTGGGGAACCTCGTAAATCTCTTTTAGATATTAGGTGTTAGCTGCAAGAACAGCAGAAAAAAAAATAAAAAGAAAACCCTAAAACTGCAGTCCAAAATTCTTCACCTTCAGTTAAAATAGCTTTTCTGCCAGGTTTTATTTTTGCTACTGGTTGCAACTGCCTTGGCTGTAATGGAAATAAATTACAGGAGGAGATAACATTCCTTGTATCGTGCTTTAACACTGATCTCTCCAACGTGCCTCCTGTTTTCAAACTCATTTTCAAACACTGTCTTCTTTCAAACTGTTGGACCTTATGTGGCAGATATTTATGGTCTGTGTATACTCACCTTCTCGTCTGACGATTATTCCTATCAGCTCCCCTGCAGATAGCCTGGCACAAGCTCTCTGCATCCACAGGGCTCCACAGATCCCAGCCAAAATACACCAGCTGAGGACATTATGCCTGCTTTTCCAACCATTTTCACATCATTAACTCTCAAGTTCGCTGGTGAGCAGCTGGTGGCTTCTCATCTCTTGCTTTCCTTGAGATTTTTGGGAAGGGCACATCCAGCCACAAAGAGCATCCTCAGCCTAATGGCTGATGGGCTGCGTTTCAGCTGCTTTTCACCTTGCTCATGGCACAGGAGCTGCATCTCCAACCACATGTGAGCAACCACAGCAGCCCAGGCCTCTGTTTATCTGCTGCTTCCACTGTCAGCTGCCGCCGATGCTGTTGATCACGAAATTCTGTTTTAAAAAGGCTGAATTCACATAAGGGCTTATTTGGTCTGCCACCAGCCTCGTTCAGACCTCACATATCCTAATCCTGACAGATTTATCACTGGCGGTCTCTATGTTTTTAACATGTCTCATATTGCCAGTGCAATTTGTCCAAGGACTCCAGCTGGGCTTCACTTTGTCGGCGAGCTGGCGGACAGCAGCAGCAGTGGGGCACAAGGACAGGGTACTCGCACCAGCTGAGCCTGGCATCTGAGGATGTGCCTGGGGGAGGATGAAGGGCTGGGTGCTGCCTCGACTCTGTACCCACTCAGATTTTGCTCTTCATGTTGCATGCACTTGCGTCTCATTTAGCCTTTCAGATTATTCCCAGGAAAAAATGTGTCATCTCCAACATTTTACAGTACCAAAAGTCTAAGTCCCACCTGCAGGGGCTTCTCTTCCACCCTGCTGAGTGACCAGGGCAAATCTATGACAAACTGATTAAAAAAGGCATGGCATGAGTAAATCTGTTAAAGGGTTGCAGTTGGTTCTTTCTAGGACAGCACAACAAAAAATCTGTTTTCCTTCTGGTGAACACCAGAGTGAAATGCTTCAAGTGCCCAATGCAACAAGGTTGGGCATCTTTAAATGTCCCTTTCAACCCAAACTGTTCTATGAACTGTATTCAGTCCTTGTCTTTTTGATAAAAGGGTCACATAATACCCAAGGAAAGGTGCTGTTTTCTCAGTAGACTTCAGACTCAAGAGGAGGTCTTAAGACATTTAGATATTGAACTTAGCGATATGGTTTAGTGGAGGACTTGTTAGTGTTAGGTCAGAGTTGGACTCGATGATCTTGAGGTCTCTTCCAACCTAGACAATTCTGTGATTCTGTGATTCTTTGTTTTGTTTATTACCCGCTGTGATTTGGATGCTCAGCTAGACGGACGGTGCCTATCTGTCTGGTAATGCTATTCACTTTGACCAGTCCTACAATGCATTGTCATTATCTCAAAATAACACTTTTATGCCTTTTTTTTTTTGGTATATTTTTTTCTCATCTGCATTTTTAAGTTTGTGATTGTCTTTTATAATGAAGAAACTTACTACTGGGGGATTCATGTATTACTGAGCCTACTGCTAAAATTATCAAGAAAAATGGTGTCTAAGGTATGATGTTAAACTGCAGAGTTACCCTAATGTCTATGAAGTCCCACTGGGGTGTAGGCAGTGCTACAACGCCACTGCAAAAAGAACTTGAGGTGCATGGAAAGCTCGTGTTAGTGGAAGAAGCCAAATGGTATTTGCTGAAATGAATGAATGTTCTCAGCATTAGCTGTTTAGTGTCACATAAGAGTTGGAGAATACATTGATACTGAGTGTGGTGTTGTCATCGGTGTTTCAGAAAGTGACTTGATCATCTGCATCATCTAATCAGAAAAGTTTACTCCTCTGTTAAATCACTTCATGTTGTTTAATTAACTTTTTTATACCACATATAAATGGTGCTCTCCTCCATGATTTGCAACTAGGATGAGAGATATTGGGTTGGATCAGGGGTAGAGGTTGTCCATCCACTAAGTCACAGTGATGAAACCATCATTTGGATGAACATATCCTTTCTCATCCAAAATATATGAGCTAATAAGGCGAGAAGTGGAATGTTTCATGGCCTGTTATGCATGCTGGATAATACACAGCAAGGCGTAAAAAGCTGGATGCAGAATTTGGCACAAAAGGATCTTTAGCTAGTTTATTCTGAGATATTTGTCAAGACAAACAGTGTCAGTGCTTACAAATCTAGTCTAATGGTATATGTCAGATGCATTAACTGAAAAACATTTTTCTGACAGTGGTGAAAGTTTGCTGTTTTCTTGCTTCTATTTAATGTTTTCTAATTCTGAAAACAGCTGATCAAGCAAGAGAAATAAACTTCATGTGTGACTTCTTACCTTTGAAAGAACATATCAGAATATAAACATCACCAAATCCAAGTGTTTATGGGATTTTGTTTTGATATAGTGATGTAAAAAAAAAAAAAAATCAAAAAAAAAAATCAAAAAATCTGGACTTTGTCATAATGCTACACTAAATGAGGCGAGCATATGGGCCTGGCCACACGTGGAGCTGGGCATCACCACTGTCCTTACTCAGCAGTGCTGTCTGTACACGTGCTGCAGATCTTCTGTTACTTCCATGATTAGAAGATGTGAGGAGGAGAGCAATTCTAGACTATTTAATTTGCATTCCTTCTCTGCCACTGAGAACACTGTTATGACAGCTATAGCTGGGAATGAAATTTGGCCCCTGCAGCTTCTCGGGAAGGATATAGCATCTCGTTTGGACTCATGTTCTTTTGTGAACTGGAGGTCATAAAACTGTATTCAGGCTAAAAACTGCTTGTGCCTTTTGACACAGACTTTAAAACATGAGATAAACATTTCAAGTGAAATTGTATTTATGGGTTCATGTATTGCCTCTTCAAAAAGGAAAATTTATCCCACAGAAGAGATACTTTGGGTAAAGATGTGTGTTTGAGGGGAAATGCAGTGTCATTGCAGAACTCTTTACCCTTTGGAAAGAAGGAGCTTGTCTATTTTGCATTACACAAAATAATAATATATTTAAAGACTAGTTTGTGAGTCTGATCTTTAGTTGTGATAATTTTCCTCACCTCCATGGATGTGGCTCCTTTGTACAAATTGGTGTTAACACAACTTTCTGTGCTATTCATTTGGAGTCTGCCTGAAGGGATCCGAGGATGCATAGGTCCGATGAACAAAGTCCTATTGGTGACATGGGAAGATATCCTGGATATCTTTCCCACCCTGAGGAAAGAGTAAGAATAAATAATCGTTACTCCTGTCACAGAATCACAGAATCATGTAGGTTGGAAGAGACCTCCAAGATCAGCTAGTCCAACCTCTGACCTAATGTTAACACGTCCTCCACTAAACCATATCACTAAGCTCTACATCTAAATGTCTTTTAAAGACCTCCAGGGATGGTGACTCCACCACTTCCCTGGGCAGCCCATTCCAATGCCTCACAACCCTTTCAGTAAAGAAGTTCTTCCTAATATCCAACCTAAACCTCCTCTGGCGCAACTTTAGCCCATTCCCCTGACTTTCTGTCTCATCTCATGAAGAACTTGTGAAAGTTGAGAGTTATGGGCCAATGCAGTGCATATGTTCTTGTAAGGTTGCACACATAAACCTGAACAGGTTAGGTGGCTTCAAGAACATCAAGTAACCCTGAGTTTTCATGGCTCTTCCTGTTTTTTGGAAGATGAATGACAAAATTTGGTGGTAACTTGTGTCAGCATGGGCACACCTAACTGTTCATTGTCCCCACTGTATAATACAGGTGGCAGGTATTCCCCTCACAAACAAAAACTCATGATGGATATTAACTCCTCAGCTCATTAGCTCATTTGCTAGGATTGGGAAAGAACCACAAATGGTTTCCCATGAACATTCACCTAAATTAATACTGAAATTTGCTTCAGCTGGGTATGCTCTGCTTTCACTGTGATTTCCCAGAGAACATCTGAATGAATGATTTGTGTGCATGTGACGAGGACAATTCAAACTCCCACTCAATAATTTTATTCACTGGTGATTGTATATTGTATACAGGATAGAATGTCCCTCAATACAGTTACACTAAGGATTCCTTGTATTCAGTGAGGGAGGCTATTAAATCATGGGGGGGGGGGGAAAGAAAAGAAAAAAAAAAAAAAAAGATTGTCCGGTACCTTTTAAAAGACTGAGAGGAAATTGTATTTGGGGGAGTAATTTTGAACTGAATTCAGTGGAAAGTAGCATTTCTCTGGAGGGGAGCAGCTGGAGAGGAATGTTGGATCTAGGTTTTCTTGTTATTATGTGCACTCATCACTGAAAAGTGAATGCGTTCACTTTCTCTGCTTTTTTTTCTTTGACATTGGAGCTCTGTGCTGTGGTTGTGTCTGTTCTTGTAAAGCACACGTTATTATTTCTCCACCCAAATAAGTGTTTTTGTTAGGTGCTGTGTCTCTAATGCTGAAGTGTGTGAGGCTGAATTTATAATCTGAATGAGAATCTCTGAGACTGGGATCCTCCATTGGGAGGGAACAGCAGTTTAGGAAGAAGCAGATGCGCCCAGTAGCACCTGTGCTGGGTGGATGCTGGGCTGATGCTGAGTTAAGATAGGACGTCCTTCATTATGGCATCCTGGAAATACCTGTGTGAAAGGTAGTGTGCAACCCTCGATACTTTTTTACCTCTTCTTTGTTCCTTCCTGTTTGTTTTCATGAAACAGAATGGCCAGGGCCTTTTATATGGTGTGCATCAGGACTTGGAAACAAAGAAAGCTTAAGATAAGGTTTCCAGTAAGAGGACAAAAGTTCTCCAAAGCCGTCATGTTTCTTCTTTTTTAAAGCTGCTTTGGGTTTGAATATTGCATTTATAATTTGCCCTCTCCTGTAGAAATCAAGCACTCAGCTCTTCCCCAGGGGAACCTCGGGGTAACCACCCATCACCAGGTGTGCCCTCCAGTTCAGTGCTGCTCTGGTTTTAATTTCCCAAATTTCAAAATGTTCTCTTCTAGAAAACAAAAAAAAAAGAAAGAAAAAAAAAAAAGCAGCTCTGTCTTTGGACTGGTCCTGAATAGCAATTCCTCAGTCACACACAACAGCATCGCAAATGAGGCTGGGCAGCTGTTTCCTAAATATAGTATACGTCTATATCCTATACCCGGTAATAAAGCTTGGTTTTCACCATCTGAAATGTCCTGCAGCCTCCCTGCCCCCTCCTGCAGTCGGTGGCAAATGTTCTCCCAACTCCACTTGTCACATTTTGTTCTGGAGAACAGGGAGGATATTGAGATATACTGGCTTCTTTCCTTGAGTGCATTTCAATATGTATTTTGTATAATGAGAGCCCAAATCCTTCTCACATTACTTATGCTTTAATCACACTGTGCTCTCCCAAGATTGCTTTAATCGCATTTGCATCAGCAGGGGTACCTCTGTATGATGAGCAATATTTCATCTGCAAACAGAGGAGAAGCCCGATCCCAGGCGCATGACAGGGAAGGAACTGGCTGTCCTGGCTTTGTTACAGCACAGCTCGCCAGCGGAGAGTGGTGCAGCATCCTAATTTGAGGGGTAGATATTCAAGAATCAGGGAGAACAAAAGCTATTTTTAAGGTTTTCTTGAGGATCTGTCAAGTGTGATAGTTCCCTTTTAATTTTCGAGCAAATGGCTTTTTGACATGTGTTAACTCCAAAGAAGTGCAATGCTGCCGAGTGCAGCAGACATCATTTTGTAGTTTAGCCATGACATTACTGTATATGAGAACTGAAAAGTTATATAGATATTACACCAATATATAAACCATGTGTGTTAGAAAGACAAGTTCAGTTTTGAAATATTTGACTTAGCTATGCTTTTCACTTTCAATCTGTGCCAAACATGTGCTTGAATGACTGATGGAGTCATATGGTTCCCTGAATAAAGCACTTTATTGTGCACAGACTTAGAGCCTTCCAACAGTTGTATTACAGAAGCTTGAAGATTAAGATGATCCAACTGCTTAGGGGGTATGTTTCACAATGAACATTTTCTTTTTCTTTTTCTTTTTTTTTTCTTTTTTTCTTTTCCCCGTCTCTATTTTTCGCCTTGAAATGTGTCACTGGTTTGTCCAGCTGGCCGCGCAGTGACACTGACCACAGCAGCCCTTGCTGGTGAAGAACAGCGAGTTACCTTCAATTTGCAGCTTTCACTCCCGTGTCCACGTTGAAATGCTGCACACGTGATTTCGCCAGAGTTTATGGGATGTCGGGGGGGGGGGGGTGGGAGGGCTGGTTCCTGTTGCAGATTATTTCCTCTGCAGAACTGGATTTAGGAAGGGAATAACTCCTGCAAGAACAAGTGATGACAGGAGACAGTCCTTAGAATTATAAAACTGAAATATTAAAAAGCGTGTTTTTCAGGCTGTTTAGTTAAAGGGAATCAGTGTCTCAAACTCCGATTTCTCATCTGAGCAGTCAGTTCTTGTGAAGCTGCTTAGTGTGAAAGATCAAGTGGACACGCTGCAAAATCACACCCAGATTAGCTCGAAGTTGACAAACGTGTCAAGCTGGAGAGAGGATCCTTTTTCATTAGACACAGGAAGAACAGAAAATTAAACTCAGAAATGTGTGGAGTCATCTTGCTGTTCTCTGTGCTCAGGTTCAGCAAAGACCTGTGCTGACTTTTGATGTTCTAAAAATCTGGTACATGAGACGTAATTTTGCAATGTGAAGAAAAGAAAAGATTCATGCCCAAGAAGATCCATGGAATGTTTTTTTTTGAAAGTTACTCGTGCTTAAATGACTGAGGTCTTGGGTGTAGGAAGGGGGAAGGAGTGAGAGCAGGAAAACATTGTGTACCATTAGCTGGCTTTTTTTAAGAATTATTTTTCAAGGCAGGCCATGAAAGAACTGATTTAACTAGATTTTGTGGGGAGAATCAATGTATTGCTCAGATGTGCTAAGGTTAGTTTAAAAGGTAATTTATGGTTCAGAACTAATAAAAACTTTACTGCAAGAGATAAGATTTTTATTTTATGCACAGTCAAACCTTGCTCAGTCTTTTGTGCTCACACACAGACGAGGGCAGGGTCTGGCACACTGTGTACTCTTTTAAAGCCAAGTAAGTGCTGTTAGCAGGGTAATGTGAAGAAATCAGGCTAGTGGGGCTTCTCATTTATTTATTTTATTTATGTATTTATTTATTTATTTTTGAGGATGGCTGTACTTCCTGTTGGTGCTTAGTGTAAAATTTGAGGACAGACAGTTGGCTTTAAGGCAAATTACTTCTTATTGTATCCTATGCAAATTACAGGGTGTGTTGGGTCTGTCTGGGATGGAGTCACCTTTCCCTGCAGCACCCTGCTTTCTTTAAACACTTTAACCACTGTGCACTGGAATTCTTAGATTGTTTTATTTTGCAGCATTTAAATATTTATTATTACATAGTAATATAATCTGTCTTATTGTTACATTCATCAGTGACAATTTGTTATTATTCCTATCTCAAAGAGAGTGCCATTCTTGAAGATGGCATCAGCAAAACTTGTGATCTGTGCCTGGCTAATGTATGGCTTGGGTAATGTTTTTGCTTTTGCTGGAAGATGTAGTGAAATAGAGAACAGGAAGCACACCCCCCAAACCCTGGATAGATAGTTGAGATTAATTTAATTTATTTGTTGTTGTTGTTGTTGTTGTAATATAGTCTGATTCCTAATACTAATAATGTGCATTTAAAGCATTTTTTTTCTCGATTCAGGAGAGCTGAATGTATATTTGCTCAGAAACTTTATATTCCAATCTAATTTTATGTATGGCCACTTTATACTCTTGCCATTTATAAATACATCATCAGTGGTGATGTAAACACCATGAAGCTAAAGGACAACCATGGGCCCTGTCATCTGTGCTTTTCTAGATTGCGCAATTAATTATTTTAGTTATCCTTTTGCAATTCAGTCTTTCTACTTCCCTGATTGCCCTGGCAGCCTTTCCAATCTACCAGTTCCAGGCTGAATTCATCTTTTGTGAACACAGGTGATAAGAAATGCCCACACTATTCCAGAGGTGCTTGTACTGGTATATACTGGTCTGATATTCACTGGACACACCTCTTCTGATGCATTGTTCCAGAGCTGTATTTGCTTCATACGATATCAGTGCTGGATGGCTCATATACTGAATATCATGTACAGGTCCTTCTTGTTTCATTTGTCAACACTTTGCCCAGGCCTTCAAGTTACTGATTCTTTTGTGTTATTCCTGCCCTTTTCTGTGCAGTTGCCATCTCCTAACTTGGAGCATTAGGTGTGAGGAGGATGCTTGTGGACATTGAGTAAAGGTTGCTGATGGAAATACTAAGACTGATCTTAATGCATCGTCTTCATGAACCTGGTAGAAACCTTCCTTTGCTGGGCTGGTTGTCGAGTTGTACTTGGTGGGTAATCCCTACACCTTGTCCAATTTCACTCCTTTCTTAATTTTCCTATGTTAATACTCATTTGGAAGGGCAAATGCTTGGTCTTCTGTTCTCAGTGTGTGAGCTTGGTAATTATGGATTAAATAATTGTATTTTGAGTCTGGAGGTGATAACAGGGCTGTCCCAAATAAGACATGCAAGACTGATTGCCAGTGGTTGGGCAGGTGCTGGAGGCAGCCATAGTTCCAGCCCTTCCTCCATAGCCAGAAATGCCCCATCTAAATCATGGGTCCCACTGGCAGTGAGCTAAGCTGAGGAAGATGGAGAAAACGAGGGAAATGGATGAAGAATGCCATTTCTGTCTTCCATGATATTGCCAAAGCCTGTGATACAGAGCAATACCATTAGTTGCTCTCCGTTTGCTGAAAGATTGCTCAAATCTATTGCTCTTTTCTATCCTGAGATTATTCCGGTGATTAGCTGCTTTGTTGCAGAGAAAAAGTAGATAGGCTGCAACTTCCAACTCTAAGCCCATTTGTAATATGGAAGGCAACACGAGGATAATTTAATTTAGCTTTTTTATTTTCCTTTATCTTGGCTGGTGGCAGTGCGCAGTGCATGGGGGGCTGCAGTTGGGGCCGTGGCCGGGCATCCTGCGGCACTGGGGAGTGGGTGATGACTGTGATGGGTGCAGGAGCTGCAGGAAGGCAGCACAGAGCCATGGGTTGGCTTTATGGTAAAGCTGTAGGTTAAGAGATGGGTGGTGTGCACCAGCTGCCCCCCATTTGGCTGCTTTTTGTCATGCCATGCCATGCACAGGCAGCATGAGCAGGGATGCGTGCTCCGGGCAGGCAGCTCTCTCCTTCCCCTCCAGCCCATCTCATCCAGAGCCACTCGGTCTGGGGAGCGCTCGCCTCTTTGTTTATCATAGGGATGAATAAATTGTGCTGCCTGACTAAAAGCGTATTAATTTTAAGTAAATGGGAATCTGAAGTGTGTCTGGGCTTCTTCAGGAGGCAGTGGCTGTTAAACAGAGATGTCACATCACATGCGTAGAGTTTATTTTGCACAGAGCTTGGGGGAACTGAAATACAAAGAGAAAGATGACAACTATTCTTAACTACTTGGCCAACAAGTCCTTGCATGATATTGTGAAACAAAAAAAGTTGTAGAAGTACATTGCAGATGAAAAATGTGTAAGCAACACAAAAGTCACTGACAGATAACATCTACTCATCTTGCTATTTGTACAAAGTGTCTTTTATATTCCTAAAAAAAAAAAAAAAAAAAAAAAGAATAAAGGGCTCTACACCAGCTTGTGGGTTGCTCGTGGATCAAAAACATTACCTTCAGTGCAGGCTGAAAATAGAAAACAGATAGACCCGACTGTGAAGTTTTCCATGTGAACAAGTGGGAGACGAGCTTGCACCAGGAGGAACGAGGCAGAATTTCACTGAAATGGAAAATAAGTAGGTGAGGAAGAAGGTGCATGTGACACAAAAGATGGGAAGCCTGGGTCCAATAAAAGCCTCTAATAATGCAGATGGTCTGATTTTCTTCCCCTCTCATGACACGTTACTGAAATTTGAATTCTCTGATTTCCCTTATTACACTATTTATATTGCTGCAATACCAAGAGTCCTGGTAGAGAAGAAGCCTTCTTATTAAAGTAATGCAAACAACTCTAATGGCTGCAGCTTCAAAGAAATCTTAATGAAAATGGGTAAAAGAAACAAAGAGTGGCAGAGAGGAATTACCAGCACATCCACATGTAAAGAACCGTGACACTGGGACCTCATGTGAAGTGACCAAGGAGATTGAAACCCTCTTTAGGCATGGACCTCCATCCCATCCTCCTTTCCATCCCATCACACCCTTCTCCTGGAAGCTCTCTGGGAGGGCTGCCCTGACACTCTAACAGGTGGCCCATAACCAGCAGAGGACTAGAAGTGTTTTGCTCATCCAGGAACTGATGTAGTGTCCCTCTCTGGGACAAATTTGGTGTTTCACACTTCGGCTGAGGCAAGGACCATGTGTGCCAAGGGCACTGCTTCAACTCTCCAGGGCTGCCAGCAGCCATCCCACCTTCCTACCGAATCTGAAGTCCAAACCACAGCTCAGATTAGGGGCTGTTCTGTGACTGCACGCCAGTTTCTCCCATTTTTTTTTCAAGGCTTCAAATTCAACTTCTATGACTATTTAATTTTTAGCCTGTCTCTATTAATTCTGTTGGGTTTTGTTTGTTTGTTTCCTTTTCCTGACTTTGAGTCTTTCTCTACCTAAGTCTCATGACTGTGTCCTATTGTTCTGCTGGTCTGGTGGCCCGTTAGATGCTGTCATCTTTCCCATCTCAGATAGATATGTGGGAGTCATTCATCATCAGCTGTGATCCCCTGTTTTTTTCAAGGCATTCTTTGAAACTTTGCAATCAGACTTCAGAATCCTACATAAAGGATTTACTTTGTTTTTTTATCTTCCTCCTGTTTTTATATTGAAAAACTGATCTAAAGTTTGCCTGTCTGTTATACAGATTGCTCGATTTTGTAGTCTTTCCGAAATATGCATAGCATGTTAATGTAATGACCTTAAATTAAAAACGAAAAAAATAAAAAATCACTACTTCATTTACAAAAGAAACTGTAACTTGTCCTTACACTGAGGACATCTGGGAGTTGAGCAAATGCATAACGTTGGGCATATGCTTAAGGGCTTTTCAGAAGGAGGCCACACCAGTCAGACGCAGTGCATTCTCTGCCTTTGCAGGAAGCTGTGATTTTTATCACACGCAATAATTTAAATAAAAACATTCAGATAAGCAGCAAAATGTTTGGCTGAAGGAAAGCATCTAGACAGAAACTGATCTCATATTTTCTAAAGGCTACAGCTTCAGAAGAGTTTGCGAGCCCTAAAGCTTGTCTGTTCTGCTTCCCCCGAATAAATTATCTTTCCCAATAAAGATATTACTGCTGCCTATAAACCTGTCTTGATGTCTGTCTCCAGACTATCAACACTTCTACACAATATGCATTTTCCAGTGTGCCCATAAATAAGCATGTGTATAAGATTAAATTTGCTCATTGTAACCTTGCTTCTTTATGCACCACAAGCATCACTTTGTCATGTAAGTGATCCCGAATAATAGAAATAGGAGGGGCAATATTGAGCTGCACTTTGTGTAGATAAGATTCCCTTTTCATGTGATATTTTCATCACAGTGGCACTTTCTGGACCATGCTGTATAAGAAGGGAGTAACACATCTGTGCACAAACACTGGTCTCTCCCTTTTCCCTTTTTCTTTTGTTTTGAGCAACATAGGGATATTATCGCTTTGCAGAATTAAGAGGAAAGGCAACTTGCACATAGGGGAGTACAAGAAAGACTTTGATGCCTCCT